>NC_057801.1:427456618-428205448 GCF_018294505.1 Triticum aestivum
GTCGTTGTCAGGACCCCGACTCAATGCCACATCGATCTAGCATGTAACACCTCATATCACTTTGCGGCCTCACGCACGGTATTCCCACGGGTGTCGCCTTACCTTTGCCCGGGACCGTTTGCGCCTTTTGGCACACGTATATGACAGTGTCGCTAGCATCCATATGATAAGGAGCCCGGGCTGACATGGCTAGTCGTAAACCCAAAGTGGCACAGACTTACAGGGACAGGCATCCATGACCCAGCATCGAACATGTCGGTCATCAGCGAGTGAATCCAGGCTGTAGCACTGGGCTAGCAGGACTCCGGTGAACCGGGCTATAGCGGGCGACTCCGGTATTCATCGCGTGACATTTCCCTGAAGGGACAGACACAGGAACGAAGAAGGACACATGCCGGCCAGCCTAAGTGTTCCGGAGCAGTAGCAAGCTACCATGGCTCGGTGGAAACACTAGGAGACATTTCCCGGTAAGAGAGGCTACTAAGGATAAACAACTAGATAGTCAGATCCCACACATACCAAGCATTTCAATAACATACACACAATATGCTCGATATGAGCAAATACAACATGGCATCACAACATGACTCTACGACTCAAGTATTTATTCAATAGGCTCCGAGGCGCGAGGTATTACAAACATGGGTCTCATGACCCAACAATCAGAGCATACAAGTCAAAGCACAAGCGGAAGCTTAACATGTCTGGGTACAGACATCTACAAATGAAAAAGGCTGAGAAGCCTGACTATCTACCAGATCCTGCCGAGGGCACAAGATCGTAGCTGAGGTAACAAGCTAAACGTCGAAGTCCACGTGGAACTACTAGTGAGACTGAAGTCTCTCTGCAAAAACATAAAATAGGCAAACATGAGTACAAATGTACCCAGCAAGACTTACATCAGATCTATCTACATATGCATCATTATCAACAAGGGATGGTGGGGTTTAACTGCAGCAAGCCAGCTTTGACTCGGTGGCTATCCTGAACTACGACTGCAAGTAACTCTTGAGGTGGCGCACACGAGTCCACATATTCACCATATCAATACACCACTATGGATCCGCTCCCGTCTCCCTACGAGAACGCCATCCATAGCACTCACGCTTATCTTGCGTATTTTAGAGTATCCACTTTCACTTGTCTATGAACTATGCAAGGGGTCCAAGTTTCCATATCCGAGGAATCCGGCTATTCGAATAGATAATGATAACCCTACAGGGGTGTACTTCTTTACACACGCTCTCGCCACTTATCGCCCTGTACACGTCATGTACCTCGGCAACCTTCAAGCGGAAGCCGGGCGAGGGAGTCGGCCATGACCTGACTAACCGAACAAGTCTCTAGTCCAGGTTTATCGCCTATTCGGGTTCCATCCGCAAGGAGATCCGGCCGGGGTGTCGCTCACGGCCCCAAACAATGTGAGCAGGGTTCCCAAGCCCACCATCCGGGTGCTACTTGGTACACCGGGCCACTGTGCCTAGTCTGTCCCAAGCCCACCTGTACCGGGTGCCACTTGGTAGACTACCAACACTACCTACAAACACCAGAAACTAGTTGCAACTCCTGGACAGAGATCATGTTGATTAATAAGTCGAGAGAGTCAATCAAGGATCCCAATGTGTGGTAGTAGTTGTTCATGGATCACAAACACAAAACTCAGTTCCTGAGGACGGCTGCAATGAGACAACCCACCATGTACTCGTACATGGCCTCTCACCGCTACCTTTACCAAAACGTGTTCACACACTTAGCTCACACACAGTAGGACATGTTCACACACCTCTGATTCATCCCCGATGAATCAGACCTGACTCAACTCTAAGCAGTAGCAGGCATGACAAACAAGCATGAATGAGTAGGCACAACAGGGCTCAAACAACTCCTACTCATGCTAGTGGGTTTCATCTATTTACTGTGGCAATGACAGGTCATGTAGAGGATAAAGGGGTTCAGCTACCGCAGCAAGTAACACATATGTCATTGTTGTCCTAATGCAGTAAAAGAGAGCAGGAGCGGGAGAGTGGGATTTTATCGGAATGAACAAGGGGGGTTTGCTTGCCTGGCACTTCTGAAGATAATATAGCTCTTCATCGGTGTCATCGATCACATCGCCGGTACACGTCTATCGAGAGGGGACAATTACCGGCAAACAAGGAAGAACACAATCAATGCGATGCAACAATATGATGCATGATAATGACATGGCAATATGAATGTGTGTTGGGCTAATGCATCTAGCAACAGGTTAAATGGGGCTGGTTTGAACACTAGGTTCAATTCAAACTCCATATGTGAGAGTTTAAATGCCATTTAATTGATTTGTGCTAAACAGCAGCTATAAGTTGTTCTAACATGCATGAAAATAGTACAGATGGATTCCTTGAATTTTTCTGATAATTTTTCATATATAAATTATTTCATTTGGAGTTACGGTTGAATTTCTATGAATTTTAGAAGTTTATACAATTTTCTAGAATTTTCTGAATTATTTTAATTACAGAAAATATATATTGCGCCAGCATGACGTCAGCACGACGTCAGCAGTCAACTGCGGCTGACTAGGGTCAAACCTGACGGCTGGGACCCACATGTCAGTGTAACAACTAACTAGCAGAGTTAGTTAGCGTTAGGTTAGCACTAACCTAGGTTAATTAGGGCCTGGGCCCACTTGTCAGTGGGTCAGTGGTTAGCTAAAATTTAATTAGCATCTAAACTAAATTAGCAGGGCCTCGGGCCCACATGTTAATGAACCAGGGGGGTCAAACCCTGGTCAACTCGGTCAAACCTGCCGGCGACTAACCGCTAGCGAGGTCCGAGACGGCGGCGATGCGCGGAATCACAGCACAGGCCACGGTTCGAGGCGCGGATGGCACCGTTGGAACCCCGAGCCTCGTCCGCGTCGTCTGGTGCTAGTGGGGCCGCCGGAGACGACTTAGATCGACGGCGGCGTCCGCTTCCGCGGCGGCCGGAGTTCGGGCGCGAACGGTGGCGATGCTACGGCGCACTAAAGGAGAAGCCAAAGAGTGCTACGTGCTCCTGGGGGTTCACCGAGCACGGTGACGTGCTCAGGCGCGGGCTGCGGTGGCCCTGGCCACGGCGGCAAGGAACCACGGCGGCGGTGAGCTCTCCGCTCCGGTGGATATTGGCGTTAGCGGGAGAAAAAGTGCCAGGGGAGGGAGGGGATCGACGCAGCAGCTCACAGCGGATCGAACGAAGGGGTTGGTGAGCTCGGGGGCGTCCTCATTGCTGCGAATCGAGCGGCGGCGATCTCCGGCCATGGCGATGAAGACGGTGGTGATGGCGGTGTTGCAGCACGTCCGTGGCGTCGTGGCTTGTCGAGGAGGTCGGGGACGTCGAGATGGAGCTCGCAGGCACAGCGAGGGGTCGAGGGGGAGACGGTGGCCGCGGCGTTACGGTGGCGCGGCTGCGGCTGCGCTCGGGCTCGAGAGGGAGAGGGAGCAGAAGAGGGGGAAGAGTTCGGGAGAGAGTGAGAGAGCGGTCGGGGCTGCGTGGCGTCGTCTGGGGCATTCCAGGGCGACGAGGAGGGCGCCAGGCAGGCAGAGAGGAAGGTGGCGTGGCGCGGCGGAGCGCGCGCGCGTCGGGCACGCTCCCATCCCCCTGTCGAGGACGAAGACGACAGAGGAGGGGCCAGTGGGCTGGGCCGGCGCTGGCTGCTGCTGGGCTGCACAGGGAGGAGGCCCAGGTAAGTGCTCTGTTTTATTTTTCTGTTTGTTTTATTTTTTTAAATTTGTTTGCCACTGTTTTGAATTTAAACAAATTCAAACAATGTCAAAAACTCCTCTGAATATTTTTATTTTGCTAGATGGACTTTTCCAAAAGCTCAAAAAATATTTCAGGGGTATTGGAAATTATATTCTAGTTATATGAATATAATTCAAATTCAAATAGCTAATGATTTAAATTCAAAGTCCCAAGATTAAGTCCTTAAAAATGTTCAATATTTTGGTTGGGACCAGAACCCTTTGCCAAAATTATCAAACATTTAAGAAGAGCATTTTGGAACAATGAATGAGATTTTAGGGTTTTTGCCCTTCTTTTATTTAGGGTTTTGAGGCTTCCAAATTTCCTCAGTTCAAGTTTCAAAATTTAAACATGATGCAAACACTAGGCAACACCAGAAGCTAGGGATGTGACAACTCACCCCCACTAAACAAGAATCTCGTCTCGAGATTCAAGCGTAGGGTAAGATGAAGGGGAAACGCAAACTAGTATAATCTTCACGATCCAGGGTGCACTTCATAAAAGCGTTGATTCGATCACCATCTTTGTCCCAAAGTCTTGCTCTGAGAACTCCAACTATCATGACAACGAGAGGAAGGAAAAACCCTAAAAGAATCGTTCTTCTCGAAGGTCAAACAACTCAGGATTAACTCACGGAATGATACATAGCAGCATCTCTTGAGCTGAGAGACGAAGCACACCTCTAGCGGAAAAGGAGTGGAACAAATGACAGAGGTTACCAGGTAGACTACAATTCCACACTTAACAGGGTGGTAAACGGTTGTCAGCACAGCGAGGAGTTGAGTTGCCATGATACCACAACGAGGCACCTTAGGGATGGTGACTCATAGATATATCCCCTTAAGTGGCAAAAGGAATTACCTTTGATTCAAAGATCATTGAAACTCTTTAAACCAGCCTAAGGCAATTCTCGAGCGATCGTTTGGAGGGGGTCGGTAGAATGGCATACTCGGACTTGGATGATGTGGGTTACCTTGTTGAAGACAACGTAATGGATGAATTTGCTTACCATCGAAAATGGAAGAGACCCATGTTAGAATGGCACATTGGCGGTACAAGCTGGGAACAAAATGCAAATGCTGGGAATGATTCTGGTAACTGGGGAAGAACCCAACAAAAAGAGTGAATTCACTGTTTGAAAAGGTCATAGCATTGCCGAGGAAACTGAGAGCAAACCCAGTTAGTGCCGATGATAACACCTAGCGCTTGCACGTGCTCTCAAGAACTTGAGCATTTCCACAATCATCAAGGTTTTATCAACATCCGTGTCAAGGGTGCTGACAACACAACATACTACCATGATGAATAGCGATGGACGACGCAGATGCAAAGGAGGATAACACTTTCTCAGATTTCACCTTAGTGAGGCCAAGGAAACAAAATCTGGATGATCGGCCGAGAGACATTTAGCACTCCGCTACTAATGTTCTCCTTGATGTTCTAGTGCAACCCATTAATTAAAATGGTTTGGTTCCCAGAACATCAAGTAAAAGGTCGGACTTCGGGAGCACAAAAGAAAATTCATAAGGAACAACTAGGGGGTAAATCCTACGAAATCCTTATGGGGAGGTGGCCAACTTCTTCAATCAAGATACTACAATAATAGGTCCTTCGGCTGGGTGGTGCTGGCCACGACATCCACTTTACCAGTTATCGATGGACCAATATTATAGTTCTTGGGGAAATGTTCCAACCATCATATCTGCCTGAGATTCAGATCTGGTTGGTGTCAGAATAATCCAGACTCATCGAGTCTAGGAAGAAAAATGAAAGTTTGCAACACAAATCGACGAGATGACGTTGCGAGATTCTCGGGAAATGAACTACGATAGCAAGCTCCAAAACATGAGCTGGTTCTGCTACACATGTGTGAACATGCTGTCTTAGACAAGCATGCCCACATGGTAGTCTTACGATAAAACACTACCGAGTTCTGGTTGGGAACCATCAACGAGGATATCGAAGTTCTTTCATAAGTCCGGATTAGCTCTTATGAAGATACTCCTTCTCCTTGAACAAATCAGTCAGTGGCTTGGTGTGCTAGGATACACATATGGAATGAAGATGATCAGTCTATCAAACCACAGAATACTTCGCACGTGCATAACTGACTTGGGATGGTTCCAGAGGAGGTAAAAACATGCTTTCTCGAATTCACGGCGGCAACTTACATCAAATGCACGTGAATCAAAGGAAGTCACTTCTTTCATCCAAACATATGCCTGAGAGACGGAACTCGAAGGCATTGTTTACAAAGTTTCCAACACTAGCTTAATGTTCAGCAAAATCATGGAGGAGATAAGGATGTTGTCAATGGGCTCAACAACAATTCATCCAGGTTTCCATGGAGATGGAATTCCATAACTATGTGAACAAGGTGATAGTATTGGTCAGACCAAAAGATGTAATGGTATATGCTCGAGGGATCAACCACGAGTAAGACAACATTACGAGCATCGTTGGTACTGATTTGATTGACGATAGCCCACACTCAAATCAAAGGATTGATAAGACAATAGGTCCAGCAACTGATCACAGGGACCAATCGATGAAGATAGCATCTTTCTTCAACACACACTACACAGGAATATCCCTTTGGAACGAACTAAGTTAGGCAAGCTTTTATCTTCCAATTCTCCAAGTTGTTGTCTAGCTTAACCAACTAGCTCAGGGATATCCAACACAGATTCTTGGAGAAAGGGTGGTTCACAAGAAACCAACTTGATCACGAGCTCAACATAACAGTCAGGAAACAACCCGGTAACACTTCCAAGAAGATATTTGGAAAGTCACGAACCACCGGTATGTTACTAATGCTCGAGAACAATCTCGCTTTTGAGGGCAAGACGATATGATCAAATGAGTGAGGACTTGACAAGATCCTAACTCATCAATCGAAGGGTGCACCGAAATAAGGACTAGGTAGCACGATCAGTCTTAGAAGGATGATTCAAAAACCAACACGCTAAGAATGAAATTATTGTCCTTTAACTACCAAGCAACGAGGTTGCTAGGAGTATTGATTTCACACATCACAATTCATTTGTTGGTATTCCGGTTGCATCAACACGAAGACCGAGGAATGACTAATGATGGTGAGAAGTATCACTACGTCAAAATTCATGAGAGTTGGTGTAGTTCTCATGACAATTCTGACATAAAGGGGGTAATACTCCAAGGTAGAACAAAACCAAAAGCTGGATTGGCATTTGGTCTGCGGAATACAACTACTTTGACCCAATCCTAGATATGGATGAGGTACTGGAGTTTGTTTCTCCTGGTCATTCAGGACAGAATGGCTTGACGGACCACAAGAGTAATAGGCATCGATAAACGAATGCACGCATACTCTTGACTATCAATTGACAGACGAGGGTCAGAATACAACTAAGGAGGAACAACTCGAGGAACATATAACTTTCTGAGTTGTGGATGCATAGATTAGTATGTCGAGCGAAGCTCAACATTTCCTCCGGATAACCCATGCGGGAAAAGGTAGAACTGGCAGAGCCACAATATATAATGGAGAACTCATCAAGAGCACTCTGGTTGTGATCGTTCAGTTCAACGAGGAACTTCTGCCATAAGTAGTTCATGGTGTTTGGAAGAAGAAGATACCACGGACTTCAAGGACTATCGCAAGGTTACTAATAACCTAAGGGAGCTAGCAATTACTATCAACATGAAGTAAGTAGGGTGAATCTCGGGTTCAAAACCCAGAAGTGAAATGCCTACTAACTAAGTGGCATCACGGGATGCTTACAAGAATGATGGCCAGAATCATCACACTGGGACACAAATCATGGCTAAATTACTAGATGATCCCCTAAGACACCTAGGGTCATAATACCAGCTCCAACATATATGTCAAGGCAATAAAGTACCTCAACTCACTAATTTGTGTGATTAATCTAACCAAAGGCACATCGGAAATAGGAGGAAGGGATTTGCAAATGCATCCGACTATTTAGAAACCTGGGATGACTCGGGCAGCATAACGACTGTAAATGCTCAAAAGATTGGAGACATGCTACAAAAATGGTGGCATAGCCACTCAGAGGCACAATATCAAGGTTCCGAGATCAATAGTTAGCATACAGAGGTAGAAACTGAATTGAGGCTTGAAACTATCAATCCTATAAGTCTCTAACATAGTAACTCGTCATCCTAGTAGATAGATGAGAAGCCTAGTTCTTAATCCCCGTAGAAGAGAAGAGGTTGACTCAGATCAGAAGGCCATGAGGTATAAGGAGTAAAAAGAGCCTTACGTTCCATCCCACAATCAATTCCCTTATATAACTAAAGCATTTCTAGACTCAACTTCGACCAGTTTGGCTTGGTAATCCTACAGGCAGTCAAGCTCTGATACCAACGCTGTCAGGACCCCGACTCAATGCCACATCGATCTAGCATGTAACACCTCATATCACTTTGCGGCCTCACGCACGGTATTCCCACGGGTGTCGCCTTACCTTTGCCCGGGACCGTTTGTGCCTTTTGGCACACGTATATGACAGTGTCGCTAGCATCCATATGATAAGGAGCCCGGGCTGACATGGCTAGTCGTAAACCCAAAGTGGCACAGACTTACAGGGACAGGCATCCATGACCCAGCATCGAACGTGTCAGTCATCAGCGAGTGAATCCAGGCTGTAGCACTGGGCTAGCAGGACTCCAGTGAACCGGGCTGTAGCGGGCTAACAGGACTCCGGTATTCATCGCGTGACATTTCCCCGAAGGGACAAACACATGAACGAAGAAGGACACATGCCGGCCAGCCTAAGTGTTCCGGAGCAGTAGCAAGCTACCATGGCTCGGTGGAAACACTAGGAGACATTTCCCGGTAAGAGAGGCTACTAAGGATAAACAACTAGATAGTCAGATCCCACACATACCAAGCATTTCAATAACATACACACAATATGCTCGATATGAGCAAATAAAACATGGCATCACAACATGACTCTACGACTCAAGTATTTATTAAATAGGCTCCGAGGCGCGAGGTATTACAAACATGGGTCTCATGACCCAACAATCAGAGCATACAAGTCAAAGCACAAGCGGAAGCTTAACATGTCTGGGTACAGACATCTACAAATGAAAAAGGCTGAGAAGCCTGACTATCTACCAGATCCTGCCAAGGGCACAAGATCGTAGCTGAGGTAACAAGCTAAACGTCGAAGTCCACGTGGAACTACTAGTGAGACTGAAGTCTCTCTGCAAAAACATAAAATAGGCAAACATGAGTACAAATGTACCCAGCAAGACTTACATCAGATCTATCTACATATGCATCATTATCAACAAGGGATGGTGGGGTTTAACTGCAGCAAGCCAGCTTTGACTCGGTGGCTATCCTGAACTACGACTGCAAGTAACTCTTGAGGTGGCGCACACGAGTCCACATATTCACCATATCAATACACCACTATGGATCCGCTCTCGTCTCCCTACGAGAACGCCATCCATAGCACTCACGCTTATCTTTCGTATTTTAGAGTATCCACTTTCACTTGTCTATGAACTATGCAAGGGGTCCAAGTTTCCATATCCGAGGAATCCGGCTATTCGAATAGATAATGATAACCCTGCAGGGGTGTACTTCTTCACACACGCTCTCGCCACTTATCGCCCTGTACACGTCATGTACCTCGGCAACCTTCAAGCGGAAGCCGGGCGAGGGAGTCGGCCACGACCTAACTAACCGAACAAGTCTCTAGTCCAGGTTTATCGCCTATTCGGGTTCCATCCGCAAGGAGATCCGGCCGGGGTGTCGCTCACGACCCCAAACGATGTGAGCAGGGTTCCCAAGCCCACCATCCGGGTGCTACTTGGTACACCGGACCACTGTGCCTAGTCTGTCCCAAGCCCACCTGTACCGGGTGCCACTTGGTAGACTACTAACACTACCTACAAACACCAGAAACTAGTTGCAACTCCTGGACAGAGATCATGTTGATTAATAAGTCGAGAGAGTCAATCAAGGATCCCAATGTGTGGTAGTAGCTGTTCATGGATCACAAACACAGAACTCAGTTCCTGAGGACGGCTGCAATGAGACAACCCACCATGTACTCCTACATGGCCTCTCACCGCTACCTTTACCAAAACGTGTTCACACACTTAGCTCACACACAGTAGGACATGTTCACACACCTCTGATTCATCCCCGATGAATCAGACCTGACTCAACTCTAAGCAGTAGCAGGCATGACAAACAAGCATGAATGAGTAGGCACAACAGGGCTCAAACAACTCCTACTCATGCTAGTGGGTTTCATCTATTTACTGTGGCAATGACAGGTCATGTAGAGGATAAAGGGGTTCAACTACCGCAACAAGTAACAAATATGTCGTTGTTGTCCTAATGCAGTAAAAGAGAGCAGGAGCGGGAGAGTGGGATTTTATCGGAATGAACAAGGGGGGTTTGCTTGCCTGGCACTTCTGAAGATAATATAGCTCTTCATCGGTGTCATCGATCACATCGCCGGTACACGTCTATCGAGAGGGGACAATTACCGGCAAACAAGGAAGAACACAATCAATGCGATGCAACAATATGATGCATGATAATGACATGGCAATATGAATGTGTGTTGGGCTAATGCATCTAGCAACAGGTTAAATGGGGCTGGTTTGAACACTAGGTTCAATTCAAACTCCATATGTGAGAGTTTAAATGCCATTTAATTAATTTGTGCTAAACAGCAGCTATAAGTTGTTCTAACATGCATGAAAATAGTACAGATGGATTCCTTGAATTTTTCTGATAATTTTTCATATATAAATTATTTCATTTGGAGTTACGGTTGAATTTCTATGAATTTTAGAAGTTTATACAATTTTCTGGAATTTTCTGAATTATTTTAATTACAGAAAATATATATTGCGCCAGCATGACGTCAGCACGACGCCAGCAGTCAACTGCGGCTGACTGGGGTCAAACCTGATGGCTGGGACCCACATGTCAGTGTAACAACTAACTAGCAGAGTTAGTTAGCGTTAGGTTAGCACTAACCTAGGTTAATTAGGGCCTGGGCCCACTTGTCAGTGGGTCAGTGGTTAGCTAAAATTTAATTAGCATCTAAACTAAATTAGCAAGGCCTCGGGCCCACATGTTAATGACCCAGGGGGGTCAAACCCTGGTCAACTCGGTCAAACCTGCCGGCGACTAACCGCCGGCGAGGTCCGAGACAGCGGCGATGCGCAGAATCGCAGCACAGGCCACGGTTCGAGGCGCGGATGGCACCGTTGGAACCCCGAGCCTCGTCCGCGTCGTCTGGTGCTAGTGGGGTCGCCGGAGACGACTTAGATCGACGGCGGCGTCCGCTTTCGCGGCGGCCGGAGTTCGGGCGCGAACGGTGGCGATGCTACGGCGCACTAAAGGAGAAGCCGAAGAGTGCTACGTGCTCCTGGGGGTTCACCGAGCACGGTGACGTGCTCAGGCGCGGGCTGTGGTGGCCCTGGCCACGGCGGCAAGGAACCACGGCGGCGGTGAGCTCTCCGCTCCGGTGGATATTGGCGTTAGCGGGAGAAAAAGTGCCAGGGGAGGGAGGGGATCGACGCAGCAGCTCACAGCGGATCGAACGAAGGGGTTGGTGAGCTCGGGGGCGTCCTCGTTGCTGCGAATCGAGCGGCGGCGATCTCCCGCCATGGCGATGAAGACGGTGGTGATGGCGGTGTTGCAGCGCGTCCGTGGCGTCGTGGCTTGTCGAGGAGGTCGGGGACGTCGAGACGGAGCTCGCGGGCACAACGAGGGGTCGAGGGGGAGACGGTGGCCGCGGCGTTACGGTGGCGCGGCTGCGGCTGTACTCGGGCTCGAGAGGGAGAGGGAGCAGAAGAGGGGGAAGAGTTCGGGAGAGAGTGAGAGAGCGGTCGGGGCTGCGGGGCGTCGTCCGGGGCATTCCAGGGCGACGAGGAGGGCGCCAGGCAGGCAGAGAGGGAGGTGGCGTGGCGCGGCGGAGCGCGCGCGCGTCGGGCACGCTCCCATCCCCCTGTCGAGGACGAAGACGACAGAGGAGGGGCCAGTGGGCTGGGCCGGCGCTGGCTGCTGCTGGGCTGCACAGGGAGGAGGCCCAGGTAAGTGCTCTGTTTTATTTTTCTGTTTGTTTTATTTTTTTAAATTTGTTTGCCACTGTTTTGAATTTAAACAAATTCAAACAATGTCAAAAACTCCTGTGAATATTTTTATTTTGCTAGATGGACTTTTCCAAAAGCTCAAAAAATATTTCAGGGGTATTTGAAATTATATTCTAGTTATATGAATATAATTCAAATTCAAATAGCTAATGATTTAAATTCAAAGTCCCAAGATTAAGTCCTTAAAAATGTTCAATATTTTGGTTGGGACCAGAACCCTTTGCCAAAATTATCAAACATTTAAGAAGAGCATTTTGGAATAATGAATGAGATTTTAGGGTTTTTGCCCTTCTTTTATTTAGGGTTTTGAGGCTTCCAAATTTCCTCAGTTCAAGTTTCAAAATTTAAACATGATGCAAACACTAAGCAGCACCAGAAGCTAGGGATGTGACAGTCGTCGCCCTCAGCACCGCAGCCACGAGAGCCCTGCCGACGCCGCCCTGCCCCGCCAGAGGTAGCCACCGCCGCCGCCGCTGTTCGTCATTTTTTTCCGGTTAACTGTTCATTTTTTTAGAAAACCCTAGATCTGTGTTTTTTTAAAATAGATCGATTCGGTTTTTTCGGTTTAGTTAGTTAGCGGATGTTCACCCGTTTGTTCGTTTTAACGAATGCCGTCCACCATTAAGGTTCTGTTAACGAACGTTTGTTCGTTAGCCTGTTCGTCTCGTTTTATTTTCCAGTGTTTTATCCGCGATTATTTTCGATTGCGATTTCTGCCCTGATGTTCGATTTAGTATAATTTTTTACTCGTTTATCCAATTTAGGTGAAATCAGCGCCTAGATCTTCGTCTCGAAGCCCTCTTTCTGTTTAACCAACTTGAACATGATTTTGGTACTGTAGAAATTTGACTTTAGTCCAGATTAGTAAACAAATCTTGTTTCGTTCGTAGTTTGAGTTTCGTTAATCCGTTTGATTTGATTCTTTTTGCAAACCGGAGTTCTTCAGTACAACTTTCTGGTTAGTTTCTTATTATTTGAGTTTTACCCGTGCTTCTTGTTTGAGTTCTTATGTATGTTTTTTTGTTTGCGATAGAATTCCCAGAGTGCGAAGGGTGCTACTACGAGTCTCTAGGTTTTGCGGACCATCAGCAAGGCAAGTAACACTTTGATCATATCCTTTTATTACCCAGTTTTGATGCATTAGTTCCAATCCTCAAACATTGCATGCTTAGGATCTGTTTAACATGTGGGTTTGGGAAGTAGATGATGAGGTAGAACCTATTGCCTTTTTATTATCAAACATTTGGGAGTTACTTCTACGTTATGATCAGTATTGCTATGCTATGCTCGTAGACATGGATTGGGCGAGTGTATCCATGACAAATGTGAGAATTGTTAATTAATGGTTAACTTAAGATGGATACTTAAATACACATCTGGGTGGAATGGTTGGGGCACCCTGGAGCACCCAGTGGTTTGCCCGGGCACCTGGAGAACCCAGTGCTTGCCCAAGGGAATCCCGGAGTACCCGTGTGATTACCCTATGGAATGTCACCCAGGCTCAAAGGGATCATAAGATTATCCATGCTAGAAACTTTTGTGTGCAGCCACAAGCCATTATGGGCTCTGGGATAGTTGAGTATGTTGCATGAGCTCTTGAAGAGGTAGACTAGCAGATGTAGGGGATGTAGGTGGTACTGTCTACCCAGAGTAAAGACTTAATGCTTCTGAAAGACTGTGTCTCGGTCATCCATTTCTCAAACACCGTGTAGTGCGAGAAATCTAACGAAGGAGATCGAGTCTTGTGGGGAAAAGTGCACAAACTTATGTAGAGTGTACAAACTAATCAAGGTTAGTCGTGTCCCCGGTTATGGACATCTTGAGTATCTGGTTCTTGGATTATCATGTTGATCTCATCACTCTATATCTAATTTGTTGGGATAATTGATATTGTTTAATTGGGATTGAGTTGGAGGAACCTTCTCAATGTTTAACAACCACCATGATAGTTAAATAAAATTTATTCCTTTGTTGTAGGGGAAAATTGGCTTTATGCAAAACTGTAACCATAGAGCTTTCCACCAGCCATATATGCATGGAGTGATAGTATTTATTTGTTCATTACTCTATGTGTTACATTGCCAGCATATTCCATGTGCTGACCCATTTTGGGTTGCAACATATCACGTTGCAGACTTTTCGGACAACGAGTAAGGTGCCATAGGTCATTGTCGTTCACTCAGCTATGCCGTTGGAGTTGATGGACTCACTTTATCTTCCAAACCTTCCGTTGTTATCATATTTAGATGGCCTTAAGCCATATTATTGTAATAAGTTCTCTTTTGAGACATTTGATGTAATAAGTGTGTGATTGAAACTCTATTATAAATCCTCAAGTACTGTGCGTGTCAGCATTACCGATCCAGGGATGACACTGTTGCACAGAGACAAGACTGTTTGAGGTCTGGTCGCTACAATCTCTTGAGGAGACTTTTGCTCTAGAATTATTTGGAATGAAGGAATCACATGATAGAGCTCTTGAGGTGGCCAATGATTTTGAAACTCAAAATCATAAGCTTGAAGTTGCGCATGCTAAACTCCTTCAGGACTTTTGGCACCTCGAAAATGGCTCAAGGGTCATTAAGAGTGAGCTGATCAAACTCACCGAGTCTCATGCACAACTTAAAGCTTTATATTCAAAAGAGCTAGCCAAGTTACCTTCTCCTCTTGCTATTATTGATGATGCTTGTGCTACTAACTATATTTCTAGTGAAACATCCACTTTGAAGGAGAATGTTGAGCTAAGGGGTCAACTTGAGTTGCTATCTAGCAATTATGAGAAATTGGAAGAACGTCATGAAAAGCTCTCAAGCTCTCATGATGATCTTCTAGTATCTCATAATGTGCTAAAGATAGCTCATGAGGCCATGATTTCTAAGGTAACATTTAGTGAGCCTCATGTGGATACTAGCACTATTTCTAGTTAAAATGCTATATTGCCATGTGCTAGTCCTTGTAATTCATCTACTCACAATGTTAGTACATCTCATGATGAATTGCTTTCCTTGCCTTGTTGCTCTAACGATGAAGCTTATACTTCCTCTAGTACTTGCGTTGAGACTAACCATGTAGAGGAAATCAAAGAGCTCAAGGCCCAAGTCACTTCTTTGAAGAAAGACTTGAAAAAGAGTCATGAAGGGAAATTCACACTCAACAATATCTTGAGTGTGCAAAAATCCCCAATGACAAAGGTGGACTTGGATTCAACTCCAATAAGAAGAAGTCCAAGATGAACAAAAAGAAGGGCCAAGAACAAGTCAAGAATTCGACCAAGATTGTTTGCTTCAAGTGCAAAGTAGAAGGGCATCATGTTAGATCTTGCCCATTGAAGAAGAAGCCCATTAGTGACAAGCAACAAGGGAAACAGCCACAAGTTCACTCTCATTCTCAACCTCAAGTTGAAGAAAGGACTCTTCCCAAGAAAACTCAAGCTAATGCTTCTCAAGTTGAGAAATCAAGTGAGAAGAAAGTGAAGAGTAGACATTGCTACCTATGTCGTGAGAAAGGTCACCTCGCTTCTTCATGCACTAGTGGTAACTTATCCAACCCAATTATTATTGATGATATCTATTCTCTTGGAAAGGATAAGGTTGGCAATGTGTTTGCCAAAGTTGTTGGTACTCAAAGTGGTGTCAGGAAAAGAACCATTTGGGTAGCCAAGCCTATTGTGACTAATCTGTTAGGACCCAACTTGGTTGGGTACCAACTAGCTCAAACTTTATCAATAGGTGTTGCTGGAGGGCATTGGAGACTTGGCTATATTATGAAGAATTAAGGAGACTTCATCATTCTTATTGTCTCAAGCCAAGTTAATTGGGTTATCAAGTTTCTATACTATATCCAATGTTCCTCCTTTTGGTAACTTGTACTTAAATTGTTTACATTGAAAGCTACTTGCCCCTTTGCATGTTTTGGTTTTGTTCCTTGCGTGTGTTTCTATATGTTGTGTCTCCAAATTTCTCATCTTGAGTAATCAAGTTTGTGTATGTTGGTTTGCACATCATGTACATGTGTGTCGTACGTTGAGCCTTTGTGATTCTTGTTTGTATCTTAGTTGGCTATTGTGAGAGAGATTAATGGAACATCCCATTTTAGGGGAGTGATGTGCTTTGTGCACTTCACAATCCTATAAATGTGTGTACATGAGGAATACCAACTAGTATTGATATTACAAGATTATCTAGTCGCTATGTGGTATGTCTACTCATGAGAAATTCAAATTCTAAATTGTCCATTAATTATCTCTTGTTGGATCTTTTTTTTGCCTCTTGTTTATCTTTAATTGGTATCACATTATGGGGGAGTAATATGCTATGTGTATATTACTAGCCTAGAAAATGTGTACATTTGAGATATTGTCACCTAGAGTTGATATTGTAAATTATCTTGTTTCTAGGTGGCATGTTAGCTCTACAAGTTGCAAGTTGCTTATGGGTTTGGTGTGAAGATGATGTCAGATATCCTTGCTATCTACCACCGAGAATTATTTCCATTTACTTCTTGTCTTTTGACAATTGGTACTCACTTGTGTGGTAGAATTTATTGATCATCTTTACATTGGCTTTTGCTTTTATTTGCCTTTTCTCTTGCCAAGGAATGTATCAACTCCCGTTGTCTTCCATACCACTTGTGGATCTTGTTAATTTCTTGATCTTGTCTAGTGTTTTCTAGATATAGTGAAAGTGGTGATCCCACCTTGTGCATTTTGTATTCAAATGCAAATTCTCTATAATGCACTAGTCTTGGGGGGAGCTATCCTATTTTCTATAAAACACTCATCTTGCGATCCTTATAAAGTGTGTGTTGCTGGAAGGCAAGCCGTTTTCTTTTTGGTACTTTGTGCCATCATGAAACTTTGTAGAGAGCTTGGTTTGTTTGAAACCATCCTCTCTTTTGGGAGTTTGATATCTTTTATTTAGTGTGTATCAACGGATATCTCATTCCTCGATGTATCTATTATGGATATCCTCCAAGTGATGATTTATTCATTTGGTATGTTTTCTTCACTTGTTTTTTCTTTGTCATTTGGTATCGGTTCTTCAAAGTCTTGAGCATGAATATTAACTTCATGTAGTTTCTTTGGCATGCTTTCTTTCTTTGACCCAATATATAGGGAAACTCCACCAAGTCTCAAATTGGATGAGATGTGCATGAAATTCATTTTCATATTTATATGCACATATTTATGTGGAGTTTGTCTTATGTATTGTTGGTTCTCTAACTCTTTGGTCCCAATGAGTTTTGGGTACCATTTTGTTTGTGTTGTTGGTCTAGGAACAATTGGAGATGCATTTGATGCTCGTCTCACTGACAAGGAAGGTGGTGTCACCATGAGATTATTGGAGTCAAGCTAGGATTCTCAATGGACTACTATCTACTACCTTCAATTGGTTTCTTCTACATCCTTCCAATGATATCTAGGTAACAAGTATCTATTCATGCATTATTTTCTTGCATTCAACCTTGTGTAGGTTGCATCTTGGCATGCTATTCATTCCCTCTTGTGATACTTGTTTCCTTTCTGAAAGCATCTCAACGATGATCTCATGTTGCTAGTTGTGATGTCTTTGATGGTTGTGTGGTAGGAATTCATTTATATACAATAATACTATATCTAGCCATGTGCTATGCTTCCAAGCAAATATCTTATTGGTATATGTATGACTTCCTTTTTGATATCTTGATCCTTCATGTTGTAACTATTTCGGGTGTACATCCTTCTTTGTAGATATATATCATGATTTCGTCTACCTAGAATCTTATACATTTGAGAGAAGTTGCATATCTAGATGATATCCTTTCTTTCACGTCCACCTTGTCTTTCTTATGTTATTTCTTTGGTGGCTCCGTGAAAGCTTTTGCCTTGAGTGCGTGTCTTATATCGTTGCCTCTTGATGCACTCTTGTGTGGTGAAGATTTTTTCCTCATGCTTATATTTACGAGGCTTTTGCCATCTTAATTGGTATCCCTCATCTTGATGAGGCTTTCATCTTCTATCTTCACCATGGGTTGTCGTAAGCTTTGTTGTTATCTTTTTAGTAAGCTTGTGTATCCATTTGCTTCTTCTGTGTGTGTGGGGGGGGGGGAGGTCATGTCTTGCACCTTGTATCTCATTTATCCAAGACTATGTTGATGCTTAATGCTCATCCTTACATTAGTTTTCTCAAGTGCTTTTTCATGACTCACACATATCTTTTTGGTTGAGCCTTTTCTTAAGTTGCCTCTTTTACATGTTGCTCAACCATGTGTTTGTTGCAAGTGGTAGGCTTTGTTTCCCATATGCTCACTTGCACTTGTTGTAAGTTTCTATTGATTTTGGGGGAGCTATGATCCTATTTTGTGCACTTTGTATCCAAATACAAAAATTCTTTGTGCACAAATCATGGCGAGCTTCTCTAGTTTCTTTGGAACACTCCTTTGCTTGTATCATAATATCTTATTCATGTGGCTTGTAGGATCTTTGGTCTAGTTCATTCAATTGATATCCTTTGATTGCTTGCTTCAATTGGTATCTTTTGATTGGTTGATTGCTTGTGTCTCTCCTTGTTATGTCTTTGTAGCATACCTTCTTTTGCAATCTTTGTGCCTCAATATAGTTTGTGTTCCTCCAAGTATTTACCTTTGGATATGTGTATTGCATTCCACTCTCTTGTTGAGCAATACATAATTTATGGAGGACCACAATTTATATTGGCCTGCTAAGCTTTTCGCCCATTTTGGCAATCAATGCCAATGGGGGAGAAGTTTCAGATAGTTTTGTGGAGAAGTTTAGAGAGTTGTATCTTCTGGCTTTGGTTTGTTCCTAAGAGCATTTGCATCTCTTATGCATTCATTATTGGATGTTGCATTGCATGGTGATGCATAATTCCTTATATAAACTCTCTTGAAAGTGATTGTCATCAATTACCAAAATGGGGGAGATTGAAAGACCATGTGGTGCCCCCATGTTTGGTTTTGGTAATTGACGACAATCTCTACGGACTAATGGTTGTCTTGAGTTATTGTAGCGACCAGACCTCAAACAGTTTGATATATGTGCATCAGTGTCATCCCTGGATTAGTAATGCTGACACGCACAATACTTGAAGGATTTATAACAGAGTGGCAATCACACACTTATTACATCGTATGTCTCAAAAGAGAACTCATTACAATAAATATGGCTTAAGGCCATCTAACAACGATAACAGCGGAAGGCTTGGAAGATAAGTGAGTCCATCAACTCCAACGACATCACCGAGTATAGGACCACGATTCTAAGGCATTTTACTCGTCGTCTGAAAACTCTGCAACATTAACGTTGCAGCCCGAAAATGGGTCAGCACATGGAATATGCTGGCAATGTAACACATAGAGAGTAATGAAAGAATAATGCTATACTACATGCATATATGGCTGGTGGAAAGCTCTATGGTTACAGTTTTTGCATAAAGCCAGTTTCCCTACTGCAAAGGAATACATTTTATTTAACTATCATGCTGGTTGTTAAACATTGAGAATGGTTGAGAGCATTATCAATCCCAATTAAGCATCATCATTAAAAAACCCAACAATATTAATTAGAGTAAATGATGAGATTCACATGATAATCCAAGTACTAGATACTCAAAACGTCCATAACCGGGGACACGGCTAATCATGATTAGTTTATACACTCTGCAGAGGTTTGCGCACTTTTCCCCACACGACTCGATCTCCTCCGTTGGTTTTCTCGCACTTCATGGTGTTTGAGAAACGGATGAACGAGACATAGTCTTTCAGAAGCGCTAGCACCTTACGATGGGTAGACCTCTACACCTACTTTCCCCTACATCTGCTAGTCTACCACTATAAGAGTTCGCACGACTTAATCAACTATGATAGAGCCCATAATAGCATGTGGCTGCACACGGAAGTTTCTAGCATGAATAATCTTATGATTCCTTTGAGCCTGGGTGGCGGTCCAAAAACAAACAGGCAATCCTGGAATACCCATGTACCTCAATCCACCCATATGTGTATTAAAGTTGCCACCTGAAATAAACCATTAATTAACAATCTCACATCTACCATGGATATTCACTCACCCAATCCACGTCTACTAGCATAGCATGGCATGATAAGCAAACGTAGAAGTAACTCCCAAGGGTTTGATAATAAAACAGGTAATAGGTACTACCTCATCTACTTCCCAAAACCCACATATTAATCAGATCCTAATCATGCAATTGTTGGAGGATTGATCTAATGCATAAAAACTGGGTAGTAAAAAGATATGATCAAAGTGTTACTTGCCTTGCTGATGATCCGTGAAACCTAGGGATTTGAAGTAGCAAGCGGTGCAAGCCGGGTACTCTATCGCAAGAAAACAAACAAAAAAGCATACAATAAGTACTCATCTAATGCACTGGTAAAACTCAAATAAGAGATCTAACCAGAAAGTTCAACTTAAGAACTCCGGTTGGCAAAAGAATCAAATCGAACTAAACAACGAAAGTCAAACGGCGAAAGAAACAAGCTTCGTTTACTAATCTGAACCTAAGTCAAATTTTACAGAAATAAAAACTTGTTTGAGTAGATTATTCGGAAAGAGGGTTTCGAGACGAAACTCTAGGCGCTTGAATCAGCTGATTCCGATAAACGAGCGAAAAGTTATACTAAAACGAAAATCGGATCAGAAATCGCAATCAGAAAAATCGTGGAATAAATCCGAGAAAAAGAAAAACGATGAATAGATTAACGAACGAACGTTCGTTATCTGGATCTAAATGATGAACTCGTTCGTTAAAATAAACGAACGAGCGAACGCTCGCTAATTAACCTAAACCAAAAAAAAACCGATCTAATAAAAAACGGATCTAAAAAACCGACGAAAAAACAGAACGGTTTTTCTCAAAAAAAACCGGCGGCGGCACGGTCAACCTTGGCGGCGGGGTCCGGCAGTGGCGGCTCCGGCGGCGGCGGCTCCGGCGATGGCGGCGCGGGATGGATGGCGGCGGCGGCGGCTCGCTAGGGTTAGGGTTTTGGGGGCGTGAGCGCGGGTGGCGGCTGGGCTGGGGCGTCGGCCTGGGGCGCTTTGTAACGACCCCGGCCAGGAGGAGTCCTGGCCAGTTACGGCCCAATGTCGGTTCAGACTTTTTTTTAAATAATTTTGCACAGAAAATCAAACGAAAGAAATACTAAACGGACTCCAAAAATCCCGAAATAAAATTTCCCCGACTTCTAAAATCAATCCGGACAAGATGAACATTTATTTGCGGCCTAAATGCAATTTTGAAAAACACACATTTTTCCTAAATTCAAATAAAATAGTAATAAAAAACAAAAATAAAACTTATTTGATTTTTTTATTAAATCCTCAATATTTCTATATTTTGGAAAAGTCATTTTATTCCCTCTCTCATATTTGTGGAATTGAAATAATTGAAGATAAAATAAATAAAATCAAATGATCCTATTTCAAAAATTTGAGAAAACTCAAATATGAAATTTATGAAATTCCCAACTCTCTCCGTGGGTCCTTGAGTTGCTTAAAATTTCTAGGATCAAACCCAAAATGCAATAAAATATGATATGCAATGATGATCTATGTATAACATTCCAAATTGAAAATTTGGGATGTTACAAACCTACCCCCCTTAAGATGAATCTCGTCCTCGAGATTCGGGTTGGCTAGAAAATAGGTGAGGGTGGTCCTTCAACAGATCTTCCTCTCATTCATAGGTGGCTTCAACTTCAGTGTTGTGGGTCCACTGAACTTTGCAAAATTTGATAACCTTGCTGCGGGTGACTCGGATGGCATATTCAAGAATCTTAACTGGTTTCTCCTCATAGGTCAAATCATTGTCCAACTGAATCGCCTCTAGTGGCACTGTATCTCTCAGCGGTATATCAGCCATCTCTGCGTGGCACTTCTTCAACTGAGACATGTGGAACACATCATGAACTCCTGACAATCCTTCGGGTAATTCCAACTGGTATGCATCTTCTCCCATACGCTCCAAAACTTTGTATGGTCCCACAAAATGTGGCGCTAATTTACCCTTAACTCCAAAGCGCTTAATCCCTCGAAGTGGAGATACACGAAGATAGACTCTATCTCCGACTTCGTAAACTGTCTCCTTGCGTTTTGAGTCTGCATAGCTTTTCCGCCTGGACTGGGCTACTTTCAGTCTATTGCGAATTAACTTCACCTTTCGTTCAGACTCCTTAATCAAATCTGGTCCAAACAACTGGCGGTCTCCAACTTCATCCCACGACAACGGGGTCATGCACCTCCTTCCGTATAAGGCTTCGAAAGGGGCCATCTTCAAACTGGATTGATAACTGTTGTTGTAAGAAAACTCTGCATATGGCAAATTGTCATCCCAACTTGATCCATAATCTAGCGCACAAGCTCTTAGCATATCTTCCAAAATCTGATTAACTCTCTCTGTCTGTCCATCTGTCTGCGGGTGAAAAGCTGTACTGAATTCTAGTCCGGTTCCCAAAGTTTCGTGCAACTGATTCCAAAACTTTGAGGTAAACTGGGTTCCTCTATCTGATACAATGCTCCTCAGAACTCCATGCAGACATACGATCCTGGTCATATATATCTTGGCCAACTTAGCACTGGTGTAAGTGGTCTTCACTGGGATGAAATGTGCTACCTTCGTCAAACGATCGACTATAACCCAAATCAAGTCATAGCCTGAACGAGTCCTGGGCAATCCCGTAATGAAATCCATGCCTAGCTTATCCCACTTACATTCGGGTATTGGCAATGGCTGCAACAGTCCTGCTGGTTTCTGATGTTCTGCTTTTACTCTCTGACATACGTCACAAACTGCTACGTATTCTGCGATATCTCTCTTCATTCCGGTCCACCAGAAAGTACCCTTCAAATCCAAATACATCTTTGTATTTCCTGGGTGAATCGAATATGGTGAATCATGGGCCTCTTGCAGAATCAACTTACGATCTCCGGATCATTTGGCACATAAACACGATCTTCAAACCATAGGGTATCGTGCTCATCCTCACGAAATCCCTTAGCTTTGCCTTTGCTCACCCTCTCCTTTATATCAGCAATTTCCTTGTCAGTTTTCTGAGCTTCTCTGATCTTATCCATCAAAGTCGACTGAATCTCCAATGCTGCTACATAGCCTCTCGGAACTATCTCCAAACATAGCTCACGAAGGTCCTCAGCTAGCTCCTTCGGTAACTCTGCGGTCATAATTGTATTGACATAGCTCTTACAGCTCAACGCGTTGGCTACTACGTTAGCCTTTCCCGGGTGATAATGCAATCTCATGTCATAATCCTTGATGAGCTCCAACCATCTCCTCTGTCTAAGATTCAACTCCTTCTGCGTGAAAATGTACTTCAAACTCTTGTGATCCGTGTACACCTCACAATGGTTTCCGATGAGAAAATGTCTCCACGTCTTCAATGCATGCACTACGGCTGCTAACTCCAAATCATGCGTGGCATAGTTTAACTCATGAGGTTTCAGCTGTCGTGAAGCATACGAAACAACTCTCCCCTCCTGCATAAGCACTGCTCCAAGTCCTCGACGTGAAGCGTCGCAATACACTTCATAATCCTTACGCTAATCTGGCAGAATCAATATTGGCGAGGTAACCAAATGTTCCTTCAACTCCTGGAAACTAGCCTCACACTCCTCAGTCCAATTGAACTTGGTATCCTTCTTCAACAATTCTTTCATAGGCTTTGCAATCTTTGAGAAGTTCTCAATAAATCTCTGGTAATATCCTGCGAGTCCAAGAAAACTCCGGATCTCTCCAACCATTGTCAGTGCTTCCCAGTTTGTCATGGTGACAACCTTGGTGGGGTCTACTGCTATACCTTCTCCGGAAATAACATGTCCGAGGAATCCAACTTCCTTCAACCAAAACTCACATTTGCTGAACTTGGCTTATAACTGGTGTTCTCTGAGCTTCTCGAGTACCAAACGCAAATGCTCCTTATGCTCTTCTTCGTTCTTCGAGTAGACCAAAATATTATCAATGAACACCATGATGAACTTATCCAAAAACTCCATAAACACCTGTTCATCATGTTCATGAAATAGGCAGGTGCATTAGTCAGACCAAATCACATAATGATGTACTCATACAGCCCATACCTGGTGGTAAAAGCCGTCTTAGGTATATCCTGCTCTCGAATCTTCAACTGATGGTATCCTGATCGCAAATCAATCTTGGAAAATACCTTAGCTCCTTGCAATTGGTCAAACAAATCATTGATCATCGGCAGTGGGTACTTGTTCTTGATTGTTACTGCATTCAATCCTCGATAGTCAACAACCATTCTCAATGATCCATCCTTCTTCTCCACTAGAAGTACTGGTGATCCCCAAGGCGAAGAACTTGGGCGAATATATCCTTTATCCAGTAACTCCTTAATCTGCTTCTTAATTTCCTCCAAATCTTTTGTGGGCATCCGGTACGGTCTCTTAGATATTGGTCCTGTGCCTGGCAAAAGCTCAATCAAAAACTCGATGTCTCTATCAGGTGGCATGCCTGGCAACTCTTCCGGAAATACATCAGGAAAATCCTTCACCACTGGTACTTCCTCCTGCACAACTCCTGACAAGGAATTTACGTGTATCCTCTTTGGCTCATGTCTTGATATATATTTGATCCTTCTTCCTTCTGGGGTGGTAAGCAAAATCGACTTACTGGCGCAACGTTCCTCCATACATTGATAACCAATCCATACCCAGAATCACATCCAAGCCTTGAGATTCCAAAATGATTAAATCTGAGGGGAAGACATGCTTGCCTATACTCAATGGCACTTGAAAACATCCTCGACTGGCCATATACTCCGCTCCTGGTGAGGTTACTAACATGGGTGTTCCAAGAACCTTGGTGGGCAGTTTATACTTATCACAAATCCCCTTGATATGTATGAATGCGATGCACCAGTATCAGAAAGGAACGAGTGCAGTAAATGACTTAACCAAAAACTTACCTATTACTGCATCTGGTTGGGCTTCAACCCCCCCCCCACATTAACGTGGTTCACCTGTCCCCCATTGAAAGGGTTCGGCTTCTTCCCCGAGCTTCCATTGCCATTTCCATTCTGGCCTTCGGGACATTCATTGGCGTAATGTCTGGTCTTCTGACATTTAAAGCAAGTGACTTGGCTCAAATCTTTCTTGGCTGGGGTTGATGGGTTGGTACGGTTCTGGCCGTTGCTTCCTCCATTCCCATTACCATTTTTGGGACCATTGTGATTATGCGAACTACCTCCTCCATGGGTATGCTGAAATTGTCCTCCCGACTTCAGGGTAAAACGTGGCTTCTGATGAGCTCCAGAATTGTACTTCCCTTGTCCATACTTCCTCTTGCGGTTCTCAATCTGCTGCTGCTTCCCTTCAATCATAAGAGCACGATCTACCAACTCCTGGTAGTTGTTGAAACTTGCTACCATCAACTGCATGCTCAGCTCATCATTCAGTCCTTCCAGAAACTTCTCTTGCTTAGCTGCATCCATAGCAACGTCATCTGGGGCATAACGTGCTAACTTGCTGAAGTCATCCACATATTGGCCAACTGTCCTTCCTCCTTGGTGCAAGTTGCGAAACTCACGCTTCTTCATGGCCATTGCTCCTGCTGAAACATGGGCAGTACGGAAAGCCTGCTGGAACTGATCCCATGTGACAGTGTCTACTGGATAAGTGGCTGTGAAATTCTCCCACCATGATGTTGTGGGTCCATCAAGCTGATGTGCGGCAAATCGCACCTTCTCCGCATCTGTGCATCATGTAGTGGTCAACTCCCTGGCTGTCTTGCGAAGCCAATCATCTGCAACAATTGGCTCGATGCTACTAGAGAACACCGGCGGATTCAGCCTAAGAAAACGGGTTAAGTGGTCAACAGGTGGTGGTGGTGGTGGGTTGTTATTGTTGTTGTTCCCCCGATTCTGATTCTAGACTAACAACTGCATCAAGGCATTCTGCTGCTGGATCAACTGAGTGAGCTCCGGTGGGAAAGCAAATCCGTTGTCACGTCTCGGAGGCATCTGAGGGTTTAGAAAAGATGAGAATACAGAATAGAATGAGGTCTAGAGGGAAAACACTACCCATATGCACATGAGACAAATGTCAAATCAAACACTCCAATCAATTAATACAAGGACATACAACGGTCTATCTAACGTTACAAAAGTGCTCGGACTATACTAGATACATGGGGGAAATACTACTACTGATATGGTAGTCTACTAGAAAAACTACTCCGATGAAGACTCCATGATCTCTGCTCCAGCTTCGTCAACATAGTCATCATCGCTATCGTCTGGGTCAGAGTCGGTGTCGTCGATGATGATGTAGTTCTCTGGACATGTGAAATCTTCATCTTCTCCTTCTGTCGCGGGGAATCCCATAAATACTTTAGCTTCTTCTTCAGATCATCGCTCTTCTCCACTAATGTTGCTATTTCCTCCTCATATCCATCGCGTGTAGACTTGAGTTCTTCCTCAAGTTCCATGATCTTGGCCATGGCCTTCTTCAGATCTATCATGCATGCGCACATCTGGTTCTCCTGGCATCAAATGTGCTGGTTTAACTCCTGGATGAAAGCTGCAATTGATCTATCCCTTCTTGGTGCTGATCATCTCCCATTGTTCATCTCTATGCCCCACAAATCTGGTAGATAGTATCCTTAAGCTCCTTGTGGTAAACTTCTCCAATACGTCCCATGGTGATGTGGGCTGCCATGCTCTTTCCTAGACTCCAGGTTGGAGCATCAAAGGAAAACTCTATGGGCTTAGTGACGGGCATGAACGTTCTTCCTGGAACTTGTACTTGAATCATCCAACGCTCTTCTTCAGGTAAAGTGGTGTTGTAGGTCCCGGTGAAGCTTGGTACTCCGATGTTCAGGTATCTAGTGACTTCCTTCAGGTGTCGTCCAAAGTGTGTATCTTCATCCAGTTGCGTGAACTTGCTTCTTACATTCGCCATCCTAAAAGAGAGTAGCAAAGGCGACGAGTCAGAATGAGAAGAGAGAGTGGTGATCTAGGGCTTTAGCTTAGTGGTCGTATCCTACAGTCAGCGTGTGCTCTGATACCATCTTGTAGCGACCAGACCTCAAACAGTCTGATCTCTGTGTATTAGTGTCATCCCTGGATCAGTAATGCTGACACACACAGTACTTGAAGGATTTATAACAGAGTGGCAATCACACACTTATTACATCGAATGGATCAAAAGAGAGCTTATTACAATAAATATGCCTTAAGACCATCTAATAACGATAACAGCGGAAGGCTTGGAAGATAAGTGAGTCCATCAACTCCAATGGCATCACTGAGTATAGGACCATGATTCTAAGGCATCTTACTCGTCATCTGAAAAGTCTGCAACATTAACGTTGTAGCCCGAAAACGGGTCAGCACATGGAATATGCTGGCAATGTAACACATAGAGAGTAATGAAAGAATAATGCTATAGTACATGCATATATGGCTGGTGGAAAGCTCTATGGTTACAGTTTTTGCATAAAGCCATTTTTTCCCGACTGCAAAGGAATAAATTTTATTTAACTATCATGGTAGTTGTTAAACATTGAGAATGGTTGACAGCATGCTCAATTCCAATTAAGCATCATCATTAAAACCCAACAATATTAATTAAAGTTACATGATGAGATTCACATGATAATCCAAATACTAGATACTCAAAACGTCCATAACCGGGGACACGACTAATCATGATTAGTTTATACACTCTGCAGAGGTTTGTGAACTTTTCTTCGCAAGACTCGATCTCCTCCATTGGTTTTCTTGCACTACATGGTGTTTGAGAAACGGATGACCAAGACATAGTCTTTCAGAAGCGCTAGCACCTTACGATGGGTAGACCTATACACCTACTTTCCCCTACATCTGCTAGTCTACCACTGTAAGAGTTTGCACGACTTAATCAACTATGCTAGAGCCCATAATAGCATGTGGCTGCACACGGAAGTTTCTAGCATGAATAATCTTATGATCCCTTTGAGCCTGGGTGGCGGTCCAAAAACAAACAGCCAATCCTGGAAACCCAGGTACCTCAATCCACCCAGATGTGTATTAAAGTTGCCACCTTAAATAAACCATTAATTAACAATCTCACATCTGTCATGGATATTCACTCATACCAATCCACGTCTACTAGCATAGCATGGCATGATAAGCAAACATAGAAGTAACTCCCAAGGGTTTGATAATAAAACAGGTAATAGGTACTACCTCATCTACTTCCCAAAACCCACATATTAATCAGATCCTAATCATGCAATTGTTTGAGGATTGATCTAATGCATAAAAACTGGGTAGTAAAAAGGTATGATCAAAGTGTTACTTGCCTTGCTGATGATCCGTGAAACCTAGGGATTCGAAGTAGCATGCGGCGCATTCCGGGTACTCTATCGCAAGCAAACAAACAAGCAAGCATACAATAAGTACTCATATAATGCACTGGTAAAACTAAAATAAGAGATCTAACCAGAAAGTTCAACTTAAGAACTCCGGTTGGCAAAAAGAATCAAATCGAACGAAACAACAAAAGTCAAACCGCGAAAGAAACAAGCTTCGTTTACTAATCTGAACCTAAGTCAAATTTTACGGAAGTAAAAACTTGTTTGAGTAGATTATTCGGAAAGAGGGTTTCGTGACGAAAGTCTAGGCGCTTGAATCGCCTGATTCCGATAAATGAGCGAAAAGTTATACTAAAACGAAAATCGGATCAGAAATCGCGATCAGAAAAATCGCGGAATAAATCCGAGAAAAAGAAAAACGACGAACAGATTAACGAACGAACGTTTGTTATCTGGATCTAAACGATGAACGCGTTCATTAAGACGAACGAACGAGCGAACGCTCGCTAATTAACCTAAACCGAAAAAATCGATCTAATAAAAAAATGGAAATCTAAAAAAAAAACGACGACGGCGGGGTCAACCTTTGCGGCGGGGTCCGGCGGCGGCGGCTCCAGCGGCGGCAGCTCCATCGACGGCGGCGTGGGGCGGCGGCGGCTCGCTAGGGTTAGGGTTTGGGGTGCGAGCGCGGGTGGGCTGGGGCGGCGGCCCGGGGTGCTTTATAAAGACCCCGGCCAGACAGAGTCCTGGCCGGTTACAGCCCAAGGTCGGTTCGGTACTTCTTTTTTTTTAAATAATTTCATGCAGAAAATCAAACGAAAGAAATTCTAAACGGACTCCAAAAATCCCGAAATAAATTTTCCCCGACTTCTAAAATCAAGCTGGACAGGATGAACATTTATTTTGGGCCTTATTGCAATTTTTAAAAACGCAAATTTTTCCTAATTCAAATAAAATAGCAATAAAATCCAAAATAAAATCTTATTTGATTTTTTTATTAAATCCTCAATATTTCTATATATTGGGAAAGTCATTTTATTCCCTCTCTCATATTTGTGGAATTGAAATAATTGAAGATAAAATAAATAAAATCAAATGATCCTATTTCAAAAATTTGAGAAAACTCAAATATGAAATTTATGAAATTTCCAACTCTCTTCGTGGGTCCTTGAGTTGCTTAAAATTTCTAGGATCAAACCCAAAATGCAATAAAATATGATATGCAATGATGATCTATGTATAACATTCCAAATTGAAAATTTGGGATGTTACAGTTATATTTGAAGAGTTTGTCCATAGGCTTTTGTTGAAGTCCATGTGTTGGTTTCAAGGAGTTTATGAGTTGACCAAGGCGCTATTGAGGAATTATCCAAAGATTGGTCATGTGAGTGTTGAGCTTATTGCAAGCATGTCTTGAAGAAGAAGATTGTGTGATCATTCATGTTTACCTTCAAGACATCATCCAAATGAAGAGAGTTGGAAAGATTCCAGGTTGATCAAGACTAAGTCAAGAGTGAATCAAGTTTATCAACTCACAAAGCGTAGAAGATGTATCGAGAGGGATCAAGTGATCTCATGGTATGGTACATGTTCATGGTCTTGCGTCAAAAGGAAGATATCACTCAACCCATGGAGGGGATGACATCAAGTGGTGATCGTCATCAAGATTATCGTGTGCAAGTTCAAGCGAAACATCCCGAAGAGATCAAGTGCTTGAAGCTTGCCATCCATTGTGGTGTCAATGGACTTGTGAAGATGTTCCTAAGAGTGGCTCACCCATAGTGGAGTATGGGGAGCAATCATCTAGTCTTCATCGACCCAATGCAATCAAGAAAGGTGGTCCATCTTGAGGAGGACAAGATCGTCATAGCTCAAGTGGATCATGAGCAAGGAAAAGGTTTGCCCTTGATAGTTTTTCTATTTTTCCGGTCTCATGTTGGTAGTTTGGAGATCGGGTTATAGGATCGATAGCCGTACTATCAAGGGGGGCTCTCAAGTGAGTAGCTTGATCGTATCGTTCATCGAGAGCTCAAACCATTGCATCATTGCATCATCTTTCTTGATTCTTATTTGTATTTTGTTTTGAGGTTTTAGAGCTTGTGGTTATCTTCATGACAAGCTCTAGTACATCAAAAACGGACTTCATATACTTCTTCTTTTGCGTTTTTGGTATTGGAGGTTTTACCTTATTCAAGGAAGGGTTCTCACAATTTTCTCATGGGACTTTTTAAATTTCCTTATTACTGTTAGTTCTAACAAGATTGTGTTAGCCCTTGTCGCTAGCTTTCCAACAAACTTGGTTTCGTTGACTTCGGAGTACGTTTGCAGAAGTTGTGTCAGTTTTGGTGTCCTTATAAAAGTTGCAGTTGTACTACCGCTCGTGGGAGCGGTACTACCGCTTGGAGGGGATGTATTTTTTTACTACCGCTCTTGGCAGCGGTACTACCGCGGCTACTTCCGCTCCGAACTAAAAAGTCGTTACAAGTCTAGCGGTGGTAGGCACGAATGTATTTTTTTAGTACCGCCCGCAAGCAGTTGTACCGCTACCCTTTGATGTAGTACCGCTACCCCTAGCGGTAGTACTGCTGTGTGCCGGCTGTGAGCATAACGGTTGGATTTTTCCCCACCTATAAAAGGGGGTCTTCTTCCCCAATGAACCTTATCCTTTGAGCTCGTGTTCTTCCCCCATTGTTGACCTTCTTCGAGCTTGCTATCTCTCAATCCCTCCATGGATTCTTGCTTGTTTTCGGGGGGAAAGGAGAGATGATATCTAGATCCACATTTCCACCAAGCACTTTCTCCTCTATGTTAGGGGAACCCCTTGGATCTAGATCTTGGAGTTCTTGGTGTTCTCCTTCTTGTTCTTCCTCCCATTTTCCTCCCTAACATTAGTTGCTTTGGTGGGATTTGAGACAGAAGGACTTGGGCACTCTGTGTGCCCTTGCCATTGCATTTGGTGCATCGATTTGAGTTCTCCACGGTGATACGTGGAAGTTGCAAGTTGAGAAGCTTATTACTCTTGGGTGCTTGGTACCCTTGAGCTTGTTCCTCTTGGGTGCTTGGGCGCCCTTGACGGTTGGTGGTGTTCGGAGCTCAATCATTGTGGTGTAAAGCTCCGGGAAGCGTCGGGGTCTCCAATTAGGTTGTGGAGATCGCCCAGAGCAATTTGATGGGTACCGGTGACCGCCCCCAAGGATTGGCAAAGTGTACGGGTTCGGTGACCTCCCTCAAGGGCCCCTTAGTGGAATCACGTCATCTTGCATTGTGCGAGGTCATGAGGAGATTACGGTGGCCCTAGTGGATTCTTGGGGAGCATTGTGCCTCCACACCGCTCCAAACGGAGATTAGCATCCGCAAGGGTGTGAACTTAGGGATACATTGTCATCTTCGCGTGCCTTGGTTATCTCTGACCCGAGCCCTTTTACTTATGCACTTTACTTTGTGATAGCCATAGTGTTTCATGTTATATATCTTGCTAGCACATAGTTGTTTATCTTGCTTAGCATAAGTTGTTGTCGCACTTAGATGAGCCTAGTTGTTTTAGGTTTTGTGCTTGTCAAATTAACCATTAGGTTTATTCCGCTTTTGTTCAAGCCTAAACCGTAATTATTTTAAAGCGCCTATTCACCCCCCGCTCTAGGCGACATCCATGATCTTTTACAAGGTGGTATTCGGACCGGAAGTGTTCCAGAATGTATCGGGTACATATCAGAGTACAGGGGGGGGGGGTTACTAGACCCCCCCCCCCCCCGAGGGAAGATATTGGCCATATGGGCCATAGGAGGGAGGAAAACCAGCCACATAAGGGTGGCGCCCCAAGGGAGGAGTCCGAATTGGACAAGGGGAGGGGGCGGCGCCCCCTTTCCTTCTCCCTCTCTCTCTCCTTCCCCCTTTCCCCCTCCGATAAAAGGAAGGGGGGCGAATCCTACTAGGATCCCAAGTGGGACTCCTCCCACTTATGGCGCGCCTAGGGCCGGCCTCCTCCCCTCTCCCTCCTTTATATACGGGGGGTGGGGGCGCCTCTAAGACACAATTGTTCCAAGCCGTGTGCGGCACCCCCTCCACAGTTCACTCCTCCGGTCATATTCACGTAGTGCTTAGGTGAAGCCCTGCGCGGATCACTTCACCATCACCGTCACCATGCCGTCGTGCTGACGGAACTCTCCCTCGACACTTTACTGGATTAAGAGTTCGAGGGACATCATCGAGCTGAACATGTGCAGAACTCGGAGGTGCCGTACGTTCGGTACTTGATCGGTTGGATCGTGAAGACGTTCGACTACATCAACCGCGTTAAGCTAACGCTTCCGCGTTCTGTCTACGAGGGTACATGGACACACTCTCACCTTCTCGTTGCTATGCATCTCCTAGATAGATCTTGCGTGAACGTATGATTTTTTTTTGAAATTGCATGCTACATGGACATGTGCTCCTTTTGCTTTCACGAGAGGCACAGAGTTGCTTCGCGTGGAGGCACATATTCACATCCATGACAGACACGGCCGTGTCTCTCCGAAAAGAAAGAAAACATGTTTTTTTTGCTTCCACGAGAGGCACAGATTTGCTTCTGGTGAAGGCACAGATTTGCTTCCGCGAGAGGCAGATTAGCTTCTCGTGGAGGCACATATTTGCCTCCGCTAAAGGCATGCCTCTCGGAAAGGAAAAAAATGTTTTTTCTTCTGCGAGAGGCACGAATTTACTTCTAATGGATGCAAAATTTGCTTTCATTAGAAGCACAACTATTCCTATCGAAAATGAAAAAAGGTAAAAAAAAATGCTTCTAGCTATTTATTTTCTTCCAGCTTTTTCGTGAAACCTATTAACATGAGATCTAATTTCAAAGATCTGGGTGCGAGACATCAAATGGTGAAAACGATCCGAAATTTGGACGCACTATTCAAGAAATAAAATATTTTAAATAAATGAATATATTAATGAAAGGAAAAACTCACGTGTTACTACAAATGGTGCGCATGCAGTGCGTCATTTGTCAATGCCTAAAAAGGTGGAAATGACTTCTGCACGGGTACCCATTAATTAGTGATCTTGAAGTAAGACAATAGGTTGTCTCCCTGAAGGTAGCTGCTCGATTGGGCCGACCCAGCGCGGAGATAGGCCTCCAACACTTTTTTTTTACTTTTTACTTTTTCTTATACTTGAAAACATTTTGAATGTCTACTACAAAAATCAGCTTATATACAAAAGTTTTTAATTGTTGATCATGCATTAAAATAATGTCAAGTGTATATAGCAAAAATGTTTTCAATGTATACAAAAAATATACAAGGCATATGGAAAAAGTAGAAATCAGAAAATACTACACTGCTTTAGTCTAAATTTGTACTAAAACAACCTCAATTAATACTGATCGTGGGAGTATAAATTCTCAATTTGTTTTGAAAAGTTGTTAATCATGCAATAAAAAAATAAGTTTGTATAGAAAAAAATGTTTCTAATGTATACAAAAAAAGTACAATGCGTATGCTAAATTAGAAATAGAAAAATTAAAAGTCTTCATTTTTTTGAAAAGCTTTAATTATGCATTAAAAATGTTAAATATGTATATAAGTTATAATGTACATAAAATTTCAATTATGTATACTAAAAAGCTATAATGTACATAAAATAGTGACGTCACCATATATAAGTTTTCAGAAATTTCAATTATGTATTTGGAAAGTGTTAATCGCGTATATACTAAAATGTTCCTGATATACAAAAATTTAGAATATGTATGGAAAAAGTGGACATAGTAAATATATGTTTAAAAAAATGTTGACCATCAATTTGGAAAATGTTAAATCTGTTTATATAAAATGTTCCTGATTTATGCAAAAAATATACAATGATTGTAATAAATTTGGCATAAAGAATGTATGTTTAAAAAATTCTAATCATGTATTTCTAATATATTAAATGTGTATTTGATAATCTTCCTAGTGTATAAAAAATTGAACAAAAAAATCTATAAAAATCGGAAAGGGAACGCAAAAAAGGAGAAAAAAATCCGGTAAAACAGAATGTGAAAGAAGAAAATATATTGAAAAAATAAAGAAAATAAAACCGGTATAAACTGTGAAAGAAACAAAGATAAACAATGAAAAATAGAAAATCAAAGAAAAAAAAGGGAAAACCATAGAAATATAAAAAAAGGAAAGGGGAAAACTCCGGAGGAAACGGTATGTAAAACAAGTGAGCGAGCGACAATGCTAACGGGCCAACCCATACACACGAGGTCTTAAGGCGAGACAGATGCTAGTGTTGCTCTAAGCGAGATATAACATTCATGGCCCGTCCGCTCTTGCGCCAGCTCTCTTCTCTATTTTTTGCTTGCCTTTGCTGCTGTTGTTGCTCTTTCGGCTCAGGGCTGGTTGTTTTCAGTTTTTAAAATATTATTTAACAAAAGGTACAAAAATTTGTAAAAAATATTTTTGAATTAAAAAATAATCAAGAATGTTTTCTATTTTAGAAAATAATAATTTGGAAATATTCGTAAATTCAAAAGAAAATCATGAAATTGAAAAATCGTTCATCAATTTGAAAACATCAATTTTAAATTTTAGAACTTTGATAATTTTGAACAATATCCACAAATTAAAAATATGCCCATGAATTAAGAAAATAAAAAGGGAAGAGGAACACAAAGGAAGAAAAGAAAAGAAACCAGCAAAAAACAAGAAACAGGAACATACAGAAAAAATAGGTTAGAAGCAAATATTACATCTGAGATAACTGGATGTTCAATAGGTGTTTCGTATTCATTGGTTCCAAATTCAACGATACTCGAGTCAGAATCGGCACATGTCGTCCTTAACCTTCATCCAACAATGTATGAACGTAAATGTTGCCCTCGGTCTTGTAGTATAGCACGACAACGCGTCCGGGCTATACAACGTGACAATTATTTAGTTGCAACATTGAGTGAATCAATGAATTGACCAGTGCAACAAGAAGTAAAACTTACAATGTCAATGGTTTGTGAGCTAGGTGGCCACTGTCGATTCTGTGACTAGCGGGTATCCACGAACCCGCGTGCACACGGGTCACAATAGCCCTCTTGCCGAGAAAGGCACCAAGCGACCGCCCCGGCAAGGCTAACTACTTCTCCTTTCTGATATGTGGTGATATTAAGTAGAAGAAGACCTTCAGGCAGGTGATCGGGAAGTAATAATTAATCCTAACTTCTCACACCAACAAAAAGGTTGTAAACCTCATCAAGAGCACTTCAAGAGAAGAACCTCCCGAAACAACTCCATCGTCCTAGGAATGCGTATCATCAGCCTCGCTCGACAACAACAATGATTCTCCACCACACAATCCCTAACAGCCCACTCACCATGGGGCGTGGAACAACGCCATTGCACCATGCATGCCTTTATGGACAAGTGGAATGTAGGGAGGTGATCAGGTGGGAGAGTAGGTGTGCATGCAGTGACTCACCTGTTTTTACCATGACCCCCACCTGCCACGGTGCGTGTGGCAGTAATAACAGGTAGTTACACCGCTTAGCATAAAATGACAAGTGTTCGTTCCCGGGTGCAAGAGGAGAATGTTACCTAACCGAGGCATTTAATAAATTTGTCCTACTCTGACAGAGTTAGGTATGATACACCTTAGCCACTGTGGTAACCTCTTCAACTTTTATAAAAGGAGGGCCGGGCCACTGTAATAAGGGTCGACACTTTCAAGAGCACATAACACATAGAGTCATTACCCTTCCCTGGAAAGGCTGCACCTTGTACTTTTAGCTCTCTGTCCACCTCATATAAAGTGCATGAAGAATCGTCAGGTCGGTCTTGAGTCGCGTCGCAAGTTGGATCGGAGGCGGTGGATGTACCCAGCCGGTAGCCGCCCTCGTCACCAGTTGGTTTGTGGATGTCTCACAGCCCCCGCATGGGCAAGTGGAGGGGGCCTTTGCCGCTGCGTCGGGTCACGCCGCCACCCTTCCTTTGGCAGTTCCTTGCTATGTCTAAGGTAGTGTCCGACCATGGATGCGCTGGTTCCCCGGCGCCAGAGATCCCATCAGTCATGGAGGCAAGATCAGGGGCAGTTAGGGATGCGACATGTCAGGAGGTTCAAAATGCGTGTTCATCGACGAGCGGGCCCAACCTGCATGTGGCGCATGTCTCGGGCCACGAATTTTCGTAGGCCTGGCTATGTCGACGTATGCGGGCTCTCTGGCAGGGTAGCTCTAAGCAGTTGGATTCACCTGCGATCACCGCCACTCCATCGACACCTCCATCTCCTTCCTTTTCCACCCGTGATGTGCCCTCCACCACCGCCGCACCACCAAGCTCTCCGCCTAGCTTCGTCCAACCAGCATATTTATCCTCTGCCATCATGCCCTCCTCCGGGGCGGTCCGTTCATACACGTCGGTTGTGGTGTCCTTGCCACCTCCGATGGTGGGCGCACCCCAGCCCTAGCGAGATGCCGCTTCCACGGGTGGACAACCACCTCATGGCCCGTTTGGCGGGAGGGATTCGGGAACCTCCTACCCACCGGCTGTGGCGACCAGCAACACCAGCTCTGTGGCGCGGGACGCAGGTTCAGATGCTAGGACAGGGGATTCGATACGCTCCGCAAGGGCATGTGATTCGGTGTGTCCACAATATGGGAGTCTTCTATACATGCCTCTAGTTGCTGGCCAGCTACTTCCACTCAGTTCCAGCCTAGGGGCACTATGATTCAGTAGAAACATCTAGTTCAGCAGCAACATCCGGTTCAACGGCAACATGCACCATTTGTGGTGGGTCAACAGGGCGCCCCTCAGAAGCGTAAGAAGAGAAGGAAACCTTCGACTCAGTAGCCGATTATCGATGGTAACGTGCAGCAAGGTTATCAATACCCTCAGCAGTATGCTTCGAACCAGGTTATGCCACAGCAAAACATGCTGCAGCCACAACATTACGGGCTTGGTTAGCAGTTTGGACCACACACATAGATGCCTCAGCAGTCGCATTTGTCGATGCCGCAGTCGTCGGGATAGCTGCAACAGTGTGGAGTGGCTGTACCACCCACGACGACTCCTGTGGCTACTACCGTGAAGGTGGATACTTGCATAGACAAGGGAAAATCTAAGAAAGGAGTTCGCCGTTGGAAGTGTGCAGTGGATACACACACAACAAAAGATTGCAAGGTTCAACATTATTGTTACATTTGTGATAAGATTGCTCATCCAACATTGCAATGTCCTGTTTTGAAACTTCCTAAACCCAATGCCTTTGTTTCCGGAGTAGGAGCGGAAGAGACTTTTTTTGCTTAACTAACCGATTGTGGTGTGAAAGATCACTTGGCACCAGCTCGGTCTCCTATTGCTTGCGTGCATGTTAGTGGTATTCTGGTACCTGCTTCTGTTATTGAGAGCCAGATCACACAGAGATGCCCGGTTCAGACACAGTGGAAGTGGGAGGCTATACCACATGGGGAGGATACATATCTTGTTAGCTTTCTATCTTTTCAGGATTTGGACAGGGTTGACGGTATTCAGATGAATGTGTCATTGGTTAACGCTCAAATCACAATCTATGCTTGGAAGTCTCAAGAGATCCCGCATAAGTTGGAACTCAAGCAGGTTTGGCTCCACGTAGAGGATGTCCCACACACTCTTCATCATTTTTGGGGTTTGTGAGTGGTGGGTTCTCTAAAGGGAAAAACCATTGACGTTGATCTCGTCAACCTGAGATGTCGTGGGGTTGTTCGGATTCTTGTGGCCATGACGAGTACTCAAATTTTTATCAAAGCAGAAAGATGATGTTGGACCTTTTATCTTCACGGATGTGGCGGTTAAACACAAAGCGTATGCATTCACGTATAGGAGAGAACCAGCGGGCTATATTCCGGACCCGGATTTTACTCTGTTTATTTGGAAACGTAAAGGGAGATGATGCCGATGATGATAGTTCTGGCAAGGAGAAGGACGAAGAGATGGATACCTCCGAGCAAACATGCCCCTCTTCTAGTCAGGCACCATCCAGCTGTGCAGTTACTAATGATGTTCATATGTCGCATGTTCATGGACATGGCCTTGTTGGCACTATTTCCTCAATATCTCTTGGTACTGGCTCCAAAGTCATGGCGGTGACTCATTTTAATATGAACCCACAGACTCCTCAAGGCATTCAGTTAGTTGTGAATTTGAGATTGAACTCAGCTTTGCACGGTTATCTTGAACGATCAACGGAGGCGCAACATCATGAGGTTTCATTGGAGACGTCTCACATGCCGGTGCAGTTACACGTAAATACTACAGTGCAATTTGTACTCGAGGCACCGACACAGTCATTTCAAACACACATGCATGCATTGGTTTGGGAGCCTACCACGTTGAGGGGGCTTTAGGAAAATCAATGGACGTGCACACTTAGCAGCCTAAGTGCGCCCAGGTGGGGCTACGGTCCCTGGCCTGGCTCGGCCGGACCTGGATGGCCACGCCATGCAGCCGCCCACTCCTACACTAGATTTGGTTGGGTTGGTGTAACACCCCTATGTTATGAGCTAAAATAACCTCTCTGATTAAGCTAAGTCTGATCAACGGAGGCGCAACATCATGAGGTTTCGTCGAAGACATCTCACATGCCGTTGCAGTTACACGTAAATACTATAGTGCAATTTGTACTTGAGGCACCGATACAGTCATTTCAGACACACATGCATGCATTGGTTTGGGAGCTTACCACCTTGACGGGGCCTTTAGGAAAATCAATGGACGTGCACACCTAGCAGCCTAAGTGCGCCCAGGTGGGGCTAACGGTCCCTGGCTTGGCTCGGCCAGACCTGGATGGCCACGCCATGCAGCCGCCCATTCCTACACTAGATTTGGTTGGGTTGGTGTAACACCCCTATGTTATGAGCTAAAGTAACCTCTCTGATTAAGCTAACTCATTTTGTTAAACAATGCTTGATCATCCTTTGATCCATATCTCATTTCACTGAGTAAAATAGAGAAATTCACAAACATGAAAACTAAAATGTTCATAGTGTTGCAAATAATCCATAGTTAATTATGGTGGAGAAACCAACATTTTATAAATTGTTTAAATGCCCTTAAATAATTAAAACAGGGGCCAAAACAATAATTTAAATGCTTTTTAAATCATAAAAATTACAAACTATTTTATTTAAGTGTCAAACTTTTTGTGGCAATGGCCTAGTTTATAACATTATTTTAGGTGCAAGTTTTATATTTTACAAAACTAAAATAATGTGAAAAGGAAACTGGAAAACAAAAAGAAATAAAAAAGAAAAACAAAAAGGTTAAAAGAAAAGGAAAAGGCCCCTTGTTCCCATTGGGCCTTGGCCCACTGGACCGGCCTAGCCCAGCTTCCTCCATTGGGTCGTCCCCTACCTCTATAGGGACCGACCAGGGCGCCTTCCCGCTCGTCCCCGCCACACCCGGCTCGCCGCCTCACGTGGCCATGCCGACGGGGAGGGATAGGGATGCCTCCCCGCGGCCTCCTCGGTCCCCTCTCCCACTCACCACTCCCCCTCGCTCCCCCTCTCGGCCTCTCCTCCTTAGATCCGGCTCGCCGAGTGCCCTTGTCGCCGTTCACCGTGCTCCACCGTGGCCACCGGCCGGCCTTCACCTCGTCGACGTGCCCACAGGCTCTGTCGCGACCTCCTCATCCCCTCTGCCGAGCCACGTGAACCGGGACAGCTCGGCAGCACCGCCCGACCCCGTCTTCCTCCTCGAACCCGCCGCACGTCATTATTGACTCCGGCCACCTCGAGCCATCCCCTAGCCTTCTCTGCAACGTCAGTGAGCCCCCAATCCTCCTCCCCCTCTTTGTTAGCTCGCCCCGCCCCGTAGCCGCCTTTCCCACCGTCGATGACGCCCAACGCCGTTTGTCGCTGTAGCCGACACATCCCTCGCATGCACAGTCGTGCTCGTCTGCCTCCACGCCCGCACCGAACGTCTCTGACCGTGCCCACCGTCGCCCACGTCCCGCATCTGCTCGCCGGCCGCGCCCCTGTTCCTGCTGCCGCTATTGCCGCCGCCGCCTCGCGTAGCTCCGCCTGCTGTAGCCGCAACGCCAGCCGCCCCTGGTCGTGGCCTGGCCATGCCCTGTCCACGCTCGCCTCACCCCGCACGTGCGCTCCATCACCGCCGCTCGCCCGCGCTGCCGCTTCTCTGCAACCGCCTCCAACCGCCCCAGCACGAGCTGAGGGCATGATATGTCTCTAACGTATCTATAATTTTTGATGTATTCATGCCATGTTTATAATATTTGTACATGATTTGGTTAGAACTAACCCGGACTGACGCTGTTTTCAGCAGAACTATCATGGTTTTGTGCAGAAAAAAAGTTCTCGAAATGCACTGAAAATCAACGGAGATTTTTTTTGGAAAATATAAAAAATACTGGAACAAAAATTTATCGAAGGGGAGTCCCGTGGGGCCCACGAGGGTGGAGGGCGCCCCCACCCCCTGGGGCGCGCCCCTCTGCCTCGTGGACTCTCCGTGGGGCCCCCTGACTTCTTCTCGATGCCAAACCCTCCTATAAATCCCCAAATTTCAGAAAGAAACCTAGATCGGGAGTTCCGCCGCCGCAAGCCTCTGTATCCAGCAAAAAACAAATCGGGACCCTGTTCCGGCACCCTGCCGGAGGGGGGATCCATCACCCATGGCCATCTTCATCATCCCGGCGCTCTCCATGACGAGGAGAGAGTAGTTCACCCTCGAGGCTGAGGGTATGTACCTGTAGCTATGTGTTTGATCTCTCTCTCTCTCTCTCTCTCTCTCTCTCTCTCGTGTTCTTGATTTGGCACGATCTTGATGTACCGCGAGCTTTGCTATTATAGTTGGATCTTATGATGTTTCTCCCCCTCTACTCTCTTGTAATGGATTGATTTTTCCCTTTGAAGTTATCTTATCGGATTGAGTCTTTAAGGATTTGAGAACACTTGATGTACGTCTTGCATGGGATACCCGTGGTGACAATGGGGTATTCTATTAATTCACTTGATGTATGTTTTGGTGATCAACTTGCGGGTTCCGTGACCTTGGGAATCTATGCATAGGGGTTGGCAAACATTTTCGTCTTGACTCTCCTGTAGAAACTCTGGGGCACTCTTTGAAGTTCTTTGTGTTGGTTGAATAGATGAATCTGAGATTGTGTGATGCATATCGTATAATCATACCCACGGATACTTGAGGTGACATTGGAGTATCTAGGTGACATTAGGGTTTTGGTTGATTTGTGTCTTAAGGTTTTATTCTAGTACGGACTCTATGATAGATCGAACAGAAAGAATAGCTTTGTGCTATTTTACTACGGACTCTTGAATAGATTGATTAGAAAGGATAACTTTGAGGTTGTTTCGTACCCTACAATAATCTCTTCATTTGTTCTCCACTATTAGTGACTTTGGAGTGACTCTTTGTTGCATGTTGAGGGATACTTATATGATCCAATTATGTTATTATTGTTGAGAGAACTTGCACTAGTGAAAGTATGAACCCTAGGCCTTGTTTTGAAGAATTGCAATACCGTTTTTGCTCACTTTTGTTACTTCCTACCTTCCTGTTTTTATATTTTCATATTACCAAAACCTATATCTACCATCCATATTGCACTTGTATCACCATCTCTTCGCCGAAGTAGTGCACATATACAATTTACTATTGTATTGGGTGTGTTGGGGACACAAGAGACTCTTTGTTATTTGGTTGCAGGGTTGTTTGAGAGAGACCATCTTCATCCTACGCCTCCCATGGATTGATAAACCTTAGGTCATCCACTTGAGAGAAATTTGCTACAGTCCTACAAACCTCTGCACTTGGAGGCCCAACAATGTCTACAAGAAGAATGTTGTGTAGTAGACATCAGGGCACCACTCGACTCGTCTCTCTACGGGCGTTCCAACGCGCCTAACCGCGCGTCCTCCCGACACCGGCCAACACTGTCATGCTCCGGTTAACCGCCGACTAAACCACCCTTAGCGCTTAATTAACCCCCTGCTAATTAAACCCACCCCACTGACAGTAGGCCCCCACGCACTAGTTAACCACTATTAAATCAACTAAAAACTTTTAATTAACCCTAGAGTCACTTACACGTGGGCCCTAGTTATTTAACTAGATTAATTAAAACTTATTTAATTTCATTGTCTCACTGACCAATGCGACCCACTGGTTAGGTTTGACCATTCAACAGTCAAATTGTTGACTGCTGACTAGGCTGTTGACTCGGCAGCTGGGCCCCACTGTCAGTCACCCATGTGCATTGCTGGGTACACTCTCTATGTACCCATAGCAATTTCACTTTAATTTAAATAAAATAATTCCAGAAAATGTTGAAATATTTGAAAAATCATATAAAAAATCCGTAACTCAGATGACAATAATTTATATATGAAAATTGCTCAGAAAAATATAGGGAATCCGAATATGCTATCCGTTCATCTGTCACATGCCTATAGCATGATGAACATGGATCCTTCCCCTCTGATTCATCTCTCCGAAAAATGCCAAACACCGGGATACATTCCCAGATGTTTTCTCGCTTCATCTGTAATGTGTAGTACTGCGTTAGGTCACCCTAGCACTGCATATTGTCATGTCATGCATCATGATGCACTTGTTTGCTTTATATTTATTGTTTCTTCCCCTTCTTCTCTCTATAGACACCGGGATTGATGCTGCTCCAGAGTACGACTACACACCAGATGTTCAACCACTCTCTATAGAGCTTCCAGGCAAGCAAAACCCCCTTGATCATTCCTATAGAGCCCATTTCTTCTCTCTCATGCTTGCATTAGATTTTGATACTGATGTTCGTTGTACCTATTCTTATGCATAGCCTGATTTTGTAACCTGCTATTGTTACCTGCCTGCTTATCCTATATGATTAGTATAGGTTGGTCAGTGATCCACTAGTGACCCCTCACCTTGTCCCTGTTGCCCCGCTTTATCTTTGATGACTCGATCAACGTGATCAATGTCTAGAGCCCGACACATCACCTCACACCTCTAGTTGTACGAATCTGCAAAGGTACTATCGAGTGCCAAGGGTGATACCTCCTATAGCACTTCCGATGAGAACTCTGTAGTGTAACTAATCGGTCGTGGTCTACGAAGGTTGATTCCTCCCTCACCACTCCCAATGACAACTCAGTTGTGCAACACCTCAAGTGTGAGCCCTCGAGGGTGATTCCTCCAAGTTCACCTTGATGGTTACATCAAGTGGAATCCATCGAGGGTGTTTCCTTAGATTCCCCCTTGGTGTTATGGACACACGGTTACTTTGACTTTATACCAAAATCATATGGAAGTCGGGCCGGCCCTAAGGGGTACGCGTGAGAGATGTGAAGTCAGGTTGACCATGAGTGTACCTACGAGAGTTACTGTTTCTGTGGGACGAAGGGATAGACAGTACCACCCCGGTTGAGGTGGACCTGAGTTCCCGACAGACCCTTGTGAGTCGGGTTGACGTGGAGGGTACCCGCGAGATAACTACGCGGCACGACCGGGCATTCTTTGCCCTTGCCGTAAGCCCGTGAGATGGGGCGACATGACCATAGATCGTGGATCATTGATCATCTCCATGCGCTCCCAAGACACTAACAGTGTGGATATGTGATCCGAATAGGCCTCTGACCTTTTCGCACTGACCACCACGCGGGAATAAGTATGGGCACTCTGCATGGTATGATTCTCCAAAAGCTGCTCGGACGTCAGCGATTGAGCGACACACGTCCGAGTGGTCCGTGTAAGCACCTCCTTTGCATAAAGAGGTAGCCAGGACTGATCCCGGCCGTCCATGCAACCCACGGGAGTGCGAAGGGAGATGGGCCCAAGACACCTGAGCGCTTAGGATGTAGACCGGCGTGTTGGCCTCTCTGTTGAGCCTAGGTAGGACTACGGCATGTCGATCAGCCGAGGCCAGGCATGACCCAGGAAAGTGTGTTCAACCGGAGTTAATCGAGCGTGTTGGGTAAGTTTGTCCACCCTTAGAGGGAAGTTATTCTATTCAAATAGCCGTGTCCACGGTAACAGACGCTTGGAGTTGTATCTTGATCTATACAACTAGAACTGGATGCTGGAGATGATAAATGGATATGATGGCTCTAGGATTGCTTTGTCGCAGGGAGTCGAGGAAGGATCTATGGCGTTACTACAACATGCTTATTACTTATGTTATGATACTCTACTCTCTTCAATTGCTGCAAGATGCTAGTCTTTGATAAGCTAGGCCTTCTCTCTATTCTGGCATTTCTATAGTCTAGTCCAAAGATATAGCCCCATTCCTTTGATACCAATGCATACTTAGAATAATTCTGATGTAAGTCTTGCGAGTACTTTGGATGAGTACTCATGGTTGCTTTTCTACCTCTTTTCCCCTATACCCAATTACTGCATTTAGATGACGGATCCCAGGAGCCAGATGCCACCACCGAAGACTACTACTATACCGAGGGTGCCTAGTACTACGTGGAGGTCGTCAATGACCAGAAGTAGTTAGGGGGCTCCCAGGTAGGAGGCCTTGCCTTTTCGATCCACGTTGATGTTTGTGCTAGCCTTCTTAAGGTAGACTTGTTTACCTTACATTTGTACTTATATATTGTTGCTTCCGCTGACTCGTTTGTATTCGAGCCCTCGAGCCCCTGGGTTGTAATATAAAGCTTGTATGCCTTTAATTTGTGTCTAGAGTTGTGTTGTGATATCTTCCTGTGAGTCTCTGATCTTGATCATGCATATTTACGTGTATGATTAGTGCATGATTAAGTTGGGGCGTCATAGTTGGTCGGGGATGACTCCTCGCCACTGGACCTGAGAGGTCACGCCCCCTACCCGGCCTCTCCTGTATAGGAGTTGGTGGAGCCGGTCAAGGTTATTTCATCGATGTCGGGGGCCACTTCTTCATCGACCGCTATGTCAGGGACCTTCACATCTTCGACGGTTGCTAATGTGGAGGGGGTCTCTATACCACCACTGTCCCCTCTGCAGGCAACCACACACACACACTTGAGACACCGGATTCATCGTTTGGGTTGCTACTACACCACCATCGCGCGACATCCATCATTGGGGGTGAAACCTACACATCAAAGGTAGCCGGCATACGGCTGCCGATGACGGAACTATGGACACATATGAGGACTCCTTGGCCAAGGCTATGCGGCGTAAAGCAACGCACAACCTCGACAACCAAGGTATTACGTCGTCACCCAAATCTTTTTTAGCATTTTCCAATTCTGCCATCGTTTCTAAGTTGAATAATGTGGGTGTTAGTCTTGGAAAGAATGAGAACGATATTTCTATTTCGACTAACACTTTGAAACATTCGGAATATGACCGATTAGAAATTACCTTGCGTGTTTCTAGCAAGTCTTTTGCCTCCCATACTGACGAGGAGGAGCTGCATGCCACATCAGATGGTCAGCTACTCTCTCACTTAGTAGGAGCAGTTTCAGACATGGGCCTAGATGAACCCGGGCTTAGTTCATTGATTGAGCTTACAACATCCGGATGTAAATCTAAGACCGCATGTTCGAAAAAACATAGTAAGTCCCATAATAGGGCAAAATGTTCTAAAACTCCTATTGTTTCCTCATGAATGGAATGTTTTTTAATAGCCGAGGTCTTCGTGACTTGGCTAAACATTTATTCATTGCAGAATGTAATAGAGAATACAATTTAGTTTTTTGGCTATCTCTGAAACAGGGAGACGTCCTTTCTCCATAAGCCTGCTTAACCGTCTTTCCGGTGGGATAGACTTTACTTGGGTTTCATGGCCTCCTAGAGGTCGTTCTAGGGGCATTTTACTTGGCGTAAATACAGGGACTATGGATGTTTTGGCTAGTTTGGATGGTGAGTTTCACCTTAAACTCCATATTCGCTAGAAGGCCGACAACTTCACATGGACCCTTGTTGACGTGTATGGGGCAGCCCACATGAGTTCAAGGCCGATTTTCTCCCTGAATTGGTTAATCTAGTGAAATACAATCCCTACCCCATTCTTATTGATGGGGATTTCAATTTGCTTCAATTTCCCAATGAGAAAAGCCGCGGTAGGTTTGATAATCATTAGCCTTTCCTTTTCAACATTGTCATCGAAAATCTAGATCTGCGAGAGGTTTCCATGATTGGAAGACAATTCATTTGGAAAAAAAAATCTTTTGAAACCAACATATGAGAAACTAGATCACGTTTTAATGGATACCGACTGGGAATCTAAACTTCCGATGGTGTATGTTCATGCTCTACATCGTATCAAGGCTATATCAGACCACACACCCATTCTCCTAACTACTGGTTTGCCACGACCACAACATAGATGCAAGTTCAAGTTCTAAGTAGGGTGGTTGCTTCGGGATGGTTTCCATGATATGGTCAAGGAGGTGTGGAGAAACCAGTGGTCGGGCCTAGCCCAATTCACAAATGGAATTACAAAATGCGGGCATTACATAAATTCCTTGGTGGTTGGGCTAGGCTTACCGTGGGTATTGTCAAAAAGGATAAGCTTTGTCTTTCATCTATCATTGATGAATTAGAAGCTTTGGCAGAGGCTAGACCTCAATCTAAGCATGAAATCGAGATCAAGAGTCATTCGAATGCACACATAGCTAGCATGCTGCGTCAAGAGGAACTCAAATGGTACCAACATTCTAACTCTCAATTTTATCCTGAAAGGTGATTCGAATACTAGATATTTCCATGGATTCGCCAATGGAAGACACCGGAAGAAAATTATTCATTCCCTACAACAGGATGAGGGCACGATAGAGGGGCATGAGTGCTACTTCTTGAGCTTGCATTGGTTTTTCCCTTGAAGAGGAAAGGGTGATGTAGCATAATAGAGATAAGTATTTCCCTCAGTTAAGAACCAAGGTATCAATCCAGTAGGAGAAATGCGCAAGTCCCCGATAGATGCACCTACACAAACAATCAAACACTTGCACCCAACGCGACAAAGGGGTTGTCAATTTCTTCAGGATCACTTGCAAAGGTGAGATCTGATAGAGATAGATAAAACTAAATAGAAGATAAAATATTTTTTGGTTTTTTGGTTTATAGATCTGAAAATAAAAGATTGGAAAATAGTAGATCGGAAACACATATGATGGAAAATAGACCAGGGGGTATAGGTTTCACTAGAGGCTTCTCTCATGAAGGCAAATGATATGGTGGGTGAACAAATTACTATCGAGCAAATGATAGAGAAGCGCAAAGTTATGATGATATCCTAGGCAATTATTATGCATATAGGCATCACGCCCGTGTCAAGTAGACCGACTCTTGCTTGCATCTACTACTGTTACTCCACACGTTGACCGCTATCCAGTATGCATCTAGAGTATTAAGTTCATAAAGAACGAAGTGACGCCTTAAGTAAGGTGACATGATATAGAGGAATAAACTCAAGCAATATGATGAAAACCCCATCTTTTTATCCTCGATGGCAACAATGCAATATGTGTCTCGCTACCCCTACGTTGTCACTAGGTGAAATTACGCAAGATTGAACCCAAAGCTAAGCACCTCTCCCATTGCAAGAAAAACCAATCTAGTTGGCCAAACCAAACCGATAATTCAAAGAGAAATACAAAGATATCAAATCATGCATATAAGAATTCAAATAAGATTTAAATAATATTCATAGATAAGCTGATCATAAATCCACAATTCATCGAATCTAGACAAACACACCGCAAAAGAAGATTACATCGGATAGATCTCCAAGAACATCGAGGAGAACATGGTATTGAGAATCAAAGAGAGAGAAGAAGCCATCTAGCTACTAGCTATGGACCCGTAGGTCTGAGGTAATCTACTCACACTTCATCGGAAGGGCAATAGGGTTGATGTAGATGCCCTCCATGATCAAATCCCCCTCTGTCAGGATGCCGGAAAAGTCCCCAAGATGGGATCTCACGGGAACAGAAGGTGCTGCAGTGCAATAGTATTTTTGTGGACTCCTTGAGGGTTTTGGAATATATGTGAATATATAGGACGAAGAGGTAGGCCAGGGGATCCCCGAGGGGGCCACAAGGTAGGGGGCGCCCTCCTAGGGTGCTCCCTTCACCCTTGCCACCGCCTCATGGCTCTTCTGGATAGGACTCCAAGTCCTCTGGGTGTCTTTTGGTCTAAGAAAAATCATCGTAAAGTTTTATTCCATTTGGTATATTCGTTTTCTACGAAACTCAAAAACAAGAAAAAACAAAAACTGACACTGGGCTCTAGGTTAATAAGTTAGTCCCCAAAATAATATAAATTAGCATATTAATGCATACAAAACATCCAAAACAGATAATATAATAACATGGAACAATAAAAAAATTATAGATACGTTGGAGATGTATAGAGCTTCTCAAAGCTTAATTTCTGCCCGTCCTCGAGTAGGTAGATGATAAAAACAGAATTTTTGATGTGGAATGCTACCTAACATATTTATGCATGTAATTTTCGTCATTGTGGCATGAATGTTCAGATCCATAAGATTCAAAACAAAAGTTTAATATTGACATAAAAACAATAATACTTCAAGCATACTAATAAAGCAGTCATGTCTTCTCAAAATAACATGGCCAGAGAAAGGTATCCCTACAAAATCATATAGTCTTGCTATGCTCCATCTTCATCACACAAAGTATTAAATCATGCACAACCCCGATGACAAGCCAAGCAATTGTTTCATACTTTTGATGTTCTCAAGCCTTTTCAACTTCCATGAAATACATGAGCGTGAGCCATGGATATAGCACTATAGGTGGAATAGAATATGGTGGTTGTGGAGAAGACAAAAAGAAGGACATAGTCTCACATCACCTAGGCGTATCAACGGGCTATGGAGATGCCCATCAATAGATATTAATGAGAATGAGTAGGAATTGCCATGCAACGGATGCACTAGAGTTATAAGTTTATGAAAGCTCAAAAGGAAACTAAGTGGGTGTGCATCCAACTCACTTGCTCACGAAGAACTAGGGCAATTTGAGGAAGCCCATCATTGGAATATACAAGCCAAGTTCTATAATGAAAAATTCCCACTAGTATATGAAAGTGACAACATAGGAGACTCTCTATCATGAAGATCTTGGTGCTACTTTCAAGCACAAGTTTGGAAAAAGGATAGTAACATTGCCCCTTCTCTATTTTCTCTCATTTTTTCATTTTTTTGCGGGTTTCTTTGGCCCCTTTTATTTTTTTGTAAATTCCGGAGACTCATCCCAACTTGTGAGGGAATCATAGCTTCCATCATCCTTTCCTCACATGGGACAATGCTCTAATAATGATGATCATCACACTTTTATTTACTTACAACTCAAGAATTACAACTCGATACTTAGAACAAAATATGACTCTATATGAATGCCTCCGGCGGTGTACCAAGATGTGCAATGATCTGGCATAGCAAATGACATCGAAAAACAGACAAGCCATGTAAAAATCATGCTAGCTATCTTACGATCATGCAAAGCAATATGACAATGATGGAGCGTGTCATAATAACACGAAAGGGTGGAAGTTGCATGGCAATATATCTCGGAATGGCTATGGGAATGCCATAATAGGTAGATATGGTGGCTGTTTTGAGGAAGGTATAAGGTGGGTGTAAGGAACCGGTGAAAGTTGTACGGTACTAGAGAGGCTAGCGATGGTGGAAGGGTGAGAGTGCGTATAATCGATGGACTCAACATTAGTCATAAATAACTCACATACTTATTGCAAAAATCTATTAATCATTGAAACAAAGTACTATGCGCATGCTCCTAGGGGGATAGATTGGTAGGAATAGACCATTGCTCGTCCCTGGCCGCCACTCATAAGGAAGACAATCAATAAATAAATCATGCTTCGACTTCATCACATAATAGTTCACCATACGTGCATGTTACGTGAATCACAAACTTTAACACAAGTATTTCTACCAATCCACAATTACTCACTAGCATGACTCTAATATCACCATCTTTATATCTCAAAACAATCATAAACAATCAAACTTCACATAGTATTCAACGCACTTTATATGAAAGTTTTTATTATATTCCTCTTGGATGCCCATCATATTAGGACTAAATTCATAACCAAAGCAAATTACCATGCTCTTTAGAGACGCTCTCAAAATAATATAAGTGAAGCATGAGAGTTCAACAATTTCTATAAAATAAAGCCACCGCCATGCTATAGAAAGATATAAGTGAAGCACTAGAGCAAAATTGCCTAGCTAAAAAATATAAGTGAAGCACATAGAGTATTCTAATAAATCATGATTCATGTGTGTCCCTCTCAAAAGGTGTGTACAACAAGAATGATTGTGGCAAACTAAAAAGCAAAGACTCATATCGTGCAAGACGCTCGAAGCAAAACACATATCATTTGGTGAATAAAAATATAGCCTCAAGTAAACTTACCGATAGACGAATACGAAAGAGGGGATGCCATCCGGGGCATCCCCAAGCTTAGGCTCTTGGTTGTCCTTGAATATTACCTTGGGGGTGCCTTGGGCATCCCCAAGCTTAGGCTCTTGCCACTCCTTATTCCTGATTCCCTAGTCCATCAAGTCTTTACCCAAAACTTGAAAACTTCACAACACAAAACTCAACAAAAATCTCATGAGATCCATTAGTATAAGAAAATAAATCACCACTTCTTGGTACTGTTGTGAACTCATTCTTTATTTATATTGGTGTAATATCTATTGTATTACAACTTCTCCATGGTTCATACCCCCCGATACTACCGATAGATTCATCAAAATAAGCAAACAACACATAGAAAACATAATTTATCAAAAATAGAACAATCTATAGCAATCTGTAAACTTCGAATACTTCTGTGAATCCAAATATTCTGAAAAATTAGGGCAACTTGGGAAATTTGTATATCAGTCTTGTGTAAAATATTCAGATCAAAAGCACGCTTCTGTAAAAAATAAAAATTACTTTTCTTGGCGCAAAAGTTTCTGTTTTTCAACAAGATCAAATCAACTATCACTGTAAGCCATCCCAAAGGTCTTACTTGGCCCAAACACTAATTGAAACATGAAAACACATCTAACCAGAGGCTAGATGAATTATTTATTGAAAAACAGAACCAAAAATACAAGAACAAAAATAAAATTGGGTTGCCTCGCAACAAGCGCTATTGTTTAATGCCCTTAGCTAGGAATAAAAACATATATCTAGATGTTGTCATATTTGGTATGCAATTCCTCAATTATACCTTTGGACCTTATAGGAGATTTTTTTAATCTTATTTATTATCACACTCCTTGGTAAGAAATCAAGAAATTCATTCGTAATAAAAGGTATCTTCATGATATTGACAAAATGAGGATGAACACTTATCATCTTAAGATCTTCATTTTCCCCACTAGACGATTCACCTCTATTTTTAGGAACATAAATAAAATAAGTAGCTTTGGTGGAAGGAAAGTTTGGGGTAGTTTTAATGGAAGCAAAAGCGGAACCCAAGTTAGTAATAATATTCTCCAACTTATCAATCCTAGTGGAACCTTGATCCAACTTCTCATTAACTATGGGTTCTTTTTCCTTAAGATTCTTCAAAGCAACTCCTACCTTTGATCCATATTGAGTAATATTATTATGAATCTTTTTATCTAAGTTTTGAATAAGATCTATGGTAGCAATTTTATTTTCAATAATATCAAGCATTTGCATCACATGTTCCAAGGTTAAAGCAGTTTCATTAACCATAAGAGGTGGTAGACCTACCAAGTCTATCAAAGCATTATAAGCATCAAAAGTATGGTTCCCAAAGAAATTTCCCCCGGTAACAATATCTAAAACATATCTATTCCAAGGGGTAACACCCACATAATTTTTTTGAAGGACAACGGTAGTAGATTGCTTACGAGTAGATCTATTTTGAGCAATGCAAATTCTATACCAAGCATCTTTTAAATTTTCTCCTTCTCTTTGCTGAAAACTAAGAACTTCACTCTCAGGAGTGCTAGAAATGGTAGGAAGATTAGCCATGAGAGCAAATCAAATGATCTAACACACGAGCAAACGAAAAGAAAACAGAAAGATGAACAGAAGAAGGCCGAATAAAAAGGCAAATCGTTTTGTGTGTTTCTGAAAATCGTTTTAGAGGTGGGGGAGAGGAAAACGAGAGGCAAATGGCAAATAATGTAGTGCAAGAGATGAGAGTTTATGATGGATACTTGGTAGTCTTGACGTAGATCTCCCCAGCAACAACGCCAGAAATTGGCAAGTTGATGGGAGACTATTCTTGACTTGGTGCGAATCTCCCCGGCAACAGCGCCAGAAATTCTTCCTGCTACTTCTTGAGCTTGCGTTGGTTTTTCCCTTGAAGAGGAAAGGGTGATGCAGCACAGTAGAGATAAGTATTTCCTTCAGTTAAGAACCAAGGTATGAATCCAGTAGGAGAAATGTGCAAGTCCCAAATAGATGCACCTACACACACAATCAAACACTTGCACCCAATGAGATAAAGGGGTTGTCAATCCCTTCACGGTAACTTGAAAAGGTGAGATCTGATAGAGATAGATAAAAGTAAATAAAAGATAAAATATTATTGGTTTTTTTAATTTATAGATCTGAAAATGAAAGATTACAAAATAGTAGATCAGAAACAAATATGATGGAAAATAGACCCGTGGGCCATAGGTTTCACTAGAGGCTTCTATCATGAAGGCAAATAATACAATGGGTGAACAAATTACTGTCGAGCAATTGATAGAAAAGCGCAAAGTTATGATGATATCCAAGGCAATGATTATGCATATAGGCATCACGCCCGTGTCAAGTAGACCGACTCCTGCCTGCATCTACTACTATTACTACGCACATCGACCGCTATCCAGCATGCATATAGAGTATTAAGTTCATAAAGAACAGAGTAACACCTTAAGTAAGATGACATGACGTAGAGGAATAAACTCAAGCAATATGATGAAAACCCCATCTTTTTATCCTCGATGGCAACAATGCAATACATGTCTCGCTACCCCTACTTTGTCACTAGGTGAAATCACGCAAGATTGAACCCAAAGCTAAGCACCTCTCCCATTGCAAGAAAAACCAATATAGTTGGCACAACCAAACCTATAATTGGAAGAGAAATACAAAGATATCAAATCATGCATATAAGAATTCAAAGAAGATTCAAATAATATTCATAGATAAGCTGATCATAAGTCCACAATTCATCGGATCTCGACAAACACACCGCAGAAGAAGATTACATCAGATAGATCTCCAAGAACATCGAGGAGAACATGGTATTGAGAATCAAAGAGAGAGAAGAAGCCATCTAGCTACTAGGTATGGACCCGTAGGTCTGAGGTAATATACTCACACTTCATCGGAAGGGCAATAGGGTTGATGTAGATGCCCTCCGTGATCGAATCCCCCTCCGTCAGGATGCCGGAAAAGCCCCCAAGATGGGATCTCATGAGAACAAAAGGTTGCGGCAGTGGAAAAGTATTTTTGTGGACTCCCTCAGGGTTTTGGAATATATGTGAATATATAGGACGAACAGGTAGGCCAGGGGATCCCCGAGGGGGGCACAAGGTAGGGGGTGCCACCCTAGGGTGCTCCCTCCACCCTTGCCGCCGCCTCGTGACTCTTCTGGATTGGACTCCAAGTCCTCTAGGTGTCCTTTGGTCCAAGAAAAATCATCGTAAAGTTTTATTCCGTTTGAACTCCGTTTGGTATTCCTTTTATGTGAAACTCAAAAACAAGGAAAGAACAAGAAGTGACATTGGGATCTAGGTTAAGAAGTTAGTCCCAAAAATAATATAAAATAGCATATTAATGCATATAAACATCCAAAATAGATAATAATAGCATGGGGCAATCAAAAATTATAGATACGTTGGAGACGTATCAATGAGCAACTTAAATCTTATATCACTAATTATTATAAATATCTATTCGGAGCCCCAAAGGAAGGAAACTTCTTGATGGATGAGTCTCGAACAGATGACATCCCCCAGGTCTCAGATGAGGAAAACAACCTTCTAACAGCCGCATACTTCAAGGAGGAAGTTAGAAATGCGATTTTTCTAATGGAGCACGACAAAGCACTAGGCCCGGATGGTTTTCCGGCAAAGTTGTATCAAAACATCTGGGAGGTCACTGATGCGGCTTGAACTACGTAGGTATTTCCCCAATGAGGAAGGGATGATGCAACACATCGACGGTAGGTATTTCCCTCAGTGATGAGACCAAGTTTATTGAACCAATAGGAGAATCACGCAACACTCCATAAACGGTACCTGCACACAAAGACCATATACTTGCAACCCGGCGTGTTAAAGGGGTTGTCAATCCCTTTCGGGTAACGGTACCAGAAATTGTTGACTTGACGGTATAAAAATATGATAGATTAGATAAATAGATCGTGAAAAAATGGTAAAATAAAGTGCAACAAGGTATTTTGGGTTTTTTGGAAATATAGATCTGGAAATAAAAGCGAATAAAAATAGATTGTGAAGGAAAATATAATAAAGAAGAGAACCGGGGGCCGTAGGTTTCACTAGTGGCTTCTCTCGAGAAAAATAGCTTATGGCAGCTAAAAAAATTACTGTGGGGCAATTGATAGAACTTCAAATAATCATGATGATATCCAGGCAATGATCATTATATAGGCATACGCCCAAAATTTGTAGACTGACTCCTGCCTGCAACTACTACTATTACTCCACACATCGACCGCTATCCAGCATGCATCTAGTGTATTAAGTTCATGGAAAAATGGAGTAATGCAATAAGAATGATGTCCTGATGTAGACAAGATCTATTTATGTAGAAATAGACCTCATCTTGTTATTCTTAATAGCAATAGTCTAGTTTTGACATGAAGATTTCAATACTCAAGCATATGAACAAGCAACCATGTCTTTCAAAATATCAACACTAAAGCAAGTTATCCCTAGCCCATTATGCTCAATCATTGATCCATTCAAGAAATGCACTCGCATATTAGCTACACCCAATGCTCAAGTATGATCATAGTTCCCCTTAGTTGGTGCTTTATAAGAGAAGATGGAGACTCAAAATAAAAATTGCATAAAGTAAATAGAAAGGCCTTTCGCAGAGGGAAGTAGGGATTTGGAGAGGTGACAGAGCTCAAAGCAAAAAAGATAGAGATAAAAAACATTTTGGGTGGCATGCTTTTCCTTTCAACAAAAATGATCAAGTAGTTTCCAATACTTTCCATACTAGATATACCATAGGCGGTTCCCAAATAGAAAATAAAGTTTATTCCTTTTTCAACCATACTTTCACTTTCCATGGCTAGCCGTATTCACGGGTGCCTTCCATACCAACACTTTTCAAGGAATTTATCATTTGACAACATGAAGTAAATTCATTTTTTATTTCGGGACTGGGCATCCCTAATACCTTTGTTGTACTCTCGTGCAATGACAAGTGAATAGACTCTCATCTTGAGAATAACACATCTAGCATGGAAATATATCAGCCACCCCCTACTGTTTCATGAGCGGTACAAGCACACAAAAGAGAAGTTTATTTTGAAGATTAGAGATGGGACATACAAATTTTCTTAGAATGGCAAAAGAATACCGCATATAGGTAGGTACAATGGACTCATATGGCAAAACTGGTTTAAAGGATTTTGGATACACAAGTAGTGATCATACATAGTGCGAATGAAGGCTAGCAAAAGATTGGTAAACATCCAACCAAGAAACAAAAAATCTCATAAGCGAGCATTAAGCATAACTAACACCGAATAATGCACCACAAGCAGGATGTAATTTCATTGCATAACTATTGACTTTCGTGCTTGCATAGGGAATCACAAACCTTAACACCAATATTCTTACTAAAGCATAATTACTCATCAACATGACTCACATATTATATCATCATATCGCAAAACTATTATAAGGAATCAAGTTTATTTTGTCCAGTGATCTTCATGAAAGTTTTTATTATATCCCTCCTGAATATCTATCACTTTGGGACTAATTTCATATGTTGCTTTTGATAGCTCAAACAAATCTAGGTGAAGAACATGAGCATAAAAAATTTCTTCTCTCAAAATAATATAAGTGAAGCATGAGAGAATTTCTTAAACATTTTACTAACTCTCAAATGAATCTAAGTGAAGCATGAGAGCATTTCTTCAAAAATACTAAAGCACACCATGCTAGAAAAAGATATAAGTGAAGCACTAGAGAAATTCCATAGCTCAAAAAGATTTAAGTGAAGCATAGAGAGAAATTCTAACAAGTCATAGCATAATTTTGGCTCTCTCAAATAGGTGTGTCCAGCAAGGATTCATGACAATAAATAAAAAGCAAAACAAGAAAAGACTCATATCATACAAGACGCTCCAAGCATAACTCATGATATGTGACGAATAAAAATATAGCTCGAAGTAAAATACCGATGGTCGTTACAAAAAAGAGGGGATGCCACTCGGGCATCCCCAAGCTTAATTGCTTGCTTCCTTTTAGATAATATCTTAGGATGCCATGGGCATCCCGAAGCTTAGTCTCTTCTACCCCTTATTCCTTCATCCATTGTGATGTCACCCAAAACTTGAAAACTTCAATCACACAAAACTCAACAAAATCTTCATGAGATCCGTTAGTATAAGAAGGCAAATCACTAATATAAGTACTGTTGAAATCCCATTCATATTTTATTTTTGCATTATATCTACTGTATTCCAACTTTGCTATGGCTCAAAACCCGCGAAAGAGTCCACAGATTCATCAAAATAAGCACACAACGGAAAGAAAACAGAATTTGTCAAAAACATCACATTCTGTAGCAATCTGAAAACTTTTGATACTTCTGTAACTCCAATTTTTTTGAAAAATTAGGACAACTTGGAAAATTTGTATATCAATCTTGTGTAAAAGATTCAGAAATTTTTCGTCGCTTCTATGAGTTTTGAAAATTATTTTATTGGACGCAAAAGTTTCTTTTTTCCAACAAGATCAAAGCAACTATCACCCAAAATGATCCCAAAGGCTTTGCTTGGCACAAACACTAATTAAAACACAAAAAACACAATTTTAATAGTAGCATAATTGTGCAAACACTCAAGAACAGAAAGAAAAATAAAAAATATATTTTATTCATCGGGTTGCCTCCCAACAAGCATTATCATTTTACGCCCCTAGATAGGCATAATATTTCAACGATGCTCACACGAAAGATAAGAATTGAAACACAAAGAGAGCATCATGAAACATATGACAAACACATTTAAGTCTAACATACTTCCTATGCATAGGAATTTTATGAGCAAACAAATTATCATGGCAAGCAAAAACTAGCATATGCAAAGAAGAGGAATAAAACATTAACGATCTCAACATAACGAGAGGTAATCTAGTAACATGAAAATTTCTACAACCATATTTTCCTCTACCATTATAATTACATGTGGGATCATATTCAAATTCAACAATATAACTATCACGTATAATATTCTCTTCATGATCCATATGCATGCAAAGTTGACACTCTTCCAAAATAGTGGCATTATCATCAAATAAAGTCAAGACCTCTCCGAACCCACTTTTGTCAAAAAATTCATAAGATCGAACACTCTCCAAATATGTGGGATTATTTTTACCTAGAGTTGGTGATCTTACAAACCCACTTTCAATATTATTGTAAACATTATTATCAACTTCATATTCATCATGAGGCTTAAATAAATTTTCAAGATCATAAGAAGAATCACCCCAATCTTGATCATTACAATAAGTAGTGGACATATCAAAATTAGCATCCTCAAGCTTGGGGTTGTGCATATAATTAACACAATTGACATGAATATAATTTATAATAACATCATTGCAATCATGCTTTTCATTCAAGGACCTATCAGGAATCACTTTATAAATTTCTTCGTTTAACACTTCATCACAATTTTCGGATTCATAGATCTCAAGTAAAACTTCATAAAGATAATATAGTGAACTCAATTCACTAGCAATTGGTTCATCATAATTTGATCTTTTGAAAAGATTAGCAAGTGGATGAGGATACTTATCAATAGATTATTAGTAAGCAAAGATGCAAGCAAATAGAAGGCACATGGTAACACAAGTAGATATAGCAAACAAGAGATCTCACGAGAAAAAGACGAACGAAAAAGAGGGCAAATAAAATGGCAAATTTTTGTGAAGTGGGGGAGATGAAAACGAGAGGCAAATGATAAATAATGTAAATTACAAGGAGATGACATTTGCGATTAGGAACCTAGTAGATGTTGATGATGTCTCCTCGGCAACGGCGCCAGAAATTCCTTTTGATGCAGCTTGAACTATGTCGGTATTTCCCCAAAGAGGAAGGGATGATGCAGCACACCAACGGTAGGTATTTCCCTCAGTGATGAGATCAAGGTTATCTAACCAGTTGGAGAATCACACAACACTATGTAAATGGTACCTGCACACAAAAAACAAATACTTGCAATCTTATGTGTTAAAGGGGTTGTCAATCCCTTTCGGGTAATGGTGCCAAAAATTGTTGAGTTGACGGAATAAAAATATGATAGATTGGATAAATAGATCACAAATAAATGGAAAATAAAATAAAGTGCAGCAAGGTATTTTTGGGTTTTTGGAAATATAGACCTAAAAATAAAAGCGAATAAAAATAGATCGCGAAGGAAAATATAATAAATATGAGACTCGAGGGGGGGGGGGGTAGGTTTCACTAGTGACTTCTCTTGAGAAAAATAACATACACACTACAAAAAAATACACTTCCGTGATGATACGTGTTTGTCATAGTAGGTCGTGTTTTTTGTCATGCATGTACATCCATGACAAATTTATGACAGAATCAAGATAGTCATACCTGTGCTGTCATAGAAGTGTTCCATGACATTACCAAAATTATCATCATGGAAGTGTCCACTTCCATGACGATAAATCACGCGTCACAGAAGTGCTTTCGTCAAGGGTGACCGACACGTGGCATCCACCGTAACGGAACGCCGTTAAGCTATTGGGTCGGGTTTTGGATCCGATAACCCGTTAACAGCCCCGACCAATGGGGATTTTCCACGTGTAAAATCATCATTGGCTGGAGGAGACACGTGTTGGCTCGTTGTTGGGACAGATGGCATCCACTCATTGGACAGAAGGCGCCTATGATACGTCGACATGTGGCACGGCCCAACAGAGGCCCATTCCTGTGAAAAGGCTGACCCGTTTGACTTGGTCAAAAGGTGACGGGCTGGCCCATGGAAAGCCTGTTAATGGCCTGTTCGCATATAGCCCATTTACAACCCGCTAACCCAAGGCCCGTTACGCCCTATCCGAATTAGGCCCAGTAGCATCATCTGGGCCATCCAATATGATTGCAGCCCATTTTCACTTCTGGCCCATGTATGGCCCATGACGTCTTTCGGCCCATATGAGGCCCTATGTAACTCTTGGCCTATTAACGGCCCATGGTGAAACTGGCCCGCAATGAATAGTGTATCACTTTAGACCCATTAACGGCCCGTGGTGAAACTGGCCCGTAATGAACAGTGTATCACTTTATACCCATTAAGGGCCCGTTATTCAGTTGGGCCATTTCCAGCCCATGTTATCTTTCGGCCTTCTAAGAGCCCATTTATTCTTGGGCTCATTTCCAGCATTCGTTTACTTATGGCCCGTTACTCTCATTTTCTGCTTGTGGGCCAAATTCAGCCCGTGGTTACAGTCGGCCCGTTTGTGGTCCGTTAATACATTGGGCCGTTTTTATAGCGTCATCAAATACAGCCTATTAACGATGGCCCGTTATGGTCGGCCCATGAACGGACGATTCCAACTCTAGCCCGTTTACGATCATAATGCAGCCTCTTATTGGCCCATGTTTGGCCAATCGATCATACGGCCCGTATAAGGCCCATTGATGATATGACCCGTAGAAGGCCCATTGTTTCTACGGCCCGTAGAAGGCCCAATGTTTCTACGGCCCGTAGAAGGCCTACTGTTTCTACGGCCCGTAGAAGGCCCACTATTTCTATGGCCCGTAGGAGGCCCAGTGTCACTATAGTAAATATTAGCCCATGGTTATTGTGGCCTAGTTTAAAAAAATAGGTTATTGCAGCCACTAGCAAACCGCGGAAAAAGAAATGCGCTGACTGCAAGCAAACAAATAAACAAGACAACAAGGAAATAAATAAGCAAGCAACTTATGTTAGGCTATCACGGCTATTACACATATTACATCCACTGGGCATCAAAGTTCACCACCAGTGCAAATATAGGGAACACAGCAGCATATAAACGCCGCAGCAAAACAAGTCCATAACTGAAACCACTTCAGAAGAGTTCAAGAAACAATATCCTGGGTACCTATAATGCTGGCAAGATGCTTAGCAAGCTTATTAACTTTCTCTTGTTTGGCGCTTAAATCCTCCAGCGCTTGTTGTTGCACAAGAAAGTACACATCTGAATTCTGCAGGGACTTCCTCAGTCCTTCGGCTACTTGCCGTAGCACAGCTGACTGATGCCTTTCAGCTTGTAGCTGAGACTGAAGAAGCTGAAGTGATTTAGGCAGCGAGTTCGAAGAGCTTGTGCCAGCGGTACTGGCCAGTAACTCAAACACTACATCAACGCAGGACTGTGGGGTTTTCTCACTGTCTACAAGATCGTTTTTATCACCTTTCTTGGAGACTAACAGGGTTGTCTCACTATCTTGAACCTTATCTGCATTACTTTCTCTACCATTGCATAGTGGGGTTCTCTTCTCCAATATTCTGTTTGCATACTACAAGAGAAACAAGCAGACACATCACAGGTTTAGCTTGTAGTATACCAAACTCATTTTGGTAAACCGGTTCAGTAGTAAGGTGGACAGGATAACAGCATGAAACAAACATATATCTATGTACTATGGTCACTGTATTATCCGTATCATTCTAGTTTATGTTCCCTAATCAAGATAGAGACACAGTTCAACTCATATATTTTTAAGACACAACAGCATAGACAGAATATAAGTGTGAGAAACTACACAACATTGGCAGCACTTGTAATGTGCATCACATGAGAACATAACTGTTTATACAACTTAAACTGAAATCAACATAGAGCAAGAAGTTAGAACAGCAATCCAGTTAAAGAAATAGGTTTAAAACATACCTGTTGCGCCATTGGAGTTTCAATTGGATCCTTCAAATTCGAAAGTAGTTGGTATGAGTAAATACAGTGATGCAACAACCAAGGAGTATGGACCATAGCTACGGAATCTGACCTGAGAACAGTTGCTCTTCTGCTTTAAACGTGGAGTTTGGGTTAGCTGTGGTGGTCTTCGTGCTTTGGGCACTGCAGTAGCTTTACAAACTGCTCGTGTGGGGGTACTCTATGGTGGACATGGTGCTTTGTCAACTATAAGTGGGTTACTATCCGCTGGGGTTGCGGTTAGATGGGTTGTAGCTGGTTCTCTGCCCAACGGTGTAAGTGTGCAATCTGGAAGAGTCTCGATTATGTGTGGTGGGGCTAGTTTGTGGGCCAGTACAACCATGGTTCTATCTGCATCGACGGGTAGCACTGTCTTTTGTGAAGAACGGGTTTTTGCTCCCTTAGATACTGCCATCACCCCTCCAATTCAAATGGCTGATAAACAAGAAAAGAAATTGAACGTACAGACATTGTATGATAGACAGATGTGGTAATTCACATATATGTTGTCTAACCAAACAGGACAGCATGACACAATTTCACATATATGATGCCTAACTAAACAGGATAGCATGACACAGTTTCAGATATATGATGGATAACTTAACAGGATATAATGGCATAATTCAACATATGATGAGTACCTAAACAGGATGACATGACAAAACTATATGATGTCTTTCTAAAATAGGTTGGGATGAAATAATTCACATACATGTTGTCTAAGTATACATGATGGCATGATATAATTGACATAATTGATTCATATACTAAGCAGCTGGCACTCGCATGTATGATCTCTAAACTAAGCAGATAGAATTCAATATTGTGCATATGATGTCTAAACTAAGCAATGCAAGACACCATATGCATCATATGAGAAATATAAACATTGCAACTTAGAGCATACACCTCAGGTGGGATATAGGACTGGTCATCTGTCTCTGAATCCTCCTCTGAGGAGCTCCCTGTAACCATCGAGATATATGCTTCAACAGGTACCATTGCCTGCTCTGAAGACCTTGTTTTCACTCCAGATTTTTCCATAACCGGCTCAAATGGCTGATACACATGAAGAGTAGTTCAATATACACAGATTGTCGACAAATGGAATACATAATGAAAAAAAGATGGCATGAGATAATTCACATATATGATGCCTGGCTCCATGGCGGTGCATAATTCACATATATGATAACTGGCTGAAAAACATGGCATTGCATAATTCACATATCTGATATAGAAAGCAAACAGGAGGCATTCACACAAAGCATGTCTAATCTAAGCAGATGGCATGGCAATGCAAGACACCATATGCATGATATGAGCAATATAACCCAGCCAAGTTAGAGCATGCACCTCGGGGGGGGGGGGAATATGACTGGTCATCTCTCTCTGAATCCTCCTCTGAGGAGCTATCTGTAACCAGCAAGAAATCTGCATCGACAGGTAGCACTGACTGCTCAGAAGACCTTGTTTTCACTCCAGATTTTCCCATGACCGACTCAAATGGCTGATGCACAGGAAGAGTAGATGAATGTATAAACATTGTTGACAAATGGAATACATTATGGAAAAAAATATGGCACGATACAATTCACATATACGATGACTGGCTAAACAGGATGGCATTGCATGATTCACGTATATGATGCCTGGCTAAAGAAGATGGCATTGCATAATTCCCATATACTCCCTCCGTTCCTAAATATTTGTCTTTTTAGAGATTTCAAATGGACTACCACATACGGATGTATATAGACATATTTTAGAGTGTAGATTCACTCATTTTGTTCCGTATGTAGTCACTTGTTGAAATCTCTAAAAAGACAAATATTTAGGAATGGTGGGAGTATGATATAGAAACCAAACAGGTGGCATTCACACAAAGCAAATCTAAACTAAGCTGATGACATATAAGATGTATAATGTAAGCAATGCAAGGCGCCATATGCATGATATGACCAACATCAGCATGCCAGGTTAGACCAAACACCTCAGGTGGTAAACAGGCATGGTCGGCTCCTTCTGAATCTCCATCTGAATAGTTATCTTCCTCTGGAATACAATCTGGAAACGCAGGAGAGGGGGGGGGCACTTCGCCCACCATGGAGCAGCGTCTGCATGACATTATATTCGCACGCAACGGTCTTCTCTTTTTCTCTACATGTTCAGTACGATTGTGTACAATATCTGACATGCATAATAAAAAAATAGTTAGATTTTGTAAGGCCTAAGGGGTGCATGCAAAAATCAAGACTGATGGTAGCAAACGAGTGGATGGATCCAAAACTAATGATAGCAGGTAGATTATAGCTTCAGTTTAAAAAGATAGACAATGGATCATCTATTGTTTGTTGCCCACCCAACATGAACCACATAGAAGACCCCAGATGAACCAGATAGTAGACAGATACTATTCGTTGTTGGCTCGATATGAGACCCATGGGCAATTCAAAACTCAAGATTGAACGATAAAGTAGCAGGTAATAATAACCGATGTATAACGTAAGCAAACACGAAAGACTGCGACCTCTCTTCCGGAACTGTGTAGTCCTCAGGTTCATCTGCTCAGTCGATGATGGTAATGCAGTTGGCGTGGCTGCCGGCAACGGGGAAGATGATCTGAGGCGGCGAAAGAAAGTCTGCATGGGGATCTCTGCTGCAGTGAACGCTTCTGTCGATGGTGCACCTCAGGTGGGGTGGATGACGGCACGGCAGGAGCAGGACATAACACACAGAGTTTTCTTTGACGCCAATCTGAAAATGAAGTAAATCTGTAAGGGCTCCTTAGAATTGGAGGATTCTATAAACGCAGGGACAGGAAAAACACAGGAATAGGATAGGAATGCACGTGCAAAACAGAGCATTTGGAAACATAGGATTTCAGTCAACCTGGGTGTTTGGCTCACATGAATTGGAAGAACAGAGGAATGGAGAAACAAAGTGATGCGACGACTGTACAACCTCTTTGGCATAGCCTTGTGGACCTCAACAACATTGGGTTGGACGTGGAGGATGGTGATGATGCTGGTGTGACTATCGGAGGCGGGGAAGAAGATCCGAGGCCTCTGGAAACGGCGCCGAGGGTACTGCTCCGTTGTGATGGACGGTTCCGTCGTTGGAGCAGCTCCACTAAGGTGTACGGCGACGAGGCTGAAGCATGACAAGACATACAACTTTAATCTGAAGTGGGACCCTAATATTATCTGCAATAGATGATGTAAAATACATCTCCAAAAAGTGCTAGATGTAAAACGCATCAGCCGCGCCATGGCCGCTCCGACAGATGCTGTAAGTACTGTTCACTCTGAACTTAACTGAAGAAAATGAACTTCATAGTCGAAACTGAATTTTACTGTCGAATCTGATTGAACTAGTAATAGAGCATTGCAATAGATGTTTAGGGCGTTCGAGCACTAGTAGTAGAGAAGCAGTGATCTAAATCAGCAGACGCTCGAGCAGGGAACGCACTAGCAGAGAGAAAGTCGTGCAGTAGCACCACGAGCGAGTGCTAAAGCAGCAACTCCTGTAGCTGCCGGAGGTCATGCAGCAGCAGTAGCAGCGCAAGCGAGAGAAAGAGCAGAGCAGCAGCACAAACGAAAGCAGGAGGAGTGCAGCAGCGCGACCGACAGCAAGAACAGAGCCGCAACACGAGCGAGAGCCGGAGCATCTGCAGCTAGTGCCGTTGTGGAAGTCGCCGCCGAGGAAGCAACAACATGGGGGAGAGACACCGTGGATGATGTGGCCGGTGACAGCGCCGTCGATGGAGATGCCATGTCTGCTTGGTATCGAGCACCGGCAGCCCCGTGAGATCGAATAAAAGATAAAATGCAGTGATGAGTGCAGAACCTCCTTGGTGGCGCCGAGTTGGCCTCGGCTTCATCGGAGGAATTGGTGAGGGTGCTGCGGTTCCGGTGGGGTAGGTCAAGATAGCACTGTGGGGATTGAGGTGGCGCGATAGACGAGGCAAACGTCGGGGCAGCTCCTTGGAGGTAGAGGACGGGGCGGCTAATCCGGCGGGACGACGAGATCGACAACGGATCCTCATCCGGTGCGGTGGATGAGGGACGGCGAGCTTTTGCGGTGGACGACGTAGTCGAGGAAGAGTCTCCGGCTGGGTGGCGGTCGGGAGGCCGACGGAGGAGCATGGGGTTTCGCGGGTTTTGGCGGCCTCGGTGTACGAATGGGGGGGCGAAGGGGGAGAGGGGAGCCAAGCTTAGGGACGCGCTTGTCCGAAATGTAGGGTAAGTTACCAGCATACCCCCACCGGTTTTGACACTGCGACGTGGAGCTTCATTTCCGGCTGAGGGGTAGAAGGGGGATTTTGCATGTCTGGGCTGCGGGTGCAATTTCGGATGAGGAGGGAGTTCTCGCGCACGTCCAAATTTTGGGATAACAAGGCGCAGCGCGGGTTGAAAAAGTGGGAGTTTCAAAGCAGGTGAGACAAAAGATACTCGAGCTTGAAAATTTCGGGATAACAAGGTGCGGATTCCTTGTTCGGCAGAACAAACTTAAGGTGTAAAAAAAATCATACAAGACACAAGAGAGTCATGTCCCCTTTTACTATATTGCTATAGATGCCATTGAAAAAACTACAAGAAAACTGTAAAAAAATCGGGAGAACAAGATTACCCTGCACAGTACCAAATCGATTCGTACTTCCCTCAACAACAACAAAAAACAAATCAATTCCCACCAAAGAAAGAGTAATGTCCCTTTTTATATGATTATAGATGCCATGATCTCGAATTTCAATTTTTGAATCCACGTTATGTTGAATTCGAATATATCATTAGGTGACCTTGCGGTTTATAATTGATGTAGTCGTACATTTTGATCTTCCATCATATATGAACATTTTACTCCACCATGTGAACATATATATTGTCGTCTACCATATGGACTAAATTTGAATCAATTTTCCTTATTTGAATACGATTGTTGTCAAGTTATACAATAATTTAAATATTATCTTGATAACAAAAAGACATGCATATAGCAGTAATCATATTTCACTATGAACTACATGTACCATACGCTCTCCAATTCAAATATTGTATCCATTTTATGTTGAATTCAAATCATAGTACATTATTGGTCTAGGTAGCGAGATGTTCGGGATAATCTAAACCCTGTTTTCATACGTATAATTTTTGGCTGAATTGGGACAAGTTTTGGTATAAGCCTCTTGCAAAACCGGAGATTCTCTCAACAAGCCTCGTGGTTCCGAGAGGGGACGTGTCACCTTTGTGTGCGAAACGATATACGCTGCCTCCCCCCTGATTTTATTTACAGAGGCAACATAGAACTATATGAGTGCCCTGTTAAATTTTGGAATTATTTCGGGTTCATTTGGCCTTTTTATACATTAATTGAGTTTCTGGACTTTTAATGTGCATAATCTAAATATGAATTGCATGCACATGCTCCGGTGCACCAAAGTGGGTTGAAAAATCACATGTGTGTCCTTGGTTGAATTTCTAGGTCCCATGGAAGAAATGAGAATGAAATTCAAACATCTGGGCGTCATGACTCTGCCGAGAACATCGAGAAACTTAGATTTTAAATTCATGTAAATCCAAAACTCGGCTGGAAATCATGAAACTTGGCATGGTGTCATGTCATGGCACTAACATGTTGTGGTAAAAAATTGGGCCGATTTGGAAGCTCGTGGTTCTAAGAGGGAACGTGTCACCTTTGGTCATTTAATGTGCATAAGTCAAATTTGAACTACAAGCACATGCTCTCGTGCACCAAAGTTGGTTCAAAAATCAAATTTGTGTCCTCGGGTGAATTTCTAGGTCCCATGCAAGAAATGAGAATAAAATATAAACATCTGGGCATCGTGGCTCGACCGAGAACATTGAGAAACTTGGTTTTAAAATTCTTGTAAATCCAAAACACGTCTGAAAATCATGAAACTTGGCATGGATGTCATGTCATGGTACTACCATGTTGTGGTAAAAAAATGGCCGAATAGGAACAGATTTTGGTATAAGCTTCTTGCAAACCGAAGCTTCTCTCAAGAAGGCTCGTGGTTCTGAGAGGGAACGTGTCACCTTTGAGTGCGAAACGATATACGTTGTCCCCCTTGAGTTTATTTACAAAGGCAACATAGAACTACATGAGTGCCCTGTTAAATTTTGGAATTATTCCGGCTTCGTTTGGCCTTATTTACACATTAATTGAGTTTTTGGTCATTTAATGTGCATAATTCAAATTTGAACTACAAGCACGTGCTCCCGTGCACCAAAGTTGGTTGAAAAATCACATTTGTGTCCTCGGGTGAATTTCTACTCCCATGCAAAAAATGAGAATAAGATTCAAACATCTGGGCATCGTGGCTCGGTCGAGAACATTGAGAAACTTGGTTTTAAAATCATGAAACTTGGCATGGTGTCATGTCATGGTAGTACCATGCCGTGGTAAAAAAATTGGCCGAATAGGAACAAATTTTGGTATAAGCTTCTTGCAAATCGGAGCTTCTCTCAAGAAGGCTCGTGGTTCTGGGAGGGAACGTGTCACCTTTGTGTGCATAATTCAAATTTGAAATACAAGCACATGTTCCAGTGCACCAAAGTTGGTTGAAAAATCACATGTGTGTCCTCGGGTAAATTTCTAGGTTCCATGCAAGAAATGGGAATGAAATTCAAAATTCTGGGCGTCGTGGCTGGGTTGGAAACATTGAGAAACTTAGTTTTTTAATTCCTGTAAATCCAAAACACGCATGAAAATAATGAAACTTGGCTTGGTGCCATGACATGGCACCAACATGCTGTGGTAAATTTGCAGTCCGATTTGCGAAGGCGCACACATTAACAATCAACAAAGTCATTTTGGAACAAGTGTTGTCACGTTACAATCGGAAACACAAGTATTATTGAAACCGTGGGCGTTCTACTTACTAGTACCATTTACGTGCCGCCACGCGTCCCCATTTTTTATTAGCTAGGAGGCGCCGTGCAGGGTAGCTATTTGAGTACGAGAGGCGTGCGATCAGACCCCTGCGCGTGCTTATCGGGAGGAGAGCCCTTTGACCTCCATCTGCCGTCCACCTCTCTCCCAAGGTCTCCATTAATGGCGCCCGAGCCTCTGTTTAATGGCGTGGCTATGTCTCACTCGACTGAGATTTAAGAGAGAAAAAAGAAAATCTGAAAGCACGGATCTTGATGTAAGATCCGACGGACCTATATAGCATCTACTGCGACTTATAGCAAGACTGATGAATATATAAGGACGATTTTTTTTATCAAAGAAGGGCTTGCCCCTTCCGATTTTCATTACTGAAAACCACCACAATTCACAAGAAGTTCAGCACATCTCCAGCCTAACATGAAGGACTAAAAGCTACTCCCTCCGTCCCATAATATAAGACGCTTTTTGACACTAGTATAGTGTCAAAAAACGTCTTACATTATGAGACAGAGGGAGTACCAGATTGAAATTGCAACATCCCAAGAGGCCAACAAAGGCCAAACATCCGTGCTAGAACCCAACATTTCACAACCGACGACACAATCCACATCCTAAACCGATTATTACATCAAAAGAAACCAGGAAACTGAAGGAAGCCCAGCAGCAACTAGAAGAACAGCAACGCCAGGGTCGCCACAGCAAGAGTTTTCTTCATTCCAGCCTCGCAACATTGATCTTCCATAGAAGGATAAGGACGATTAATTGTCTTACATAATTAGAAAGATAATTAAAAAGCCACATGCGGCTACGCCCGAAATACACAAGGGCAAAAGAAGAAGGAAGACAAGGATCTGGCTCGCTGATCTCTACTTTCTTGATGCGTTGCTGCAGGCCGCGGGAACTAGTCTCCGCGGCGAGCGGCGATGAGCTCTTTCGTGTCCTCAAGACGCTACTTGAGAACATCCACGGATTCCTCCACCAGCCTTTGGCGCTCGTTGTGGAGCATGTCATTCTCGTCCATAAGTTTCTTGACGATGACGCCGGTCCTCTTCAACAAGGCACTGGTCTCCTCCTGCTGGTCTGCACTTCGGACGATCTTCTCCCTCAGCAGGTCGCGCTCGGCCCGAAGCCTCTCATTGCCCTCCCTTAGTTGCCGGATGACGCCGGTAGCCTATTCAAACGAGGCTTTCATGTCGTCCTGCAACCTCGCCAAGACGGAGATCTGATCCATCTGGCTATGGACGATCGCATGCATGCGCCTGTAATAGTTGTCGCCTGCCCACGAGAAATTTTCCTAGGCCGCCGCGGCACGGCGGGACATCTCTGCTGCATTCGTGGCGCGGCGGGACATCTCTGCTACTTCCGCAGCATGGCCGGACCAGTCTGCTACATCAACGGTGCGGCGGGACCTCCATGCTGCTTCAGCGGCGCCGCGGGACCTCTGTGTTGCTACTTCCGTGCGGCGGGACATGTCGGCTGCTCTCGCAGCGAGCCGGGACATCTCTCGTGCTTCCGCTTCCATGCTCGCCTCTCCCTGGTGGCAATATCTCGACCCAGAACTCACGCTGGCCATGGCAGACACAAGGGAAGGATGCTGAATGATTTGTTTGTTTTTGTGGATGAGGAGTTGAGGAGGAATGTGCAGTCATCTTGGCATACTAGTATTTATAACCGAGTACTAATACGCTCCTAAGTGGGAAACCGTTTAGGTTGTGATCGGTGTGAACAGGTTTGGAATTCAATATAGCGTGGTACTAATACGCTCCTAAGTGGGAAACTGTTTAGGTTGTGATCGGTGTGAACAGGTCTGCAATATAGCATGGAGTAATTTGGAATGTGACGAGACACAAGCTCAAAATTTATAAATACCCACGTGGCGAGCTCTAGGCTAGTCCTTTTTCAGACGCATTAAATCTATCTCTCAGGACTTCTCGCACGCACCATCGTGCCACCCACAAAAACTTGTACTCTGAGTTTAGTAGTACGTTATACAGGAAGAGAAGAGGTGCATGCACGCACTCGTCCTCTCACACACGCGTCTGTTTTTTCTTGAAAAGGAGGATGATGACCCCCGGCCTCTGCATCTGGGAGTCACACACGCATCTGTAGCTACGAATTGTAGTGTTCTCAACCATCCGATTGGCTCTATCATGGATGTACCTATATACTAAAACATGTCTAGATACATCTATATTTTGACAAATGGAAGGCATGTATTGTGGAATGGAGGGAGTGCTTGTCATCAAAATGGATAAAAAGGGACGTATCTAGAACTAAAATACGTCTACATACATCTCCTTTTATCCATTTTGATGACAAGTAGTACTTCTTACCCAAAGGAACTTTATATCCAACAGACACAAAATATCTGTTTGACTGTTGGAAATTACTGATCTGATGTCGAAGTAATTGCTGCATCGCCACCAAAACCCACCATTTCTTAAGCTAAAGTAGACCAAGGTAATCCCTATATTAGCATATTACTAAGATAAACAGAAGGCACCGTCGAAACATTTAGGACGTGAGCTTGTCAATCTGAATGTGGAGGGACACAAGCTTAGCCCCGGCCAGCAGCTTGGGCGGAACTGTCAAGAAGGTCAGCTCCTGCATGTCGACGTCGCCGGGATCCTTGCTGCTTGTCACCTCCATTTCCACCTCGACGGCGTCGATCGTGCCTTTGGGCTCCCCCGGCGGGCCGTTCGCCCACAGCTTGGCCCAGTAGTGCGGCAGCGGGGACGCCCCCGCTCTAATGCAGACGACCGACACGGCGATAGGCGCGCCAATGTCGAGCACGCCGCCGACCAAGAAAAACGCGCGGCGGTCCTCCTCCGCGAACAGCATGAGCGGTGGCTCTGACAGTGGCACTTGCAGCTGGAGCACCTTGCCGTACTGGATCCTATGCATGGGCATGGGATGCGCATTGCTGATGTGGTAATAGAGCGTCGGCGGCGGGCCTTCGTAGCCGCAGATGGGCACGGGGCATTTGCAGGGTGCGAGCAAACACACGCTCTGGTGATCGGCGAGCTTGTGGTAAGTGACGTAGAGCCCACAGCCTTCATGCGGGCACTCCACCCTCAGCGACGAAACGACGGCGTCCACCGCCGTGTTCTGCACGTCGAAGCCACCGCCGTGCTCGCACTTCTGGCACTCCCGCTGGTTCCCGGGGCGCTCGACGCGGCAGTCCGCGCAGGCCAGGTGCCCTCCCTTGCACTGCAGAAATCAATCGAACATCACATCAATCAAGAAACCTGTACCTTGCTCAATCAGCCAAATGGACAAGGTGTATTCGAACCTCATACACTGGAGGCGTCAAGGGGCGGAGGCACAAGGGGCAGTGGAGCACGGTGAGGTCCATCGAGACCTTAGTGAGCTCCCTCGTTGGTTCCTGTTCCGTCTGCATGATCTCGCCCTCCTCGTGCACAACCATCTCTCGCTTGGGCCAGGGCATTACAAAGCTTTACCGTCACATATTTTATACTCTGCGCATAACTGTCCTCCCGCATACCAAGGAAGGCAGTAGTTTGCGTTTTCTGGACAAATTTGCCCCTGCGCATGAGTAAGCTGCATAAATATCGACAGTAAATGCACATGCAATGGTTGGCTGCTCGTCCTTCCTTTTCGCATGAGTTTGCTTCCCCAGGCTGTCAAGCCGCATCTGGCGGTGCACGCTTTTGCCTATGGCCATTTTCTGCTTTGGAAACTAGCACGATTAATGGGGGCAGAACTAATCGACCGGGGGCACAGATGGAAACCAATGCGGACGCGCAGACTAATCTGAGAAAAACAAGAAAAAGTTATACGCAAAGTAAAAGGAATCAGAGGGAGTACTACTTCAAGGTGCATTAAATCAACACATGCAAGTATCAAAAGGGGAGTCACGGCATGCATGCATGCGTTGTAATTAATGCATCGGTAACCCTAAATTATTGAAATATATCGAGTGCAGTGCTTTGATGTGTCGCGTCAACTCGTACATCAACGAGAAGTTTGATTATCCTCTCCCTCGTGGACTTAACTGCACCTGCCTTTGGCTGTATGACAGGTTGGCCACACACCTGTCGGGCCCACCTGTCATACATGCAAAGACAGGAGCGTCCCTCCCTCGCCCATGAGCATGGTGGCTGGCAAGACTAGGAGAAGTTTTCGCTACACGCTCTCCCTCCCGCACGCGGTGGACATGCAGCAGTTCAATCGGTGTCAGATGGCCAGAAGCATACTGTAGTACTCCTCCAGTGCAGTAGTACACCATCATTGTTCGACTTCCCGAAGAGGCGAAGAGCCAAGCGCAGCCCGGACGCTCATGTGGCAGTTTCATGTGTAGAGTAGTCTAGATAGCATGTACCATGCCTGTAAGCTTAAAATCGTTGGGGTCGGCTCCATGCTATGTGGCCGTCTCGAAGTTTTTTTTAATTAAAATAGTCTTCTGGCCCTACCTGTCACCCTGGTGATTGTAGTTTGCACGCTCATCTGGTCAAGACAGGGATATATATTTTAATTTGTTTTTTTCGAAAAGGGGGGACTCCCTAGCCTCTGCATCAGAATGATGCATACGGCCACATATATTTTAATTTGTTGTGGGTAAATGTTAGAGGTTGCAGCAAATATATTGTACACTGCGGGTCTTTCAACCAAGTTTAGAGGCAAGCATGTGGGGCCAGTGCTATGATGTGTCGCGTCAACTCGTAGAACGAGAAGAAGCTTGATTTTACTACACGCCTTCTCCCTCGCCCATGCACGCTGTTGCTCGCAAACGAGGACAGGCTTTTGCTTAGTAGTACTTCTACAACAAGCTATCCGTCCCGCTCGCGGTGGACGGACATGCAGCAGTGGATTCGACACTATAGAAGTAGTAGTAGTAACATCATTCTTCATCTTCTCAAAGAGGCGAAGAGCCAAGCGCAAACCGAACATTGCAGTTGTGAACATTGGAGCACGCATATAGCCACGCTCTTGCATGAGACAAAATTGCTATGTGAGCCCACTATTGTACTAGTGCGTACAACTACTTGCTAGTATAGCCCTGTAAACCAGAAAGGAGTATTTGCCCTTCTAGAGATTTCAACAAGTGACTAGACTACACCGAGACGGAGTACATATGGAGCAAAATGAGTGAATCTGCACCGTAAATAAATACGTACTAGTTCTATCGTTTTCCTCTCCGAGGTGCACAATATTGAGTATACTGACTAGTCTCTTTTTGACACGCATTTATGTTTTTTTTGACACAGTACAAACGCAAGCGCTCATATACACGCGCATACACTCACCCCGAACGCACACACGCATGTCACTATCATCTTGAAATTTACGAAGTCACCATAGGCACCTCATTGCCGACGGGTCCATAGGTGCTTGAATGCCAAGGAGGAAGAGGGTAGCGGTTCCCGAGACGTTGAACGGTCAATGATGCATCCTCAATTACATGCAGAGAGAATTAATTGGAGAAGCAGACTAGAGCCAGCACGATGTGAATGCAACAGAGTTTGGACTCTCATATAATAAAGGTGCCCCACCACTCCAATCCATCTACTCCCAATTCTCTTCGCAACACTGCTCACTCCAATCCAAGACCAAGTGACCAGAAGCCACAAGCACCTATAGAGGTGATGGACGCGAGCAGCAGTCGGCTGTGCCAAATCATCCAAGGTGCCTGCCTGCGGCCCCGCACCACGCAGCGTTTCCAGACGATGCTGACGACCGCAGGCATCGTAGCCCTCGTCGACGCCGGCTTCGCCTCTCGCATGGACGACATGATGGTCAACTCCATCCGCAAGTTCACCACCGTCAACAAGCACGCGGACGACCTTGCCGTACTGCTCCATCCCGCGCGACCAGGCTCCTCATTGCCTGCCACCCTCATCGGCCTACATGGTGACGAACTCTTTCAAGCCCTGGTGGCCCTATAGGTGCCGGAGGTTGCGACGAAGAATGTGCACCTCGAGGCCGCGCTCGCCGCACAGCACCTCGCCATGCAAGAAACCATCGACCTGCACATCCACGTCTACGAGGAAATCGTCTACATAGGCCACTACAAGGAAAGAGAGGACAGAAAGACGTTGGCCTTCTTCCAGCGGCTGGAATCTTTGGACGCCATTGTTCAGAAGCACGTCGACCTGGCCACGAAAGCCGCTGCTACTTAGGCGCCATTCGGTGGGCCAGCACCCTGAGTCGAGGAGGTGGACATCGTCGATGGATGCATCTCTTCTTCTTGCCTCCTGTAACCAGCATTGCATCGCCTCGCGACCTTAATGTTTTATTAGTATAGTACTCCCTCCATTCCCAAATATAAGTCTTTCTAAAGATTCCAGCAAGTGACTACTACATACGGAGCAAAATGAGTGAATCTACACTCTAAACTATGTCTTCATACATCTATATGCTGTATTCCATTTGAACTAGTATGTAAAAAGGCTTATATTTATGAACGGAGGTAGTATATGGCATTTTTTATTCCAGTCGTAACGTTTTCACTATGAGGTGGGGCCGCAGTTGAGCAAACCCACCCCACCCACCGGGCGTCGGCCGAGTTTAGAATTAGAAGAGAGGAACGAGGGAGGAGAGCTAGCTGTAGCACGGACGCTGTTGTCAGATGGGACTCGTGTTTATAGAATAGGAGTACTGAGCACTCGTGCCTCTTTTTTTTGAGGGAAAAATTAGTCGTATGTCTAGTACCACTAGTTGGGTGCGTGTGATCTATAGCTGTCATCACTTTAGGTCTCCTTTTCGAACTGCGGCTACGCTTCACATTACATATATTTTCACGCATTTATCCTCCTATATGTACTCCTAGGATATTTCCACGTGCTCCCATTCGCCGACATGTGGGACATAGAGCATCTGGGTCGTAGTGCATGCACGACTCAGAGCATATGCCGAGGTACTTTACATTTCAGACCTCACGAATTACATGCAAACCCCCCGCAGAAGAATAAATAAATCAATGAATTACTACATGAAACTGGATTATTTTCATGGAAACCGGAGCACATTCATTAAACTTTGGACATAACACGTTTATAAAAAATGACCGGACCTAAACCAGTCTAAGGGCCTCTTTGATTTTTCCCGAAAAAAGGGCCTCTTTGATTCGCAGGATACTGAAAACACAAGAATGGGGAAAGTATGATGGCGATGAACCGAGACGAGGAGAACTCTAACTCAGTTAGAGGTTAGAGTTAGATTCTAACCCTGAACTAACTCTAAACCAAAGAGGTGTATGGATGGCAGGGTTAGATTGACAATAAATGCTCTATCTCAATCATTTGACTACTTTGGACCCTATTTTTAGTCAGACTAAAATAAGTCCCTTGGATCCAAGCACCCTCTTGGTGTGGCCGGCTCTTCTGTGGCCTCCTCCCGCTCACAATTGACATAAACGAACCATCTATACAAATCAAGCATGCAAAACATGATAATTTTTACTTTGTCCATACAAATGAGATATCCCACTTAAACATACAAGTCGTCAATCAAGCTTCACAAAATAAAAAAACACTTCATGAAACAAAGAATGAGCTAACTCATCACAGAAGTCGTTCACGATAGGGAGGGAGCCCGGAGCCCCTCACGCACCGAGGGAGGAGCTTGCCATCGTCGCTTTGGAGGAAGGCTCTGTAGAGCCCAAGCCCCGGGAACCCCTCCGACGCTGTCCCTTGCGAGTTGAGGTCGACACCGGCATGGGTAGCAGGGTCGCTTGCCGCTGACTGGGAACTTAATCTTTGGGCCTCTAGAAATAATGCAAGCCTGTAACTAAAATACCTAGAAAGGTGAACTGAATCTTTGGGCCTCTAGAAATAATGCAAGCCTGAAACTGAAATACCTAGAAAGGTGAACTGAATCTTTGGGCTCTAGAAATAATGCAAGCCTGAAACTTAAATACCTAGAAAGGTGACTGAATCTTTGGGCCTCTAGAAATAATGCAAAGCCTGAAACTGAAATACCTAGAAAGGTGAACTGAATCTTTGGGCCTCTAGAAATAATGCAAGCCTGAAACTGAAATACCTAGAAAGGTGAACTGAATCTTTGGGCCTCTAGAAATAATGCAAGCCTGAAACTCAAATACCTAGAAAGGTGAACTGAATCTTTGGGCCTCTAGAAACAATGCAAGCCTGAAATTGAAATACCTAGAAAGGTGAATTGAATCTTTGGGCCTCTACAAATAATGCAAGCCTAAAATTGAAATACCTAGAAAGGTGACCTGGATCTTTGGGCCTCCAGAAAGATTTATTACCTCCTCAAGCAGCATCAAACAATTCCATGCGTGCATCGCAAATCTATAGCAAGTTTGATCAGGATCTACTTTTCCAAATCAGAATTAGCGCTAGAGCAAGCAAGATCAATGATATGGCCGTGAGACAGAGAAGGAACGAACAAACTCACCCCTCTCGCGACCTCCCTGGTAGATGCGCCGCCGCCGCGCACGACAGAGGGAGAAAAACGACTGGTGAAGGGGGAGCGGGGCAACCTTCGAAGGTCAGATGGAGAGGGCAGCCGGAGTAGGGCGGCGGAGGCCAGAAGGAGAGGGCGGCCGGAGGAGAGAGAGGGCGAGCGGTGCTTGGGCAGGCGGCCCTATGGGGAATAGAGAGGAGTCGTGCGAGAGGGGGGGAGCGATCTGGTGCGGGCAGGTGAGATTTTTTGAGGGGAGCGATCTGGTACGGGCAAGTGAGATTTTTTTAGTTCTCTTTTAGTGGGCCCGAGGATAACTAACCCAATTAGAACCTCTCTACCGGGCTAGTTTTTTTAGCTGGGTTAGAGCAAACTAGCTCAAACTAACCCCTCTTGTTTCGATAATCTGAGGCTATTTCAACCCAAACTAGCTCTAACTCAGGGATCCAAACAAAGAGGTGTGTTACTGTACATGCTACAGTGTGGACCGTAGCACATTGTTTTTTATGACCATATCACCACATTGTTTTCTACTGCTGGTTCACTGGGCTACCGTGGTTCGCACGACTGGTTCACTGGGCTGCCGTGGTTCGCACTCCTCCTACCTGAGTAGTACTCCCTCCATTCCTAAATATAAGTCTTTGTAGATATTTCACTGTGGACCACATACGGATGTATATAGATGCATTTTATGTGTAGATTCACTCATTTTTCTCCGTATGTGGTCCATAGTGAAATCTCTGCAAAGACTTATATTTAGGAACGGAGGGAGTAGTATAGTACTAGTATATATCGCATCATTCTTTGCTCCTTCTTACTACTCCGGCATGTGGGAGAGCCAGCATCCGGGTCGACGTGTCATGCACCAGATTAGAGCGCGGAACGGAAGGGGGGCATCACCCCGGTCGGGGCGCCAGTAATTCATGACTATAATGAGTGGTCATATCACAAGTCTTTCCAGTAGTAACGCGCCATCAAATCGCACAGCCCCACTCGCTCACCCTCCTCGCCTCTTTGTCAAATCGCCTACCCGAAAACTGCCGCGCGTACTGCCCGGGAAAAGCCCCGCCCTCAACTTTTAACTACGCGAAAATAGTTCGAGCTTGTTCGTTCTATATAAATACAATACTTACTGTACTATGTTTATTCACCCGTGGGGTTGGTCAATGAATGGAGGGGCGGGGAGCACAAGTGAACAATATTGTAGTAGTAAGTAGGAGTCGTAGAGTAGTCACCTTAAATAGAGAGTTTCTTTTCTTTAATGCCATGTACACAAATTGAAACGCTTGTTGTGGAGAGAAAAAAGATAATCACTCCACTATATATGGACGCAGGGGCCTGAGCGTTTGCTTTACTAGGGTTGCTCTCTTCATTCTCTCATCCTCTCAAGATATAAACAAGACAGTGGGAGCAACATTTTCTTTCTGCTCACCGCTGGTCACAGATCCGACCGGATCCCTTTGGCCGGTGTGTGTAGAGGACTAAAAGGTGCATCGTTCACGCGGTCATCGCCGCCGAGGGAGGAAACCCACAGCTGCCGGAGGGGCCCGATCCTCTGCCCGTGCCGTTCTCTCCGACACAGCGCCGGCTCGGGAGGTCCTCCGACCCTTCTTCCTCCCTGCCGTATTGTCCGCAGATCTGACCTGCCGCCACCGACATCCCGGCGACCCTCGGGTATATGTTCTTCGAAAGTGGCCTTGCTCTACTGCCCCAGCTCCCACGTGTCTGCATGTGCATCTTTTTCTACTCCCATCAGCTCTTCGAAAGCCACCTAAAATTTTAGTATTATTAGAGGTAAAGCTACTTCAAGCATTCGAATCTAGGGCTTAGTTAAAACAACGAAGAAAGGGGGGAAAGTTGTAGCATGAATCTAGGACTTGATTCAAAGAGGAAATAATACGGTGAAAGTAGTAGAGACCGGATACCCAACCGATCTCTTGGTTGAAAAGGGAAATAATGGGAAAACGCAGTACAAACTGGATAAGGAACACATCTATTATTGGTTGAAAAAAGGATAGAAAGTGGCGGCTGGTGGAATGGTCAACAGAGTATGTCCAGGATTAGATTTGCTGCCATCACATAGTAAAAGGTCTCTAGGATTAGATTTTCTGCCCTCACATAGTAAAAGGTCTCAGGATTAGATTTGCTGCCCTCACATAGTAAAAGGTCTCAGGATTAGATTTGCTGCCCTCACATAGTAAAAGGTCTCAGGATTAGATTTGCTGCCCTCACATAGTAAAAGGTCTCGGGATTAGATTTGCTGCCCTCACATAGTAAAAGGTCTCCAGGATTAGATTTGCTGCCCTCACATAGTAAAAGGTCTCCAAGATTAGGTTTGCTACCCTCACATAGCATGAACAAGCTCGGCATCACCACTTTATGCCTCCTTGTAGGTACATTGTGCTGATGCGTCCACTGTCGCATGTCCTTATACCAACCTTTTGCTGTTGTTAATGTAAGGGCGCATGTAAAATGAAGCGATCACACTGTTACCTTAGGGACATGTCTAACCAGTGTTATTGTTAATCTAATGCCTCCAGTGACAGGATGCAATTAAACTGTGTTACAAACGGCACTCCTACCGTTTTCCCCAATATGATAAGTAAGTTGCTCCTTTACGCTGTTGAGTGTCCTGGTGTCCCCACGGTCCCATGCCCTTAAACCAACTCTTTAGCTGCTGTTGATTTACTGTGTCTAGTAAACAAGCAATGCCACCATTAAAGTAATCCCATATCTGAGGAATCTCATTGTTGATCGTAATGCTTTTGGTAACATGAAGCATTGCTGACATTTTAAAATTTCTACTGTCCTTGCGTGATTGCCATGAACATAATTAAGATTATTCTTTTCATTTTGTATATGTTTCGTATATTCTTATTGACCAGCAACTGTTTACTTTCTATCATTTTGTGCAGATAGGGATATCCATTTCACCTTGTTGCTATTGTGACCTTTTGGTGAACTGCACAAAACACTTTTTTTGGATGAGTGTCTTGTGCAGCTCAACTAAAATGTCACGTGGGCAACATCTCTCAATTTTGGTGGAACTGCACAAAATGGTGATTGGAGCTTCCAAAATCTTCGTCAAGTTCTGCGGGTAATCTCGTGCAACATTTTATTAGCCTTTGCCAGATGGAGCCGTCACTGTCACCACAATGGCACTTTATTTTAGTGGAACTGCACAAAAGGATAAGAAAATTATAGTTGCACCTTACATGAGCCGGACAGCCAACCTTAATGTTCCTCAATTTTAGTGCAACTACTAAAGAAGAACCTGCCAGCTCACAAGAGCAAGTACTTCTTGCTAGCTGAATGATGCAATCTTTGCTTCATTTCAGGTGAACTACAGAAAAAGGCGCATGAATTGAATCATGGAATTCCAGGCAGACCTCATCCTAGTGGACCTGGAGGTTGTGTTCAAGGAGGTTGCTATTAAAGTGAAATCATGCTTTCATGTCTCCTTGTTTGTGATGTGCAAACATGATGTGCAAACGGGAATACTCAGCTACAGATGTTGTGACGGTCAAGAGCATTCGCCAAGTTCTTCGATTGTATGACATGGCTAGCCAAGATGGATTTAATCCCGATATTCACTTTATCAAAAGGCTCTAATGAGTTGGTTCTGAATCTTGCAAGCTGGGAATCAATGAGATGTTTTGGCATCTTTGTTGTACTTATTATTTGAATCTTATTTGTTGGTTCTGAATCTTGCAAGCTGGGAATCAATGAGATGTGTAGGCATCTTTGTTGTACTTATTATTTGGATCTTATTTGTTGGTTCTGAATCTTGCAAGCTGGGAATCAATGAGATGTGTAGGCATCTTTGTTGTACTTATTATTTGGATCTTATTTGTTGGTTCTGAATCTTGCAAGCTAGGAAACACGACATGATGATGCAGAGGACAACAACCATAACAAACAGTTCAAACTTGGTAGTATTATCTTTGTGAAAGTGCGACAAATGTGTTGATCGTGTGCGTCCTGAGAATAATAATTCTAATTGTTGTACATGTTGATCCCGTGGCACTGATAGAACCAGCCAATGCATTGCTTGTTTTAAGTATAAATTTCTATTAAAGCTAATTAAATTTAAGTAAAGTGACCACTAACTCCTGTTATTACAGTACCAATACAGACCCGCTCGTGAACCGACGTGTGGCCGGAGTAGGTTTCTTAATGGAGGCGTTTGAATGCGTCGATGGTGCATCTTCTGTCGGGCGTGCAGCGGACGAGGGAGGGGTAGTAACTGTTGTCGCCTATACACACTCAGCTTACTGTTGAATCCAGTTCCCCAAGAGCTGAAAAACGAACTGCTGCCGCCGCCTACACACTCATTCACTCGAAGAGACTCCAATGGCGATCCGAGGGGTGAGCCTGCTGGATAAGGACTTCAGCAAGGAGTTAGTTTGCCGTTTAGTCCTATGGCTGCACCAAGTTGAATGTGATGTACACTAACGATACGGACTCGGTGAAGCTCTGCCTCGCCTCAGTCCTATGGCTGCAGCAGGTTCTGGAGCATTCGCCTGTTTCATCAGCAGCGCCGACTGCACCTTCACTACGGTGGAGAGAAGGAAGAACACGATGATTCGGCCATCTGGTGCAACAAGCTTGTCGACATCCAGAAGCAATACAAGATCATCAGCAACGGGCAGGAGAAGGACTCCGTGGTTGACCTCGTTGAGACCATCATCGACCCCTGATACACCAACATGAAAGAAGACGACCTGAACACGTGGGAGGTACCTCTGAATCTAGCCTACATAACCTACGCGGCCAAGGACGCATACGCATGCTACGACATGTACAAGCAGATCTTGGACATGAGGGCGTGTCTGCTTCCCGTAACCGACGAGTACACGGACAGCCGCAGCGTCATGATCAAGCGTGCCAGGAAGGTCTAGATGTTGTACTTTATCTGTTTATAAGCACCTTTATCATCTGAGTGTTTCATGCATTAGCCTATGTGTCGTAATTATCTGTTTTGTCCGAAATATTTCTTTTAAGAACCCATTAACCTGATTGCTTTTTAGTGGCTATTTGCTTATGTATGTAAACTAGTTCACTTGTCCGTAAAAAAACTATTCACTCGGCTGCCGTGCTTTGAATCTCCTTCCTCCCAACATATTCCTATCCTCAGGTGGACCCAGCACGTCTCTGAATTTTCTCCCACTTTCTTTTTCGATGTAAACTAAGTTTTCTCCCAGTACTTTCCCCTAGAACCAACTCAATTGTCCCACGTCTAGCCTAAAAAACAATAACACCCCACATACTATTAACTCATCAAATTAAAATGATATTTTATTTCGTAAGTTGAAAGTTCTGACAAAATAATAATAATAATTGTTTATATACAACTTGCCAAGTTAACTCCTAGTGATTGCGTACATAAGCTTGCAAAGATTTTACTGACGTGCAATCATGTGTTTATGTTTTTATAACATTTCTCCGTCTAGCCCAACATGATATTTTCACCCAGCCCAGAAAGTCCACGGATTTCGAGAAAAATGCAAATGGGATTTAAACAGGCTGCATAGATGCTACATCATTGTTTCATCCAGCCCACCAAATGGACTAAAAAACAAATGGACTGGCTAACATGTGGGCCAGTAGGTCGAAGCCTAAGCAAGCGTTGGATTTACATCCAACGGCCGGCATTCTTCTTCAATCTCTCGTCTTCTTCCCCCAGCGCTGCCGGAACTGCCTGCTCCAGCCTTTGGCGTCCAGCGACGTTATTTTGCGCTCCTCAGCGAAACGCTACCCCGCCGACGGCCAGGCCATCCCTCCACTCCTCACCTCCTGTTATTCTCTGCCGAGTGTAGGCCCACCCCGCACCCGAACCAGTCAAGTTTCCCACTCCTCTTCGTCTGCGACTCCACTGCCGCGTCTTCCCTATCTCCGGGTCATTCCATTCTGGGGCCTTGCCATCGTCCACTGCCTTGGTGCGCTCGGCGCGGCGTGGTCAACATACAAGAGTCATCGGAAGAGGACTGTACGTGGAGAGCCTGACGGCTGGGACCCACGAGGTCCATGGTCGCACGCAAGGAAAGTTCCTCCTTATTATGCACTGTACGTGCACTGTACGTGGGAAGGGCTTCTGTATTTCACGAAAAAAAACATTCCCCCCGCTGACAGGTCGGACCCACCAGCTATATCTTCGCACGCAAGGAAGTGCCTCCTTATTACGCACCAAAAAATGAATACCCCCTGCTAGCTGGGACCCACCATACTGGGTGGCTGACTTGTGGGCCTACTAAGTTGAGAAGGATGGAGGGCTTTGTCAACTTAGTCAATATGAACGATTCTAGCTCCAGTGATTGTACGATGTCCATCCAACGGTCATAGTGCTTCTTCAACCTCTAGTCTTCTTGCTCCAGCCGCCCAAAGCAGCGCCGGTCGTGCCGCATGCTCCTGCCTCTCGTGGCCGGCTGTGATGCCCCGGAGGCCTCACCGCCCCCTACTACTCCCACCGCTGGACCAGGGTATCCCTCTTCTCACCCACACCCCCTGTTATTCTGCGGCGACAGCAGCCTCACGCTGCAGCCGAACCAGTGAACCCTCGTACTCCTCTCTGCGTGGGCATCCACTGCCGCGTCTTCCCCGGCTCCGTGTCGTCCCCTTCCTAAGCCTCGCCGTCGTCCACCACCTTGGTGCTCTCGGCGCGACGTGGTCAATGTCGTCAATGACCGACTTCCATCAGAAGAGTACTATACGTGGAGAGGCTGACAGCTGGGTCCAAGGCCACAGCCCAGTTTTTTTGTGATTTGCCAAGTAAGTCGCTTTGTCAGGCCTGTTGGGCTGCAAATCTTTCAAGACAAGGAGAGCTTCATGCGGCTGGCCGAGAAAATGGCCTATCAGTAATGAGAAATGGGCTGTACATATTTAAAACACATCAAACCGGCAATTAGTTTCAAATATCTTTTTTTCATTTCGAGATTTTAAATTACATTAATTTTATGCGTGGAGAATTTGTTGGATTTTATATTGATATACATTTATTTTTAAAATCAGTTTGAATGTGAGTCGAAATTTCGGGATTAAAAACAGTTCGGACCGCACCGAAATATGCAAAATTTCGTATAATTTTTTAACCGTGGCCACAATATGGGCTGTAATGCTAACAAAAAGAATATGGGCTCCAAAAAAAACCTTAAGAATTAGAAAATGGGCTGTAAATTATTAGAAATAATGGCAGATGGGTTGTATGCTGTTTTCTACAGATTTGAGGCTTTCCTAAAAAAAAGGTTGACGCACAAGCAGTGACTATTGGATGTCCATCCAACGGCCGTCGTGCTTCTTGAATCTCTGCTCTTCCTGCTCCAGCCGCTCAAACAACCGACGGCGGGACTGCCTGCTCCCTCCTCCCCGCGGCCAGCTGTGCTGCCGCGCAGGCCTCACCGCCCCATCGTACTCCCATCGCTGACCTAGCCATCCCTCTACTCACCCACACATGCTATTATTCTCCAGCGACGGCAGACGAACCAGTAAACCCTCATACAGTCGTACTCCCCTCCGCATGGGAAACAACTGTCGAGTCTTCCCTGCCTCCGTGTCGTTCCCTTCTTAGGCCTCGCCGTCGTCCACCACCCTGGTGCTCTCGGTGCGGCCTGGTCAACGTGGTCAACGACCGACATGCATCTGAAGTGGACTGTACGTGGAGAGGCCAACGGCTGGGTCCACGGCCGCACGCAAGGAAATGCCTCCTTATTACATGCAAAATAATGATTCCTCCACCTGACATCAGGGACCCACCGAAAGGGCCTCTGTATTTCTCGAAAAAAACATTACTGCCGCTGACAGCTCGGACCAACCAGCTACACCTTCGCACGCAAGGAAGTGCGTCCGGGCAAAAAAAAAGCAAAACGATTTGCCCCCCTGACTGCAGGAACCCACCAGCTACATCTTCGCAGGCAAGGAAGTGCCTGACAGTCGGGACCCACCTGGTCGAAGCGTACGCAGCATTGTCATTCTGGTCGCGAAAGTGTACATACATACTAGTCGATGTAGAGGCACGCACGTGTCGTAGTAGAGGCGCGCACGTGTCGTAGTAGAAGCACGCACATAGCATGTACACGTACGTACAGCGGCGAGGGTGCAAGAAAGAAAATACGGCCATGTACATACATACGGGCAGGGTCTCGAACGCCTACTCACGCATACTTACATGGCTGGGGCGGAATGGAGAAACAGCATCGTCGTCGTGTTCATGGGGAGCCAACCGGCTGGGTCGGAATGGAATGCGTGGTCGTGTTCATCGGGAGGGCTTGGACGGAACAGGCGATGGAAACGAGGCCTGGTGTATCGCACAACAGAGGAAACGGACCTCCTACGTTCGGAACGGGGTCCTGTTGATCGGGAGAGGTGTGGCGTACCGCAAAACGGAGGAAACGGACCTCCTACAATCGAAACGGGGGTCCTGTTGATCGGGAGGGGTGTGGCGTACTGCAAAACGGACAAAACGAACCTCCTATAGTCGAAACGGGGGTCCTGTTGATCGGGAGGGGTGTGGCGTACCGCAAAACAAACAAAACGGACTTGTGTTGGAGCGCTACGGTCAAAACGGGGGTCCTGTTCATCGGGAGTGGTGTGGCGTACCACAAAACGGGACTCCATGGGATACTGTTCATCTCCATCGTCGACCTCCTCCAGCCTCCACAGGCTACCGTCGACCTCCTCCAGCCTCCACGGGCTCCTGTTCATCCAGCCTCCACCGCGCGCTACTCCACCGTCTACTATTCAACCACCCCTCCACCGTCTACTGTTCATCCAGCCCTCCACAATCTACTGTTCATCCAGCCCTCCACACCACGTAGTCCTGTTCAACCACCCCTCCACGGCCACCCCTCCACCGTCTACCGTTCATCCAGCCCTCCACACCACGGGGTCCTGTTCATCGAGAGGCAACGCCACCGACCACTGTTCATCCAACCCCCCCCCCCCCCCCCCGCAACACTCACTGTTCATCCAATCGATCGGCTTCAGTTAGCAGCAGTAGTGAAGGAATCGCTCCATCGGGTTCAATTAACAGCCATCGATCGGTCGCTCGGGTTGAGTAACGCGTAGCCTGAAGTGCAATCGCTCGGGTTCAGTTAGAACCCAACGCCTCGCTCGGGTTCAGTTAGAGCCAACACCTTGCACACACGCGCGTACGTGTACGAGAGAAACGCGCATAGCTCGGCCCCGACCTCCCACGTAACCGGTAACTCCCTGAAATTTTCCTCCCCCTCGCTTCTACCACGGTTTTTTCCGTCATGGACAGCCCAAAGAATGCCATGCAGCTACGTCTCCGGCCCGCCCAGGATGAAAAGCCCATTTTCTGTCATCATTTTTTGTCATAGAAGTAGGATCCCACCACATCTATGATGATACCGGGTTTTGTCATAATTATCGTCATAGAAGTGTCATATGTATGATAGAATTTTTTTTCGTTCGGCCCAAAATGTCACGGATGTGTCTTTTTTTTGTAGTGACGACGGGTAAACAAATTACTATTCAGCAATTTATAGAACTTCAAATAACCATGATGATATCCAGGCAATGATCATTATATAGGCATCACGTCCAAGATTAGTAGGTCGACTCCTGCCTGCATCTACTACTATTACTCCACACATCGACCACTATCCAACATGCATCTAGTGTATTAAGTTCATGGAAAAATGGAGTAATGCAATAAGAACGATGACATGATGTAGACAAGATCTATTTATGTCGAAATAGACCCCATCTTGTTATCCTTAATAGCAACGATACATACGTGTCGGTACCCCTTCTGTCACTGGGATCAAGCATCGTAAGATCGAACCCATCACAAAGCACCTCTTCCCATGGCAAGAAAAATCGATCTAGTTGGCCTAACTAAATCAAAGATTCAAAAAAGAAATACAAGGATATAAGTAATCATGCATATAAGAGATCAAAGAAGCTCAAATAACTTTCATTGATAAAAACATAGATCTGATCATAAACTCGAAGTTCATCGGGTCCCAACAAACACACCGCAAAAAGAGTTACATCAAATAGATCTCCAAGAGACCATTGTATTTAGAATCAAAAGAGAGAGAGAGAGGAAGCCATCTAGCTACTAATTACGGACCCGTAGGTCAACAATGAACTACTCACGCATCATCGGAGGGGCCAATGAGGATGATGAACCCCTCCGTTATGGTGTCTAGATTGGATCTGATGGTTCTGGAACTTGCGGCAGCTGAATTGATTTTCGTCGACTCCCCTAGGGTTTCTGAAATATTTGGGTATATAGAGCAAAGAGGTTGTGCGAGAGGCCACCGAGGTGGGCACAACCGACTTGGGCGCGCTTGGGCCCCCAGGCGCACCCTGGTGGGTTGTGCTCCCCTCGGAGCCCCCCTCTGGTACTTCTTTGGCCCAACATGTCTCTTTTGGTCCAAAAAATCACCAAAAAGTTTTGTTGCATTCGGACTCCATTTGGTATTGATTTTCTGCGAAGTAAAAAACAAGCAAAAAACAACAACTGGAACTGGGCACTATTTCAATAGATTAGTCACAAAAAATGATATAAAGTTGATATAAAATGATTGTAAAACATCCAAGAATGATAATATAACAACATGGAACAATAAAAAATTATTGATAAGTTGGAGATGTATCAGTCATCAAACCGGGTCTTCTACTTTTGTTTACCGACCTACATGCTGGCCAACTAGAATTGTTCCTCTTAAACTTCGGTGAGATTATTTTATGACCTAAGGTTAATGAGGTTGAAAGGATACAACAATATAGACCTATTTTCCTTCTTAATCTTAGTTTTAAAATATTCATGAAGGTTGCGGCTATTAGGCTAAATTTGGTGGCTGAACATGTGGTTCGTCCTACACAAACAACTTTTATGCAAGGTAGACACATACTCGATGGAGTTGTTATCCTTCATGAAACAGTCCACGAATTACATCGGAAAAAGTCGAATGGGGTGGTACTCAAAATAGACTTTGAAAAATCCAATGACAGAGTCAAGTGGCCCTTTCTTCAACAGACTCTCAGAATGAAAGGATTTTCTGCAGAGTGGCGTGCTATGATCCATAGCTTCATTTCTGGAGGTAGTGTTGCCATTATGGTTAATGATGATGTTGGACACTATTTCCAAACGAAGAAGGGATTGCAACAAGGTGACTCAGTATTGCCCATTCTATTCAATATAGTGGCAGATATGCTAACAGTCATGATTGAGCAAGCCAAGGTTGACAACAAAATTGATGGGGTAGTAAATAATCTAGTTTATGGTGGTCTCTCTATACTTGAATATGTCAACAATACGATTCTCTTTATGGATCATGACCTCGAGAAAGCAAGAAATATGAAATTAATTTATCAACATTCGAGAAACTCTTGGGTGTTAAGATCAATTTTCATAAAAGTGAACTGTTTTGCTTTGGCGAAGCTCAAGACGAGGCCCACCTGTACGCTGAACTGTTCGGCTGCGGGTTGGGCTAGTTTCCGATCACGTATTTGGGGACACCGACACATTAATGGAGGCTCACAAATGCTGAATTGAAACACGTCGAGGAGAGACTTCAAAAAAGACCTAGAAGTTGGAAAGGTAAACTGATGTCTCTGGGTGAAAGATTGGTCCTCATAAATTCAGTACTAAGTAATATGGTACTATATGATTTCCTTATTCCAATTGCCAAAAGGAGTTTTACATAAATTGGATTATTTTCGACCATGATTCTTTTGGCAAGGAGATAGCGAGAGAAAAAAATATCGACTCGCTAAATAGAGTGTGGTTTGCTGTCCCAAGGACCAAGGCGGGTTGAGCATTCATGCCTCGAGGTTAAGAATAGGGCCCTCATCAAAAATTTGTTGTTTAAATTACTGACAAAAGATGGTTTATGGCAAACCCTCCTTAGGAGGAAATTTGTGGGTTCCAAGGCGGTATCCCAAGTATATAAGAAGCCTGGGGATCCCACTTTTGGGCGGGTCTAATGGCTATGAAGAAATATTGCTTCTGCTATGGTTTCTTCTCGATTAAGGATGGCTCAGGAATTAGATTCTGGGAGGACAAGTGGCTCAGAAATGCCACACTCTAGGAACAATATACAACTCTATATAACATTATCCGCCATAAGGGCGATACTATCACCATGGTAATGGAATCATTTCTGCCAAACGTGACATTCAGAAGAGATTTAATTGGACCCGGACTCCAATCGTGGAACATCCTACTCCAACAGTTGTCCATGGTGCAATTGTCGGATGGGTCTGATGTATTTCGGTGGAACCACATAGGAATGGACAATTCTTAGTGGAGTCTATGTATAGATCGTTAATCCAGTCTAATGTGCCTGTCGACAATAATAAGATGATCTTTAAGATGAAGATTCCTCCTAAGAATACAATCTTTGCATGTTATCTTTGTCGCGGAGTCATTCTTACTGAAGATAACCTTATTAAGAGGAATTGACATGGAAGTCCGCAATGTTTTTTTGTCATCATGATGAGACAATAAAATATTTATTCTTCCAATGCAAATTGGCTCGTTCTATATGGTAAGTCATCCAAATAGATTATGGCTTGTATCATCCTTGTAGTTTGCTAATGTATTTGGCAAATGGTTACATGGGATTGATCACAAGTTTAGAACTCTTCTCAGGGTGGGAACGCTTGCCGTTGTTTGGTCACTTTGGCTATGTAGAAATGATATGTTTTTTAACGATAAAAGTACTTATCTCATGCACGTTATCTACAGATATACCTGGACTCTTTGTTTATGGTCCTCTCTACAATGCATGGAGAATCGAGACCTGATTACGGAGGCGTGTAGACAATTGGAGGCTACGGCGAGGGATATTTCCAACGTGGGTGGCAGCATGATCTTAGGATTGACCCCCTCTGCTTTAGGCGTTAATACATATTCTACATGTTTCTATGTATTTCACCTTTTTATTTTTTGTTTGCAAGAAAGACCTTGTTTGGCTGTGTGCATCTCAGTTATGTATAGGCCGGATGTAGTATTTAAATCTTTTAAATAATAAAGCGCCCCTTTTAGAAAAAAAATATAAAGCAAATAACAGGAGTAGGGTGTTACATGGATGCTAGACCCCAAACGGACATCTGTTCCATTCGAATTTTGTCCATTTGGGATAGAAAAATAGACAACAAACGGCAGGCAGAGGGAGGCCGGGCATAGTCACTGGACCCAACGCGTAAACCCATCCCAAATGGACAACTGGGCCCATCTCGCCCGCTGCACTCGCAACGCACTGTCGCGCCTGCCGCGCTCGCAACGCACTACTGTGCCCGCCGCGCTCGCAACGCACTGCCGCGCCCCACCGCCCTGCCGTGCCCTACCCACGCAGTGCAGGCAGTGCCCTGCAGCGCCATCCTGCCCCTGTAGTGCATGCAACACCCCGCCGCCGTGCCTGTCGTGCCCGCTGCTTCGCGCCCTGCATGCCTGTCGGAGCTCCTGCCGCCGCCAGCGACCGGCGCGCACACGGGAGCAGCCCCGCGTTGCTCACCCGCGCCGCTGCACTCGCTAGTCGTGCCGGCCGCCGCACTCGCCGCTTGTCGTGCGGTGCCCTGCCGCCTATCGCACTCGCCGCTCGCGCGTTGTGCCCCGCTCTGGCCGCCACCCGCTTCGCTCCCGCTGACGCCGCACCTAACTTGGGCCGACACGCCAGCGCCCCACTCCGGCTGACGCGCTCCGCTCCGTGCCAGTGTACCGCTCCGGCCGCCGCACCAGTGCACCGGTCTGGTCGACACGCCCGTGGCTGCATGCGTTGGTGGGTGGGCACGATGAGCCGAGGAGAGAAAAGAGGAGAGGGTGACATGTGGGACATGCCCGGGCACAAGAATGAATGGGAGGCGAAGGCGTACATTTTCTGTCCGCTTTTGCCACAAATTGAGAACAACTTTGGTCTGGAAATGGAGCAGAACAGACACAAATCGGATGAAAAATGGGGATAGGATCTGCAGTTGGGCCATCTTTTTTGTCCGTTTGATGCAAATGGAGGCGACCGGACAATTTGGGGGCTAGCGTTGGATTGTCCCTAAGCATGTACAACTGGACCTCTCAAACCCGCCACATTAGCCCGGGCGGGCCGCCCAGTCACTGCCCGGTCATGATTTTTTGACCCGGATGGGTACCTCAAATGGCACTCCAACGCCCGGGCTAACCGGCACCCTCCATATCTAGTCCAAATATGGGGTGGATATGGGGGCACCCGGGCACGCCCGCCACGTCGGACCTGAAAGCCCGACCCCACCCCAAATTGCACGAAATCCACCCCGAGTTGCCGAATCCATTTGCCATCTCCTCTCTTCTTCCTCCTCCGTGCCATCCGGCTCGCAGCTCCACCATCGGCCCGCTCCATAGCCGTTCCCACACCTGCTTTCCCGGATGGTCCATGGTTTCATCATCGTTTTTGCATGTGAAAACCATTGTTTTTGCACATTGCAGAGAGAGTGGAGGCATACAACGACTACTTCAAGCTGAGAATGGATGGCTACGTCCAACTCTCTTCTCGGCCAAGCAGAAGTGCATGGCTGCTTTGAGGATGCTTGCACTTGGTATTGCTGCAGACACCACTGGTGAGATGGTGAGGATGGGGGAGAGCACGTTCCTGAAGACTACTGTCAAATTTGCTCGCACCATGGTTGAGGTGTTTGGATCGGAGTATCTCAGAGAACCAAATGCGCAGGACACGGAGAAGTTGTGGGCTATTGGAGAGGCAAGGTTTTTTTAGAATGCTCGGATCAATTGATTGCATGCATTGGCAATGGAAAAACTGCCCCAAAGGTCTGCGGGGAATGTATCAAGGTCACACCAGAGAGGCCACCTTCTTACTAGAAGCGTGTGATGCCCCCTATTCAATCGTACACTAATCATACACGCAAACATGTACGATCAAGATTACGAACTCACGGGAAGATATCACAACACAACTCTATACACAAATTAAAGTCATACAAGCTTCATATTACAAGCCAGGGGCCTCAAGGGCTCGAATACATAAGCTCGATCACAAACGAGTCAGCGGAAGCTACAATATCTGAGTACAAAGATAAGTTGAACAAGTTTGGCTTAAGAATGCTAGCACAAACTGGGATACAGATCGAAAGAGGCGCCGACCTCCTGCTTGGGATCCTCCTAAACTACTCCTGGTCGTCGGTGACCTGCATGTAGTAGTAGACACCCTCGGTGTAGTAGGAGTCGTCAAAGTTGGCGTCTGGCTCCGGGGCTGCAACATCTGGTTGCGGCATCCAAGAAGGAAGGAAAAGGGGGAGCAAAGCAACCGTGAGTACTCATCCAAAGTACTCGCAAGCAAGGATCTACACTACATATGCAATGGTATCAATGAAATGGATAGTATCTATGGACTGAACTGCAGAATGCCAGAATAAGAGGGGGATAGCTAGTCCTATCGAAGACTACGCTTCAGGCAACCTCCATCTTGAAGCATGAAGAAGAGAGTAGCAAGTATATCAGCAAGTGACATCACATAGCATAATCCTACCTGACGATCCTCTCCTCGTCGCCCTATGAGAGAGCGATCACCGGGTTGTATCTGGCACTTGAAAGGGTGTGTTTTATTAAGTATCTAGTTCTAGTTTTCATAAGGTCGGAATACAACTTTGGGTCGTCCTTTTACCAAGGGACATAGCTATTCGAATAGATAAACTTCCCTGCAGGGGTGCACCACATTACCCAACATGCTCGATCCCTCTGCCGGACACACTTTTCTGGGTCATGCCCGGCCTCCGAAGATCAACACGTCGCAACCCTACCTAGGGTCAACAGAGAGGTTAGCACACCAATCTAAATCCTAAACACGCAGGGGCCAGGGCCCATCGCCCATTGCACACCTGCATGTTGTGTGGGCGGCCGGTGAGCAGACCTAGCAACCTCCATAAAAAAGGAAATTGCGTTACGCGGTCCAACCCGGCGCGCACCGCTCAGTCGCTGCCATCAAGAAGGCTTCGGCTGATACCACGACGTCGAGTGCCCATAACTATTCCCGCATAGTTGGTTAGTGCGTATAGGCTCGTAGCCAGACTCAGATCAAATATTCAGATCTCGTTAAGCGTGTTATTTGAAGTATCCGCGGACGTCGACCAGGGCCAAGCCCAGTTGTCGCCTCGGTGGTCACAACCTTCCCTATCGCTCCGCCACAAAGTAACACTCGGGGGCCGTCAAGAACTCAGGCCCACCACTACCTGGATGGAACCACCTGCCCTTTCAGCACCCATCTCCGAACAGTAATAATAGTTTGCAATAGCATAATGTATACCCGGGATCACCTCCCGAGTGATCACGACCCAGTAGTATAGCATGGCAGACAGACAAGAGTGTAGGGCCACTGATGTAATACTAGCAACCTATACTAAGCATGCAGGATTGCAGGTAAAGGTATGAACAGTAGTAACAAGGACAAGATATGCAACAGAATAGGAGCTATCGAATCAACACTACTATCAAACCTAATGCAAGAATAAGAGAGAAAAGAGTGGGCGATATCTGGTTGATCAAAGGGGGGGCTTGCCTGGTTGCTCTGGCAAGGATGGGTCGTCATTGATGTAGCCGGTCACGAGGGTACCAGCAGCAGTCTTGGGGTCTACCGGAAAGAATTAACGAAGGGGGAACACAATAAATAACAGAGCAATCAAAGCATCACAAAACATAACATGGCAATACACGGTGCTAGGGGTGACCTAACGCAGTACTAGATGCTACCAGCGAAGGGAGGAAACATCCGGGAAAGTATTCCCGGTGTTTCGCATTTTCGGACAAACGGGCCCGTGGGACGGTTGCAGGTTTGCTTTGCTAGGAATGTGTTGCAGAAGAACGGGCTGCATATTCGGATTCGTCTCGTCGTTTTGAGCGACTTTCATGTACAAAGTATTTTCATCCGAGTTATGAGTTATTTTATATTATTTTTTAAAGTTTTGCCTCATTTTCTATTATTAACATAATTAAATTATTATAAAATGTAAGTATGATGTCAGCATGATGTCAGCATGATGCCACCAGTTAACCATCTGTTTACTGAGTCAATAGACATGTGGGTCCCGTTCGTCAGTGTCTAAGACTAACTAAACATGTTTAATTAGTTTATTCAAATGATTAGGTTAATTAAACAAAATTACTTAAGTTAATTAATTCTTTAATTAATTAATTAAATTTTATTATTATTTTATTGATTTACTATTATTATATTTTTTAACGTCCTGGGGGATGGACCCCACTTGTCATAGGGCCAGTGGGCCTTAGCGGGCACGGGTGCAATGGGTGCCCAACACCCGTTCATTCGGGCGTGTGCCCAGACCGCCAGAGGGGCGACGACGACGGCATGGCCCCAGAGCGGCGCAGCGAGGGGGTGGTCGGGGCCGTGGAGGGTGCGACCGGTGGAGGTAGCGGGGCACGCGCGGCCAGCGGCAGCGCCAGGAGAGGAGCGAGGCCGAAGTGGCCGGAGCAGGGGAGGTGTAAGAGAGGAGGAGAGCCGCGACAGCGCCAGGCGGAGCCGGTGTGGCTCGGCAGCAGTGAGCGGTGGTAGGTGCGGGCGGAGCGGTACGACAGTGAGCGAGATGCCGGCAGCAGGAGTCACAGCGCAGCAGCAGAAGCTGCAGCGGGGATCGTGCGCGGGGGGGGGGGGGGGGGCAGCTGGGCGCGTGGTTTGGACGCGCAAGGGGCACGCGGCGACCGGGTGCGGGGCGCGACCCATGGTGGTGCGTGCATGCGGCGCACGAGCTTGTGGCAAGAGCGAGCGGAGCGATGGCCTGGCGGGCTAGCACAGGCCGCGGCGCATGTCGTCACAGAGGGGAGACGAGGCGCGGAATGTGGTCATGGGGCAGAGTGGTCGGTCCGGAGTGGACCGTCGATGACGCGCGTGCGGCTAGCACTAGCTGGCGAAGGCGGCCACAGGCTGGAGTGGAGCGGGGCTGTGACGCCCCGAGACCGACGCTCCAGAAGACTTCTAGCTATTCAGAGTTTCGCCGTGTGTATCTTTTGTGCTTGCTCTTTTATTTTTGCATTGCATCATGTCATCATGCCAGCATGTCATTTAAATTTCAAAACTCAACTAAATAAACTGTATGGATCTTCGGTCCATTTAAATTGAGGAAACTCACATGGTGGGTTCTCTTTAAAACATACCCTCCCGATATTTAGGGAGATATTATAAAATATTCCATTGTTTTGGAATCACCCATGAACCCACTTGCAAATAAATCCCAATGTCTTTGTTATCTCAATTCTTGGTCTCCAACCTTGCCCATAATTTCTTTCATCATTTTCCGGAGCTCCACCAAAAATCCGAACATTTTTGGACCTTCCTTTTATCAAGTCCTAGTTCAAACCCATTTGAATTAAATTCAAATGAGTTTGAATTTAAATCTTTCGCCCATGCTCACTTTCTATTTTTCTTGGAACAAGCGCATTTATGCGAGTCCGGGAAAATAATCCCCATGCCCAAAATTCTATTTCTACCTTCCTTTCTTTGCCTTTTCTTCCTAGATTTATTTTCTATTTTCGGGAAATAAAGAAGTAGGGAGAGAGAGAGAACCAGGCTTTTTCTCCAGCTCCACCCACATGGCCCAAGGCTCCTCCGCCGGCCTCCCTAGGCCCACCTAACCCTCCTAAACCCTAGCCCGAACCCCCCTGCCCGATCCCCATCCATCTCTCCCTCGTCCTCCCTTCTGCGCCGCACACCCGCATCTTCCCCTCACCCGATCGCTCCCCTACTCCCTTCCCTTGCGCTGCAACTCCCCTCCGCTCGCACGCATCGAGCCAGTGAGACGAGGTCCCAGCGCCCGATCCCTTCGCCGCCTCCACCCTGAGACCCCCACGCCCGACCACCTCCTCGCCGCCCTTGGTGCCGCGCCACCAGGACCTTCGCCGTTCGCCTTCTGCAGCCCGAGCGCCTCGACTCAGCGTGGCCCCGCCATGGATGCCGCCATGGACGCCGAGCTTCCCCCCGTAGCCATCCCCGTCGCTCCCTCCTCCTCATTCCTGCCATCTTCGGTGCCGCTGCCTCGCCCGAGCTCCCCGCTCGACCAGGAGCTTGTCAACTCCGGCGCGTGCCCCAGCCTCCTCTGCGCCCCGTCGACCCGCGCCCGTCCGCCTCGGAGCCGGCCTCCACCGCCTCCTCCCGAATCTGCTCCGCCTCGCCTCCCCAACCCGAGCCGGCCCAGTTCCGGACATCTTCGACGCCTTGGGTCGCTGGCCATGGACGCCTCTGCTCCATCGCCGGATGGCTGCTTCTCCGCGCGCCTCTGTTCGTCGTCGTTGTCACCACGAGCCTGGTGACCGCTTCCTGCCGCTGACCACCACCATCGCCTCCTTGCTGGCATCCCGAGGCACTTGTGTTGTTTTGTGTTGGACTGTCAAGGCCGGCAAGATCGACTACTTGGACGCCAAGACCACACCAGGACCGCCAAGCATCGTCTCCGGGAGTTTTTCCCCAAGTACCACTATGGTCGTCATCCACCAAGTACCCCTTCGGATCACCAAGTTCGGCTACCATCGTCATGAACCGCTTCCGAAACGTGTACCACTACCATCGACCCTCGAAGACCCCGTGGACCTCGAACATCCACGGGACATGAACAACTACTTCCACTACGAGATGTACCACTACCGTCGCCAAGACCCGTTTACGACTACCGTCGACCGCGAAGGGCTTGGAGTCATCAAGTACCTCTTCAATACGAACGTGTACGACTACTTCCATCTACACCGCATCGAACTCGTTCTGTCCCGAATGCACGCTTTGAAGGTATAACCCCGAGACGACCACCCGTGAACGAATGCATGTGTTGTATGAGATGCACCCTATGTTTGGGCCGTGTTCGAATTGTCTTTGCACATTCCTCGTTTGCCATGCCGCCGTCCCGTGGGAACCCGGAATCTGGGAGCACCCCACCATCCTTGCATGACACACTCACACCCACTTCTCGTTTGCACCGGTATCTCACTCGAGTTATCAGGACCGGAATGTTGCCGTGGCACCATTTCCGTTTCGCCGCCGTGGCACCTTTTTCCTTCCGCCATGGCGACAAATGCCTCGTAACATGCTTATGTCAACCTTTTCATAAATTGCATAAACTTGTATATGTCATCCGCATCATGATAACAACATTTAAAATGTTTAAAATTGTTGTTTGCATTAAATTGCTAAATGATATGGGGATTTTTCGGAATTGTTGTTTGTTGTTTCCGGCCTCATTTAAACTTGCCTAAATAGGTGGTTTGCTTATGCTTCACCTCTTGCCATGTTAATTAACATTTAATAAATGTTGAGTATCTTAACCGAGAGTAAACTAAATAATTTGATGTGGTGTTTCGTCAATATGCAACTCGTTGCATATTGAGCTCCACTTAACTTGTAGTATTGTTTGTTGCACTTTGTCATGCCATGCCTCATTAAACCGAACATGCATCATACTTGTTTGTGAATCATGCCATGTTTATGTGATGGTTGTTTACCATATTGTTTGCTTCTTTCCGGTTTGCTTCTCTCGTTAGCTTCGGTTTCGTTCCGGAGTTGCGAGGATTAGTTCGACTACGTCTGTTTGTCTTCTTCATGAACTCGTTCTTCTTCCTTGCGGGATTTTAGGCAAGATGACCATTACCCTCGATATCACTTCTATCTTTGCTTGCTAGTTGCTTCGTTCTATCGCTATGATGCGCTACCTATCACTTGTTTACCATGCCTCCCATATTGCCATGTCAGCCTCTAACCTTTTCACCCTTCCTAGCAAACCGTTGTTTGGCTATGTTACCACTTTGCTCAGCCCCTCTTATAGCGTTGTTAGTTGCAGGTGAAGTTGAAGATTGCTCCATGGTGGACAGGATTATGTTGGGATATCACAATATCTCTTATTTAATTAATGCATCTATATACTTGGTAAAGGGTGGAAGACTCGGCCTTATGCCTGGTGTTTTGTTCCACTCTTGCCGCCCTAGTTTCCGTCATACCGGTGTTATGTTCCTGGATTTTGCGTTCCTTACGCGGTTGGGTGATTTATGGGACCCCCTTGACAGTTCGCTTTGAATAAAACTCCTCCAGCAAGGCCCAACCTTGGTTTTACCATTTGCCTACCTAAGCCTTTTTCCCTTGGGTTCTGCAGACTCAAGGGTCTTCTTTATTTTACCCCTCGGGCCAGTGCTCGTCGTGAGTGTTGGTCCAACCTGTCAACCGTCGGTGGCCACCAGGGGCAACTCTGGGCTGGCCTACCGGAAGTTTGGACAATCCGGTGTGCCTTGAGAACGAGATATGTGCAGCTCCTATTGGGATTTGTCGGCACAGCGGGAGGCTTTGCTGGTCTTGTTTTACCATTGACGAAATGTCTTGTAAACCGGGATTCCGAGTCTGATCGGGTCTTCCTAGGAGAAGGTATATCCTTTGTTGATCGCGAGAGCTTATCATGGGCTAAGTTGGGACACCCCTGCAGGGTATAAACTTTCGAAAGCCGTGCCTGCGGTTATAGGCAGATGGGAATTTGTTAATGTCCGGTTGTAGATAACTTGACACCAGATACGAATTAAAACGCATCAACCGTGTGTGTAGCCGTGATGGTCTCTTCTCGGCGGAGTTTGGGAAGTGAACACGGTTTTGGGTTACTTTTGACGTAAGTAGGAGTTCAGGATCACTTCTTGATCATTGCTAGCTTCACGACCGTTCCGTTTGCTCTCTTCTCGCTCTTATTTGCGTATGTCAGCCACCATATATGCTTAGTCGCTGCTACAACCTCACCACTTTACCCCTTCCAACCCATAAGCTTAAATAGTCTTGATCTCGCGGGTTTTGAGATTGCTGAGTCCTCGTGACTCACCAGATACTATCACAACAGTTGCAGGTGCCGATGATACCAGTGCAGATGATGCAACCGAGCTCAGATGGGAGCTCAACGAAGATATTGGCCGTTGCTATGTTTCGTTTCATGTTGATCAGTAGTGGAGCCCAGTTGGGACGATCGGGGATCTAGCAGTTGGGTTATCTTCTTTTCTTTTGGCTTCGTCCGTAGTCGGACTATGTGTGTACTCTGAATGATGTATGATTTATTTATGTTCATTGTGTGAAGTGGCGATTGTAAGCCAACTCTTTATCCCAGTCTTGTTCATTACATGGGATTGTGTGAAGATGACCCTTCTTGCGACAAAACCACAATGCGGTTATGCCTCTAAGTCATGCTTCGACACGTGGGAGACATAGCCGCATCGTGGGTGTTATAGGGGCGCACGAGAGCGCGGTCGACATTGAGGACAAAGGAAAAGGGGCAAGGGGAAGGCGGGACTCAACGAGCCCTGTAGTTGATAAGCGGGCTCGGGGGAGAGGTTGATGGCCCGAAGACGATGGCGACGTTGCAGCGGGGCAGCGTCCACGATGGCAGTGGCCGGCGAGGTTCGAGGTAGCGAGGCGATGGGGACGGCGTCGATGGGTGGTTCGTTGCCCAATCTAGAACTGGATCCGGAGGGGAAGGAGAGACGTGGGGGGGGGGGGGAAGTGGGGAGAGGTGGGGATCGAGCGAGGGGATCGGCTAGGGTTAGCTCGCTGGTGGGGGCGGCTGGGCCATGGGCTTTCTAGATGGGCGAAGTGCCCAGTAGGTTAGGCTAGTTAGTTTTTTTGTTTTTTTGTTTTATTAATTTTACCTTTTACTGTTTTATTTTTAGTCTCATCTTATTTATGTTTTATAAAAACATAAAAGTTGTACCAAAATCAGTATTACTAATTATACCTCTTATACCAAAGTTTAAACCCCTAAATAAAATATTTTAACATTTTATAATTAATAAAAGGCATTTATTAAATTGGTTATGCTACTGTTTGATTCCCATTTGAGTATTTAAACATTTTATAAAAGTATGGTTTCTCCACCATAACTACCTATGTATTATTTAGTTTTAATATTTGAAAACTTTTATTGTTTGCTTGATTTTGAATTTGAATTCGAACTAGTTTCGAACTAACACGAGATTAACAACAATAACCGTGGTGACGTGGCATCATGAACATGGGATTACTGTAGCTAATTATCCGGGTGTTAAAATTCTCCTCCACTAAAAGAAATCTCGTCCCGAGATTTAAGAGGGGAAGTAAGGGGGAAAGTTGTGGTCACATAATTCTAAGGGGTGCTTCTGTTCCTGGTTGCTCTTCTCGAAGTGGTCGATCCGTTACAATGACATCTTCATTTCTCTACTTCAGGTCATCGTGAAGAAGTCGACATCATTTCGTCGAGAACTCTATCGTACTTACGAAAAGGACAAGGGGTACTTAAGAAAAACGAATCTCTACAAGGTTGATTATCTAGTAAATAGTTCAGGGAATGTGGCGGAAAGTAACTCTTGAATTGAACTTAAGAAAAATATCAAGAGCAAAGTAAGATGGCACAATCATTCAATGTCTGAAATAGGGTGTGAAAGGGGTTCAGAGCAATGAGAACAGATATTATGTCTGATACCGAAACATAGCATCTAATGGAAGGTAGCTCACGGAATTACATACGAGGTAAAGTTCAAAGGATAAACTTTTGGAAATAAGGATGTACAAGAGAGTTAGGTTTCGATCCTGTAGAACTATGGGTTATGGGCCAACCATGTGGGTTAAAGGTAGAAAGGGCGCTAGCAGCTTGCATGGTGATGATAGCAAGGCACGTCAGAGGATAGCTCATCAGTTATATTGGCAACACGTTGGTACCAAGGGCGTGGGACGAAGAGAACCATTTTCATGCTTGTGAAAGTGAGGCGGGCCAATAGGCATAGTTTCGTCCATCGGTGGTTACCGGAATGTCATCAACAATAGGAACAGGGTCTTACTGACAGAGTTGCATAACCAAGGTATTTACCTAAGCAAGGAAATACTATTGCCTATATCATATATATCACAATAAAGGTTAAACAAGCAATGGAAAGGAAGATGTGTTTAAATACAAGTATTAGGGGTATATCCTTCACAAGAACAAGAAGAGCATGATATACCTGATAGGGCTCCAAGTATGTAACCATTTAGACAAAGAGGCAAGGAGAATCAAGATGTTTACCCATAAAACGGTGTTTGGATAATTGAGAAAGAAAATTTAGCATTTGTGTTTCAAATGTTCTTATTGAAAATCGGAGTACCACAGACATGCTTCGGGATAGCATTGACATGGTCTTCAAGCAAAGGTCAGACTTTGGATACACAAAGGATCCATCAGGAACACTCATAGAGTATGTCTTACAATTTCCTCATGGAAGAATGGATAACCTTGCTACTAAGGAAACTATAACAATAGGCCCTCCGGCCAGGTGTGCTAGGCATGACACCACCTTACCGGGTCATATAAAGACCAATGTTATAACTCTTGGAAATATGTTCCAACCATCATATCTGACCGAGATTCAGATCCGATAGGTGTCAAGATACCTTAGACTCAAGAATCCTGAGAAGAAGATGTGCAATACAAATCGACAAGATGACATTGTAAGATTCTCGGGAAAGGAACTATGGAAGCGGGTTCTGAAACGAGAGTTCATCATTAAACCAAGGAGAGGACGAGGAGGTAGCTGATGAATTCAGCGACAATTCATCAAGATTTACAAATGATGGATTGATATGTCTCCAACGTATCTATAATTTATGAAGCATTCATGCTATTTTATTATCTGTTTTGAATGATTATGGGCTTTATTATACACTTTTATATTACTTTTGGGACTAACCTATTAACCGGAGGCCCAGCCCATATTGCTGTTTTATTGCCTGTTTCGGTATTTCGAAGAAAAGGAATATCAAACGGAGTCCAAACGGAATGAAACCTTTGGCAGCGTGATTTTTGGGAAGAATGTCACCCATGAGACTTGGAGTTCACATCAGAAGAGCCTCGAGGAGGCCAGGAGATAGGAGGGCACCCCCCCTACTGGGCGTGCCCCTTGTCTCGTGGGCCCATCGAGCACCTCCTGACCGACTTCTTTCGCCTATATAAGCCTACGTACCCTAAAAACATAGCATATCATGATAGATCGGGAGTTCCGCCGCCGCAAGCCTCTGTAGCCACCCAAAACCTCTCGGGAGCCCGTTCCGGCACCCTGCCGGAGGGTGGATCCTTCACCGGTGGCCATCTTCATCATCCCGGCGCTCTCCATGACGAGGAGGGAGTAGTTCACCCTCGAGGCTGAGGGTATGTACCAGTAGCTATGTGTTTGATCTCTCTCTCTCTCTCTCTCTCTCTCTCTCTCTCTCTCTCTCGTGTTATCTCTCGTGTTCCCTCTATGGCACGATCTTGATGTATCCCGAGCTTTGCTATTGTAGTTGGATCTTATGATGTTTGTCCCCCTCTACTCTCTTGTGATGAATTGAGTTTTCCCTTTGAAGTTATCTTATCGGATTGAGTCTTTTATGAGAACACTTGATGTATGTCTTGCCGTGCTTATATGTGGTGACAATGGGATATCATGTGCCACTTGATGTATGTTTTGGTGACGAACTTGCGGGTTCCTCCCATGAACCTATGCATAGGGGTTGGCACACGTTCTTGACTCTCCGATAGAAACTTTGGGGCACTCTTTGAAGTACTTTGTGTTGGTTGAATAGATGAATCTGAGATTGTGTGATGCATATCATATAATCATGCCCACGGATACTTGAGGTGACAATGGAGTATCCAGGTGACATTAGGGTTTTGGTTGATTTGTGTCTTAAGGTGTTATTCTAGTATGAACTCTATGATAGATTGAGCGGAAAGAATAGCTTCATGTTATTTTACTACGAACTCTTGAATAGATAGAACAGAAAGGATAACTTTGAGGTGGTTTCGTACCCTACCATAATCTCTTTGTTTGTTCTCCACTATTAGTGCCTTTGGAGTGACTCTTTGTTGCATGTTGAGGGAACTTGCAGTAGTGAAAGTATGAACCTTAGGCCTTGTTTCCTACCATTGCAATACCATTTACGCTCAATTTTACCACTTGTTACCTTGTTGTTCTTATAATTTCAGATTACAAATACCTTTATCTACCATCCATATTGCACTTGTATCACCATTTCTTCGCTGAACTAGTGCACCTATATAATTTACCATTGTATTAGGTGTGTTGGGGACACAAGAGACTCTTTGTTATTTGGTTGCAGGGTTGTTTGAGAGAGACCATCTTCATCCTACGCCTCCTATGGATTGATAAACCTTAGGTCATCCACTTGAGGGAAATTTGCTACTGTCCTACAAACCTGTGCACTTGCAGGCCCAACAACGTCTACAAGAAGAAGGTTGTGTAGTAAACATCAAGATCTTTTCTGGCGCCGTTGCCGGGGAGGTGAGTGCTTGAAGGTATATCTTTAGATCTTGCAATCGAATCTTTTTGTTTCTTGTTTTATCACTAGTTTAGTTTATAAAAGAAAACTACAAAAAAATGGAATTGAGTTTGTCTCATACGCTTCATCTTTTTAATATCTTTCGTGAGTATGATGAAAAGGAAAATTGTGCTCAAGTGCTAGAAGAAGAATTACATAGAATGCTTGGCATGAAATATGTGAATGATGAGCATGATTGCAATGTTGTTAGTATGAATTCCTTGAATATCCATGATGCTAATGATATGCAAAGCCACAAGCTTGGGGATGCTATGTTTGATGAAGATGATATTTTTTGTCCCCCAAGTTTTGATGAGCAAATTTATTATGATGATAGCATGCCTCTTTATGATGATTATATTGATGAAAGTGGGTTTGGAAGAGTGTCAACTTTAGGAAGTAGTGATCCCACTATTTTGGAGGATGTTGAATCTTATTGTGATGAATATGAAAGTGGATTTGTAAGAGTGTCAACTTTATTTAGTGATGATTCCACTATCTTGGAAGAGGTTTCAATCGATTATGATGAGAACGAAGTTGCTACTTATGATGATTATTGTGATGAAACTTATGCTATAAAAAGTAGTGATGATTATATTTATAAAACTTGTCATGATTTTGATTACCCTTTTTCTGAACATTACTCTTTTAATGTGGAAACAATTTTTAGTGTTCAAGTCTTTTATGATACTCTCACTATTCCGAATGAGAAGAATTTTGCTTATGTGGAGAGTAGTAAATTTTCTATGCAAGTAGATCATGAAAAGAATGTTTTAGATGCTGGTTATATTGTTGAATTCATTCATGATGCTACTGAAAATTATTATGAGAGAGGAACATATGCTTGTAGGAATTGCAATAATATCAAGTTTCCTCTCTATGTGTTAAAAATCTTAAAGTTATGCTTGTTTTGCCTTCCTATGCTAGTTGATTATTGCTTCCATAAGTTGTTTTCTCACAAAATCCCTATGCATAGGAAGTGGGTTAGACTTAAATGTGCTAGTCATATTCTTCATGATGCTCCCGTTATGTTTTAATTCTTACCCTTTATGTGAGCATCATTGTCATCATCATGCCTAGCTAGAAAGGCTTTAAAGGAAAGCGCTTGTTGGGAGACAACCCAATATTTACCCTTACTGTTTTTGTGTGTCCACATGATTATGCTACTGTAGTAATCATGTTTTATAGCTTTTGTTTCAATAAAGTGCCAAGTAGAACCTTTGGGAAGACTTGGGTGAAGTCTTTATGATCTTGCTGTAAGAAACAGGAACTTTAGCGCTCATGAGATTAGCTGCCATTTTTTACTGGAGAGTGATTTTAGGTTGATTCTTTTTTCATATGATTAACAGACAAATTACACAGGTCCACCAATTTATTTCATCATTTGTGGGGTTCAGATGTATACGTTTGATACAGATTACTACAGACTGTTCAGTTTTTGACAGATTCTGTTTTCTATGTGTTGTTTGCTTATTTTGATGAATCTATGGCTAGCATGTAAGGGTATGAACCATAGATAAATTGGAATACAGTAGGTTTAACACCAATATAAATAAATAATGAGTTAATTACAGTACCTTAAAGTGGTGATTTGTTTTCTTATACTAACGGAGCTTACGAGTTTTGTTTTCAGTTTTGTGTGGTTGAAGATTTCAAGTTTTCGGTAAAGATTCGATGGACTATGGAATAAGGAGTGGCAAGAGCCTAAGCTTGGGGATTACCAAGTCACCCCAAGGTAATATTCAAGGACAACCAAGCAACTAAGCTTGGGGATGCCCCGGAAGGCATCCCCTCTTCCGTCTTCGTTCATTGATAACTTTAATCGGAGCTATATTTTTATTTGCCACATGATATGTGTTTTGCTTGGAGCGTCAATTTATTTTGTTAGTATTTGCTTGCTGTTAATTAGAATAATGTTTTTCATCTATATTTTCAATAAAAATGTCAAGGATAGCCTTTACCATGCTTATTTTGCTAGTATACATGTTGCTGTTTGAAAACAGAAAGTTTACCGCTATTGCAAAAATTCCCTAGAGAAGTCAGAGAGTGATATAATGTTGATTATTTTTGCATAATGAGATCTGATAAATCTTTCACACCTTAGTATTTTTATTATAATTTTTGGAGTTATGGAAGTATGATGAATCTTGCATTCTTTACAGACTGTACTGTTTTGGCAGATTGCTATTATGCTTGCATTGTTTGCATATGTTTGCTTGTTTAATGATTCTGTTTGAGGATAGGAGTATTAAATATGCAGAGACATTTATTATGCAATGTTGAATAATAATTTTTGTGATTTGTTACAGTAGAAAATGATAAGGTTTTGCATTGGTTTATACTAACCTATCTCATGAGTTCTTGTTAAGTTTGTTGTGGATGAAGCTTTTGATAAAAAGAGAAACCATGATATGAGAGGAATTAAGGAGACACAAAATTTCAAGCTTGGGGATGCCCAAGGCACCTCAAGATAATATTTCAAGAAGTCTCAAGCATCTAAGCTTGGGGATGCCCCGGTAGGCATCCCACCTTTCTTCTTCAACAACTATCGGTTAGTATCGGTTGAGCCTAAGTTTTTCCTTCTTCACATGAGTTGTGCTATCCTTGCAATGTCATTTTATTTTGTTTTTCTTGTTGCTTGGATACAATACCAATATCTGAAATTATATATTGAGAGAGAGTCTTCATATAGTTACATAATTATTTAGCTACTCATTGATCTTCACTTATATCTTTTTGTAGTAGTTTTTCATTTACTCGTGTGTTTCACTTATATCCTGTGAGAATATTGTTGAATGAGTTAAATGTCATAAATATGAAATTATATATGTTTCATTTGCTTATCCCATGGGGAGTAACGACTTCACATCTAAGAAGTAGAACTAGTAAGTTTATTGAAGGTTAGTAAGCATTGTATTGGTCATTTGAACAATTCATGAAACAATATTGAAGGAAGAGATATTTCACATATAAATATTTTATCCTAGACATATTTTATAACTGTGAGCACTCATTAAGTATGACATGCTAAAGAGTTGATGTTGGACAAGGAAGACAACGTAATGGGTTATGTTTTCTCACATCTCAGTTAAAGTATATTGTCATGGATCATTCAAATATGTTGAGCTTGCCTTTCTCGCTTTGCTAGTCTAAATATCTGTACTAAGCGGGAATACTGCTTGTGCATCCAAATCCCTTAAACCCAGTTTTTGCCATGAGTGTCCACCATACCTACCTATATGCGGTATTTACCTGCCATTCCAAGTAAATTTGCATGTGCCAAACTCTAAACCTTCAAATTATAATCTGTTTTGTTTGCCCGAATTGCTCATGTAGCAACTACGGGCTGTCAGTGTCTTCCATGCTAGGTGGGTTATTCTCAAGAGGAGTGGACTCCGCTCCTCATTCATGAGAAAGTGGCGGTAACTGGGATGCCCAGTCCCATGATCAAAATATCAAAATCAAATCAAAAATAATTGCAAACAAAACTCCGCCAGGTTTGATGTTAGTTGGAGGCACCCGTTGTTTCGGGACAGCCATGGATTGATGATTGTTGGTGGAGGGGGAGTAAAAACTTTTACCATTCTATTTGGGAACCGCCTATAGTGTATGTAGTATGGAAGATATTGGGAACTCTTGGTTGTTATGTTGACAATGAGATCATACCTCTCAAAATTATTTAACTCTATTTCAAAATCGAGCTCTGGCACCTCTGCAAATCCCTGCTTCCCTCTGTGAAGGGCCTATCTTTTACTTTATGTCTTTTACTTTATGCAAGAGTCAAGGTGATCTTCACCTTTCCCTTTTTCATTTTATCCTTTGGCAAGCACTTTGTGTTAGGGTGATCCTAATATATATATATCCAATTGGATGTACGTTAGCATGAACTATTATTGTTGACATCACCCAGAGGTGAATACGTTTGGAGGCAACATTATAAGCCCCAATCTTTCTCCGTGTCTGATTAAAACTTCATAACCACATGTATTGCGTGAGTGTTAGCAATTGTAGAAGACTATATGATAGTTGAGTATGTGAAGTTTGCTAAATCAAAGCTCTGACATAGACTCTTCCTGAAAGTAAGATGAATTGCAATTGTTTGATGACTAAGAATGAAGTTTGCTAATTTTCAAGAAAGTTTATGGTCTATGCTTTAACATGTGAATTGCTTGTTACTAGTTCGTGAAAAGTTTTATGAGATGAACTACTGTTATGACATATAATGATGCTAGTAAAGGTGATTGAAATTATCATTGATCAAACTTGTGCACCTCTAGCATTCACAATTCATAAATTCTTTCTTTATCATTTACCTACTCGAGGACGAGCAAGAATTAAGCTTGGTGATGCTGATACGTCTCCAACTATCTATAATTTACGAAGCATTCATGCTATTTTATTATCTGTTTTGAATGATTATGGGCTTTATTATACACTTTTAAATTACTTTTGGGACTAACTTATTAACCGGAGGCCCAGCCCATATTGCTGTTTTATTGCATGTTTCAGTATTTCGAAGAAAAGGAATATCAAACGGAGTCCAAAGGAATGAAACCTTCGGCAGCGTGATTTTTTGGAAGAATATCACCCAGAAGACTTGGAGTTCACGTCAGAAGAGCCTCAAGGAGGCTAGGAGATAGGAGGGCGCGCCCCCCTACTGGGCGTGCCCCCTATCTCGTGGGCCCCTCGAGCACCTCCCGACCGACTTCTTTCGCCTATATAAGCCTATGTACCCTAAAAACATAGAATATCAAGATAGATCGGGAGTTCCACCGCCGCAAGCCTCTGTAGCCACCAAAAACCTCTCGGGAGCCCGTTCCGGCACCCTGACGGAGGGGGGATCCTTCACCGGTGGCCATCTTCATCATCCCAGCGCTCTCCATGCTGAGGAGGGAGTAGTTCACCCTCGAGGCCGAGGGTATGTACCAGTAGCTATGTGTTTGATCTCTCTCTCGTGTTCTCTCTCGTGTTCCCTCTATGGCACGATCTTGATGTATCCCGAGCTTTGCTATTGTAGTTGGATCTTATGATGTTTCTCCCCTCTACTCTCTTGTGATGAATTGAGTTTTTCCTTTGAAGTTATCTTATCGGATTGAGTATTTTATGAGAACACTTGATGTATGTCTTGCTGTGCTTATCTGTGGTGACAATGGGATATCATGTACCACTTGATGTATGTTTTGGTGACCAACTTGCGGGTTCCGGCCATGAACCTATGCATAGGGGTTGGTACACGTTCTTGACTCTCCGGTCGATACTTTGGGGCACTCTTTGAAGTATTTTGTGTTGGTTGAATAGATGAATCTAAGATTGTGTGATGCATATCGTATAATCATGCCCACGGATACTTGAGGTGACAATGGAGTATCTAGGTGACATTAGGGTTTTGGTTGATTCGTGTCTTAAGGTGTTATTCTAGTATGAACTCTATGATAGATTGAGCGGAAAGAATAGCTTCATGTTATTTTACTATGAACTCTTGAATAGATAGAACAGAAATGATAACTTTGAGGTGGTTTCGTACCCTACCATAATATCTTTGTTTGTTCTCCGCTATTAGTGACTTTGGAGTGACTCTTTGTTGCATGTTGAGGGATTGTTATATGATCTATCTATGTTATTATTGTTGAGAGAACTTGCAGTAGTGAAAGTATGGACCTCAGGCCTTGTTTCCTACCATTGCAATACCGTTTACGCTCAATTTTACCACTTGTTACCTTGTTGTTCTTATAATTTCAGATTACAAATACCTTTATCTACCATCCATATTGCACTTTTATCACCATCTCTTCGCCGAACTAGTGCACCTATACAATTTACCATTGTATTGGGTGTGTTGGGGACACAAGAGACTCTTTGTTATTTGGTTGCAGGGTTGTTTGAGAGAGACCATCTTCATCCTACGCCTCCTACAGATTGATAAACCTTAGGTCATCCACTTGAGGGAAATTTGCTACTGTCTTACAAACCTGTGCACTTGCAGGCCCAACAACGTCTACAAGAAGAAGGTTGTGTAGTAGACATCATGGATTTCCACAATTATGTGAGCAAGGTAACATAGTGCACATGTCGAAGTATATAGTGAAGTGTGTTTGTGGAGAACATCCTCGAGTAAGCATTGATCAAAATGTTCACCTTGAAGATGGACTAAGTAGTGTGATTAATGTTAGAATGGTGATTCAATAATCAGTAGACTAAGAATGAAGCTATCGACTATTAACTCCAAGCAAAAGGGTTGCTATAAGTTTTAGAAATTACACCTCATAGTCCATTTGTCGGTATTCCGGTTAGAACAACACGGGGACCAAGGAAGAATGGTGATGGTGAGAAGTATCACTATATCAAGAAATTGTAAAAGGTGGAGCAACCCGCACAACATCCTTGACAATAGAGAGTAATACTTCAAGGTAGATTGTAATACAAGCTGGATAGCAAGTTGCATCCATAACAAGAACAGGTTTGTGATGAGAGGAAGGTAATGATGTTGCCGATGGTAACTCAAATTACCAAGGGACGAGGATGGCACTTATCATCATGAATTAGATTGGTATCCTGGAAGGTGTCAAAATGTTGATGATGATCACGACAAATTTTGTCGAGAGGCTCCATAAGAAGCAATCGAACAACGACTACATCAAACAAAAGGACTGATGAAGTGAAAGATTGGAATCAAGCTTGCTGTTCAAGGCGTAATGATATGGTGAGGAAGATCGACGTAAGCTTAGCTCATCGTCGAAAATTGTGCTCAGGGAAGAAGGACCAGGTAGCACAGTTAAAATTTAGCATGATAATGATATAGCCGATCAGGCTAGGAATCACTTGAAGTATTATTAAACTTGTAGGCAACAAAAATTACTTAGAGTTATTGAATCGGAGTGTGGACTCGATTCACTATTTGGTGTCCTCAGTTGACGACAACCCATAACCCAGGAAAATTGGAACCGGTGAGAAATAATAGTTGATGAAGAACCCATGAGAGGTGATGCAGTTCCATGATATTATCGAGATACCACAGGGTAATACTCGAAGGTAGATCATAATAGAGGTTGAACGGGTGCATTGATATGCAGAAGACAAGTGGTTTAACTTGTCCGAAAAATGGGATCAAAGAAGAACAATATGGTCGGAACCATGATTGCAAAAGATCAGATCCCAAATATTAGATGATCTTCTTCCAAGGGAATAATTAACTCAAGAGAAGCTTCCATGATAAGATCTACATCATGTCCATGGGCATGAACACAAAGTTCAAGGTCGACTCCCACTTTTCCAATGCATAAACTTTCATTCATTTCTCGTTTTTGACGAAGTTGTAGTGCTGAAATTTTATTTGACGGGACGCCAGTAGAGTATAACCCGCATAACCATCGGGTTCGCACAGATTAGGAAGGCATAGGTTCAACCCCTACGAGCATCTTAGGAACATATAACACAACATTTAGGAGTAATAAACAGAAGCTCGAAAGCGGAGCATGGTTGGCAAAAGGAGAGGATACAATTTACCAAAGGCATTATGTATCAGAGAAAGAACTCACAAGGTGATTAAATATAAAGGACATTGTGGGAGATTAATCCAACAGTTGATCTGGTGTGAGCATCGGCACACAACCAGAGGAAGAAACAATGCAAAGGCATTGGAATATAGAAACAACTGACTAATTCAAAGATCATAAGTAAAGGAATTATGATTTCCAAATGAAGGGATCAAAAGCAAAATGCTCTGATTAAGGATGGATAAATTGAGTAGGCTTAGGGGTACAATCGACGGCAATTTCATTAGTCAAGATCCAACTCATGTTAAAAATGACGTCTGAGCCGGAAGGATGAATTCTAGTTTTGGCTGATGATTGCGACCATTCACAAACATATCGAATCAACGAACTCAAAATGAGAATGACAAGGGATGCCAATAAGTTTGCCAGACTTATGGGATTAATAATAATTCAAGCAGGCAAGAATTTCAAGAGCACTAGCCTGTTGAGGATTTTCAGAAGATCGAATGGTATTTCGAAGGCTTTTGTGAAATATATGAATCAACCGGGGATGAGCGAATACTCAAAAAGTGCGAGAAGTTATCCGTTGGGTTTTTCAGGTGGCAAGGAACTGTGCACTAAGTATTCTCGGAACAATACAGAGTAACTCGGGGTATCTGGTAATAATAAGATCATCAGGGAATGATCGTATGAATGGTGAGGGTACGTGGTTATCCATAGGGGTTTATCGGTGGAAGAGAATTGCAAAAGCGATGGCACAAAGTCTCGAGATAACATCTTAGAGTATCTTCGAAATCTTCTGGTGCAACAGACGATCATATGCAATAAGGGGCTCTCCGGGAGAAAGTAGTTACGAGAACCTAGAGTCAGAGTTAGTAAAATCATTAAACCCGAATAGTAGAGATATCGGAGTCACAGAGTATAGAAGAGGAGTAAAAGATTCTAATACCACCCAATGGCGATGTGGGCCCATAGGCCGCACAACCATGTTAGTAAAAAAATTGTAATGGCTAAACTCAACTTCGCCTAAGGAGTTTGGAAGAAGGATTCCTACAGGCAGTTGGCTCTGATACCAACTTGTGACGCCCCCGATTCAATCGTACACTAATCATACACACAAACATGTACGACCAAGATCAGGAAATCACGGGAAGATATCACAACACAACTCTAGACACAAATTAAAGTCATACAAGCTTCATATTACCTGCTAGGGGCCTCAAGGGCTCGAATACATAAGCTCGATCACAAATGAGTCAGCGGAAGAAACAATATCCGAGTACAGACATATGTTAAACAAGTTTGTCTTAAGAAGGCTAACACGAACTGGGATACAGATCGAAAGAGGTGTCGGCCTGCTACCTAGGATCCTCCTAAACTACTCCTGGTCGTCGGCGACCTGCACGTAGTACTAGACACCCTCGGTGTAGTAGGAGTCGTTGAAGGTGGCGTCTGGCTCCGGGGTTGCAGCATCTAGTTGCGACATCCGAGAAGGAAGGAAAAGGAGGGGAGGGGGAGCAAAGCAATTGTGAGTACTCATCCAAAGTACTCACAAGCAAGGATCTACACTACATATGCAATGGTATTAATGAAATGGGTAGTATCTATGGACTGAACTGTAGAATGCCAGAATAAGAGGGGGATAACTAGTCCTATCAAAGACTACGCTTATGGAAACCTCCATCTTGAAGCATGAAGAAGATAGTAGCAAGTATATCAGCAAGTGACATCGCATAGCATAATCTTACCCGACGATCCTCTCCTCGTCGCCCTGTGAGAGAGCAATCACCGGGTTGTATCTGGCACTTGAAAGGGTGTGTTTTATTAAGTATTCGGTTCTAGTTGTCATAAGGTCGAAATACAACTTCGGGTCATCCTTTTACCGAGGGACACATCTATTCGAATAGATAAACTTCCCTGCAAGGGTGCACCACATTACTCAACACGCTTGATCCCTCTAGTCGGACACACTTTTTTGGATCATTCCCGGCCTTCGAAGATCAACACGTCAGAGCCATACCTAGGCCCAACAGAGAGGTCAGCACTCCGGTCTAAATCCTAAGCGTGCAAGGGTCTGGGCCCATTGCCCATTGCATACCTGCACGTTGCGTGGGCAGCCGGTGAGCAGACTTAGCAACCTCCATCACGAAGGAAGTTGCGTTACGCAGTCCAACCAAGCGCGCACCGCTCAGTCGCTGACGTCAAGAAGGCTTCGGCTGATACCACGACTTGAGTGCCCATTATTGTTCCCGCATAGCTGGTTAGTGCGTATAGGCTCGTAGCCAGACTCAGATCAAATATCCAGATCTCGTTAAGTGTGTTATTTGAAGTATATGCGGACGCCGACCAGGGCCAGGCCCACCTGTCTCCTAGGTGGTCACAACCTGCCCTATCGCTCCGCCACAAAGTAACACTCGTGGGCCATCGGGAACCTAGGCCCACCACTACCTGGATGGAACCACCTGCGCCTTCAGCCCCCATCTCCGAACAGTAACAATAGTATGTAATAGCATAATATATATAGCCGTGATCACCTCCCTAGTGATCACGACCCAATAGTATGGCATGGGATACGGACAAGAGTGTAGGGCCACTGATGTAATACTAGCAACCTATACTAAGCATATAGGATTGAAGGTAAAGGTATCAATAGTAGTAACAAGGACAAGCTATGCGGAAAAATAGGAGCTATCAAATCAACTACAGTAGCAAACCTAATGCAAGAATAAGAGAGAAAAAAGTGGGCGATATCTGGTTGATCAAGGGGGGGCTTGCCTGGTTGCTCTGGCAAGGAGGGTCGTCATCGATGTAACCGATCACGAGGGTACCAACAACGGTCTCGGGGTCTAATGGAAAGAATTAACGGAGGGGAACACAATAAATAACAGAGCAATCAAAGCATCACAAAACATAATATGGCAATACGCGGTGCTAGGGGTGACCTAACGCGGTACTAGATGCTACCGACGAAGGGGGGAAACATCCGGGAAAGTATTCCCGGTGTTCCGCGTTTTTGGACACACAGATCGGGGGGAACGGTTGTAGGTTTCCAATGCTAGGGACGTGTGGCGGACAAACAGGCTGCATATTCGGATTCGTCTTATCGTTCTGAGCAACTTTCATGTACAAAGTATTTTCATCAGAGTTACGGATTATTTTATATTAATTTTTAAAGTTTTAACTCATTTTCTATAATTAACATCAGTAAATTAGTTATAAAATGTAATTATGATGTCAGCGTGATGTCAGCATGATGTCATCAGTCAACCATCTGTTGACTGAGTCAACAGACATGTGGGTCCCGCTCGTCATTGTCTTAGACTAACTAAACATGTTTAATTAGTTTAGTTAAATGAGTAGGTTAATTAAACAAAATTAATTAAATTAACTAATTCTTTAATTAATTAATTAATTAATATTTTTATTCTTTTATTTATGTTTTTGATTTTTATTCTTTTAATTAATTAATTAAGTTAACCCCACTTGTCATAGGGCTAGTGGACCTTAGCGGGCACGGGCGCAATGGGTGCCTAGCACCCGTTCATTCGGGTGTGTGCCCAGACCGCCAAAGAGGCGACGACGACGGCATGGTGCCGTTGCAGCGTGGGGAAGGGGTTGTCGGGGCCGTGGAGGGCGCGGCCGGTGGAGGTCGCGGGGCGCGCCCGGCAAGCGGCAGTGCCAGGAGAGGGGCGAGGCCGAAGTGGCCAGAGCAGGGGAAGTGCAAGAGGGGGGAGATCCACGGCAACTCCGGGCAGAGCGGGACGGCCGTGAGCGAGCTGCCGGTGGCAACAGTCACAACGCAGCAGTAGAGGCCGCAGCTGGGAGCGGGGGGGGGGGGGAGGCACAGCTCGGCGCGTGGTCTGGACGCACGAGGGACGCGCGGTCGAGCGCGGTGACCGTGGTGCGGGGGCGTACATGCGGCGCACGAGCTTGCGGCAAGAGCGAGTTGGGCAGTGGCGGGGCGTGCTAGCAGAGGCCGTGGCGCACGGCGTCAGAGAGGGGATACGAGGCTCGGACCGCGGACGCGGGGCGGAGTGGTCGGACCGGAGCGGACCGCAGACGACGTGTGCACGCGCGCGCGGCGAGCGCTGGCCGGCGAAGGCGGCCACGGGCTAGAGCGGAGCGGGGTGGGCGTGGGAGCGGTCGGCGTTGAGGACAAAGGAAAAGGGGAAAGGGGAAGGAGGGCTCACCGATCCCTGTAGTTGATAAGTGGGCTCGGGGGAGAGGTTGATGGTGAGGCGACGACGATGACATTGCAGAAGGGCGGCGTCCATGATGGCGGCAGCCGGCGAGGTTCGAGGTAGCGAGGCAATGGGGACGCGTCGAGGGGAGGTCCGTTGCCCGATCCAGAATTGGATCGGGAGGGGAAGGAGAGACATGGGGGGAAGTGGGGAGAGGTGGGGATCGAGCGAGGGGATTGGCTAGGGTTAGCTCGCTGGTGGGGGCGGCTCGGCCGTGGGCTTTCTAGATGGGCCAAGTGCCTAGTAGGTTAGGCTAGTTAGTTTTTTTCCTTTTATTTATTTTACCTTTTACTATTTTATTTTTAGTCTCATCTTATTTATGTTTTATAAAAACATAAAAGTTGTACCAAAATCAGTGTTACTATTATACCTCTTATACCTAAGTTTAAACCCCTAAATAAAATATTTTAACATTTTATAATTAATAAAAGGCATTTATTAAATTGGTTATGCTGCTGTTTCATTCCCATTTGAGCATTTAAGCATTTTATAAAAGTGTGGTTTCTCCACCATAATTACCTATGCATTATTTGGCTCACTCCAAACATTTTAGTTTTAATATTTGAAATTTTTTATTGTTTGCTCGATTTTGAATTTGAATTCGAACCAGTTTCGAACTAACGCGAGATTAAAAACAGTAACAGTAGTGACGTGGCATCATTAACATGGGATTACAGTAGCTAATTATCCAGGTGTTACAAAGTGGTGGCATCACATGACTTACAGATTTGGCATGCTTTGTTTGGAATGCCCGGTTCTCACAACGACATCAATGTGCTTCAACGATCTCCGATGTTCAGGAGGCTTTGCAATGGGGAATCACTGTCGTGCAACTACACCATCAACGACCAGGACTACAACATGGGGTACTATCTTGTCGATGGTATCTATCCTCGGTGGGCGGCGTTTGTGAAGACCATATCTGAGCCGCGTGGCAATAAATATAGCCACTTTGCAACAATGCAGGAAGCGGCTAGGAAGGACATGGAGAGGGAATTGTGCGGAGAGCCGCAATGATGTGGGAATCAAAACTTTGTGGCAGCTGCTGACATGTTGTGTCATTCTGCATAATATGCTTGTCGAGGATGAGGGTGATGGTGTAGCCCAAACCCATGATTACGAAGCACCTGGAGAACAAGTTGAAATCCTGGAACATTCTGCAGATGCATCAGAATCTTCGAGAGAGCACAAGTGGATCCACAATGGCAACCATGGAGGCAATGCTTGAGTTTGGCACTTCAAATAAAGTTTATGTAAACGCTATGTATGCTTGATACCAAAAATAGCTATTTACGTGCGGCATTGTGTTGCATGATCGACGTGCATGTTTGCATGGATTTGAGATATGTGGATGCCCGGAACGAAATATGAGGGTCCATCCGGATGCTCCCGCGGGCTTTTGTGGGGCCGAATTTGCCAAGTTCGGTTGTAGATGCTCTTAGTTCTATTGTTGTTGATCTGGGTTCGCTGCGCCTCCCACCAAATCGGCCAAGGGGCATTACCGACCCTTAGTGTCATGTGTCTTGCACATAATGACTACCACCTTCTATCCATTTGCTTAATCGCACCGTAAAACTTCATGACAAGAGTTGTAGATGATGTACCACCTATGAGCTAGCGATTTCACACTTTGATCATGTGCAAGTTGTAGGGCGCGTCGTGGTCTTTGTCATGAAACAAAGCATGCACCTTTTGCCAAAATGTCGAGCCTCCTTGCCTCATGCCTACAAAGTCTACAGATACAACCTTTCATGCATCACACAACTCATTCTCCATCATCGAGTACCCCTTAATCATGCTCATGCTAAAAAACAACAACAGTTTTAACAAAAAAAGTTTAATGACATTTGACCGAACACCTGTCGGGTGTGCTGTCCTTCATGGACGGTGTCGGCAAGGGAACGGAGGGCACTAGGCTATGGGCGGACCCTAAGTGGATGACGATGTAGTGTAAGACAGTCATGCGCATGGGTGGGTGCTGCAGAAGTCCTGCAGTACCTAGTCTCGGAGAGGTGCATCAGCCGCGCCGGACGAAAATGGTGTGGATGCAGAGAAAGTGAAAGCAGATATGGAGTGGAAGAAAAGTGATCCAAAAAAGGGATTTGAGTTTTTTTTACGGCAATGAAAAGGGATTTGAGTTTCTTTTGAGAAGGGGAATATATTAATATCATGAAGATACCAATTACACCCCGTCTCTGCACCAACAAGATGTCGAAAGACATCCATGATGCACACAGCCAAAAACAAAATAAAAAGAGAAAACTATAAAATAAAGACCCAGTTGCAGTGATGAAACACTTGCAATAGCAACACTCTAAACACCACTAAAGACAACACTCAGACCACAAAAGAGATTATCCATAAGCGACGCCTCCAAGAAGGAAACAATGCACCAGCGTTGTCGTCGCCTGATCAAAGATCTTGAGTTTTCACCCTGAAGGAAGTCCAAGATCCCAAAAACAATGCCTTCGGCAAGGCCATTGCCAGCTACAACCAATGAAGGCCAGACCTTGGGATTTCACCCTTGAAATCGCGGTTCAGTACTCGAGAAGCACCACCAGAATTGATTTCCACCCGTGTTGCCGCCCCTCCTGCCAAGGCTGCTGCTGCAAGTACTCAACACCCAACACAAAGGAAAAACATGTGCCGCAAGTCTTCATCGTAATCAAAATCCCTCCCTGCCATTACAAGCCTCAAATCACAGCCACCATGACTTTCTTCACCACTGTCCATGCATGGAATATCTAGACATGTCACATCGCAACGGCAAGATAGCAAAGCTTCGTGCCACGCCCTCATGAAGCCTCTCTGGCGAAGATAAAGGTGCGTTCGACCGGTCCAATTCCGATCTAGATACCCAGTGACGCCATGCACCAATAGTTGAGATCTCCGAGAGGAAGACCGGAATTCGTAGGCGTCCAGATCGAGGAGGCCGGCATGAAGCAGATCGGTGATTTGAAACTCGAAGAACAGCAAGGTCAACCACCTTTATTCAAGCCAAGCTAGTAACCCCCACACCACCAGCCAACTGCAGAGGAGAAGACGAATCAGATCGCCGCCGCCAACGCCGGATCTGACGAAGATCAGTCCCAAAAAGACCCGCGCCGCCGCCTCCCTTGGACAACAGTCAATCTGGCCGAAACTCACAGCGGCAGCCGCAACCCGCTAGCCCAGACCGGACCAGGGTGAGCTTACTCCGCCGCCGCCCGCCATGGCAGCAACGCCTTCGATGGTGCCACCGAGTACTGGCCTCGCTCGATCCATCCATCCCCATCGCCGCCGCCATAGCGTCTTCTCCTCCACATCCTCCATCCGCATGCGTCCGCCACTATGCATCTCCGCCCCGATGCATTGTTGCTGCGTGCCTCCTCTGCTGTAACGCCCCGGATGTAATTTTCCATATTTGTAACTCCAACTCTTGTCATTTCCGGCTATGTGATATGTTATTTCCTCCATGGTTGGGTTTTTGTCTTTCGTTTTGCATTTTGTTCATGTCATGCATCTCATCTCATAGCATCATGCGCATTGCATCTGCATGTTTTCACAAAGCTTGCATCTGCTCATAGTTGTCACGTTCCCCCTTGCCTTCGTTGAACGTTTCAAGACTAACTGTGTTTTCATTTCCCTCTTGTCAAACCACCTAACCTCTCTACAACCATCGACCCCCTCTTCTGTGCGTCCGAAAACTTCCCCGAACCTGACCCGTGCTTTCATTACTGATGGGTTCAGATCATCCCCAAACATCTATAAAACATCTCCGTTTTCTTATTTGGACTCCCTACCTATTTATTCTCGATCGCCCAATTATGATCGGATGGACCGAGTTAACCCCCACATGCTATATAAGCAGCCTAACCCTAGATTTTAGGCAGGCTGTCCCATCCATCTCATCGCCGCCGCCACTCCACCAAATCCCCTCGGGATCCCCCTTCTCCTCGTTTTCCTCCACCCACAAACCAGCCTCCACCTTCCCCTCGATCCATTCCATGCCTGATCCCGCAACCTCCTCTGATTCGCGCGCGCCGGCTGCAAGTAGCAGCACCACCAGGCCACGGTTGCCATGAACGCCCGGAGGAGCGCCAACGCCACCAAGCTGCCGTCCATCATCCTCTGCTTTATGGTGCCTCCGGCGAGAAGAAGCCCCGCGCCTGCAGCCTCTCGTCCCGCAGCACGCCCGTCCTCAGAGCCCCACGCTAGGAGCTCCTTCCCTTTGCTCGCTTCGACCCCGGGTCGTCGGAGACACCAGGGGATCTCCTCTGCCTCGCCTCGTTCGCCCGCAAGTTTCGCAACACCACCGGAGCTCCCTCCGCCGATGAGAACCACCTGCAGATGAGCCCTGCGCCCTTGTCCCTTCACCCATCCCTTCACTTTCTCTCTCTCCCTCTCACCTTCCTGCTTCCTCTCTCTCTCTCACAGGGAATGTAGGGGCACATGGAGCTCCCTGACCATGCATGCCTGATGCTCAAGCCACCACCGAGAACTGCTCCATCGCCACTGGTTCCGGCGTCCAGGACCTCCCCCGCAACCATCCAGCCCGTTCCCGGCCTCCTCGCCCCCGCGTGTCCTGCATCCTCGTCTTCCAGCAGGCCTGTGCCTCGCGCCCTTCTCCTTCTTTTCCTTCCTCTGTATCTTCTCTCAATTTTCCCCGTCATGGCCTTGCAGTTCCCGCCGTGGCCCTGCTCCGTTCGTCACTGTCTCCGTCAGATCCGACGAGTCCCTGCGCCCCGGCCTCGTCCCTGCCTCCAGGTCATCGCTCCGCCGCCGGAGACCAAGCTGCCGCCGCGCCTGGCCCCTGCCTCGACTTGCTGCCAGCATCGTGCTTCCTCTGCTTTGCCAGAACAGGAGCGCCCGCCTCCAGCGCCCTCCTGGCCACATCCCGCAGCTGGCCCAACGCAGCCCCCTGCCGGCCTCACTTCTCCACCGACCGGGCCAAGGCCCATGGTGAGGCCACCACCAGCGCCCTCCTGTTTTTTTCCGTTGTTGGGCCAGTAGTTTCGGCCCGTGCAGGTTTTTTCCAGATCTGCGATTTTAGCTATTATCCAGGATTTACATATTTGCAGAAAAACCCTTGATGTTCATGCATTTAATAACTAATCAATCACACATCATATGTAAATAATCTGTACTTGTAAAATGCTTAGAATTTCATCTAGTTTCATAATATCCAACTTTCATCAATGATTAAAATGTTAAACTTGTTGTTTGTTTAAATTTGCTCAAATGCCATGTTAAAATGCTTTATTTCATAACTAAATAACCGTAGCTCCGAATTAAATAAACTTTATATGTAAACTGTCTAGAAAAAAACATCAATTAACTTGGTGCACTTACTTTGCATGTTTAACAACTCTAAAATATGGTTTAGGTCAGAACAGTACCAAACTCAAATTATGCACATGGGGATTTTCCGGAATTGTTGTCTGTTGTTTCCGGCCTCATTTAAACTTCCCTAGATAGGTAGTTTTCTTATGTTTCACCTCTTGCCATGTTTGATAACCTTCAATATTGTTGTGTACCTAAACGAGAGCGAACTAAATAACTCGAATGTGGTGTTTCGTCAATATGCAACTCGTTGCATATTGAACTCCACTTAACTTGTAGTTTTGCTTGTTGCACTTTGCCATGCCATGCCTCATTAAACCAGACATGCATCATACTTGTTTGTGCGTCATGCCATGCTTATGCTTGTTGTTTACCATGTTTTTGCTTCTTTCCGGTTTGCTTCTCTCATTAGCTTCGGTTTCGTTCCGGAGTTGTGAGGATTCGTTTGACTACGTCTGTTTGTCTTCTTCTTGGACTCGTTCTTCTTCCTTGCGGGATCTCAGGCAATATGATCATTACCTTTGATATCACTTCTATCTTTGCTTGCTAGTTGCTTCGTTCTATCGCTATGCTGCGCTACCTATCACTTGTTTACCATGCCTCCCATATTGCCATGTCAAGCCTCTAACCCACCTTTCCTAGCAAACCATTGTTTGGCTAAGATAACGCTTTTGCTCAGCCCCTCTTATAGCGTTGCTAGTTGCAGGTGAAGTTGAAGATTGCTCCATGTTGGAACATGATTATGTTGGGATATCACAATATCTCTTATTTAATTAATGCATCTATATACTTGGTAAAGGGTGGAAGGCTCGGCCTTATGCCTGGTGTTTTGTTCCACTCTTGCCGCCTTAGTTTCTGTCATACCGGTGTTATGTTCCTTGAATTTGTGTTCGTTACGTGGCTGGGTTTATGGAAACCCCTTGACAGTTCGCTTTGAATAAAACTCCTCCAGCAAGTCCCAACTTTGGTTTTACATTTTCCTAACAACCTATAACCTTCCCTTGGGCAGGCCAACCCGAGGGTCATATTTATTTTAACCCCCCACCATGGGCCAGTGCTCCTCTGAGTGTTGGTCCGAACCGAGCAACCTGTGGGGCCACCTCGGGGAAACTTGAGGGATGGTTTTACTCGTAGCTTGATGAAAGGATCGATATAGTTGACTAGAGGGGGGGTGAATAGGTAACTAACACTTTTTAAACTTTTCTTTACCAAATTAAACTTTGCATCAAAGTAGGTTGTCTAGATATGCAACTAGGTGAGCAACCTATATGATGCAACAACAACTAGCACATAAGCAAGCAAGGGATACAACACAAATAAGTTTGCACAAGTAAAGGCACGAGGTAACCAAGAGTGGAGCCGGTGCAGACGAGGATGTGTTACCGAAGTTCCTTCCTTTTGAGGGGAAGTACGTCTCCGTTAGAGCGGTGTGGAGGCACAATGCTCCCCAAGAAGCCACTAGGGCCACCGTAATCTCCTCACGCCCTCACACAATGCGAGATGCCGTGATTCCACTATTGGTGCCCTTGAAGGCGGCGACTGAACCTTTACAAACAAGGTTCGGGCAATCTCCACAACTTAATTGGAGGCTCCCAACGACACCACGAAGCTTCACCACAATGGACTATGGCTCCGCGGTGACCTCAACCGTCTAGGGTGCTCAAACACCCAAGAGTAACAAGACCCGCTAGGGATTAGTGGGGGGAATCAAATTTCTCTTGGTGGAAGTGTAGATCTGGGCCTTCTCAACCACTCCCGAGCAAATCAACAAGTTTGATTGGCTAGGGAGAGAGATCGGGCGAAAATGGAGCTTGGAGCAACAATGAAGCTTTTGGGGGAAGAGGTAGGTCAACTTTGGGGAAGAAGACCCCCTTATATAGTGGGGGGAACAATCCAATCGTTAGCCCCCTTAGCAGCCCCACAGAGAGCGGTACTACTGCTAGGGTGGGCGGTACTACCGCTGAGCCAGCGGTACTACCATCCCACTTCGCGGTACTACCGCGCAGAGAGAAGGAGCGAGGACCTGGACCCTGAGCGGTACTACCGTGGTGGTAAGGGCGGTATTACCGCTTGGGAGCGGTACTACCGCCTCTACTGCCGCAGCTAGTGCCGCAAAACCCGACACGAGAAAAGGAGCCCTCGAGTCGAGGCGGTAGGAGCGCGGAGCCGCAGCGGCACTACGGCGAAAGGCTTCAAGCGGTACTACCGCTGAGGAGCGGTACTACCGCTTGTTGTGCTTGGGCGGTACCACCGCTGTGGCCCGTGGTACTACCGCTGGGACCAGGCAAAGCAGCCAGAGAAGGGAAAGAATACTCCATTGAAGCGGGAAGGTTCAGCGGGTGCGATAAGGAAGTGTACGTATTGATTCCACCCTAGTCTTACCAAAGCGAATCCCCTCTTGATAGTACGGTGACTCCTACGAAACTAGTCCACCAACATAGAGACGAAAGAGCTGCACCGTCTTGAATAACACACCGAGGGGAGGGAATCGTCTCGTGCCAAAGAATAAGTCTCTGAAAAACTCAACGCACACGATTAGTTCGCAGAAGCATTGTCATCAATCACCAAAACACATTAGGGATAAATATGCCCTTACACTTGACTCATCCAGTGTGTCCTGAGAACGAGATATGTGCAGCTTCTATCGAAATTTGTCAGCACATTCGGGCGGTCTTGCTGGTCTTGTTTTACCATTGTCGAAATGTCTTGTAACCGGGATTCCGAGACTTATCGGGTCTTTCCGGAAGAAGGAATATCCTTCGTTGGTCGTGAGAGCTTATAATGGGCTAACTTGGGACACCCCTGCAGGGTATAAACTTTCGAAAGTCGTGTCCGCGGTTATGTGGCAGATGGGAATTTGTTAATGTCCGGTTGTAGAGAACTTGACACTTGAATTAACTAAAACACATCAACCGTGTGTGTAGCTGTGATGGTCACTTTTCGGCGGAGTCCGGGAAGTGAACACGGTTTGAGTTATGTATGAACGTAAGTAGTTTCAGGATCACTTCTTGATCACTTCTACCTTTTCGGCCGTTCCATTACTTCTCTTCTCGCTCTTATTTACGTATGTTAGCCACCATATTTGCTTAGTGCTTGCTGCAACTCCACCTCATTACCTTGTCCTACCCTTAAGCTTAAATAGTCTTGATCTCGCGGGTTTTGAGATTGCCGAGTCCTCGTGACTCACCAGATACTATCACAACAGTTGCAGGTGCCGATGATACCAGTGCAGGTGATGCAGCCGAGCTCAGATGGGAGCTCAACAAAGATCTTGGTCGTTGCTATGTTTCGTTTCATGTTGATCAGTAGTGGAGCCCAGTTGGGACGATCGGAGATCTAGCAGTTGGGTTATCTTCTTTTCTTTTGACTTCGTATACAGTCGAACTATGTGTGTGCTCTGAATGATGTATGAATTACATGTTCATTGTGTGAAGTGGCGATTGTAAGCCAACTCTTTATCTTATTCTTGTCCATCACATGGGATTGTGTGAAGATGACCCTTCTTGCGACAAAACCATCATGCGGTTATGCCTCTAAGTCATGTTGACACGTGGAAGATATAGCCGCATCGTGGGTGTTACATCCGCCCTCCACCTTCGGCGAGACGAGCGCCGTCACCGCTGCCGACGCCGGCAGCGGCCAGGGGACTGGCGCTGGTTGGGGATCGGGGGCCTCCGGTGCCGCCCGAGCGAGAGTGACACCCAAGGGATTTGAGTTAGTCGGGGTGTCGGAGTCTTACTCGACGACAGTTCACACTTCTGCAAAGCTTCCGAGTCTGCATTTGTTTTGCAAGAATTAGGACAAGCGGACGCGTGAGGGCCCGTGCTGGAAATGCCCGGATAAGGGATGCTCCAAAGTAGATATGCATTATGCGATGCGACGTAGAACCATGATGCACGAGGTCTTTCCCGACGACTCCAATCGCATACTTGCGTCGCTGTCCGCCGGACGCACACGCACGCGCGTGCCGCGTCCAGCGGGTGCAGGTGCAGCTCGCTCGCACTAACTCTGCAGTCTACCACTGCGACACTGCGCCTCCCCGTAGCATCGGCCAGCGGTTCCGCGCGCGCTGCCCTCTCTTCCCCCGAAACGTGGCCACTTTCTTGGCCTCGCGCGGTTCGTGTCAACAGTGTTATCTGAATCTCTGATTGGATGTGCGGTGTTCACGTGCATGAGCCTGAATCTGAATGTTTAATCACCGACATGTCAACAGTAGAGAGTTACCTCCGACGTCCGATCCTAGCTACAGTAGCTATGATCCAACCAATGTGTGACTCACCGGCAGTGCCAGGCTTACGATCCAACTAGAATATGCAATGTGTGGTGGCTTGCCTGTATCGTAAAGCCGACGTGAGTGCTAACCAGATCGTCTCTTGATTGACGTGTAGCTCTGCTCTGGGTAAGGGTGGCATTCAAGTCGCGCACTGTTCACCTTTGAAAACGTGGTTATTGCCTACTCCTACTTGGAGTACTTTTTTAGGGGTATTTGTTTTATACACTTGCGTGTACACGATCGAGTAGACTATGAGGCTGGTCACAATGGGGAGGAACTTAGGAGTAACATCACACACTCCAATACAACTTTGCTTATGTGTCACATATTTAATGAAGAGAGAGGTGCTTGTGGTAACTAGCTAAGTTACCGGAACATCACACACTCCAAAAAACAATGAGTCTATAACCTAATAAATACATTGTTGCATGACACTACATAGATGTTCCTACCTATTGTGGAGGTAGTAACATAGTCTAGGGAAGTGTGTAAGTTACTAGACTATGTTCTTGGCCATTGTGACCAGCCTGATGATTGATGAGTGGCAAGGCAGAGGCCAGAGGTGCTGGTAGTTCATACATTAATTTCCGTGCCGGTTAATCAGTGACTAGTCGCTAGCAGTGCTGTCAAAGACAACGACAATCTGACAGACGCGTCAAATATCTCTACAGTGTTTAGATACGGCCTGGGCCTAGCCCTTAGGCCAACTCCATCGCTTGAGTCCGGCTTTGTCGTTATGGTGCAAAATCTGACCCAAACGGACATATCCAACCAGACAACCACGTCCGTTCGCGTCCGCTTTTGTCAGGCTCGACCCTAAATTCATCATGAATGCTCCCGAACGGACAGAAAACAGACGCTCTCCTCGTCCGTCTCGTCCGCTTCTATCCGCCCATGCCTTCCATCCGGCCCACAAATCAGTGAGATCGAGAGCAACCACGCCGCCGCAGCACATCCCATGCGCCGCAGATCGCCGCCCCTCCGGCTTCGGCTGCACCTGCGAGGCCACCGGCGCAGGATGCAGTTGCGGCTTGCACGGGGCCGGGTGGGGCGGGGTCGGCGCGCTCGGGCGGTGCGGCGGCGAGCGCGGGGTGAGGCGTGGCCGGCGAGCTCGAGACGGGGCGGCGGGCGGGGCAGGCCGCGCGCGGCGCGGCGCAGCCAGTCACGGGGCAGGCGACGCGGGCGTGCGGCTGGCGGAGCGGGGCGGCAGGAGCAGGGTGCTGGCGCGGCCGAGCGCGCAGCAGGGTGAAGCGGGCACGCATGCGACACGGCCATGTGCAGGGCAGCCGAGACGGGGCATGGGCACCACAGGCAGGGGCGGGCACAGCGAGCTCGGGCGGCCACGCACGACAGGGTGGCGGCGAGCTCGCGGCGGGGCTACGGGGTGCGTGCGGCGGTGCCGCGGCGAGCTGGGTGCTTGCGGCGCGGCGTCGGCAGGGCGCATGCGATGACGGAGCTCAGGGCGGGGCGGGACGCGGCGAGGCAGATATGCTCGAGGCATGGCTCGTCCGTTTTGGGGTCGAGACGCCTTGTGCGCGTTGGGTCCGAATGCATCCGTCGCATGTCCGTTCTCCGGACGTCCGCCGAATCGCACCTCAAATGGATAAAAGCGGACGTCCGGATGGGATCTAGCGCTGGAGTCGGCCTTAGCTACTTCGAGTCCTGCAATACACACAACGTTTTTGATCCTATCTTGATGCGATGCGGCGATCAAGCCAACCATTTATGCGTAGAACAAAGTATAGCACACCCACTGGATTGACTGTCGTGCCAAAACCGGACACCAAGTATCGGAGGTTGTTGTTGAAGATGGTATGCCCATCCCGATTAGTGACTTTCTTTTCTGCCATTCCGTGTGATGATGAAATTGTAACAGCATATGCCCATACTACTTCGTTTAGGGCCTCTAGGCTACGAAGATAATGAAACTACTTCACAGCCGACCCTCCATGTACAATTGATCATTAGATGAATGTGCTGCACTTTGTTCTATGGTTTGATGGCTGGATGTGAAGCATCCTCTAGAAACAGCGCATGAAGTGTCATGTGCATATCAGTGTTCCGAAGATAATCCAGTTGATGTTATTAAGACGAGTCTTTTTCGACGACTACTCCTTCGATCTGAGAATACCAAACATAAACGAGGAAACTGCATATACACGTTCGACAACACAAGAAACAAAATCTAATGCATAGTGGTGGGGACACTTGGCCGGAGGCCTCGTCGCCCCACTAGCCCGTCGTCATCGACGCCGGCCCAAACCCTTACCAGGAGCGGTAGGGGCGGTGCCTCGGCGAAGGCGGCTGCTCACGCAGACATGGTTCTTCCTGTGAGGTTCAGCACCGACAGACGGTTTCGTCACACAGTCTGCGCGAGCAGAGCGCGCGGTCAACTGTGAGGGCGCCACCCGCTGTTTCAGTGGCGGTGGGTACAGTTGGGTACCTGGGAGGTGGCCACGCCCCAACTAGCTAGATGGCGGTAGGTACAGTTGGGCACCTGGCAAGCAGTCACGACCTAATTAGGCTTACCACTGACGACATCATCGCCTTTGGAGGGATCCTGGACCTGACTTCCAAGGCAGACGGGTGAGCCACCGGATTCAGGCTCAACCGGATGCTGACGACCTGCAGTTGGCGCATGCCATGCAGGCGGCCAAACTTCGTGACATCGAGGCCACTACAGGTTTGGCAGTCAATTTTGCATTTTTCTGATGATGAGATTATTCATAATGCCAATATATTGGGTGTTTCTTTGGGTAGCAATGGGAAAGAAGTAGCTAAGTCGGTTAATGACTTGCTAGACTTAGAGGCTGAGGGGGCCATGGAGATGATTCACAATATTGCAGCGATAAAACCTATGAATGATTCAGACTTAATGCTCTAGGGGTTAGGGCACTAGATTACCTTTGTGAGGATCTAGTACCCTCCTCTGTGTTACAGGAAGAAGATGCGGGTACGGTTTAAAAGGAGTATACGGCCCCTCTGCAGCCAGATTTGAGCGTGCAGACTGATCTCGATTATATGGACAGAGCAGCTGGACAGGATAAGCCAAAACGAACCTAGAAACTGCGAAGTAAATTTTTCTCTACCCGTCTCGACTAATGCAATAAAGTCTAGTTTGTGTTCTTGAGAAGCTTCCGCTAGAAACTTAAGTTTATGCAAGTCCGCAAGACCTTTGCTATTTCAAAAAATGTCTCTTATTTTTCATCGTGGAATTTTCGTTTGAATTTTATTCCCACACTTCGACGCACCACAGAGATCCTCTTCCACGTGCGTTCAGGCTTATCCGGCACCGCCTCTGAGTCCGCATGACTGAGGTCGTTGCCTATCCAATATAAGCTTTTGGTAACATCAAACCAATCAAAGTTAGTGAAATGATCTACAAATTGGAATCAATCCAATCTTTCAAATACCAGTCTCTAATGTGCATCAAGTTACTGGGCCACTGCCTCTCTATGTACGAATTGTACCATAAGCTCATAAATTTTTTGAGTGAGAATGAAGCAATGCAACCATTGGATCGTGAGGTAGCTAATCTGTGACCTATACGTGGTAGTGGGACAAAGGTAGTGCACAGTTGTTCTGTTGCACGGAAGATCAAGCCATCATGGTTCTGTTGCAATGTCTTCTTTTTTTGGCAACTCAATTTTTTATCAACTTTCATGGACAAGTCATTAAAGACAATGTGTGATGCACATTTAGCATCAGGGTCATGCCTAATACCCAGACAGCCGAACAGGCATGATTTTACAGTTCTGGCGTGGTAAGTATCATTTGCCTGTTCATGGGCGTTCTTGTTGTGCTTTCTTTTATTTCAGTCAACGCCTTATGTGAAATGGACGTACTATGTACATTTAGGTCTTATTCCCTCCATTCCATATATTTTACAATATAATGCGTCCGCGCTTTTCAAAATTTAAATTTGACCATAAATTTAACCAACGTGGGCGATTGCGACGGAAGCACAAACTATACCATTGAATTCGTATATGAAAGAAGTTTTTAATGGTATAACTTTTGATCTCGCCAAAGTCGCTCACATTGGTTAAGTTTATGGTCAAATTTAAATCTCAAAAAGCGCATGCGCACTATATTATGGAATAGAGGAGTATCGTTTAGTGCCCTAGGAACTTTAGTTGATCTATGCGAACACCCCGACCTATATGATCAAGAGTCTGTTGTGTATTCACTTTACTAGTCTAAGGGCATCTCCAACAACAACCCATAAATTTTCTCTCACATCCATTCACAGACAAGGGGTTCCATTATGCGGACGGGAATGCGGGAGACCGCCATCCAACCGTAGCCGCATACATCCGGTCTTTCTTTTTTTTTAAGTCCGTGCGATCAAATAGCCGCATACATAGGGTATCGACGTTCAAATAGCCGCATGTAGTAGTAGTTTAAATTTTAAAAAGTTCAAATATTACATCCCAACATTGTTGTCCCCTTTAACCGCCCACTAATACTCAATCAGATCTTCCTTCAGCTGCTCATGAGTTTGTTGATACCGAATTTGTTGATGCATTTGAATAAATTCTTCAAATGTGGCTGGATTCTGGTCTGAAAGTTTGATAGGATCACCCGTATTCTCAAATTCTAGAGCTGCAGTAGCATCGTCAACCTCATCCTTGATGATCATGTTGTGCATGATCACACAACATGTCATCACCTCCCACAAGGTCTTCGGATCCCATTATTTAGCTGGTCCATGAAAAACCGCAAAACAGGACTACAAAACTCCAAATGTCCTCTGGTCATCCTTTCTTACTTCTTGTCTTTGGGCAAAGTGAGCATTTTTCTCACCAACTTGGTTAGAGAAGGTGCTGACTAAGGTAGCCCACAGAGGATAGATACCGCCAGCCAGATAGTAGCCCATGTTGTACTCATGTCCATTGACAGTATAGTGTCCAGGACGAGCTTTTCCTTCAGTCAGCCTCACAAACAATGGTGATCGCTGTAGCACATTAATATTATTGTGAGACCCGGGCACGCAAAGAAAGAGTGCCAAATCAAAAGATCTTATGATGTAACTGCTTCAAGAATTAAGGTAGGCTTCTTAACATAATCCTGATATTGCCCTTGTAAAGCCTGTGGGCAGTTCTTCCATTTCCAATGCATGTAGTCAAGAGTGAAGGAAATATGCCCTAGAATCAATAATAAAGTTGTTATTTTATATTTATTTATTCATGGTAAAAGTTTATTATTCATGCTAGAATTGTATTGATCGGAAACTTAAATACATGTGTGAATACATAAACAAATACCGTGTCCCTAGTAAGCCTCTACTAGACTAGCTCGTTGGATGGTTAAGGTTTCCTAACCATAGACATGTATTGTCATTTGATAACGGGATCACATCATTAGGAGAATGATGTGATGGACAAGACTCATCTATTAGCTTAGCATATTGATCGTTCAGTTTATTGCTATTGCTTTCTTCATGTCAAATACATATTCCTTCGACTATGAGATTATAGAACTCCCGGATGCTGGAGAAATACCTTGTGTGCTATCGAACGTCACAACGTAACTAGGTGATCATAAAGATGCTCTACAGGTATCTCCAAAGGTGTTTGTTGAGTTGGCATAGATCGACATTAGGATTTTTCACTTCGAGTATCGGAGAGATATCTCTAGGCCCTATCAATAATACACATCATAAGAAGCCTTGCAAGCATAGTGACTAAGGAGTTGGTTGCAAGATGATGTATTATGGAACGAGTAAAGAGACTTGCCGGTAACGAGATAGAATTAGGTATGAAGATACCAACAATCGAATCTCGGGCAAGTAACATACCGGTGGGTATTTGATATTGGTTCAGTTGCTAAAGATAAGTAACTCGAAACAAGAGTTGCAGAGACTAGTTAAAAGTGAGGTGACGATGTGTGTTGGAAGTGATTCCAAGGTTGATATGATCACCATCGCACAATCCCTCTACCTTCGGGATTAGTGTTGAACCTAAATCAATGTTATTTGGTGTTTGCGTTGAGCATGAATATGATTAGATCATGTTTATTGCAACACGGTTATTCATTTAATTCAGAGAATAATTGTTGGTCTGTTTACAAGAATAAAACGTTCTATGGCCATACACCCAATGTGAATGATTTATTGAATCTCGATCGTAGTGATACACATACTCATAATATTGATGCCAAAAGATGCAAAGTTGATAATGAGAGTGCAACATACTTGTGGCATTGCCATTTTGGTCATATTGGTGTAAAGCGCATGAAGAAACTCCATACAGATGTACTTTTGGAATCACTTGATTATTAATCAGTTAATACTTGTGAACAATGCCTCATGGGAAAGATGACTAAAACTCCGTTCTCCGGAACAATGGAGCGAGCTAATAATTTATTGGAAATAATACGTACCGATGTATGCGGTCCAATGAGCGTTGAAGCATGTAGCGAGTATCGTTATTTTCTGACCTTCACAGATGATTTGAGTACATATGGGTATATCTACTTAATGAAACATAAGTCTAAAACATTTGAAAAGTTCAAAGAGGTTCAGAGTGAAGTGGAGAATCATTGTAACAAGAAAATAGAGTTTCTACGATCTAATCGTGGAGGCGAATATTTGAGTTACGAGTTTGACCTTCATTTAAAACAATGTGGAATAGTTTCACAACTCACACCACCTGGAACACCACAGCGTAATGGTGTGTCCGAACATCATAACCGTACTTTATTGGACATGGTTCGTTCTAGGATATCTCTTACCGATTTACCACTATCGTTGTGGGTTATGTATTAGAGACAACTCAATTCACGTTAAATAGGGCATCGTCTAAATCTGTTGAGATGACACCTTATGAACTGTGGTTTGGAAAGAAACCTAAGCTGTCCTTTCTTAAAGTTTGGGGTTGCAACACTTATGTCAAAAGGCTTCAGCCTAATAAGCTCAAACCCAAATCGAAGAAATGCATCTTCATAGGGTACCCTAAGGAAACAATTGGGTACATCTTCTACCACAGATCCGAAGGCAAGATCTTTGTTGCCAAGAATGGAACCTTTCTTGAGAAGGAGTTTCTCTCGAAAGAAGTGGGTGGGAGGAAAGTAGAACCTGATGAGGTAATCGTACCATCTCTCGAATTGGAAAATAGCACATTAGAGAAATCTTTCCCCATGACGCCTACACCCCCGGTCATATTTTCGTAGTGCTTAGGCGAAGCCTTGTGGAGATAGCTTCACCATCACCGTCACCACATTGTCATGCTGCCGAAAATCATCAACTACCTCGCCATCAAACATCACAACGTAAATGGGTGATCATAAAATGCTCTACAGGTATCTCCGAAGGTGTTTCTTGAGTTGGCATAGATCGAGATTAGGATTTGTCACTATGAGTATCGAAGAGGTATCTCTGGTCCCTCTCGGTAATACACATCATAAGAAGCCTTGCAAGCATAGTGACTAAGGAGTTGTTTGCAAGATGATGTATTACGAAACGAGTAAAGAGACTTCCTGGTAACGAGATTGAACTAGGTATGAAGATATCGATGATCGAATCTCGGGAAAGTAACATACAGATGGACAAAGGGAATTACGTATGTTGTCATAAGGTTCGATCGATAAAGATCTTCATAGAATATGTAGGAGACAATATGGGCACCCAGGTTGCGCTTTTGGTTATTGACCGGAGAGGTGTCTCGGTCATGCCTACATAGTTCAACCTTGAAGATATGATGTGATATATTTTGATGTATGAGATGATCATGTTTTGTAATATCTACAACCGGTAGGAGCCTTAGGGTTGTCTCTTTATTGTATGAAATGCAACCTCCATGTAATTGCTTTACTTTATCACTTTCTGCTACTTCTTGAGCTTGCGTTGGTTTTTCCCTTGAAGAGGAAAGGGTGATGCAGCAAAATAGAGATAAGTATTTCCCTCAGTTTGAGAACCAAGGTATCAATCCAGTAGGAGATAACACACAAATCACCGAATACCTGCACAAACAATCAAACAACTTGCACCCAACGTGATAAAGGGGTTGTCAATCCCTTCACTGTTACTTGCAAAAGTGAGATCTAATAGAGATAGCTAAAAGCTAAAGTAAATTTTTGGTATTTTTGGTCTATAGATCTGAAAGTAAAAGATTGCAAAATAGTAGATCGGAAACTTATATGATGGAAAATAGACCCAGGGGCCATAGCTTTCACTAGAGGCTTCTCTTAAGATAGCAAATAATACGGTGGGTGAACAAATTGCTGCCGAGCAATTGATAGAAACACATAAAGTTATGACGATATCTAAGGCAATGATCATCAATATAGGCACCACGTCCGTGTCAAGTAGACCGAAACGATTCTGCAACTACTACTATTACTCCACACATCAACCGCTATCCAGCATGCCTTTAGAGTATTAAGTTCATAAAGAATGGAGTAACGCATGAAGTAAGATGACATGATGTAGAGGAATTAACTCAAGCAATATGATGAAAACCCCATCTTTTTATCCTTGATGGCAACAATACGACACGTGCCTTACTACCCTTACTTTCACTGGGAAAGGACACCGCAAGATTGAACCCAAAGCTAAGCACTTCTCCCATTGCAAGAAAAACCAATCCAGTTGGCCAAACCAAACCGATAGTTCGAAGAAAATTACAAAGATATCAAATCATGCATAAAAGAATTCAGAGAAGATTCAAATAATATTCATAGATAAGCAGATCATAAATCCATAATTCATCGGATCTCGGCAAACACACCGCAAAAAAGTATTACATCGAATAGGTCTCTAAGAACATCAAGGAGAACATGGTATTGAGAATCAAAGAGAGAGAAGAAGCCATCTAGCTACTAGCTATGGACCCATAGGTCTATGGTAAACTACTCATGCTTCATCGGAAGGGCAATAGAGTTGATGTAGAAGCTCTCCGTGATCGAATCCCCCTCCGGCAGGGTGCCGAAAAAAGTCCCTAGATGGGATATCACAGGTACAAAAGGTTGCGGTGGTGGAAAAGTGTTTTCGTGGATGCCTTTGGTGGTTTGGGGATATTTGGGAATATATAGGCGCAGGAATTAGGTCAGGGGACTCACGAGGGGCCCACAAGGGTGGGGGCGCGCCCTACCCCCCTGAGCGCACCCTCCGTCCTTGTGTCCACCTCGTGGCTTCTCCGACTTGATATCCGAGTCTTTGGTGTGTCTTTTGGTCCAAGAAATATCATCATGAAGGTTTCGTTCCATTTGGAATCCGTTCGGTATTCCTTTTCTGTGAAACTCTAAAACAAGGAAAAAAACAGGAAGTGGCACTGGGCTCTAGGTTAATAGGTTTGTCCCATAAATAATATAAATAGCATATTAATGCATATAAAACATCCAAACCAGATAATATAATAGCATGGAACAATAAAAAATTATATATACGTTGGAGATGTATCACTATGCGTTACCGATAGTTGTAGAAGCAATAGTTGGCGTGACGACCTCGATGCAACGACACTATGATGGAGATCAAGGTGTCGAGCCGGTGACGATGGATATCATGACGATGATTTTGAGATGGAGATCAAAAGAAAAAGATGATGATGGCCATATCATGTCACATATGTTGATTGCATATGATGTTTATCTTTTATGCATCTTATTTTGCTTAGAACGGCGGTAGCATTATAAGATGACCCCTTCACTTAATTTCAAGATAAAAGTGTTCTCCCTGAGTATGCACCGTTGCTACAGTTCATCATTTCGAGACACCATGTGATGATCGGGTGTGATAGACTCTACGTTCACATACAACGGATGCAAGACAATTTTGCACATGCAGAATACTTAGGTTAAACTTAATGAGCCTAGCATGTACCGACATGGTCTCGGAACACTGGAGACTGAAAGGTTGAACGTGAATCCTATAGTAGATATGATCAACATAGAGATGTTCACCATTGATGACTACCCCATATCACATGATGATCGGACGTGGGTTAGTTGGTTTGGATCACATATCACTTAGATAACTTGAGGGATGTTTATTTGAGTGGGAGTTCATTAGTAATTTGATTAATTGAACTTAAATTTATCATGAATTTAGTCTTAATAGTTTTTGCATATCTATGTTGTAGATCAATAAGCTCGCAATTTAGCTCCCTATTTTTGATATGTTCCTAGAGAAAACTAAGTTGAAAGATGATAGTAATAATGATGCAGACTAGGTTTGTGATATGAGGATTATCCTCATTGATGCACAGAAGAATTATGTTCTTGATGCACCGCTAGATGACAAACCAATTGGAGGAGCAGATGCAAACATTATGAACGTCTGGAAAGCTCGATATGATGACTACTTAATAGTTTAGTGCACCATGCTTTACAGCTTAGAAACCTGGACTTCAAAAACGTTTCGAAACACCAGAAAGCATATGAGATGTTCCAAGAGCAGAAATTATTATTTCAGACTCATGTCCGTGTCGAGAGGTATGAGACATCTACTTTGTCTACAAGATGGAGGAGAATAGCTCAGCCAGTGAGCATATGCTCAGAATGTCTGGGTACTGCAATCGCTTGAATCAAGTGGGAGTTAATCTTCCAGATAAGATAGTGACTGACAGAGTTTCCTAGTCACTATCACCAAGCTACTAGAACTTCATGATGAACTATAATATACAAGGGATGATAAAAACAATTCCTGAGCTCTTCGTGATGCTGAAATCGGCGAAGATAGAAATCAAGAAAAAGCATGAAGTGTTGATGATTAAACAAGACCACTAGTTTCAAGAAAAAAGGGCAAGGGAAAGAAAGGGAACATCAAGAAGAATGGCATGCAAGTTGCTACTCCCGTGAAGAATCCCAAAGCTGGACCGAAGCCTGAAATTGAGTGCTTCTACTGCAAAGGAAATGGTCACTGGAAATGGAATTACCCCAGATACATGGTGGATAAGAAGGATGGCAAAGTGAACAACAGAATATTTGATATACATGTTACTGATGTGTATTTTACTAGTGTTTGTAGTAAACCCTGGGTTTTTGATACCAGTTCAGTAGCTAAAGATTAGTAACTTGAAACAGGAGTTGCAGAGACTAGTTAAAAGCGAGGTGACGATGTGTGTTGGAAGTGATTCCAAGGTTGATATGATCACCATCGCACACTCCATCTACCTTTGGGATTAGTGTTGAACGTAAATAAATGTTATTTGGTGTTTGCGTTGAGCATGCATATGATTAGATCATGTCTATTGCAATACGGTTATTCATTTAATTCAGAGAATAATTGTTGTTCTGTTTACATGAATAAAACCTTCTATGGTCATACACCCAATGTGACTGGTTTATTGAATCTCGATCGTAGTGATACACATACTCACAATATTGATGCGAAAAGATGCAAAGTTGATAATGATAGTGCAACATACTTGTGACATTGCCGTTTATGTCATATTGGTGTAAAGAGCGTGAAGAAACTCCATATGGATGGACTTTTGGAATCACTTTATTATTAATCATTTGATACTTGCGAACAATGCCTCATGGGAAAGATGACTAAAACTCTGTTCTCTGGAACAATGGAGCGAGCTAATAACTTATTGGAAATAATACATACCGTTGTATGTGGTCCAATGAGTGTTAAAGCACACGATGGGTATCATTATTTTCTAACATTCACAGATGATTTGAGTAGGTATGGGTATATCTACTTAATGAAACACAAGTCTGAAACATTTGAAAAGTTCAAAGAATTTCATAGTGAAGTGGAGAATCATTGTAACAAGAAAATAAAGTTTATGTGATCTGATCGCGGAGGTGAATATTCGAGTTACGAGTTTTGCCTTCATTTAAAACAATATGGATAGTTTCACAACTCACGCCACATGGAACACCACAGTGTAATGGTGTGTCTGAACGTCGTAATTGTACTTTATTGGGTATCGTGCATTCTATGACATCTCTTACCGATTTACCACTATCGTTTTGGGTTATGCATTAGAGACAACTGCATTCATGTTAAATAGGGCACCGTCTAAATCCGTTGAGATGACACCATATGAACTGTGGTTTGGCAAGAAACCGAAGCTGTCGTTTCTTAAAGTTTGGGGTTGCGACACTTATGTTAAAAGGCTTCATCCTAATAAGCTCGAACCCAAATTAGAGAAATGAATCTTCATAGGGCACCCTAAGGAATACATCTTCTACCACAGATCCGAAGGCAATATCTTTGTTGCCAAGAATGGAACCTTTTTTGAGAAGGAGTTTCTCTCGAAAGAAGTGAGTGGGATGAATGTAGAACTTGATGAGGTAATCGTACCTTCTCTCGAATTGGAAAGTAGCACATCAGAGAAATCCATTCCCATGACGCCTACACCCCTGGTCATATTTTAGTAGTGCTTAGGAGAAGCCCTGTGGAGATAGCTTCACCATCACCGTCACCATGTTGTCATGCTGCCGGAAATCATCTACTACCTCGCCATATTGCTGGATCAAGAAGGCGGAGGATGTCACCGAGCTGAATGTGTGTATAACACGAAGGTGTCGTACGTTCGGTACTTGATCGGCTGGAGCGCGAAGAAGTTCGACTACATCAACCGCATTGTTAAAATGCTTCCGCTTATAGTCTACGAGGGTACGTAGACACACTATCCCCCTATCATTGCTATGAATCTCCATGGATAGATCTTGCATGTGCGTAGATTTTTTCCATGCAACATTTCCCAACAAAGAGATCCTAGCAAACTTGACCACCCTCTTGCTTCTGAGATTGCCAGGAGCCTCTCGGTGTTCGCGACAAAAGGTTCTCTCAGGTACTGAGATCCGAACACCTCAACCACGGCAGGCGCAAACCTGACCATGGCATCTCCCCAAGTACTCTCAGACATTCATAGGTACTCATCCACGAATCAGCGGTCATGCCATATGCAACCATCCGGAGTGCGGCCGTGCACTGCTGGTAACCAGAGAACCCAATCGTTCCCACGACGTCCTTCTTCAGGATGATGTAGTCATCATAGGACTGGACACCATGGTACAAACGATCGAAGATAGTCTTGCGCATCGGAAAACACCGACGAAGATGGTCAGCAAAGACTGCATCGGGGGCAAAGTAGCCAGCCATCAATGTCGAATGGCCGCACCCTGTTGCGCCTAAGCACTTGATGACCCTTGATCAATCCATTGAAATTGAGAACATGCTCCTCCGCACGCTCCATGTCTTCAAGGACCGCCCGCATAATCGCCATCTCATCGGAGTATTCCTCCTCATGCGATGTGTCGTCGAACGACTCAAATAGTGCTTGTATAGTACTCCAAACTGGAATTCATTGCTAGAAAGAAGAAGGGAAAAATTGAACCCCAATGATTCATCGAACAGTTGTCGGGCATGGTGAGTATAGCAGTAGCGGATGGTACCTGGAGGGGTGGTTGGAGGACTGATGTCTCCTACACAACCTTCTTCTTGTAGATATTATTGGGACTCCAAGTGCAGAGGTTTGTAGGACAGTAGCAAATTTCCCTCAAGTGGATGACCTAAGGTTTATCAATCAGTGGGAGGCGTAGGATAAAGATGGTCTCTCTCGAACAACCCTGCAACCAAATAACAAAGAGTCTCTTGTGTCCCCAACACACCCAATACAATGGTAAATGTTATAGGTGCATTAGTTTGGCGAAGAAATGGTGATACAAGTGCAATATGAATCATAGATATAGGTTTTTGTAATTGGAAATCATAAAAACAGCAAGGTAACTAGTAACGAAAGTGAGCGAAAACAGTATTGCAATGATTCGAAACAAGGCCTAGAGGTCATACTTTCACTAGTGCAAGTTCTCTCAATAATAATAACATAATCGGATCATATAACTATCCCTCAACATGCAACAAAGAGTCACTCCAAAGTCACTAATAGCGGAGAACAAACGAAGAGATTATTGTAGGGTATGAAACCACCTCAAAGTTATTCTTTCCGATCAATCCATTGGGCTATTCCTATAACTGTAACAAACAGCCCTAGAGTTCATAGTACAATAACACCTTAAGACACACATCAACCAAAAGCCTAATGTCACCTAGATACTCCAATGTCACCACAAGTATCCGTGGGTTTGATTATACGATATGCATCACACAATCTCAGTTTCATCTATTCAACCAACACAAAGAACTTCAAAGAGTGCCCCAAAGTTTCTACCAGAGAGTCAAGATGAAAACATGTGCCAACCCCTATGCATAAGTTCACAAGGTCACAAAACCCGCAAGTTGATCACCAAACACACATCAAGTAGATCACGTGAATATCCCATTGTCACCACAGATAAGCACATGCAAGACATACATCAAGTGTTCTCAAATCCTTAAAGACTCAATCCGATAAGATAACTTCAAAGGGAAAACTCAATCCATTGCAAGAAGGTAGAGGGGGAGAAACATCATATAATCCAACTATAATAGCAAAGATCGTGCCATATCAAGAACACGAGAGAGAGAGAGAGAGAGAGAGAGAGAGAGATCAAACACATAGCTACTGGTACATACCCTCAACCCCGAGGGTGAACTACTCCCTCCTCATCATGGAGAGCGTCGGTGATGATGAAGATGGCCACCGGTGATGGCTCCCCCCTCCGGCAGGGTGCCGGAACAGGGTCCCGATTGGTTTTTTGTGGCTACAGAAGCTTGCAGCGGAAGAACTACCGATCTATGGTTCTTTTCGGGGGTTTCTGTATTTATAGGAATTTTTGGCGTCGGGAACAAGTCAGGGGGTCTCTGAGTCAGCCACGAGGTAGGGGGGCACGCCCAGGGGTGTAGGACACGCCCTCAACCCTCGTGGATGACTCGGGACTCTTCTGGCCCAACGCTTTTGCTTCGGGGGCTTCTTCTGGTCCATAAAAAATCCACAAAATTTGGCATGTCAATTGGACTCCGTTTGGTATTCCGTTTCTGTAGAACTCAAAAACAAGGAAAATCAAAAACTGGCACTGGTCTGTAGGTTAATAGGTTAGTCCCAAAAATCATATAAGATAGCATATAAATGCATATAAAACATCCAAGATGGATAATATAATAGCATGGAACAATAAAAAAATATAGATATGTTGGAGACGAATTAAGCATCCCCAAGCTTAATTCCTTCTCGTCCTCGAGTAGGTAAATAATAAAAATAGAATTTTTGGTGTGGAATGCTACCCAACATATTTATCAATGTAATCTTCTCTATTGTGGCAAGAATATTCAGATCCATAAGATTCAAAACAAAAGTTTAATATTGACATAGAAACAATAATACTTCAAGTATACTAACAAGGCAGTTATGTCTTCTCAAAATAACATGGCTAAAGAAAGTTATCCCTAAAAAATCATATAGTCTGGCTATGCTCTATCTTCATCACACAAAATATTTAGATCATGCACGACCCCGGTTTCAGCCAAGCAATTGTTTCATACTTTAGTATTCTCAAAAAAATTCAACTTCCACGCAATACATGAGCATGAGCCATGGACATAGCACTATACGTGAAATAGAATGGTGGTTGTGGAGAAGACAAAAAGGAGGAGATAGTCTCACATCAACTAGGCGTATCAATGGGCTAAGGAGATGCCCATCAATAGATATCAATGTGAGTGAGTAGGGATTTCCATGCAACGGATGCACTAGAGCTATAAGTGTATGAAAGCTCAAAAAGAAACTAAGTGTGTGTGCATCCAACTCGCTTGCTCACAAAGACCTAGGGCATTTTGAGGAAGACCATCATTGGAATATACAAACCAAGTTCTATAATGAAAAATTCCCACTAGTATACGATAGTGACAACATAAGAGACTCTCTATCATGAAGACCATGGTGCTACTTTGACGCACAAGTGTGGTAAAAGGATAGTAGCATTGCCACTTCTCTCCTTTTCTCTCATTTTTTTGTGTTTTTTGGGCCTTCTCTTTTTTGGCCTCTTTTTTTATTTTTATTTTTCATCCGGAGTCTTATCCCGATTTATGGGGGAATCATAGTCTCCATCATCCTTTCCTCACATGGGACAATGCTCTAATAATGAAGATCATCACACTTTTATTTACTTACAACTCAAGAATTACAACTCGATACTTAGAACAAAATATGACTCTATATGAATGCCTCCGGCGGTGTACCGGGATGTGCAATTAATCAAGAGTGACATGTATGAAAGAATAATGAAAGATGGCTTTGCCACAAATACGATGTCAACTCCATGATCATGCAAATCAAAATGACAATGATGAAGTGTGTCATAATAAACGGTGGAAAGTTGCATGGCAATATATCTCGGAATGGCTATGGAAATGCCATAATAGGTAGGTATGGTGGCTGTTTTGAGGAAGGTATAAGGTGGGGTGTATGGTACTGGCGAAAGTTGTGCAATACTAGAGAGGCTAGCAATGGTGGAAGGTGAGAGTGCGTATAATCCATGGACTGAACATTAGCCATAAAGAACTCACATACTTATTGCAAAAATTTATTAGTCATCAAAACCAAGCACTACATGCATGCTCCTAGGGGAACAGTTGGTAGGAGTTAACCATCGCGCGATTCCGATCTCCACACATAAGGAAGACAATCAATAAATAAATCATGCTTCGACTTCATCACATAACGGTTCACCATACGTGCACGCTATGGGAATTACAAACTTCAATACAAGTATTTCTCAAATTCACAATTACTCCACTAGCATGACTCTAATATCACCTTCCTCATATCTCAAAACAATCATAAAGAATCAAACTTCTCATAGTATTCAATGCACTTTATATGAAAGTTTTTATTATATCCCTCTTGGATGCCTATCATATTAGGACTAAATTTATAATCGAAGCAAATTACCATGTTGTTTAGGATTCTCGAAATAATATAAGTGAAGCATGAGAGTTCATCAATTTCTTCAAAAATAAAACTACCATCGTGCTCTAAAAAGATATAAGTGAAGATTAATGATTAGTCGAATAATTATGTAACTATGTGAAGACTCTCTAACATTTAAGAATTTCTTATCTTGGGATATTATTCAAACAGCAAGCAAGGAAAAATAATATAGAATGACTCTCCAAGCAAAACACGCATCATGTGGTGAATAAAAATATAGCTCACAGGTAAAGTTACCGATGATCAAAGACGAAGAGTGGATGCCATCCGGGGCATCCCCAAGCTTAGGCTCTTGGTTGTCCTTGAATATTACCTTGGGGTGCCTTGGGCATCCCCAAGCTTAGTCTCTTGCCACTCCTTATTCCATAGTCCATCAAATCTTTACCCAAAACTTGAAAACTTCACAACACAAAACTCAATAGAAAACTCGTAAGCTCCGTTAGTATAAGAAAATAAACACCACTTAGGTACTGTTGTGAACTCATTCTAAATTCATAACGGTGTTATATCTACTGTATTTCAACTTCTCCATGTTTTATACCCTCCGATACTACTCAGAGATTCATCAAAATAAGCAAACAACAACAAAAACAGAACAGTCTGTAGTAATCTGTAACTTTTGAATACTTATGTAACTCCAAAAATTCTGAACAAATTAGTTCCACCTGATAAATTTGAGCACCAATCCATAGAAAAAAGAATCAGGTCAAAATCACTTTTCAATAAGATTCTAGAAATTATTTACTGAGCGCAAAAGTTTCTAATTCTTTCAGCAGGATCAACACAACTATCACCACAAGCTATCCTAAAGGCTTTACTTGGCACTTTATTGAAACAAAAGCTATAAACATGATTACTACAGTAGCATAATCATGTGAACAAACAAAAACAGTAGGGCTAAATATTGGGTTGTCTCCCAACAAGCCCTTTTCTTTAATGCCTTTTAAGCTAGGCATGATGATTTCAATGATGCTCACATAAAAGATAAGAACTGAAACATAATGGGAGCATAATGAATAATATGACTAATACATTTAATCCTAACCCACTTCCTATGCATAGGGATTTTGTCAGCAAACAACTTATGGGAACAATAATCAACAAGCATAGAGAAGCAAAACAAGCATAGCTTCAAGATTTTCAACACATAGATAGGAAACTTGATATTATTGCAACTCCTACAAGCATATATTCCTCCCTCATAATAATTTTTAGTAGCATCATGAATAATCCAACAATATAACTATCACATAAAGCATTCTTTTCATGAGCCACAACCATAGAATTTTTATTACTCTCCACATAAGCAAATTTCTTCTCATGACTGGTAGTGGGAGAAAACTCAACAAAATAACTATCATGTGAGGCATAATCCAATTGAAAATTAAAATCAAGATGACAAGTTTCATGGTTATAATTATTCTTTATAGCATACCTGTCATCACAATAATCATCATAGACAGCAAGTTTGTTCTCATAATCAATTGAACCTGTTCCGAAATAGTGGATTCATCACTAAATAAAGTCATGGCCTCTCCAAATCCACTTTCGTCAATATAACCATAAGATTCAACACCCTCCAAAATAGTGGGATCAATACTACCTAAAGTTGACACTCTTCCAAACCCACTTTCATCAATATAATCATCATAAATAGGAGGCATGCTATCATCATAATATATTTTCTCATCAAAACTTGGCGAACTAAAAGTATCATATTCATCAAACATAGCTTCCCCAAGCTTGTGGCTTTGCATATCATTAGCATCATGGATATTCAAGGAATTCATACTAATAACATTGCAATCATGCTCATCATTCAAATATTTAGTGCCAAACATTTTATTGACTTCTTCTTCTAGCACTTGAGCACAATTTTCTTTTCATCTTTTTCACGAAAAGTATTAAAAAGATGAAGCATATGAGGCAACCTCAATTCCATTTTTTGGGTAGTTTTATTTTATAGACTAAACTGGTGATAAAATAAGAAACTAAAAGATTCGATTGCAATATCTAAAGATATACCTTCAAGCACTAACCTCCCTGGCAACGGCGCCAGAAAAGAGCTTGATGTCTACTACGCAACCTTCTTCTTGTAGACGTTGTTGGGCCTCCAAGTGCAGAGGTTTGTAGGACAGTAGCAAATTTCTCTTAAGTGGATGACCTAAGGTTTATCAATCCGTGGGAGGTGTAGGATGAAGATGGTCTCTCTCGAAAAACCCTGCAACTTAATAACAAAGAGTCTCTTGTGTTCCCAACACACCCAATACAATGGTAAATTATATAGGTGCACTAGTTCGGCGAAGAAATGGTGATACAAGTGCAATATGGATGGTAGATATAGGTTTTTGTAATCTGAAATTATGAAAACATCAAGGTAACTAGTAACGAAAGTGAGCAAAAATGGTATTGCAATGTTTTGAAACAAGGCCTAGGGTTCATACTTTCACTAGTGCAAGTTATCTGAACAATAATAAAATAATCGGATCATATAACTATCCCTAAACATGCAACAAGGAGTCACTCCAAAGTCACTAATAGCAGAGAACAAACGAAGAGATTATTGTAGGGTACGGAACCACCTCAACGTTATTCTTTTCGATCAATCCATTGGGCTATTCCTATAAGTGTCACAAACAACCCTAGAGTTCATAGTAAAATAACAACTTAAGACACACATCAACCAAAACCCTAATGTCACCTAGATACTCCAATGTAAACACAAGTATCCGTGGGTTTGATTATATGATATGCATCACACAATCTCAGATTCATCTATTCAACCAACACAAAGAACTTCAAAGAGTGCCCCAAAATTTCTACCGGAGAGTCAAGACGAAAACGATGTAGATCACGTGAATATCCCATTGTCACCACAGATAAGCACACGCAAGACATACATCAAGTGTTCTCAAATCTTTAAAGACTCAATCCGATAAGATAACTTCAAAGGGAAAACTCAATCCATTACAAGAAGGTAGTGAGGGAGAAACATCATATAATCCAACTGTAATAGAAAAGCTCGCGATACATCAAGATTCTGCCATATCAAGAACACGAGATAGAGAGAGAGAGAGAGATCAAACACATAGCTACTGGTACATACCCTCAGCCCCGAGGGTGAACTAATCCCTCCTCGTCATCGAGAGCACCGGGATGATGAAAATGGCCACCGGTGATGGATCCCCCCTCCGGCAGGGTGCCGGAACAGGGCCCCGATTGTTTTTTCGTGGCTACAGAAGCTTGCGGTGGCAGAACTCCTGTTCTAGGTTTCTTTTCGAGGGTTTCAGTATTTATAGGAATTTTTGGCATCGGGAAGAAGTTAGGGGGGTCTCCGAGTCAGCCACGAGGTAGGGGTGCACGCCCAGGGGGTAGGGCGCACCCTCCACCCTCGTGGATGACTTGGGACTCTTCTGGCCCAACTCTTTTGCTTCGGGGGCTTCTTCTTGTCCATAAAAAATCCACAAAAATTGGCATGTCAATTGGACTCTGTTTGGTATTCCCTTTCTGTAAACTCAAAAACAAGGAAAAAACAGAAACTGGTACTGGGCTCTAGGTTAATAGGTTAGTCCCCAAAATCATATAAAATAGCATATAAATGCATATAAAACATCCAAGATGGATAATATAATAGCATGGAACAATCAAAAATTATAGATACGTTGGAGACGTATCAAGGATAGGGGTTGAACGGCGACGGAAGAGAAGTGGGGTGGAGCCATGCTAGACGGTGGAGGTGACGGAGACATAGAGTTCTAGCAAGGATGTGGCATGGCGGCCGGGGTGGTGGAGCAGCAGCGAAAAGGCGAGAGAAAAAGAAGGAAGAAGAGAAAATGCGGAGGATGAAGGCGCAGGGTTCGGGAAGGGTTTTGGGTGGGCCGAGGCTGTAGGAGTCCTTCTTGTCTGATGTACAGGCTCCCGCAAAGCTCGTTCATGTTTATCGCCGGTTTACGGGAGAAAACACATCCAACCACGCCGCAGACCGATACAAGGCCACGTTGGATGGTTTTCACGTTCCAGACAACGTGGTATGAACAAATGCGGGTGGTTTGCGCGTCCACCTTGGAGAAGCCCTAAGAAAGTTGTTGTGCACACAGTTTGTGAGATAAAATATCAGCACCATCTATACCTATTAATATTTATCTACTGAAAGATGTGTGTTTCTCTGATTTTTTGGTTTGTCCACCGTCGAAACAAAAAAAGAGTTCTGTATATCGCTACTTCGGTCGGTCGCGTTCGAAATGATTTTTTTGTGCATTGCGCGTACTTATAAACTGTCAATGTGGTACAAAACCTAGACTTGTTTGTTTGTTGCTTCTGGGCCGGATTGATGTGCTGATAGGCATACTATTGGGTTTGCTAGCATCAACAGAAAATAGATGTGTTTGGGGGATCAAACTCAAGACTTAGGACTGCTTTGCTAGCATCAACAGAAAATAGTTTCCCCTAAAAATAAAGCAAAAATTAGATGTGTTCGGGGGATCAAACTGAAGACTCTCCCTCCATCCTAGGCATGTCTCCAACTAGGCTACCTATTGCTTTTCCCTCAAAAAAAGTTACCTATTGCTTGTGCTATAGGAGGGAGTTTGTTTAAAAGATATATAGTCGTACCTCACCTTTTTACATCAAATATCACCAGTTTATATACACCCACGAGTTATACGATAATCAACCAGCCGCCTCAATAATTAACTCCACATATTATGCATCTGGGTGAACATGACAATGAGAAAGAAGAGACTAATAGAGCATGTACTATGGCCAATCACATATTATATGTCTGTACTGTGTTTAAAATAAATATTCCTCACATGTGGCCAACCACATATTATGTTCACCAGTACTTTCAGAGCAAGTACAGTAAGGTGACATAACCGGATTATAACGACTAGAATATTGTTTCTTTTTAGTTGAGGAGAGAAAGAAAAGCGAGATGTACAATAAGAGCCAGCTATAACACGAGACCTAAGACACTTTGTGAGATTGTAAGATGAGCCACCTATTAGTAGGTAGTACATATTTAAACTTACTATTGTACAAGCTGGCTATTATATTGGCTCTAGATAACATGGCAACTTCTTATTGTGATGTCTGGTTGTAATTAGTGTCTTTTTTACCCTCGCAAAAAGAAATTTAGTGTCTTTTATATAAATGGGTGCTGGTTGATTCTCTAATAAAACGGGGCTCATATGATGTGATGCAATATATATGACTAGTTGGTTGCGCTGAAAAAAATACTTCTGTGATGATACATGTTTGTCACAGTCGGTTATGTTTTCTGTCATGCATGTACATCCATGACGATTTTATGACAGAATCAAGATAGCCATACCTGTGCTGTCGTAGAAGTGTTCCATGACAATACTCAAATTATCATCACGGAATTAGTGTCCACTTCCATGACGATAAATGTCGAGTCATGGAAGTGCTTTCGTCAAGGGTAACCGACACATGACATGCACCGCAACGGGTCGCCGTTATGCTATCGGGTTCATTTTTGGATCCGATAGCCCATTAATAGCCAAGACCAATGAAGATTTTCAAGGAAATATGCCCTAGAGGCAATAATAAAGTTGTTATTTTATATTTCCTTATATCATGATAAATGTTTATTATTCATGCTAGAATTGTATTAACCGGAAACATGATACATGTGTGGATACATAGACAAAACACCGTGTCCCTAGTAAGCCTCTACTAGACTAGCTCGTTAATCAAAGATGTTTAAGTTTCCTAACCATAGACATGTGTTGTCATTTGATGAACGAGATCACATCATTAGGAGAATGATGTGATGGACAAGACCCATCCGTTAGCTTGGCATATTGATCATTCAGTTTATTGCTATTGCTTTCTTCATGTCAAATACATATTCCTTCGACTAAGAGATTATGCAACTCCTAGATACCGAAGGAATGCCTTATGTGTTATCAAACGTCTCAACATAAATGGATGATTATAAAGATGCTCTATAGGTATCTACGAAGGTGTTTGTTGGGTTGGCATAGATCGAGATTAGGATTTGTCACTCCGAATATCAGAGAGGTATCTCTGAGCCCTCTCGGTAATACACATCATAAGAAGCCTTGAAAGCAAAGTGACTAATGAGTTAGTTGCAGGATGATGTATTACGGAACGAGTAAAGAGAACGAGATTGAACTATGTATGAAGATACCGACGATCAAATCTCGGGCAAGTAACATACAGATGATAAAGGGAATACCGTATGTTGTCATTACGGTTCGACCGATAAAGATCTTCGTAGAATATGTGGGAACCAATATGAGCATCTAGGTTCCATTGTGGGTTACTGACCGGAGAGGTGTTTCAGTCTTGTCTACAAAGTTCTCGAACCCATAGGGTCCGCACGCTTAACGTTCGATGACGATTTTGTATTATATGAGTTATTTGATTTGGTGACCGAAAGTTGTTCGGAGTCCCGGACGAGATCACGGACATGAAGATGAGTCTCGAAATGGTTGAGAGGTAAAGGTTGATATATAGGACGATAGTATTCGGACACCGGAAGTGTTTCGGGGGTTACCGGGTACTTATCGGGTCACCGGAAGGGGTTCCCGGCACCCCCGGCAAATATATGGGCCTAATGGGCCAAGAGGGGAAACGCATCAGCCAGCAGGGGCTGCTGCACCCCCCATATCGGCCGAACGAAAATGTGAAGGAAAGAGGAGAAGAGAGAAAGGAAGGGGAGGGATTCGTTCGTCCCCTTCCTTCTTTCCCCCTCCTGCTTCCTTCCCCCTCCAGAAAATATGGTGAGAGGGGGGGGGGGCGAATTGGACTAGGGCCCCAAGTAGCATTCCTCCTACTTGGGGCGCCCTAGGACTGTTCCCCTCCCCCTCCCACCTATATACACATGGGGAGGGGGCGCCTAGAACACACACCAACAATTGTTGGTCGTGTGCAGCGCCCCCCTCCACAGTTTACACCTCCGGTCATATCTTCGTAGTGCTTAGGTGAAGCCCTGCATGGATAAGTTCACCATCACCATTACCATGTTGTCGTGCTGACGGAACTCATCTTCTTCCTCGACACCTTTGCTGGATCAAGAGGACGAGGGAATTCATTGAGCTGAATGTGTGCAGAACTCGAAGGTGCTGTAGATTCGGTACTTGATCGGTCAGATCTAGAAGAAGTTCAACTACATCAACCGTGTTGTCAAACGCTTCCGCTTTCAGTCTACGAGGGTACGTGGACACACTCTCCCCTCTCGTTGCTATGCATCTCCTAGATAGATCTTGCCTGAGCGTAGGATTTTTTTTTGAAATTTCATGCTATGTTTGCCAATAGATTTTCCACGTGTAAATTTCTCATTGGCAAGTAGAACCACGTGTCAGCTACCCGTTCTTCTGGGATGCCACAAGCCTGCTCTTGTCCCTTCTAGTTCTTCAGCGACTACTAGTTCTGGACGGTAAAGCGTTATTGGATCACTGATCTTGTACACATTCTTGCGGTGGGGGGTGGTGTAAATCCTAGTTAGTTGAATCTGCATAAAAGGTTCTACACCAACTCTTCTTCTGCTACTACTCCGACCAATCTGATCTAACCCATTCATAGTGATCCTGAGAACATGATCCGTAGGATGATTTTTTTTGTTTTCTACTATGTTTTCCAACATATTTATTGCCGAAGCAATCCCAAGGTGTGAAATTACCAATAGAGGCATTGTTCACATACTATATGCGTGACATGTGGTGTTGGGGATATTACCACTAGGTGTAAACCGGCCTGCTTGGACCGGGATAACTTCATTAGTGGTATAAACGGATAAGGGCCCAAGGCCTGTAGCCGGTTTAGAACCTGTAGCCGTAAGCCGGCCGGATGTGTAACTTGTATTATAAGTTAGGAACAGAGAGATACCAACCGGGATACGAGTATGGACCGGTTGGGACTCTTCGGACCGACGGGCGTCACCCGTGTATATAAGGGGACGACCCGGCGGCGGTTCGGGGAGAACAGACGACAACTCGAGTCTAGGCGAAGCTTGTTTGCTCCCTAGCCATCGAGACCACATCAATTCCATCACAACTAGACGTAGGCTTTACCTTCATCGAAGGGGCCGAACTAGTATAAACCCCTCGTGTCTTTGTGTCCGCTTTAACCCCTTCAAGTAAACTCGTAGCGATGGCTCCACGACTAAGTCTTTTCGCTAGGACATCTGCCGTGACAAATCCATGACAGTTGGCGCCCACCGTGGGGCGATCGCACGATGGTTTGACGATCTTGGAGGGCAAGCTCAAAGGACTCGAAGGCTATGCTGTGGGCCAGATGACCAAGAGTTGTCGTGGCAAGATCTACATCGACGACGCAGGATGGGGTCCCGAGGCCGATTCAATTGAGTACAGGTACCGGGTCCCCTTTGGTGGCATACACGTTTTCATCGGCAAGATCGGTGAGCCGGGGCCTGAGCCGGACATCTGCATCAACCTCGTCGAGACGGCTCAGCGTGCGAGATCTACCCAGGCTAAACCGGCCGGGAAGCGTGCCTTCGTTGGAGTCATCCACGGAGGAGAGCAAGAGGACGAATCAGAACACAGTAGCGAGACCGTCGTCTATTCCGGCGACGAGTCCTCGACCGAAGAGACCGAATCACTATACCAGCTACAAGACGACCAGGTTAGGGGCTGTTCCGATGGCGACAGTATTCCGGACCCCCCGGGCCAGGTCAACCGGGTTGGAATATTCATGGCCGGCACCCAGGCGGCGAATCACTCTTCGACCGCCGCAGCGATGTTCTCCGGATCAGCGGCGGCAGCAGCAGTAGGGGCAGGAGGCATTGTGCGCCCACCGGTTCAAGTTCTGTCTGATCTGTTTGATGCACTAGCCGCGCTTATGGCAGAGGACAATCCGGCGGATCAGGAGGCCCATAATGCAGAAATTGCGAAGGTGAGAGAGCAGATCGTGCAAGCCAAAGCGGATCTGGCAGCAGAAAAAGACAGGATGGCCGCAGAGCGGGCCGCTTTGGACGCCCAGGCTTATAAGCTCATGCTTGACCAAAACGCATCACAGGAGGTCTTGAAGCGGAAGCACAGATCACGCCTGCCGTTAGGGTTTGATCCCCGGAATCTCTTTCACACTCCAGGAGCTGGACCCAGTAATCCGCCGCAGCACCTAGAAGCAAACCGGATTGAGGCACCAGGACCAGGGGGACGGTCCAACCTCACCTGATGGGACCTCCTCAGCAGAACATTGTGAATTTTTCGCCGGTCCAGACGCCCCCAGGTCATTATTCTAATCCTATGGACAACCTTGTTGCAGCTGCCGCGCGATTAGAGGCTATCCCAGTTGAAGGGGACTCTCCGCAAGCGATAGAGACGCGTCGGGTTAAGGAGCTTCTCCGGACCGCGCTGATTCAGCAGGAAGCATATTCATACAGCCGTGATCCGATTGACTCTACGCCCCGTCCAAGCCGGAGCTATAGCAGGCGCCTGGATGAACCGGCCATATCGAGCAATGCGCGAGGCCGTGAAGCGGCCCGTGGCAATAACCAGGCAGGTGGTGTTCGCGATGCTCAGGATGTGGTGGACCGGGCCCGGGCACGGAGGGAGGCCGAGTTAGCAGCACAGGATGATGCGGGTCAACTTACACCGGTTCGCCCTACCACCTTCGTCGGACCAGGAGTCGCATCCGCTTTGGGAGTGCCTTGTTTAATCCCCACTTTACGCAATGTGCGACTGCCCAAAGATTTCAAGGGTCCACGCAAGGTGCCGAGTTACACCGCTGATTTATCCCCTGAAGCGTGGATAGAGAGTTATGAGATGGTCATGGAGATGTTAGACGTGGATGAGGCCGCATGTGCAAAATACTTCACCATGATGCTTGAAGGCACGGCGCGTACCTGGTTGAAGAGCCTACCTCCCAATTCTGTCGACTCATGGGCCCAGTTGCGGGCCCGATTTATCCAGAATTTCAAGGATACGTGTAAGCAGCCCAAATCCATAGTAGACCTGGCGGCTTGTGTCCAGGGTGAAGGAGAATCAACGACCCATTGGGTGCGCCGCGTTTCGGAAATTTTGCACTCGTCTGACAGGATTAGTGCTGACTCTGCGATCTTAACCCTGGAAGGCAACTGCCGGTTTGAGCCTTTAAAATTGAAATTGGGACGCATGAAGCGGTTGGGCAGTTAGCGTGGCTATTGTGGTGGAACGCAAAGAGGCAGCCAAGGAATATCCGGTTCAGCGGCCGGTTTATTATATCAGCGAGGTGCTTATTGAATCCAAGCAAAGATATCCGCATTGGCAGAAGCTGGTCTATGGTGTTTTTATGGCTAGTCGGAAGTTGAAGCAGTATTTTCAAGGGCACCCCAGCACAGTGGTCAGTTCAGCTCCCTTGGGTGATATTATACAGAACCGGGAGGCGACTGGCCGGATTGCCAAGTGGGCTATAGAGCTTGGGCCACACGGACTGAAGTATGTGCCTCGGACGGCAGTGAAGTCTCAAGCACTTGTTGATTTCATCAATGACTGGACGGAGTTACAAGCACCAGAGGAGAAGCCGGATCACACATATTGGACTATTCATTTTGACGGATCCAGGCAATTGGAAGGCTCGGGGGCTGGAGTCGTATTAACTTCCCCACGAGGTGATAAGTTTTGTTATGTTCTCCGCTTAATGTTCCCTTGTACTAATAATGCAGCTGAGTACGAAGCCTTGCTCCATGGTCTCCGGATGGCTAAAGAGATGAATTTAAGCCGGGTTAAGTGCTTTGGTGACTCGGACCTAGTGGCTCAACAGGTGTCTGGCACTTGGGATTCTAAGGACCCGCTCATGGCTGCATATCGTCGGGAAGTGGATAATATTGCGGGTTGTTTCAAGGGTTATCAAGTGGATCATGTGGACCGTCGGAAGAATGAAGCAGCGGATGCTTTAAGCCGGTTGGGCTCTCAGCGTAAACCGGTCCCGCCTAACGTCTTTTTGGACGTGTTGCACAACCCGTCAGGCTCCCAGGTGAAGCGGATTTGGCTATTCCTGATCCGGAGGCTCAATTGGTGGCAGCTCTGCATGTTATTCCGGATTGGACAGTTCCTTATCTTACGTACATGAACTGGGGGGAGTTACCAGAGGATGAGATTCTAGCCAGGCAGATAGTCCGGCGATCCAAGTCTATGATGATTGTCAATGGTGAATTACATCATTGCAGTGTATCAGGGGCGTTTCAACGTTGTGTTTCTCCTGAGGAAGGCTGTGAAATCTTAAGAGAAATCCATGAAGGGGATTGTGGACACCACGCCGGTTCAAAGTCTCTGGTGGCAAAGGCGTTTCGTCACGGGTTCTACTGGTTGACAGCGCATGCTGACGCGGAGGACTTGGTTAAACGGTGTGATGGATGTCAGAAATTTTCAAGGCGTGCTCATGTGCCGGCTCAAGAATTGAGGATGATCCCAATAACATGGCCGTTTGCAACTTGGGGGCTGGATATGGTTGGACCTTTTAAAAGATCCAAGGATAAGAAAACCCACCTTTTGGTGGCAGTTGACAAATTTACCAAGTGGGTTGAAGCGGAGCCTGTCAGCAAGTGTGATGCAGCAACAGCGGTGCAGTTCATCAAGAAGGTGATTTTCCGGTTTGGTTTTCCACACAGCATCATTACTGACAATGGTACCAATTTATCTAAGGGCGCCATGAGGGAGTTCTGTGAACATGAGCATATCCGGCTTGACGTGTCGTCAGTGGCACACCCCCAGTCCAATGGACAAGCAAAACAAGCTAATCAAGAGATCTTGCGAGGCATCAAACCCCGGCTTATGGTCCCATTGCAAAGAACACCAGGATGTTGGGTTGAAGAGCTACCATCTGTGCTATGGAGTATCAATACTACGCCAAACCGATCCATAGGATACACGCCATTTTTTATGGTCTACGGAGCGGAGGCAGTTCTCCCTAGTGATATCCGGCATGATTCGCCTCGAGTGGCAGCTTATGTCGAAGTGGACAATGAGACAGCCCAACAAGACGCTTTGGACCTATTGGACGAGGAGCGTGATGTAGCAAGCTGCCCGTTCGGCAATTTACCAACAAGATCTTCGTCGCTATCACAGTCGCCGGGTTAGAACCAGAACTTTTCAAGAAGGAGATTTGGTGCTTCGGCTCATCCAAGACCAAACAGATATGCACAAGTTATCCCCACCTTGGGAGGGACCTTTCGTGGTCAGCAAGAATCTGCACAACGGGTCGTATTATCTGATTGATATTCGAGAGCATACAGACTCATGTACATCAGACGAGGAGACCAACATGCCGTGGAATATAGCTCACCTTCGGCCTTACTACACTTGAGCCATCGGCTCTATCTATGTACATATCATGACAGTGTATATATTATCTTTGATATAATAAAACTGGAGCCTCAGCTAAAGCGGGGTCTCTGTCTTTCTTATCATGCGTGGTTACATGGAGTGGTTCTGCTTTTAAAGCGGACTCCAGTTTACCCCTTGACATTTGCTTTTTATATATCACTGGGGGCCTTGGTCGTGTCCGAACCAACGCGACACCTTTTGATAGGCGACAACCACCAGATCACTTGGGGACATGGTCAAGTCTGAACCAGTCACGCCTCTTGGTCGGCCTAAGGCCACAAAATCACTTGGGGGCTTGGTCGAACCCGAACCATTGCCACGCCTCTTGATCTGGCATATATGCCACGAATCATTTGGGGACATGGCTGACTTGAATCATTGTCACTCCTATTGGGGGCTTGGTCCTGTCCGACCATGGTCATACCATCTGATCAGCTCAGTATAGCATATTTTTTACAAACGGGTTTTATCACTGCCTTGGTTTCCATGGTATTTTCATGGCTTGTTTGTTCTTAGTTTTTTGTTGGATTCCTTTTATGTCAACAAACACCTTTTTCTTCCGGTTCAGCCTATGGATTTGATTCCCCTTTAATCCGGAGAAGTAGGCCCGGTTTATTTTGACCCAGTATGATCTATAAGGGAGCTGCTGTCTCCCCCCTGGTTGACGGTAATGGTTTATAAAACCTCCGCTTCAAAGCTTGGCTAAACCAGCTTCATGCCAAGACATGGCAGATATTTTGTATCACCTATTTGTCACATTATTAATACACATATCAAGATCATAAACCGGCTGGCGGTATAACCGCCACCGAAGTTCAAATTTTTTCTGACTGCAGGAAATATCAATAGAGGTTTTTTCGAGCAAAAGCCTCAGTACTTATGCACGAAGGCATATTCAAAATAGAAGTATTAACTATCCTGTTACAAGGCAACACGGTGCCCAAATAAGATCATTGTTCTTTTCGGAAGATGTCACAAACAGCTCTCCAAACCGGCTTCTGGTTCAAGCCTGCTCCTCATCCTCCGCCTCAGTTTCCTCGTCTCTACCCATTGGCTGGAAATCAACAGTGGTCCAGTCGATTCCCATTAAAGCTTGGAAAACAGCCTCTTCATGGATCAGGGAAGATGGTTCAATATCAGGAGCATAAGTGTGCTTACGGATTGGAGGGATCAGATTCTCCGCTTCAACAGTTGGGGCAGGCACTCGCTTGTTTTGCTCGTTATATTGCGCTTGATAATGCGTCAAATCTGCCTCTTCAGCTAGCTGGCAAGCCAGAGGGCGCACTGCACGGTTTATTGCCCTCAAATCCTCTTCGTTGAATTCAGAGCCATCTTCTTTCAGGCTGGGATAGCCTTGAACTGCTTCCACAGGATCAAAATCTAGCACCCATGCCTTTGCCCGGATTAAGGCATTGATGGCTCCGGTTCGGGCAGCGGATTTTTTCAGCTCCTCAATCCGGGCTGGAAGCATTGACAACTTGCTAAGAGTGTCCTGGATTAAAGAGGGCGCCGGGTTGTTGTGAGAAGCTGTGGTGATGATCCGTTGGGCTCCGGTATACAATTGTTCCACCAAGGTGTAGGCAGCTTTCAATTTCTTCCGCACATCATTTCCTAAGTGCCCAATACGTGTGCCTACAACGAGATTGGAATGATCTCAAACCGGATTTACGCTACAGCAGGTTCAAATTATTACAGAAGTTACAAGGATCTTACCAAAGATTGCAGCAGTCATGGAGTGTATTTGCCGCTGTACGGCCGTCAGTTCATCCACCACCGGTTTAAGGGCAGCTTCAGCATTTTCCGCTCTTTTGGTTAAACCGGCCTTCTCAGTGGCCCAGTCATCCCGCTCTTTCTTGAAGCCTTCTTTTAGCCGTTCAGCAGTGCTCAAGGCGCTGGTTAATTCTTGCTTTGCCTTGTCTGTTTCAGCCTGCTGGGTTTTCAAGGCCTCCTGTAAATCGGCAATCCGGTCCTCTTTGATTTTCACCTCAGCCTGCTACAGGCAGCGTTTAAGCTTTGCACAGGCGATCCAAGAAATTGAAGTATCAACCACATAACAAAGTTATATGCCTGACACTTGGGGGCTAATGCACCTTCAAATTTTATATATTACTCGATTACAAAGTCCCAAGCTCAATACAAGTATTCAACTTGGCACTTGGGGGCTAATGGCTATTTGATCAAGTTATGTTCTAAGAACAGTTTTCTATTGGAGCCCCGGTTTACTTATGCCAAGTTAGACCGGCCCTTGCGGGTTATACTGATCGGTTTTAAAATGTTCAGGATCAAAGTCCCGGTTTGACCAACGTTACAAACCGGCCCTTGGGGGCTAAAAGGATGGACGTAATGGCAGCAAGGAAAGAAGTAAGTTACCTCAAATTTATCCCTCATCATTTTGACCAAGCCAGCTTCACAGTCACGGCTAGTGTAAAGCCGGTTTAAATAGCCGGAGTGAAGATCTTGGGCACTCAGAGCAGCATATGTCTCTAGTTCAACATCCCATTTTTTTTTGTTCAAAGCGGAAAAATCCTCTTTGATGGTGTGCTTGGTAAGGGTGACAGGATTCCCGGGTTCAGAGTGGCCCACACCGGTAATCACAACATCATCATCTTCGAACTTGCCAGTTTGTGTTGGCGCGGCCGTTTGGTCAGCAGGAGTGTGGGATTTCTCAATCTGGATGGAGCTGGCAGGCGGATCAGCAAAGGCTGGAGTATTAATAAACCCTTCTTCGGGAATAACGTCGTCTTGCAAAGGAGGATCATTGGGGATATCTTCAGAAGTAAACATTTCACGATCCGGCGCTTGGTCATGTTCTGGGGCCACATCTTCTTCAGCCGCTTTATCCAGGCGGGCTTTCTTGCTCGGTTTAGGTTTGGCCCTGAAAGAAAATCAAAGAGTCAAGGAAAAGCATAAGTCATTACATAGTGTACTGGAAGCATATGTTCAGCTTAGCTTACCCAAGAACCGTTTTTAACGGTGGCAGCTGAGTAGCCGACGATTCACCAGAAGATGAATGAGAAGTAACCTGATAATCGGAGTCGGATGGGTTAAGAATTTGACGGAAGAAACCCGCTTTAGGATTTAAACCAATAAAAAGGTCAGAGACCTCGGAGCGGCGTTTTCGAGCCGGACTGTTTGGTAAACCGGTGGAGGTAACTACCTGGCCACCGTGCCGGGTTGTGCGGCGAACTTCATGTTGCTGTGTCTTCATAAGAAATTTAGGATCCAAATAAGCAAGAGGATGAGAAAATTTAACTTTCCGGTTTGCCCGTCGAAATTTTGGCAAAGGCAAGATTTCTGAATCGGAAGAGAGAATAGTTACCTCAACGAATTCCGCATTACTGGCTTCAGCGTCGTCCTGACAAGCATCATCATCAATAAGGCGTGTAAAAAATAAGCCGAGCGAGTCAAGTTCTACCTCAAAGTCTGGGTTACCCACATCGTCATCAATAGCTGGGTCAGATGAAGCGGTGGTTTTTCTCTTGTGAGCTGGTTTCTTGATAACCTTGGTCTTGGGTCGGATTGGCCGCCCTGCCTTCTTCGGTTTGTCTTGCGAAAGCTTCTTGCTCCAAAACGGATTATCACCCTGGATCAGCAGTAATTAAATGTCAAACAGATAAAGCAGTAACCGGTTCAACAATAGAGCAATTAAAATCTTACCGCTGGCGGTTTGTTGGTGGTGCAGTAAGGAGGCAGACCGGTTTGAGCACAGAGGTGCTCCGGTTCATTCAGCATCTTTTTCACAGATTCTGTGACTTCATCATCAGGGAGTTGGATTTTAGTGTGTCGGAGTGGGTCATCGACATTACCAGTATACTGGCACATCAAACTAGAGCGCCGGCTCAGAGGCAGTATGCTCCATGATATCCAACAGCGGGAAAGATCTATTCCCGTTAAGCCGTTGGCCATAAAAGCTCGGAGCTTGGACAATTGCGGAGCGTATTTAATCCTTTCCTTGGCGCTTAGTCTTTGTGGAAAAGGGTGCGTGTTGCTAAGCCGTTCCAGGCGGAAGCCGGGCAAGGGATTTTCATTATCAGGGGAGGTATCCTTGCAATAAAACCAAGTTGCATTCCACTCCTTGGGGTGACTGTGGAGTTTGACGTGGGGATAAGTGATCTCCTTCCTCTTTTGAATGGCCATACCGCCCAATTCAGTGTTGGGGCCATCGGTGAATTCAGTGCGACGATTTAAATGGAAGAGGTCTCTAAACAACTCAACTGAAGGCTCCTCTTGAAGGTATGCCTCAGAGAGCACTTGAAAGTGGCATAGATTGGTAACAGAGTTGGGGCCAATATCCTGTGGACGGAGCTGAAAATTGGCTAACACATCCCGGTAAAATTTAGAACCGGGCGGTTTGAAGCCCCGGGCCAAGTGATCTGCGAAGACCACAACCTCTCCTTCCTGTGGGGTGGGAGGACATTCATTTCCAGGAACCCTCCAGTGGATCGTATCTTTACTGTCTAAAGCGCCGGTCAAGACTAGATCGTCCAACTGTGATTCTGTGACGCGAGAACGAACCCAATTGCACTCATACACTTGTTTGGCCATGGCGAGATCTACAAGAAACAGGTGATCCGGTTCAAGAACATGCTGGATAAAAGAAGGTGTTGATCTAAACTACGGCAGACCGGAGGCAGTACGTATAAACCAGTCTTCCGTAATGCGGCATCATGTGGATTCTGGCGGTTCAACCAGGGGACTAATGGTATAAACCGGTTTGGTAAATTTTTGTCTATGATAAAGTTAAACCGCCTGATCTAAGTATCGGAAGAAATTGAATCTACGGATAACTAGATACGCAGAAACAAGTTTCACAGGATCTTATCACAGCCGCGGATCTACAGCGGGCTCACAAAAATAGAAAATATTCTGGAGAGTAAGGTAGAAACAGAAGTGAACCATTGAGCGGGTATGTGCGGGAAATATATGGACTTAGATGAGAAACTATAGGTGGATGCTTAAAGGCTACTACTAAACGCAACAGGGGTTCACAGATTCATTCAAGGTCAAAAAACAGGTATGAGCATGCGATGAACACAGCGCGAACATGGAACCCTAAGAACAGATCTAGGTCAAGAGGAGGAGAAAGCTTACCGGGAACGGAGAAGATGCGGAAAGATGCCGCAATGCTCTGGTACGTTCAGGTTGATGCAGCGGCCCAAGGCGAGGCAGAGGTTGACGGCGGTGGCGGAGCTCCAAGGCTGGCGACGCGAGGAAGACGAAGAAGAAGGGACGAAGGGAAAGGGAAAGAAATGACCCTTCGGTCTTATTTATAAGGCAACAGAGCTAGGTCAAGCGCGGATCCAGGAGCTATTATTAAAAGAGGGCGTTATAAATGATAAAATTTCATGATGACATCATGTCGGTTTACAGCAACCAGAAATGATGACGACACGGCGGTTTACCTATTACCCGAAGATGTCCAAGACACCAGATTTTGTGAGGGATTGACATGAACCAGTTCAAATCAATCTGGGGCCTAATGTTGGGGATATTACCACTAGGTGTAAACCGGCCTGCTTGGACCGGGATAACTTCATTAGTGGTATAAATAGATAAGGGCCCAAGGCCTATAACCGGTTTAGAACCTGTAGCCGTAAGCCGGCCGGATGTGTAACTTGTATTATAAGTTAGGAACAGAGAGATACCAACCGGGATACGAGTATGGACCGGTTGGGACTCTTCGGACCGACGGGCGTCACCCGTGTATATAAGGGGACGACCCGGCGGCGGTTCGGGGAGAACAGACGACAACTCGAGTCTAGGCGAAGCTTGTTTGCTCCCTAGCCATCGAGACCACATCAATTCCATCACAACTAGACGTAGGCTTTACCTTCATCGAAGGGGCCGAACTAGTATAAACCCCTCGTGTCTTTGTGTCCGCTTTAACCCCTTCAAGTAAACTCGTAGCGGTGGCTCCACGACTAAGTCTTTTCGCTAGGACATCTGCCGTGACAAATCCACGACATGTGGCGTACCGGTTCAAATGTATCAGGCTTCGCTACGACACCATTCCACTTCCTGAAGGCATCATTTATGGATCGTCCAGGTGGCTGCCGAATTGGGGTGTGCAAGGGTCTGCCGACAACGGCTTTGTTCTTGAGTGTCAACAGTGTGTGGCAGTGTTGACTAATCTCGTTGTGTCTGTTTGGTTTATCTTTTCTTTCTTTTAGTGTGCGTCTTCTGTGTGGCGGTGCCATGGCAATGGCGGGTCTGATATGGGGATCCAAATGTGGATTGTTTGTTGATGGCCTCCCTCCTCTGATAACCTGGTTGCCATGCGTTCAATCAGGTATTGGGGTGATCCACTATGTGTGCAGATGATGCACATCCTTTCAATCCGGGATGAGAAGGTTGTGGTTCATCATTTTGGAGTGGACCAGGGCTTACTCATTTCACTTCAGTGTCTCCCACAAGATCGGTGATGCATCATTGCTGATGGCTACTTAGGCGGACAAAGGCCTTCATAGGTCAAGCTTTATCGGAAAAACAACTTTTGGGTTATATCTTCATAGTTGCTTGTGTTGTTTGTCTGGGCAATATTTTGCTTGCACCACCATCTCACTTTGTTTCGTATTAGTTTCTTTGGATTTTTGTTTCTTGTAAGTGGATGATCATAGTATTCTTGACCGGTTGATGGCTTTGTTGATTCAAAGTCGAGTTTGTCTCAAGCCTTCTTTTTAAGAAATGAAGTGCACTCCAAATACCCCCTCCCTCACAGCCTTCTAACACGGAAGCTAGTAGGCCCATTTTGAAGCGGCCTTAGAAAATAATGCCAATCAGCTTTTTATCAAAATTATAACACAAATGGTTATTATGACAATCCACCACATATGCCTCTGCTAGAGTTACTCTAATAATCCTTCTTAGAATGGTTCTTCATAAGTTAAGCATTTCCATTATTTGAGGACCTCAAATTGCAACTTACTGTCCAGGTCGATAGAGATCAAAATCCCTTAGTTTTCTCCCACCCACTTATTTTCCTTCTAGTCAACCAAAACGTTCCAACTCCCAATCAATCTTGTCGAGTGTTGTCATTAGTTACGAAATATGAAATAGACTATGATACGTTTTGGCTTGTCTTATATTCCAAGTTAATCATGTACTCCTATATATATATGCCCACAAAACTCAAGCAATAAACAACAATTTCGTCAATCTCTCTCTATCCCTTCTAACAAGGTATCAACCTAACCAATCCAAACCCTAGCCGCCTCCGCCACTTTCGCCCTGCGCGCTGATGACCCACAAGTATAAGGGATCTATCATAGTCCTTTCGATAAGTAAGAGTGTCAAACCCAACAAGGAGCAGAAGGAAATGACAAGCGGGTTTCAGAAAGGTATTCTCTGCAAGCACTGAAATTATCGGTAACAGATAGTTTTGTGATAAGGTAATTCATAACAGGTAACAAGTAACAAAAGTAAACAAGGTGCATCAAGGTGGCCCCATCCTTTTTGTAGCAAAGGACAAGCCTGGGCAAACTCTTATATAAAGCAAAGCGCTCCCGGGGACACATGGGAATTACTGTCAAGCTAGTTTTCATCATGCTCATATGATTCACGTTCATTACTTTGATAATTTGATATGTGGGTGGACCGGTGCTTGGGTACTTCCCTTCCTTGGACAAGCATCCCACTTATGATTAACCCCTCTCGCAAACATCCGCAACTACGAAAGAAGAATTAAGGTAAACCTAACCATAGCATGAAACATATGGATCCAAATCAGCCCCTTACAAAGCAACACATAAACTAGGGTTTAAGCTTCTATCACTCTGGCAATCCATCATATACTTATTACTTCCCAATGCCCTCCCCTAGTCCCAAATCATGGTGAAGTGTCATGCAGTCGACGTTCACATAACACCACTAGAGGAGAGACAACATACGTCTAATCAAATATCAACGAATACCAAATTCACATGATTACTTATAACAAGACTTCTCCCATGTCCTCAGGAACAAACGTAACTACTCACAAAGCATATTCATGTTCATAATCAGAGGGGTATTAATATGCAATAAGGATCTGAACATATGATCTTCCATCGAATAAACCAACTAGCATCAAGTACAAGGAGTAATCAACACTATAGCAACCCACAGGTACCAATCTGAGGTTTTGAGACAAAGATCGGATACAAGAGATGAACTAGGGTTTGAGAGGAGATGATGCTGGTGAAGATGTTGATGGAGATTGACTGATTTCCCCCTCTCGGAGGGATGTTTCCCCACACAGAACAGCTCCGCTGGAGCCCTAGATTGGTCCTACCCAGGTTCCACCTCGAGATGACGGTGCTTCGTCCCGAAAGCTTCCTTCTGATTTTTTCCAGGGCAAAAGACACCATATAGCAGAAGATGGACGTTGGAGCCTGCCAGGTGGCACAGGAGGCAGGGGCGCGCCCTCCACCCTCATGGCTGGTGGGTGGCCCCCCTCTGGTGCTTTCTTCGCCCAATATTTTTAACATATTCCAAAACTAACTTTCATGGAGTTTCAAGACTTTTGGAGTTGTGTAGAATATTTCTCTAATATTTGCTCATTTTCCAGCCCAGAATTCTAGCTGCCGACATTTTCCCTCTTCATGTAAACCTTATAAAATAAGAGAGAAAAGGCATAAGTATTGTGATATAATGTAGTAACAACCCATAATGCAATAAATATTGATATAAAAGCATGATGCAAAATGGACGTATCAACTCCCCCAAGCTTAGACCTCTTTTGTCCTCAAGTGAAAGCCGATATCAAAAAATATGTCCACATGTTTAGAGATAGAGGTGTCGATAAAATAAAATACGAACATGAGGGCATCATGGTCATTCTTAGAACAACAACATATATTTTTTCATATGATTTCTTATGCTAAAGTAACAATCTACTCACAATGTAAAGTATGAATCAGAAACTTCATTGAAAACTAACAAACTATGGTCTAAGTCATTAAAGCAATTGCAATTTATCATAACATGGGAAAGAGTCAATATAGGAGCTTTTCAGCAAGTCCACATACTCAACTATCATTTAGTCTTTCACAATTGCTAACACTCACGCAATACTTATGGGTACGAAGTTTCAATCGGACACAGAGAAAGATAGGGGCTTATAGTTTCGCCTCCCGACCTTTTACCTCGAGGGTAATGTCAACAATAATACTTTATGAGAACCTACATCCGAGTGGATATATATATATATATATATATATATGTGTGTGTGTGTATGTATCAGGATCTTTCCAACACATAGTGCTTGCCAAAGGATAAAATTTTGATGCAAAAGAACGTCACTTTATGTTGCCACTTGTGATAGGGACCTTTATTATGCAGTCCGTCGCTTTTATTTCTTCCATATCACAAGCTCGTATAAAGCTTATTTTCTTCACACTAATAGATCATACATATTTAGAGAACAATTTTTATTGCTTGCACCGATGACAACTTACTTGAAGGATCTTACTCAATCCATAGGTAGGTATGGTGGACTCTCATGGCAAAACTGGGTTTAGGGGTGTTTGGAAGCACAAGTAGTATCTCTACTTGGTGCAAAGAATTTGGCTAGCATAAGAGGGAAAGCAAGATCAACATGTTGGACGATCCATGACAATATAAATTTTTCAGATATAAGAAAACATAACTCATTACGTTGTCTTCCTTGTACAACATCAACTTTTTAGCATGTCATATTTTAATGAGTGCTCACAATCATAAAAGATGTCCAAGATAGTGTATTTATATGTGAAAACCTCTCTTTCTTTATTACTTACTATTAATTGCAACGATGACCAAAACTCTGTATGTCAATTCTCAACAACTTTTATTCATCATACTCTTTATATGTGAAGTCATTACTCTCCATAAGATCAATATGATCTTTTTATTTCTTTTTGTTCTTTTGTTTTATTCCCTCAAGATCATAGCAAGATAGCAAAGCCCTCAACTCAAAACTAATATTTATTATATATAGCTCACAGACTCGGTCACATAGATAGAGATCAAAACAAAACTCAAAGCTAGATCATACTAAACTTTATTCTACTAGATCAAGATATAATCAAAATAATCGAACTAAGAAAAACGGTAAAGATAGAAGTGTGATGGTGATACGATACCGGGGCACCTCCCCCAAGCTTGGTGATACGTCTCCAACGTATCTATAATTTTTGATGTATTCATGCCATGTTTATAATATTTTTACAAGCTTTTGGATGATTTGGTTAGAACTAACCCGAACTGACGCTGTTTTCAGCAGAACTACCATGGTGTTGTTTTCGTGGAGAAATAAAAGTTCTCGGAATGCGCTGAAAATCAATGGAGATTTTTTTCTGCAAAATATAAAAAATACTAGAACAAAGAGTTACCGGAGAGGAGGCTCGTGGGACCCACGAGGGTGGAGGGAGCACCCACCCCCCTGGGGCGCGCCCCCTGCCTCATGGACACCCCGTGGGTCCTCCTGACTTGTTCTCGATGCCAAACCCTCCTATAAATGCAGAAACCTCCAAAAAATAACATAGATCGAGAGTTCCGCCGCTGCAAGCCTCTATAGCCACCAAAAACCAACCGGGACCATATTTCAGCACCCTGCCGGAGGGGGCGATCCATCACCGGTGGCAATCTTAATCATATCGGTGCTCTCCATGACGAGGAGGGAGTAGTTCACCCTCGGGGCTGAGGATATGTACTAGTAGCAATGTGTTTGATCTCTCTCTCTCATGTTCTTGATTTGGCACGATCTTGATGTACCGCGAGCTTTGCTACTATAGTTGGATATTATGATGTTCCTCCCCCTCTATCTCATTGTGATGAATTGAGTTTTCCCTTTGAAGTTATCTTATCGGATTGAGTATTTAAGGATTTGAGAACACTTGATGTATGTCTTGCATGTGCTTATCTGTGGTGACAATGGAGTATTCACGTGATCCACTTGATGTATGTTTTGGTGATCAACTTGCGAGTTCCGTGACCTCGTGAACTTATGCATAGGGGTTGGCACACATTTTTGTCTTGACTCTCTGGTAGAAACTTTGGGGCACTCTTTGAAGTTCTTTCTGTTTGTTGAATAGATGAATCTGAGATTGTGTGATGCATATCGTATAATCATACCCACGGATACTTGAGGTGACATTAGAGTATCTAGGTGACATTAGGGTTTTGGTTGATTTGTGTCTTAAGGTGTTATTCTAGTACGAACTCTATGATAGATCGAACAGAAAGAATAGCTTCGTGTTATTTTACTACGGACTCTTGAATAGATCGATCAGAAAGGATAACTTTGAGGTGGTTTCATACCCTACAATAATCTCTTCGTTTGTTCTCCGCTATTAGTGACTTTGGAGTGACTCTTTGTTGCATGTTGAGGGATAGTTATATGATCCAGTTATGTTATTATTGTTGAGAGAACTTGCACTAGTGAAAGTATGAACCCTAGGCCTTGTTTCCTAGCATTGCAATAACGTTTACGCTTACTTTTACCACTTGTTACCTTGCTGTTTTTATAATTTCAGATTACAAAAACCTATATCTAGCATCCATATTGCACTTGTATCACCATCTCTTCACCGAACTAGTGCACTTATACAATTTACCATTGTATTGGGTGTGTTGGGGACACAAGAGACTCTTTGTTATTTGGTTGCAGGGTTTCTTGAGAGAAACCATCTTCATCCTACACCTCCCACGGATTGATAAACCTTAGGTCATCCACTTGAGGGAAATTTGCTACTGTCCTACAAACCTCTGCACTTGGAGTCCTAACAACTCTACAAGAAAAGGTTGTGTAGTAGACATCAAGCTCTTTTCTGGCGCCGTTGTGGGGGGAGGTGAGTGCTTGAAGGTATATGTTTAGATCTTGCAATAGAATCTTTTAGTTTCTTGTTTATCACTAGTTTAGTTTATAAAAGAAAACTACAAAAAATGGATTTGAGAGTGCCCCATATGCTTCATCGTTTTAATGTCCTTCATGAAAATAAGGATTCTGATAATTCTGCCAAAGTGTTAGAAGAAGAATGTGTTAGAATGTTTGCCACTAAATCTTTGAATGATGAGCACGATTGCAATGTTGTTAGTATGAACTCTTTGAATATCCATAGTACTAATGATGATTGCACTAGTCATGATGAAAATGTCTCTTATAAGCATGTCAATTTTTGTGGAGTGCATAGAGTTTGCAAGTACACACCAAATAGGGAAGATAGATTTTGCAATAGGCATAAGTATTTAGAAACCAAATGGTTGCAAGAAAGGATAGATGTTTGTGCTGAAAATTTAAATTTTCTTAGCCATTCTTGTGAACTTTCCAATGAACGTGGCCATTTAAATATCCAATGCAAATTGTTTCATGATCAAATTGTGTCCAAAAATTGTGATGACTTTATTTCCCTTGCGCATCATAATGAACTTAGTTTGCTTCTGGGTTATGAAGAAATGAAACATATAACTAAGGATATTCCAGAAATTTCCCTTGATAAAGTTGTTGATTTTGATCTAGAGGAAATTTATATGTATTGTGCGGTGAATCGCATTGAAAATCCTTATATTGCCAATTACATAAAGAAAAGAAAACAAATAGAAGATGAAGAGAATACTAATGAAAGGGAAGAGACTTCCCAATATCCTCCTATTATTTCTTATGATGAATCAGGTAACAAGGAGGAGCTTTCTATTCAACCAATCTCATTAATAAGGAGCTTAAAAAAGAGGGTTAAACCCACACATGATGTGAAAAAGAGAAAAGACGGAGAAGCAAAGATAGAAAGGTATCCCTCCCAAATGCTGCTGCTACTATTGCTCATTGTGATGATGATAATTGCTATACTATTGGTGCTATCCATACTATTAATGATGAGAGTGATTATGCTTATGATATGAAAAGGCCCAAGCTTGGGGATGCTATGTTTGATGAGAATGACATGTTTGAGAATATATTTTATGTAATTAATGTTTGTCCCAAGCTTGGGATGCTATGTTTAATTAATATGATATTTTTAGCCTCCCAAGTTTTGATGAGCAAATTTATTATGATGATAGCATGCCTCCTATTTATGATGATTATTGTGATGACACTTATGCTATAAAAAGTAGTAATGATTATATTTATAAAACTTGTCATGATTATGATTACCCTTGTTCTGAACATTACTCTTTTAATGTGGAAACAATTTATAGTATTCGAGTTTCTTATGATACTCTCACTATTCCGAATGAGAAGAATTTTGCTTATGTGGAGAGTAGTAAATTTTCTATGCATGTAGATCATGAAAAGAATGCTTTATGTGATAGTTATATTGTTGAATTCATTCATGATGCTACTGAAAATTATTATGAGGGAGGAACATATGCTTGTAGGAATTGCAATAATATCAAGTTTCCTCTCTATGTGCTTAAAGTTTTGAACTTATGCTTGTTTTGCCTTCCTATGCTAGTTGATTATTGTCCCCATAAGTTGTTTGCTCACAAAATCCATATGCATAGGAACTGGGTTAGACTTAAATTTGCTAGTCATATTCTTCATGATTGTCTCTTTATGTTCCAAATCTTATCTTTTATGTGAGCATCATTGAAATCATCATGCCTAGCTAGGGGCGTTAAACGTTAGCGCTTGTTGGGAGGCAACCCAATTTTATTTTTGTTCTTTGCTTTTTGCTCATGTTTAGTAATAAATAATTCATCTAGCCTCTGTTTAGATGTAGGTATATGTTTTAATTAGTGTTTGTGCCAAGTAGAACCTTTGGGAAGACTTGGGTGAAGTCTATGCGATCTTGCTGTAAAAAAACAAAAACTTTTGCGCTCACGAGATTAGCTGCCATTGTTTACTGGAGAGTGATTTTAGGTTGATTCTTTTTGCAGATAATTTATAGGCAAATTCCTCACGTCTATAAAGTTATTTTAGAATTGTTGAAGTTACAGAAGTACACGAGAGTTACAGATTACTACAGACTGTTCTGTTTTTGACAGATTCTGTTTTCTATGTGTTGTTTGCTTATTTTGATGACTCTATGAGTAGTATCAGAGGTTATGAACCATGTAGAAGTTGGAATAAAGTAGATATTACACCAATATGAATTTATAATGAGTTCACAACAGTATCAAAAGTGGTGATTTATTTTCTTATACGAACGGAGCTTACGAGTTTTCTGTTGAGTTTTGTGTTGTGAAGTTTTCATGTTTTGGGTAAAGATTCGATGGACTATGGAATAAGGAGTGGCAAGAGCCTAAGCTTGGAGATGCCCAAGGCACCCCAAGGTAATATTCAAGGACAACCAAGAGCCTAAGCTTGGGGATGCCCTGGAAGGCATCCCCTCGTTCGTCTTCATTCATCGGTAACTTTACTTGGAGCTATATTTTTATTCACCACATGATATGTGTTTTGTTTGGAGCGTCATTTTATTTTGTTAGTATTTGCTTGATGTTATTTAGAATAATGTTTTGCATTTATATTTTCAATAATAATGTCAAGCATAGCCTTTACCATGCTTATTTTGCAAGTATACATGTTGCTGTTTCAAAACAGAAAGTTTACCGCTATTGCATAAATTCCCTAGAATAGTCAGAAAATGATAAAATGTTGAAACTTTTTGCATATTGAGCTATGATAAATCTTCTACAAGTTAGGTAGATTTTCATAATTTTTGGAGTTAGGGAAGTATGATTAATCTTGCATTCTTTACAGAATGTACTGTTTTGGTAGATTCCTGTTATGTTCGCATTGTTTGCATATGTTTGCTTGTTTAATGATTCTATTTGAGGATAGTAGTATTAAATATGCAGAGAAATTTAGTATGCAATGTTTAATTATAATTTTTGTGATTTGTTACAGTAGAAAATGATAAGGTTTTTGCATTGGTTTATACTAAGTTATATCATGAGTTCTTGTTCAGTTTGGTGTGGATGAAGCTTGCGAGATTTAGGAAACCGAGATATAAAAGGAATTAAGGAGACACAGAAGCTCAAGCTTGGGGATGCCCAAGGCACCCCAAGATAATATTTCAAGAAGTCTCAAGCATCCAAGCTCGGGGATGCCCCGGTAGGCATCCCACCTTTCTTCTTTAACAATTATCGGTTAGTATCGGTTGAACCTAAGTTTTTGCTTCTTCACATGATGTGTGCTATCCTTGAAATGTCACTTTGTTTTGTTTTGCTGGCTGTTTGAATAAAATACCAAGATCTGAAATTCTTAAATGTTAGAGAGTCTTCACATAGTTGCACAATTATCTGACTACTCATTGATCTTCACTTATATCTTTTGGAGTAGTTTGTCATTTGCTCTAGTGCTTCACTTATATCTTTTTTGAGCACGACGGTGGTAATGTTAGAGTCAGGCTAGTTGGGTAATTATGAAATTTAGAAATACTTGTGTTAAAGTTGGTAAGTCCCGTAGCATGCACGTATGGTGAACGTTGTGTGACAAATTTGAAGCATGGGGTGTTCTTTGATTACCTTCCTTATGAGTGGAGGTCGGGATCGCGCGATGGTTAACTCCTACCAACCCTCCCCCTAGGAGCATGCGTAGTAGTACTTTGCTTTGAGGGGTAACAAGCTTTTGCAATAAGTATATGAGTTCTTTACGACTAATGTGAGTCCATGGATTATACGCACTCTTACCCTTCCGCAATTTGCTAGCCTCTACGGTACCGCGCATTGCCCTTTCTCACCTTGAGAGTTGGTGCAAACTTCGCCGGTGCATCCAAACCTCGTGATACGATACGCTCTATCACACATAAACCTCCTTATATCTTCCTCAAAACAGCCACCATACCTACCTATTATGGCATTTCCATAGCCATTTCGAGATATATTGCCATGCAACTTTCCACCATTCCGCTTATTATGACACGCTCCATCATTGTCATGTTGCTTTGCATGATCATGTAGTTGACATCGTATTTGTGGCAAAGCCACCTTTATGATTATTTCATACATGACGCTCTTGATTCATTGCATATCCCGGTAGATCGCCGGAGGCATTCACATAGAGTCATATTTTGTCCTAAGTATTGAGTTGTAATTCTTGAGTTGTAAATAAATAAAGTGTGATGATTTCCATTATTAGAGCATTGTCCCATGTGAGGAAAGGATGATGGAGAGTATGATTCCCCCACAAGTCGGGATAAGGCTCCGGACGAAATTAAAAAAGGAAAGAAAAAAAGAGGCCAAAGAAGCCCAAATAAAATAAATGAGAGAAAACGAGAGAAGGGACAATGTTACTATCCTTTTTCCACACTTGTGCTTCAAAATAGCACCACGATCTTCATGATAGAGTGTTTCTTATTTTGTAACTTTCATATATTAGTGGGAATTTTTCATTATAGAACTTGGCTTGTATATTCCAATGATGGGCTTCCTCAAAATGCCCTAGGTCTTCGTGAGCAGGCAAGTTGGATGCACACCCACTTAGTTTCTTTTTTATGAGCTTTCATACATTTATAGCTCTAGTGCATCCGTTCCATGGCAATCCCTACTCCTCGTATTGACATCAATTGATGTGCATCTCCATAGCCCGTTGATTAGCCGCGTCAATGTGAGACTTTCTCCTTTTTTGTTTTCTCACATAATCCCTATCATCATACTCTAGTCCACCCATAGTGCTATGTCCATGGCTTACGCTCATGTATTGCGTGAGGGTTGAAAAGGCTGAAGTGTGTTAAAAAGTATGAACCAATTGCTTGGCTGAAACGGGGGTTGTGCGTGATGGGAGCATTTTGTGTGACAAAAATGAAGCATGGCCAAACTATATGATTTTGTAGGGATAAGCTTTCTTTGGCTATGTTATTTTGATAAGATATAAACTGCTTGGTTATCATGCTTGAAGTATTACTATTTTTATGTCAATATTAAACTTTTGTCTTGAATCTTTCAGATCTGAACATTCATGCCACAATAAAGAGAGATTACATTGATAAATATGTTAGGTAGCATTCCACATCAAAAATTCTATTTTTATCATTTACCTACTCGAGGACGAGCAGTAATTAAGCTTGGGGATGCTTGATACGTCTCCAACGTATCTATAATTTTTGATGCATTCATGCCATGTTTATAATATTTTTACATGCTTTTGGTATGATTTGGTTAGAACTAACCCGAACTGACGCTGTTTTCAGCAGAACTACCGTGGTGTTGTTTTTGTGCAGAAACAAAAGTTCTCGGAATGCACTAAAAATCAATGGAGATTTTTTCTGGAAAATATAAAAAATACTGGAATAAAGAGTTACCGGAGAGGAGGCTCGTGGGGCCCACGAAGGTGGAAGGCGTGCCCACCCCCCTGGGACGCGCCCCCGTGCCTCGTGGACACCCCGTGGGTCCTCCTGACTTTTTCTCGATGCCAAACCCTCCTATAAATACAGAAACCTCCAGAAAATAACCTAGATCGGGAGTTCCGCCGCTGCAAGCCTCTATAGCCACCAAAAACCAATCGGGACCCTGTTCCGGCACCCTGCCGGAGGGGGGATCCATCACCGGTGGCCATCTTCATCATCCCGACGCTCTCCATGACGAGGAGGGAGTAGTTCACCCTCGGGGCTCAGGGTATGTACCAGTAGCTATGTGTTTGATCTCTCTCTCTCTCTCTCTCTCTCTCTCTCTCTCTCTCTCGTTTTCTTGATTTGGCACGATCTTGATGTACCGCGAGCTTTGCTACTATAGTTGGATCTTATAATGTTTCTCCCCCTCTATCTCCTTGTGATGAATTGAGTTTTCCCTTTGAAGTTATCTTATCGGATTGAGTCTTTAAGGATTTGAGAACACTTGATGTATGTCTTGCATGTGCTTATCTGTGGTGACAATGGGATATTCACGTAATCCGCTTGATGTATGTTTTGGTGACCAACTTGCGAGTTCCGTGACCTTGTGAACTTATGCATAGGGGTTGGCACATTTTTTCGTCTTGACTCTCTGGTAGAAACTTTGGGGCACTCTTTGAAGTTCTTTGTGTTGGTTGAATAGATGAATCTGAGATTGTGTGATGCATATCGTATAATCATACCCACGGATACTTGAGGTGACATTGGAGTATCTAGGTGACATTAGGGTTTTGGTTGATTTGTGTCTTAAGGTTTTATTCTAGTACGGACTCTATGATAGATCGAACAGAAAGAATAGCTTTGTGCTATTTTACTACGGACTCTTGAATAGATTGATCAGAAAGGGTAACTTTGAGGTTGTTTCGTACCCTACAATAATCTCTTCATTTGTTCTCCGCTATTAGTGACTTTGGAGTGACTCTTTGTTGCATGTTGAGGGATAGTTATATGATCCAGTTATGTTATTATTGTTGAGAGAACTTGCACTAGTGAAAGTATGAACCCTAGGCCTTGTTTCCTAGCATTGCAATAACGTTTACGCTTACTTTTACCACTTGTTACCTTGCTGTTTTTATAATTTAAGATTAGAAAAACCTATATCTACCATCCATATTGCACTTGTATCACCATCTCTTCGCCAAACTAGTGCACCTATACAATTTACCATTGTATTGGGTGTGTTGGGGACACAAGAGACTCTTTGTTATTTGGTTGCAGGGTTGCTCGAGAGAGACCATCTTCATCCTATGCCTCCCACGGATTGATAAACCTTAGGTCATGCACTTGAGGGAAATTTGCTACTGTCCTACAAACCTCTGCACTTGGAGGCCCAACAACGTCTACAAGAAGAAGGTTGTGTAGTAGACATCACTTGGCAGTTGCCAAGGGGAGTGCCCATACCCATGTGTTTATGTCTCTTTCTTCGGAGGTGGTGATGTGATATTCTTGGCGATGATGCCCTTTAGGATATGATTCTCATCCTCGAGCTTATTAACTTGCTGCTTGAGATCCATTATTTTCTTACGGAGTTTACCCGTGACGAATAAAGCTCCATTCACCCATGGATGCTTCATAGCTGTGGGAGAAAAGGCAACACTCTTTTTCATATTTTCATAAGAAATAAATCTAGCATTGGGAGGGATGGCCAAATTTGGAATTGCTGAGCTCTGAAGTTCCTCCATCATGAATCTGGCTTGGAGACGAGAGGTAACTTCTTGGTCCTCCTCCATGGCGTCTACCCTTTTCAAGTCGGCCTCCATCTCTTCCTCCGTTGATGGCCCAAAGTGGTCAACATCGCTGTTTTCTCTTGGCCCCGGTGTTGGATGAGATACCCGACTCTCACCGACTGACTCTTGAGAAGACATCTTGCTCTAAATTTGTTGCAGAAACAACACAAAACAAAAATAGAGGATTTCGTCGTGCGGTGGTCAAAACCTTGAGAGATTATATAATGAATTTTTACCGACCATAAGAAGTATCATGCAAGAAAATGGAGTCCGTAGGGCACACGAGGTGGCCACGAGGCAGGGGGCGCGTCGAGGGGGTAGGGCACACCATCCACCCTCGTGGATGCCTCGTGTCTCTTTCAGTCTACTTTTAATTTTCCTAATTTTTTAAATATTCCAAAACAGAGAAAAATTGCTATTAGAACAGTTTTGGAGTCGGTTTACTTACCGTACCACATATCTATTCCTTTTCGGAGTCTTAGACGTTCTGGAATGTGTCCCTTATGTACTCCTCTGGGGTTACGGTGTCAATAACATTGGTTTCAACATTTATGGGATTACCTGAGATATAATGTTTGATTCTTTGACCATTTACCACCTTCGGATTTGTGCCTTCGATGCTGTTGATTTTTATGGCACCGGAACGATAGACCTCCTCGATAATGTAAGGACCTTCCCATTTAGAGAGAAGTTTTCCCGTAAAAAATCTTAAACGAGAGTTGTATAGCAAAACATAATCACCTACATTAAACTCACGCTTTTGTATCATTTTGTCATGCCATCTTTTAACCTTTTCTGTAAACAACTTGGCATTCTCATAGGCTTCGGTTCTTCATTCATCAAGCGAGCTAATGTCAAATAGTCTCTTCTCACCGGAAAGTTTGAAATAATAGTTGAGCTCTTTCATAGCCTAATATAACTTATGTTCTAGTTCGAGAGGTAAGTGACATGCTTTTTGATAAACCATTTTATACGGAGACATACCCATAGGATTTTTATAGGCAGTTCTATAAGCCCATAATGCATCATCAAGTTTCTTGGACCAATTCTTTCTAGATCTATTAACAGTCTTTTGCAAGATCAATTTAATCTCCCTATTACTCAATTCTACTTGACCACTAGACTGAGGGTGGTATGGAGATGCAATTATACGATTAACATCATACTTAGCAAGCATTTTACGAAAAGCACCATGAATAAAATGTGAACCACCATCAGTCATTAAGTATCTAGGGACTCCAAACTTTGGAAAATTAACTTCTTTAAGCATCTTAATAGAGGTGTTATGATCATCACTACTAGTTGGAATAGCTTCTACCCACTTAGTAACATAATCAACAACACCTAAAATATGTGTATACCCATTAGAGGAAGGAAAAGGTCCCATATAATCAAAGCCCCAAACATCAAATGGTTCAATAACAAGTGAATAATTCATAGGCATTTCCTGACGTCTACTAATATTACCAATTCTTTGACATTCATCGCAAGATAAGACAAACTTACGAGCATCTTTGAAGAGAGTAGGCCAACAAACACCGGATTCCAATACCTTATGTGCAGTTCTATCTCCAGCGTGGTGTCCTCCATAAGCCTCGGAGTGACACTTGCGTAGGATCTGTTCATGTTCATGCTCAGGTACACAACGTCTAATCACACCATCTACTCCTGCTTTATAAAGGTGTGGATCATCCCAAAAGTAATGTCTTAAATCATAGAAAAACTTTTTCTTTTGCTGGTATGCGAAACTAAGTGGTATAAAATTTAGCAACAATGTAATTAGCATAATCATCATACCATGGAGCAATACGAGAAGCATTTACGACAGCTAATTGTTCATCAGGAAAGCTATCATCAATAGGTAGTGTGTCATCAAAAACATTTTCTAACCTAGATAAGTTGTCTGCAACGGGGTTCTCAACCCCCTTTCTATCAATAATATGCAAATCAAATTCTTGTAGCAAGAGGACCCATCTAATAAGTCTAGGCTTAGCATCTTTCTTTTCCATAAGATATTTAATAGCAGCATGATCAGTGTGAACAATTACTTTGGAATCAACAATATAAGGTCTAAACTTATCACAAGCAAGTACAACTACTAAAAATTCTTTTTGAGTAGTGGCATAATTTTTCTGGGCACTATCTAGAGTTTTACTAGCATATTGGATAACATTTAATTTCTTATCAACTCTTTGTCCTAGAACATCACCTACAACATAATCACTAGCATCACACGTAATTTCAAAGGGTAAATTCCAATCAGGTGGCAGAACAATAGGTGCAGAAATCAAGGTGTTCTTAAGTATTTCAAATGCTTCTACACAATCATCATCAAAAACAAAAGGAACATCTTTTTGCAAGAGATTAGTGAGAGGCCTAGAAATTTAAGAGAATTCTTTAATAAACCTCCTATAGAAACCAGCATGACCAAGAAAACTTCTTATACCTGTGATATCTTTAGGACACGACATCTTTTCAATAGCATCTAGTTTAGCTTTATCAACTTCAATGCCTCTTTCAGAAATTTTATGCCCAAGACAATACCTTCATTAACCATAAAGTGGCACTTCTCCCAATTCAAGACAAGATTAGTTTCTTTGCATCTCTACAAAACTCGATCAAGGTTGCTTAAGCAATCATCAAAAGAAGTTCCGTAAACGGTGAAATCATCCATGAAAACCTCAACAATCTTTTCACAAAAGTAAGAGAATATAGCAGTCATACATCTTTGAAAGGTAGCAGGTGCATTGCATAAACCAAAAGGCATAGGTCTATAAGCAAAAGTATCGAAAGGGAAAGTAAAAGTGGTCTTTTACTGATCCTCTTTAGACACAAGTATTTGAGAGAAACCAGAATAACCATCTAGAAAGCAAAAATGTGTATGTTTGGATAGTCTTTCTAGCATTTGATCAATAAAAGGTAGAGGGTAATGATCTTTTCTAGTAGCTTTATTTAATTTGTGGAAATCAATTACCATTCTATAACCTGTAACAATTCTTTGTGGGATCAATTCATCCTTATCATTAGGAACAACAGTAATACCTCCCTTCTTAGCGACACAATGAACGGGACCTACCCACTGAATATGAGCAACATGATAAATTATATCTGCCTCCAAAAGCTTTAGTATTTCATTTCTTACCACTTCTTTTCATCTTAGGATTTAACCATCATTGATGATCAACAACTGGTTTAGCATCTTTCTCCAGTTGTATTTTGTGTTGGCATAGTGTGGGACTAATGCCCTTAAGATCATCAAGAGTATATCCAATAGCAGCACGGTGCTTCTTCAGAGTTTTCAATAATTTGTCTTCTTGATGCTCTGAAAGGTTAGCACTAGTAATAACAGGATATATCTTCTTTTCATCAAGATAAGCATATTTGAGAGTATCAGGTAATTGTTTAAGCTCACACACGGGATCACCCTTGGGTGGGGGAGGATCGCCAAGGATTTCAATAGGCAAGTTGTGTTTCAAAATAGGCCCTTGTTTAAAGAATATCACATCTATTTCCCTTCTTTCATTCATAAACATATCATTTTCATGGTCGAGCAAATATTGTTCTAAAGGATCATTAGGAGGCATAGCAATAAAAGAAAAACCAATAATTTCATATTTACTAGGAAATTCTTTATCATGGGGTTGTCTACGAAATTTAGCAAAATTAAAATCATGAGACATATCCCCTAAACCAACAGTAACAATATCCTTTTCACAGTCTATGTTAGCATTAACAGTATTCAAGAAAGGTCTACCAAATATAATGGGACAAAAGTCATCTTGTGGGGAACCAAGAACAAGAAAATCAGTACGGTATTTAATTTTCTCACACAAGACTTCAACATCTCTAACAATCCCAATTGGTGAAATAGTGTCTCTATTGGCAAGCTTAATAGTAACATCAATGCTTTCTATCTCAACAGGTGCAATATCATGCATAATTTCTTTGTATAAGGAATGAGGTATTGCACTCACACTAGCACCCATATCACATAAGCCATGATAACAATGATCTCCTATTTTAACAGAAACAACAGGCATGCCAACAACAAGTTTATGTTTATTTTTAGTATTGGGTCTAGCAATTCTAGCAGCTTCATCACATAAACAAATAACATGCCCATCAATATTATTGACCAAGAGATCTTTGACCATAGCAATACTAGGTTTAACTTTAATTTGTTCAGGGGGTGTAGGTGTTCTAGCATTACTCTTGCGAACCACAATTGAAGCTTTAGCATGATCCTTTATTCTAACTAGAAAGGGTGGTTTCTCAATATAAGCGGTAGGAACAATAGGATCAACATTATAAGTAATAGTTTTTTCTTCAAGTTTAATAGGTTCTACTACCTTCACTTCAATGGGAGGATGATATTTAAACCATTTCTCCTTAGGGAGATCAACATGATTAGCAAAAGATTCAAAGAAAGAAGCTACTATCTCAGAGTCAAGTCCATATTTAGTGCTAAATTCACGAAAAGCATCGGTATCCATAAAAGAATTAACACAATCAAACTTAGGGGTTATACCTGACTCCTTAACTTCGTCGAGTTCCCAATATTCAGAGTTGCATTTAATTCTTTCCAATAAATCCCATTTGAATTCTATAGTTTTCATCATAAAAGAACTAGTACAAGAAGTATCGAGCATGGAGCGATCATTATGAGAAAGCCGAGCTTAAATTTTTCGAATAATAATTTCTCTTGAGAGCTCATGATTGGGGAATTAATATAGCATTGACTTAAGCCTCCCCCAAGCTTGAGCGCTACTTTCTCCTTCACGAGGCCAAAAATTATATATATAACTACGATCACGATGAACTAGATGCATAGGATAAAACTTTTGATGAAATTCTGATTTCAATTGGTTGTAGTTCCATGATCCAATATCATCACATAGCCTATACTAGCTCAATGCCTTTCCCTTCAAAGATAAAGGGAAGACCTTCTTCTTGACAAACATCCTCAGGCATACCTGCAAGCTTAAACAATCCACAAACTTCATCCACATAGATTAGGTGCATATCAGGATGTAATGTTCCATCTCCTGTATAGGGATTAGCTAGCAGTTTCTCTATCATACCCGAAGTAATTTCAAAGTAAATATTTTCATTAGGTTCAATAGGTTGAGGAGCAACTCTTTTCTCTTCTGACCGGGGTGAACATACCCCAAACAAGCCCCTCAAAGGATTATTTTCCATAGTAACAAGTGACAGTAAATTTTAGCACACTATATAAATGTTTCCTTACCAAAGGCGCTTCACTCCCCGGCAACGGCGCCAGAAAATAGTCTTGATGGCCCGCAAGTATAGGGGATCTATCATAGTCCTTTCGATAAGTAAGAGTGTCGAACCCAACGAGGAGCAGAAGGAAATGACAAGCGGTTTTCAGTAAGGTATTCTCTGCAAGCACTAAAATTATCGGTAACAGATAGTTTTGTGATAAGGTAATTCATTACGGGTAACAAGTAACAAAAGTAAACAAGGTGCAGCAAGATGGCCCAATCCTTTTTGTAGCAAAGGACAAGCCTGGACAAACTCTTATTGAAAGCAAATCGTTCCCTGATAACCCACAAGTAGAGGGGATCGCAACAGTTTTCGAGGGTAGAGTATTCAACCCAAATTTATAGATTAGACACAAGGGGAGCAAAAGAATATTTGAAGGTATTAGGAGCTGAGTTGTCAATTCAACCACACCTGGAGATTAATTATTTGCAGCAAAGTGATTAGTAGCACAATAGTATGATAGTTTTGATGATAGCAGAAGTAGTAACGGTAACAGTAACAGTGATAGCAGTGATATTGTACCAGTAACGATAGCAATAGCAGTAGTAGTAACTTAGCAAGGACAATATAAGATAAATTCGTAGGCATTGGTTCGGTGAATTGTTGGATGATATTCATCATGAGACAGTTATAACCTAGGCCGATATGACACTAGCTCCAGTTCATTAATATAATGTAGGCATGTATTCTATAAATAATCATACGTGCTTATGGAAGAACTTGCAAGACATCTTTGGTCCTACCCTCCCGTGGTTGCGGGGTCCTATTGGAAACTAAGGGATATTACGACCTCCTTTTAATAGAGAACCGAAACAAAGCATTATCACACGGTGAATATGTGAACTCCTCAAACTACGGTCATCACCGGGAGTGGTCCCGACTGCTGTCACTCTGGGGTCGCCGGATCATAACACGTAGTAGGTGACTCTAACTTGCAAGATCGGATCTATAACATGGATGTAATGGTGATAACATAAATGGTTCAGATCTGAAATCATGGCACCCGGGCCCAAAGTGACAAGCATTAAGCATGGGAAAGTCATAGCAACATCAATCTCAGAACATAGTGGATACTAGGGATCAAGCCCCAACAAAACTAACTCAATCACATCATGAATCTCATCCAATTCCTCACCAACCAGCGAGCCTACGAAGGAATTACTTACTCCCAGTGGGGAGCATCATGGAATTGGCGATGGAGATGTGTTGGTGATGACAAAGATCGAAGATCCCCCTCTCCGGAGCCTCAAACGGACTCCAGATCTGGCCTCCTGATGAAGAACAGGAGACGGCGGCGGCTCCGTCTCGTGAAACACGATAATTCTTTCTCTTCTCTTTTTTTCTAGAATTATGGGATTTTATAGCGTCGGTTTGAGGGTCAGCGGGGCCACCAGGTGGGCATCACCCACCAGGGCGCGCCCTGGTGGGTTGTGCCCACCCAGGTGCCCCCCTTAGATACCTCCTGGCTCCATAAATTCTCTTATTTTATATAAAAATCCTCGCAAAGTTTTGTTCCATTCCGAGAACTTTTATTTCTGCACAAAAACAACACCATGGTAGTTCTGCTAAAAGCAACGTCAGTCCGGGGTTAGTTCCATTCAAATCATGCAAATTAGAGTCCAAAACAAGAGGAAAAGCGATAGGAAAAGTAGATACGTTGGAGACGTATCAACTCCCCCAATCTTAAACCTTTGCTTGTCCTCAAGAAATTCAGTTGATAAACTGAAAGTGAAAAAGAAAAACTTTTACGAACTCTTTTGCTCTTGTTTCATAACTAAGCTTAAGCAACACCCAGGTTTTCAGCAAGGATTATAAATAACCATGTCGACAATAACTCTTAAAAATTATATTAACTCATATCACTGACATAAACAACTTGAGAGCAACAATAAGATATCTGAAATAGCAACACGTTGTCAAAATAGACATGATATAATATTGCAATAGTGGTATCTCGCTAGCCCTTTCTGAGACCGCAAAACATAAATGAAGAGCACCCCCAAAGTTGAGGCAGCGAATAAACATTGTAATTCATGCTAGAAAAGATCCAGTCATGATGCACCCAACATTAGATATACACAATGCATCACCATGACAGAAGTGCTCTTAGGTTCTGGTGCTTATTTGAGAAGGTGATGACACAACATAAGAGTAAATAGATAGTCCCTTCGCAGAGGGAAGCAGTAGTTTGCAGAGGTGCCGGAGCTCAAGGTTTTAAAACAGAGGTAAATGATATTTTGAGACATGGAAGATACCGACCACCTCCTGTCGTTCCATGAACGATCCAGGCACACAAAAATGATATTTATTTGAAGTGTTTAGAGGTGGCACATGCAAATTTACTTAGGGTGGCAGGGTAATACCGCATATAGGTAGATATGGTGGACTCATCTGGAATAACTTGGGTTTTAGGTTTTTGATGTACAAGCAGAGTTCCCACTTAGTACAGGTGAAGGCTAGCGAATAGGTTGAGAAGCAGCCAGCTAGAGAGCAACAACGGTCATGAACATGCATTATGCATAAGTAACACTAGATACTAGCATGAGTAGGATATGAACACCATGAACATAAATATCATAGAGGCTATGTTGGTTTTCATTCAACTACATGCATGAACATGCGCCAAGTCAAGCCACTCGAACATTCAGAGGAGGATACCATATCATCATACTACATAACAACCATTTTAACGCAATGTTGATATCCAAGATAAGTCATTATTCACTCCTAGCTACTTATGCATGGCATGAGAAACTATAATCTCTAATTTTCATTGCAAACATGTTTGATCATAATAGGCTGAAGCATGGATACTAGGTTAAACATATTTACAAAAACAGAACAAGTCGAGTTCATACCCGTTTCTCTCTACCACGGCCAGTTCATCTAATATCGTCATTATTGCCTTTCTCTTGCACGACCGAACGATTTGAAATAATAATAGTGCAAGGGTGCCATGGACTAAGTTGGAATCTGCATACATTTTATTCAAGAGGAGAAGACAAGGTAGTATGGGCTCTTTGTTAGATCAACAATAATGCAAATGAGAGCCAGTCAACACTTTCATTGTGGTCTTCTCCTCGGTATGACTCGATAAAAGAAAAATAAATTCAGAGAAACACACTGAAATGTTTTTGGAGTTTTTGTTATTTTGAAAGCAAGCAAACGAAAAGGGGCAAGCAAAAACGAGAAAAACTATTTACACGGGAAAGCTCCCATCAAGTCAAAGAAGAACAAGGAAATCTTTTTGGGTTTTCTTATTAGTACTACAACAATTTAAACTAGGAAGAAAAATCAAAAAGAAGCAAGAAACATATTTTTGGGATTTTCTCAAAGTTTTACAAACACACAAGAAGAAAGCAAGAAAAATAATTTAAGCATGGATGATACAATGAAAAAATGTGTACACCGACAACTGGAATGAAATGTGTGAATATGAATGTAATGTCGGTGGGAATACGTACTCCCCCAAGCTTAGGCTTTTGGCTTAACTTGGTATTCAGTAAGTAGCCTGGATGGTAGTCGGCGTGGTAGCTCATGGAGGCCCTCGGTGCTGATGCCTCCACCCGCCGTGCTGCCTCCACTGCTGCATTGTGAGCTCGAGCCTCGCTCTCCAAAAAAAATATCTTCCTCTGCTATGATAGTCAAAAAGAGCAGGCACAGGCAAATATGTGTGCACAACAGAAGTTTGGTTAAACAATAGATTATAAGTGAAGTCATGAATTTTTCCCTTGAGGATCTTATGGCTTTTTAAAGCACCAAAGTCTAAATACTGCGTGGGTAGGATAGGGTCAAAGGGAAAAGGTGAAACACCCAGTTCTCGTGCTAAACGCGCGGCATAAATTCCGCCATAGAAATAGCCACTGTTAGCATTATGCTGCAATCCGCGTGCAACAATTGCTCCAAGGTTATAACTCCTTTCACCAATGAGAGCGACGCGTATGAGGCTCAACTCTAGAGCACAAAGTGTACTATAGTCTTGCTTGCCTACTATGAATTTTCCATTAAATAATGCGAAGTACTGGATTGCAGGAAAATGTATGCTCTTTATTCTACCTTGTGCCACTCCCCTAGTTTCACCAAAGCAAAGACTAGTTAACAATGACTCAAACTCAGACCTAGGTGGCTCATCGAGTGAACCCAGAATGGGATTTTGCAGAGGTGAGCAAACCTTTCTAGAGAGATGGTAAATGGATTATCATAAAGTTTAAAAGATACCCTAGACTCACGTGGAAAGAATTTAAATTCTTTGACAAATGATTCGGTGAGGATAAGGCATTGGTCACACTTATCTAAAACGTAGGGACCGAGCTCGGCATTGTGAACTAATTTCTCAAATTCCTCCTTAATACCAACTCTCACCATGTAGTCGTTGCATGGCCATAAGCATGTTTTGGTGGTGGCACTTCGAATGGACTTTTCGCTTGGTTCAGCATAGGACCGACGAACGGAGTTGCTGCTAGAGGATGCCTCCGAGGTTCTCCTCCTCGAAGAACTCCTTCCAGAGAAGCTCATAATGTTCGCGTATAATTTTCTGGAAAAATTTTGGTCATGAAAAATTTATTAACAAAACTCCACAAGAATAATAGCAACTACGCATAGGGGTGTATAGAGGCTATATCAAGCATTCAAACTACTTAGAACTCTAAGAATTCAACATGCAAGCTCATCTACAGCAACACCAAGAGTAGCTAATTATTCTAAATATAAACCACTAAAGCAAAAACTAATTGGACACATGGAGGAGTCACATACCAAGCAACAAATCCCCGATATAGTTTCAGAAACGGAGCTTCAAGCAAAGAGATCAAAATCCACGGTTTCAGAGGCAATAACACGAGAGAGAGAGAGAGTGAGAGAGAGAGAGAGGGAGAGAGGGAGAGAGAGAGAGAGGTGGTGTTTTTTCTGGGTAAATGGAGTGGTATGGGAGGAAGAAGTAAGTGAGGGGGCCCACCAGGTGGGCAGCACCTACCAGGGCGCCTGGGGGGGCTGGTGCGTCCAGGTGGGTTCTGCCCACCTGGTGCACCTCCCTCTGATATTATTTGCACCAGAAATTCATAAATATTGAAAAAAATCATATTAGATTTTCACAGCATTCTGAGAACTTTTTTCCGGTCATTTTTTTATTGTATGAAAAAAGCAGAAAACAGACAAAGCATGGCATTCTATTTTATTCAACTAATAAAAACATAAAGCAAAAGGTAGGAACAGAAGGTAGTGCTTACTAAATAATCAACTTCATACCTCTCAAAAATGATCCATTAATAAGGTTGATCAAGTCTTATTTAACAACCACTTTCGACTAGCATGAAACCGAAGAACTTTCGTAAATCACTAAATTACCTCAATGGGGATATGAATGTCCCCAACAATAAGCATTTCATATTTTTCTTTTTAACAGTAGGTAGAGGTAGTTGAAAACTTCCAATAGTGATTGTTAGAGATTTTTCAATAGCATTAATAACATTCACTTGGAATTGTTTCTTCGGAAAGTGCACCGTATGCTCATTACCATTGATATGAAAAGTGATCTTGCTTTTATTGCAATCAATAACATCCCCTGCAGTATTCAAGAAGGGTCTACCACTACTACACGATGCTGCTAACACGACATTGCGATCAGAGACCCTTTGAGAAATTGTGTGCGATGCAATAATCGCAAACGGTGGTGTCAAAGAACCATCTAAAATGTGCAAAACGTTTGCGATGACGGCTGCATCAAAGACGGTTCAGATTTTAGTTGCGTGTGCGATGCACAGCATACAGCTCAGTTCAATTAACTGTTTGCGATGAGGAGGAACAAAAGAAATAGGTAGCCAGATGAAGGTGTGTGCGATACACAGTATACGGTACACTCGGATGAACTGTTTGTGATTAGGCAACACAAAGGAAATGGTCAGCCAGGTCAAGGTGTGTGTGCGATATACAACATGCGGTTCACTCGGATGAACTGTTTGCGTTGAGACAAGAGAACAGAAACGGTTCAATATAACAAGATGTGTGTGATACGCGGCAAACGGGCCTGTAATCAGAAATGTGTGCAAAGACCGATAATAACACAGACGATTGCTTCTAATAAGACGTATGTGATATGCTCTGTCTACACAACATGTATTAGCCATTGGGGGTCGGGCGGTCATTCGGATATGCTGTAAGGATGCGAAGAGGCATCCTATATCCGCAAGGACTAGCTGTTCCACCAGTAGCATCTAAGAGACTCTCAAGTTAAGTGTGCTCAGGCTGGAGCAACCATCAGATGGGTGACTGGATGGAAAGTTGTGTTGATGTTAAATTAACTGATAGGATGGGTCATATCGGTCAAATGACCGAAATGACCCATTCCCTCAGCTAATTTAACCTCGAGGTCCTTGTTTTTTATTTTTATTTTATTTTTTAACATATGTTAAAGAAGGTCTACCGCATTACCTTTTTGACAATGTGTATACATGGCATACAGTTGATCCATTCGACCTGTTTTGTGATGGAATATGCCGTGTGTGTTGTGGGCGTTTGCTTGCTAGTGTACAACAGTTTGCGATTGATGAATTCATCACCAACGGGTTCCCTAGTGTGGTCCGTGTTCACCTCATCATCATCTACTTCTTGTGCTAGCTCGATGTTCCTTTATATCGTAAGTTTCCATTAATTGATGGCGTTATGAACACTCCACCGTTTCCCGCCATTTCCTCACCTGTTTCCTGCCACCCAGTGATATTGCACATAAACCTAGGCGCGGCGTGACGCACAGAGGCAACAAGCGCATCCTGTAGCACATCCACCTTTTCCAAGCATGCCAATGCACCAAAGCGTCGCCTCTGCCATCAACCTCGTCGACGAGGAAAACCAGAAGGCGCCACAACCCTTCGAGGCCGCGGCGCTCCTCGGCAACGCGATGGACGATGCTGTGATGCGCGTCATCGCCAGGGTTGAGAAGACCTTTGGCGCATGGCGCTTCAGCGCCGCGGATCAAGATAGGCATGTCAGCACCGAGAGGCTGCAGCTCACCGGACAACATGATCGATGGCGCGCCGCACAGCAAGCTAGGCGCGTCTACACCGATAGGTTGCAGCTCACCACATGGCGAGAGCGTTGGAGCGTCGCAGAGCGAGAGGCGCGGCGCGCCGCACAGCAAGAGTGGATCCATCGACGCTTGCCTGCTGTTGACAGGGCGTCGCAGCTGGGTACACGTCCCGTCAGTACCCCCATTCCTCGCCAGGAGTGGCACAGGCCCTCTGCGTCGTACTTGCACCAGAGGTCAACCGCACCATACTTGCATCGGACGCCCGCTGTGCCGTTCGCATAGGTCAGGCCGTTCGCCTTGTCCGCGGCCTGATCGATGCCAACGCGCTAGTCGGTAGGCTCGACCGCCTCCTCGGCCCATGTGTCCACCTGGGTGCAGTAGAGGAACATGGTTGTCGCATCCTCGAGGTGGTGATCTCTGAGGAAATAAACAACTTGGAGCTTGAGATCGCGCTCCAGATGTACCGCGAGCGTGTCGACCGCTTGGATGAACGCCTGCACGAGTTTAGGAAGAGCCAAGAGCTACCGTAGGCAAGGGCTGCTGGTCATGGTCTCATGGATGTGTAGTCGTTTCGACGTGGATAGCTATGTATTCACAGCAATCATACTATTGCTCTGTTTATTGCTCTGTTTTAATGTGTGTACTCTATTTTCCGTTCTTATATGTTCTGTTTTAATGTGTGTTTATACGCTTTCCATTCTGTATATGTGGATGCTAAAAAATAGATTCAAATTAGTATACAAAAACATATAGAAAATGGAATTCATAATATATAAAATATTAATTGTTCATTAGTTCATCAAAGAATATATATAATATCATCACATATACGTGATGATACTTAACTACTAGGTATAATGCATAAAATTGGAAACGAACAATACTAAAACTAATAATCCCTCCTGGGGCCAGTATTCTGGCAGCCGCTCGCAGCATCTCCCTGGTGCGCGGTGTCATCCCAGAGCGGAGGCAGTACTCTGCCTCCTCCGCCTCGCAGCGCTTGACGTGTCGATCTGCCTCTTGCAGGCAGATGCACGCGAATGTTCTTGCCATTTTGTTGGGCGCCCACCGGAGCTCCTCATTGGTGGCACGCTGCAGCTTATCGGCCCAGCTCCACGCAGTGACGAGGCGCCTAGCACCTCTGGCCTTCCTCGCGAAGTACCCGTCTTCGTACACCTCCTCTGCATGATGACGCGCTTGCCCCCAAAGCTCCGCCGCCTCCTTCTTCCAGGCGGCATCACGGGCTTCACAGGACGCCTGGTACCTGGCATCCTCCTCCGCCATCTCCTTCTTGAAAGCCACTTGCCTGGCTTTCTCACCCGGCGGCAGCGACTTCCAAAGACAAAGATCGTACTGGCCCCAAAACGAATCCAAAGTTGGGGGGTCCGGCGCAACCTCATCCGGCGGCGCGTAGGTGTCCTTGTCGCTGCTCTTCGAGTGAGTGTTCTCGGGGGGTGGCGACTCCTCGTCGGTGCGTGGGCACACGGCAGCGCCATGGCAAAGATTTGAGATAGATAGATAGATAGATAGAGAGAGAGAGAGAGAATGAGCGAGAGAGAGATAAAGAGAGAGGGCGAGCAAAGGGAGGATCTAGATGAAAATGCATGCAGGACGACGTGAGCAAGGTAGTATTTATTGGCGGCCGGAATCTAAATCCACGGGAACGGTACACGCGCCGGTCGCCGGAATTTACAAGTATTGTAGTTTGAAATTACACAGGATTCTCGCAGCAAAATCCATGTGTGAACATAATAGTTGACGGTTCCCAATGCAGAACCGTGTATGATTAATAAAGTCCGCCACTCAACTTCCAAACCTCGAGGCGTGAAATAGAGTGCTAATAGTGTGGGGCCGGTTATCTTGCCAGATTTAACATTTTCTTTTTTGAACACCAGATATTTACATCGTCTGATGATTTTTTAACTTGCACACAAGTACACAAATATGATTTTTCAAACTATTATGGTTAGTCGTTGCATGTAGATGTAGTTCAAATTTGAATTACGATCATTAAATGGCTAGAAAATCACTTAAATGTCTTCAAAAGGTCAAATGACCCCTGAAATTTTCCAAATTTTCACATGACACTTGTATTAGTGCATGTTACACGTAGAAAAAAAATGAAGGCCGTAAGAGGAAGCTATCTGTCGTTCGTCATCAAACATGCATTGTTCCCTTCTCGGAACCACGAGCGTTCTAGTGAGTTGCTCCGATTTGTGAGGGGTGTGTATCCAAACTTTTGTCAAACAAACCAATTTTTGTACCACAACAGCTTGGTGGTATGACAGTACATCAAGCAAGGTTTCATGTTTTTTTGAACATTTTTTAATTTTTTGGAATAAAAATGCCATGGCACTCCATGCACGTACATGTGTCCCTGCCGTGAGACCAATATGTTTGAAAATTCCTTCTACTTTACTGCACATGGAATTAACTCGCACACAACTACACAAATATGATTTTTCAAACCGTTATGGTTAGCCATTGCATGTACATCTAGTTCAAATTTGAATTACGGCCATTAAATGGCTAGGAAATCACTTAAATGTCTTCAAAAGGTCAAATGGCCCCCTGAAATTTTCCAAATTTTCACATGATAGTTTGTATCACTGCACATTACACATAGAAAAAATTTGATGGCCATAAGAGGAAGCTATGTGATGTTCGTCATCAAACATGCATTGTTCCCTCTCGGAACCACGAGCCTTCTAGTGAGTTACTCCGGTTTATGAGGGTTATGTGTACAAACTTGCGTAAGGCAAGCCAATTTTTGTACCATATCATCTTGGTGGCATGACATTACATGAAGCAAGGTTTCATGTTTTTGTGATCATTTTTTAATTTTTTGGTATAAAAATGCCATGGCACTCCATGCATGTACATGTGTCCATGCCGTGAGACCAATATGTTTGAAAATTCCTTCTAGTTACTGCACAAGGAATTAACTCGCACAGAAGTACACAAATATGATTTTTGAAACCATTATGGATAGCCATTGCATGTACATCTAGTTCAAATTAGAATTACGGTCATTAAACGGGTAGGAAATCACTTTAATGTCTTCAACAGGTCAAATGCCCCTGAAAATTTCCAAATTTTCACATGACAGTTTGTATCAGTGCACATTACACGCAGAAATTTTTTGAAGGCCGTAAGAGGAAGCTATCTGTGATTCGTCATCAAACATGCATTGTTCCCTCTCGGAACCATGAGCCTTCTAGTGAGTTGCTCCGGTTTGTGAGGGGTGTGTGTCCAAACTTTCGTCATACAGGTCAATTTTTGTACCACATCATCTTGGTGGCATGACATTACATCAAGCAAGGTTTCAAGTTTTCCTGATCATTTTTTAATTTTTTGGAATAAAAATGCCATGGCACTCCATGCATGTACATGTGTCCATGCCGTGAGACCAATATGTTTGAAAATTCCTTCTAGTTTACTGCACATGGAATTATCTCGCACATAAGTACACAAATATGATTTTTAAACCGTTATGGTTAGTCGTTGCATGTACATCTAGTTCAAATTAGAATTGCGGTCATTAAATGGCTAGGAAATCACTTAAATGTCTTCAAATGGTCAAATGACCCCTGAAATTTTCCAAATTTTCAGATGATAGTTTGTATCAGTGCACATTAAAAAATTTGAAGGCCATAAGAGGAAGCAATCTATCGTTCGTCATCAAACATGCATTGTTCCCTCTCGGAACCATGAGCCTTCTAGTGAGTTTCTTCGGTTTATGACGGGCGTGTGTCCAAACTTTTTTCAAACAGACCAATTTTTGTACCACATCATCTTGGTGGCATGACATTACATCAAGCAAGGTTTCATGTTTTTCTAAACATTTTTTATTTTTTGGAATAAAAATGCCATGGCACTCCATGCATGTACATGTGTCAATGCCGTGAGACCAATATGTTTGAAAATTCCTTCTACTTTACTGGACATGGAATTTACTCGCATAGAACTACACAAATATGATTTTTCAAACCATTATGGTTAGCCGTTGCATGTACAGCTAGTTCAAATTTTAATTACGGTCATTAAATGGCTAGGAAATCACTTAAATGTCTTCAAAAGGTCAAATAACCCCCTGAAATTTTCCAAATTTTCACATGACAGTTTGTATCTGTGCACATTACACGTAGAAAAATTTGATGGCCGTAAGAGGAAGCTATCTGTCGTTCGTCATCAAACGTGCATTGTTCCCTCTTGGAACCACGAGCCTTCTAGTGAGTTGCTCCGGTTTATGAGGGGTGTGTGTCCAAACTTTCGTCAAGCAAGCCAAATTTTGTACCACATCATCTTGGTGGCATGACATTACATCAAGCAAGGTTTCATCTTTATCTGAACATCTTTTAATTTTTTGGAATAAAAATGCGATGGCACTCCATGCATGTACATGTGTCCATGCCGTGAGATCAATATGTTTGAAAATTCCTTTAATTTACTGCACATGGAATTAACTCGCACACAAGTACACAAATATGATTTTTCAAACCGTTATGGTTAGCCGTTGCATGTACATCTAGTTCAAATTAGAATTACGATCATTAAATGGCTAGGAAATCAATTAAATGTTTTCAAAAGTTCAAATTCCCCTGAAGTTTTCCAAATTTTCACATGACAGTTTGTATCAGTGCATATTACACGTAGAAAAATTTTGAAGGCTGTAAGAGGAAGCTATCTGCCGTTCATCATCGAACATGCATTGTTCCCTCTCGGAACAACGAGCCTTCTAGTGAGTTGCTCTAGTTTGTGAGGGGTGTGTGTCAAAACATTCATCAAATAGGCCAATTTTTGTACCACATCATCTTAGTGGCATGACATTACATCAAGCAAGGTTTCATGTTTTTCTGATCATTTTTTAATTTTTTGGAATAAAAATGCCATGGCACTCCGTGGATGTACATGTGTCCATGTCGTGAGACTAATATGGTTTAAAATTCCTTCTAATTACTGCACATGGAATTATCTCGCACACAAGTACACAAATATGATTTTTCAAACCGTTATGGTTAGCCGTTGCATTTACATCTAGTTGAAATTAGAATTACGATCATTAAATGGCTAGGAAATCACTTAAATGTCTTCAAAACGTCAAATGACCCCTGAAATTTTCTAAATTTTCACATGACAGTTTGTCTCAGTGCACATTACACGTAGAAAAATTTTGAAGGCCGTAAGAGGAAGCAATCTGCCGTTCGTCATCAAACATGCATTGTTCCCTCTCGGAACCACGAGCCTTCTAGTGAGTTGCTCCAGTTTGTGAGGGGGGTGTCTCCAAACTTCCGGTAAACATGCCAATTTTTGTACCACATCATCTTGGTGGTATGACATTACGTCAAACAAGGTTTCATTTTTCCTGATCATTTTTTAATTTTTTGGATTTAAAATTCCATGGCACTCCATGCATGTACATATGTCCATGCTGTGAGACCAATATGCTTGAAAATTCCTTCTAATTTACTGCACATGGGATTAACTCGCACACAAGTACACAAATATGCTTTTTTCAAACTGTTAGGGTTAGCCGTTGCATGTACATCTAGTTCAAATTAGAATTACGGTCATTAAATGGCTAGAAAATCACTTAACTGATTTCAAAAGGTCAAATGAACCCTGAAATTTTCCAAAATTTCACATCACAGTTTGTATCAGTGCACATTACACGTAGAAATTCTTGAAGGCTGTAAGAGGAAGCTATCTGTCGTTCGTCATCAAACATGCATTGTTCCCTCTCGAAACCACGGGCCTTCTAGTGACATGCTCCGGTTTGTGAGGGGGTGTCTCCAAACTTTCATCAGACATGCCAATTTTTGTACCACATCATCTTGGTGGTATGACATTACATCAAGTAAGGTTTCATTTTTCCTGATCATTTTTTAATTTTTTGTAATTAAAATTCCATGGCACTCCATGCATGTACATGTGTCCATGCCGTGAGACCAATATGCTTGAAAATTCCTTGTAATTTACTTGACATGGAATTAACTCGCATAGAAGTACACAAATATGCTTTTTGAAACCGTTATGGTTAGTCGTTGCATGTACATCTAGTTCAAATTAGAATTATGGTCATTAAATGGCTAGGAAATCACTTAAATGTTTTCAAAAGGTCAAATGACCCCTGAAATTTTTGAAATTTTCACATGACAGTTTGTATTAGTGCACATTACACGTAGAAAGATTTTGAAGGCCGTAAGAGGAAGCTATCTGCCGTTCGTCATCAAACATGCATTTTTCCCTCTTGGAACCACGAGCCTTCTAGTGAGTTGCTCTGGTTTGTGAGGGGTGTGTGTCCAAACTTTCATCAAACAGGCCAATTTTTGTACCACATCATCTTGGTGGCATGACATTACATCAAGCAAGGTTTCATGTTTTCATGATCATTTTTTAAATTTTTGGAATAAAAATGCCATGGTACTCCATGCATGTACATGTGTCCATGCCGTGAGACCAATATGTTTGAAAATTCGTACTAATTTACTGCACATGGAAAACTCGGAAACAAGTACACAAATATGATTTTTCAAACCGTTATGGTTAGCCGTTGCATGCACATCTAGTTCAAATTTGAATTATGGTCGTTAAATGGCTAGCAAATCACTTAAATGTCTTCAAAAGGTCAAATCACCCCTGAAAGTTTCCAAATTTTCACATAACAGTTACTATCAGTGCACATTACACGTAGAAATATTTTAAGGTCGTAAGAGGAAGCTATCCGCCGTTCATCAGCAAACATGCATTGTTCCTCTCGGAACCACGAGCCTTCTAGTGAGTTGCTCCGGTTTGTGAGGGGTGTGTGTCCAAACTTTCGTCAAACAGGCTAATTTTTTTACCACATCGTCTTGGTGGTATGACATTACCTCAAGCTTAGTGTCATGTTTTTAATTTTTTGGAATTTAAATGCCATGGTACTCCATGCTTAATTGTGTCATAGCCGTTAGACCAATATGTTTGAAAATTCCTTCCAATTTACTACACGAGGAATTAAATCGCACACAAGTACACAAAATATGACTTTTCAAACCGTTTTGGTTAGCTGCTGCATGTACATGTAGTTCAAATTTCAATTACGGTCATTAAATGGCTAGAAAATTACTTAAATGTCTTAAATGGTCAAATGACCCCTGAAATTTTCCAAAACATGACATGAAAGTTGTATTAGTACTACAAATTTTCTCGTACATTTAAAACACCATCCGTTGCCACTTTACTCCAAATTCGTCTTTCACGGCTAATAAAAAATATCTACAACATCACAGATAGTTGTTTTGTAGAAATCGTTTGCGATGAAAAATTCTGGGTCCATTTAAGTCTTCCTCCTTAAGCTTCGCCGGCTCATCTGGTCCAGTGCTGGCAACCCATGAATCCACAAATCCTGATCCCCATTCCCGCACCCCCTCCTTGCAGAGATGACACCCTCGAAACGCTTCATGAAGGCTCGTATGATGGCTGCGTCCCCCCTGAAATTTTCCAAATTTTCACATGACAGTTTGTATCAGTCCACATTACGCGTAGAAAAATTTTGATGGCCATAAGAGGAAGCTATCTGCCCTTCGTCATCAAACATGCATTGTTCCCTCTCGGAACCATGAGCCTTCTAGTATCTTGCTCCGGTTTGTGAGGGGTGTGTGTCCAAACTTTCGTTAAGCAAGCCAATTTTTGTACCACATCATCTTGGTAGAATGACATTACATCAAGCAAGGTTTCATGTTTTTCTGGTCATTTTTTATTTTTTTGGAATAAAAATGACATAACACTCCACGCATGTACATGTGTCCATGTCGTGAGACCAATATGTTTGAAAATTCCTTCTAGATACTTCATAAGAAATTAACTCGCACACAAGTACACAAATATGATTTTTCAAACCATTATGGATAGCCGTTGCATTTACATCTAGTTCAAATTAGAATTACGGTCATTAAATGGCTAGGAAATCACTTAAATGTCTTCAAAATGTGAAATGCCCCTGAAATTTTCCAAATTTTCACATGATAGTTTGTATTAGTGCACATTACACGTAGAAAATTTTGAAGGTCGTAAGAGGAAGCTATTTGCCGTTCATCATCAAACATGCATTGTTCCCTCTCGGAACCACGAGCCTTCTAGTGAGTTGTTCCGATTTGTGACGGGTGTGTGTCCAAACTTTCGCCAAACAGGCCAATGTTTGTACGACATCATCTTGGTGGCATGACATTACATCAAGCAAGGTTTCATGTCTTCCTGATCATTTTTTAATTTTTTGGAATAAAAATACCATGGTACTCCATGCATGTACATGTGTCCATGCTGTGAGACCAATATGTTTGAAAATTCCTTCTAATTTACTGCACATGGAATCATCTCGCACATAAGTACACAAATATGATTTCTCAAATCGTTATGGTTAGTCGCTGCATGTACATCTAGTTCAAATTAGAATTACGGTCATTAAATGGCTAGGAAATCACTTAAATGTCTTCAAAAGGTCAAATGACCCTTGAAATTTTCCAAATTTTCACATGTCAGTTTGTATCAGTGCATATTACACGTAGAAAAAATTTGAAGGCCGTAAGAGGAAGCTATCTGCCATTCGTCATCAAACATGCATTGTTCACTCTCGGTACCTTTAGCCCTCTAGTGAGTTGCGCCGGTATGTGAGGGGTGTGTGTCCAAACTTTCGTCAAACAGACCAATTTTTGTACCACATCATATTGGTGGCATGACATTACATCAAGCAAGGTTTCATGTTTTTCTGAACATTTTTTAATTTTCTGTTATAAAAATGCCATGGCACTCCATGCATGTACATGTGTCCATGCCGTGAGACCAATATGTTTGAAAATTCATTCTACTTTACTGCACATGGAATTAACTCGCACACAACTACACAAATATGATTTTTCAAACCGTTATGGTTAGCCATTGCATGTACATCTAGTTCGGATTTGAATTACGATCATTAAATGGCTAGGAAAATACTTAAATGTCTTCAAAAGGTCAAATGACCGCCTGAAATTTTCCAAATTTTCACATGACAATTTGTATCAGTGCACATTACACGTAGAAATTTTTTGATGGCCGTAAGAGGAAGCTATCTGTCGTTCGTCATCAAACATGCATTGTTCCCTATCGGAACCACGAGCCTTCTAGTGAGTTTCTCCGGTTTGTGAGGGGTGCGTGTGTCGAAACTTTCATCAAACAGGCCAATTTTTGTACCACATCATCTTGGTGGCATAACATTACATCAACGAAGGTTTCATGTTTTCCTGATCATTTTTTAGTTTTTTGGAATAAAAATGCCATGGCACTCCATGCATGTACATGTGTCCATGCCGTGAGACCAATATGGTTTAACATTCCTTCTAATTTACTGCACATGGAATTATCTCGCACACAAGTACACAAATATGATTTTTCAAACCGTTAAGGTTAGCCATTGCATGTACATCAAGTTCAGATTTGAATTACAACCATTAAATGGGTAGGAAATCACTTAAATGTCTTCAAAAGGTCAAATGACCCCTGAAATTTTCTAAATTTTCACATGACAGTTTGTCTCAGTGCACATTACACGTAGAAAAAATTCGAAGGCCGTAAGAGGAAGCTCTCTGCCGTTCGTCATCAAACATGCATTGTTCCCTCTCGGAACCAAGAGCCTTCTAGTGAGTTGCTCCAGTTTGTGAGCGGTGTGTCTCGAAACCTTCGTCGAACAGGCCAATTTTTGTACCACATCATCTTGGTGGCATGACATTACATCAAGCAAGGTTTCATGTTTTCCTGATCATTTTTTAATTTTTTGGAATAAGAATACCATGGCACTCCATGCATCTACATGTGTCCATGCCGTGAGACCAATATGGTTTAAAATTCCTTCTAATTTACTGCACATGGAATTATCTCGCACATAAGTACATAAATATGATTTTTCAAACCGTTATGGTTAGCCCTTGCATGTACATCTAGTTCAAATTAGAATTACGGTCATTAAATGGCTAGAAATCACTTAAATGCCTTCAAAAGGTCAAATGACCCCTGAAATTTTCCAAATTTTCACATGACAGTTTGTATCAGTGCACATTACACGTAGAAAAATTTTGAAGGCCGTAAGAGGAAGCTATCTGCCGTTCGTCATTAAACATGCATTGTTCCCTCTCGGAACCACGAGCCTTCTAGTGAGTTGCTCCGCTTTGTGAGGGGTGTGTGTTGAAACTTTCGTCAAACAGGCCAATTTTTGTACCACATCATCTTAGTGGCATGACATTACATCAAGCAAGGTTTCATGTTTTCCTGATCATTTTTTAATTTTTTGGAATAAAAATACCATGGCACTCCATGCATCTACACGTGTCCATGCCGTGAGACCAATATGGTTTAAAATCCCTTCTAATTTAATGCACATGGAATTATCTCGCACATAAGTACACAAATATGATTTTTCAAACTGTTATGGTTAGCCGTTGCATGTACATATAGTTCAAATTAGAATTACGGTCATTAAATGGCTAGGAAATCACTTAAATGTCTTTAAAAGGTCAAATGACCCCTGAAATTTTCCAAATTTTCACATGACAGTTTGTATCAGTGCACAATACACGTAGAAAAATTTTGAAGGCCGTAAGAGGAAGCTATCTGTCGTTCGTCATCAAACATGCATTGTTCCCTCTCGGAACCACGAGCCTTCTAGTGAGTTGCTCCAGTTTGTGAGGGGTGTGTGTCGAAACTTTCATCAAATAGGCCAATTTTTGTACCACATCATCTTGGTGGCATGACATTACATCAAGCAAGGTTTCATGTTTTCCTGATCATTTTTTAATTTTTTGGAATAAAAATGCCATGGCACTCCATGCATCTACATGTGTCCATGCCGTGAGACCAATATGGTTTAAAATCCCTTCTAATTTACTGCACATGGAATTATCTCGCACATAAGTACACAAATATGATTTTTCAAACTGTTATGGTTAGCCGTTGCATGTACATCTAGTTCAAATTAGAATTATGGTCATTCAATGGCTAGGAAATCACTTAAATATCTTCAAAAGGTCAAATGACCCCTGAAATTTTCCAAATTTTCACATGACAGTTTGTATCAGTGCACTTTACACGTAGAAAAAATTTGAAGGCCGTAAGAGGAAGCTATCTGCCGTTCGTCATCAGACATGCATTGTTCCCTCTCGGAACCACGAGCCTTCTAGTGAGTTGGTCCGGTTTGTTAAGGGGGTGTCTCCAACTTTTGTCAAACAGGCCAATTTTGTACCACAACATCTTGGTGGTACGACATTACATGAAGCAAGGTTTCATGTTTTCCTGATCATTTTTTTGATTTTTTGGAAATTAAATGCCATGGCACTCCATGCATGTACATGTGTCCATGCCGTGAGACCAATATGCTTGAAAATTCCTTCTAATTTACTGCACATGGAATTAACTCGCACATAAGTACACAAATATGCTTTTTCAAACCATTATGGTTAGTCGTTGCATGTACATTTAGTTCAAATTAGAATTACGATCATTAAATGGCTAGAAAATCACTTAAATGTCTTCAAAAGGTCAAACGACCTCTGAAATTTTCCAAATTTTCACATGACAGTTTGTATCAGTGCACATTACACGTAGAAAAAGTTTGAAGGCCGTAACACGAAGCTATCTGCCGTTCGTCATCAAGCATGCATTGTTCCCTCTCGGAACCACGAGCCTTCTAGTGACTTGCTCCGGTTTGTGAGGGGTGTGTGTCCAAACTTTCATCAAACAGGCCAATTTTTGTACCACATCATCTTTGTGGCATGAGATTACATCAAGCAAGGTTTGGTGTTTTCCTGATCATTTTTTAATTTTTTGGAATAAAAATGCCATGGTACTCCATGCATGTACATGTGTCCATGCCATGAGACTAATATTTTGAAAATTCCTTCTAATTTACTGCACATGGAATTAACTCGCACACAAGTACACAAATATAATTTTAGAAATTGTTATGGTTAGCCGTTGCATGCACATCTAGTTCAAATTTGAATTACGGTCATTAAATGGCTAGCAAATCACTTAAATGTCTTCAAAAGGTCAAATGACCTCTGAAAGTTTCCAAATTTTCACATGGCAGTTAGTATTGGTGCACATTACACGTAGAAAATTTTTGAAGGTCATAAGAGGAAGCTATCTGTTGTTCGTCGGCAAACATGCATTGTCCCCTCTCGGAACGACAAGCCTTCTAGTGAGTTGCTCCGGTTTGTGAGGGGTGTGTGTTCAAACTTTCGTCAAACAGGCCAATTTTTTACCACATCATCTTGGTGGTATGACATTACCTCAAGTAAGGTTTCATGTTTTTAATTTTTTTGGAATTTAATTGCCTTGGCACTCAATGCTTAATTGTGGCATAGCCGTTAGACCAATATGTTTGAAAATTCCTTCCAATTTACTGCACAAGGAATTAAATCGCACACACGTACACAAAATATGACTTTTCAAACCGTTTTGGTTGGCTGGTGCATGTACATGTAGTTCAAATTTCAGTTACAGTCATTAAATGGCTAGAAAATCACTTAAATGTCTTAAGAGGTCAAATGATCCCTGAAATTTTCCAAAATATGACATGAAAGTTGTATTAGTACTATGCATTTTCTCATACATTTAAAACACCATCCATTGCCACTTTACTCCAAATTCCTCTTTCACAGCTAATTCTGGGTCTATTTAAGTCTTCCTCCTTAAGCTTCGCCGGCTCGTCTGGTCCAGTGCTGGCAACCCCCAAATCCACAAATCCTGATCCCCATTCCCGCACCCCCTTCTTGCAAAGATGACGCCTTGGAAACGCTTCATGAAGGCTCGTACGATGGCCGTGTCCCCCCCCCCCCGAGCGTCACCGCCTGCGCCGAGAGCGCGGCCGCCTACGCGGGAGTGCTGCCGCATCCGCATTGAGCGTGGCCACTTCCGTCGAGAGGGCGTATGCGGCAGCCGACAGATCAGCTGCAGCAGCCGAGAGGGCCGCCGCCTACGCCAAGAGTGCCGCCGCATACACATTGAGTGTGGCCACTTCCATCGAGAGGGCGTCTGCGGCAGCCGACAGGGCGGCTGCAGCAGCTGAGATGGCTGCAGTTGTTGCTGCGATAGCGGCTGCAAACACCGAGAGTGCTCGAGCTGTCGTCCATGCCGCTAATGTCGCCCTGTCCAGGGTTGAGGCCATCCATGCGAAGATATTCCAGGCCACCTCGGAATCCAGCATGCAACCCACGTCTGAAAAGGCGGCGGTGGCCATGGAGCACCGGCTTCCTCATGAGGTCGTCGAGCGGAAGCTAGAGATGCAGGAGGCGGAAGAGATCGAGGAGCACCGGGAGGAGGAGTTACGCGTGGCCCAGGTCGAGGTAGAGAAGAGTCTGTCCGTTGATGAATCGGCGGTGGAGTACCAACGCGAGCTCTACGCAGCCACTACTATGAGTACGACAACCTTGAGGGCGGCACCGAGGACAAAGACGAGGACGAGGATGCGGTCGACTTCAGCAGGGGGACGCGGAGTCCACCAACGGCGGCATGTTGCCAGGACAAGTCATCGACGTCTCATCTCACACCGGCGATGCATAGGCTGGCGCGGTGGCGGATTTGTTAAAATTATTCGTACTTAGGATTTGTTTTTAATGCTGGTCTTTTGTTAGGGCAAAGTTTAGGTGAACTATCTCTGTTAAATTACTAAAATTTCTCGATTCAGTAAGTCTGGTCTGTGTGCTGTACGCCCTTTTGTCTGCCCAAATTAGCAAGCGATGTTAAATTATGCAATGACGTACGCGGGGAAATTTCCACCAAAATTTCAATTATCAAACTCATCCCATGCACGTTAAGCAGAAGAATCATTTGCGATGCACACTGCCGTTCAAAGTGAATGGTGTCCGGCAGCACTTCGTGCAAAGTTTCCCTCCACATTTCGAAATTTTTGGCCTACTACCGAAATATGTACCCTCCCCCTCCCCATCCCCTTTTCTCCCTGACCACAAGTCACATTTCCCCTGTTTCACCCTTCCTTCCTTCCTAAGCTATAGCCGCTTTCTCGCTTGCTTCCTTGCTCTCGCCATCTCGCATCCTACCGCCGGGGTTGCCATGGTCTTCTTCAAAGACCTCTCCAGCGGTTCCTCCTTCGACGACGGCTCCTTCACCACCCGGGTATGCCTCTCTTCTCTCTTTCGGGCTATGACTTTGAATGAAGTATTTTTACCCGGCGGTCGATTTCAGTCATTTCTTCCTCTTGTAGTTCCCTAGGACCATCAGTTGCAATGAATGGAGCGGGGTGGCTGAAGATCTGTCTGCTCGTTGTCACCATCAATCTCTACGCGTGGAGCTAGTTGCGTTTGAATCTGTGGACAGTGGGAGGAAGTTTCTGGCATGTGCAGAGAAGGTTAGACCCTCTTCCGTTGTTACAAATCATTTGTTAGATGTGATTCAGACACTGTCACGGTCCCAACCCATTCATACCACACCTTCAACCAAACGTATCCTAAGACAGTGTCACAATTTGTACCTAGTATCTAAAAATGTTGCCATCTCATCAGCGGTGCCATTAGAAAATTATTTGGCACCGCTTCAGCCGTTTGTGGAGCCAACTTGTCCACACATCCGAGCAGCCAAGCAGTAAAATACTAAATCTTTATGGCACGGAGGAACTGGGCGTTGGAGCAACAAGGTGCTCTAGAGTTCGGGTCCCTGATTTTTTTCCTGCTGCATCGGCTTGCCAGTGCAGGGCACTGGTGCGAGATGTAGCAACAGTTGTCTTTACACCAGTTTTGGCATACATAGTGGACGCCTTAGTGCTATTAGTTCTATGTTACTCAATTTGTGCATGTACACACTTGTTAGTATCAATTTGCTGTCATCCAAACACTGTCGCTATGTTGTTGCAGTTATATTTACCTTCCTCTTAAAATGTTCAATTTGTTATTTATAGTCCATGAGTAAGAACTTGTAGCGTTGTTGTAGTTAATTATAGCTTCTGATGTTTCAGAGTTTGGTTGTTGTGTCAGTAGCAATTAATTCATTTGCACATTGATCTTTTTGAGAAGATATGTCATAATTAACCTGTTTCTTTAGTTTTCCAAAATAAGTATTGGTGATTTTCTATGTTGCTATAAACCCATTTTCCCTACAATTGTTACTGATCTAGTTTTATATATTATAGGATGAATGGAAGTGTTCTTACTTGGAGTGGGTTGATCAAGAGTGGCCACAATCTGTGAAGATGTGCCTAGAAAAGCTCTAGAGCATGTACCAGGAAGAGAATAGAGGTAGGCTTAGAGATAGTGTTGTCAACACTGAAGAATATTTGAAGATGCGGGATGAAAATAGGAAGGTGGAGAATGAGCTCAATTTTTTAAATCAGACTTTGCTAAGATAGTTTTGGCGAAGGAGGAGGCACTTTCCCAGTTGGCCAGTGCAAAACAGGTTCTTATTGAACTAAAAGCAGAGGTGGATAAGGCGAGCCTCGATGATCTCGATTAGGGAAATGAATATATTGTTCTAATATTGTTCTTATGAAGTTGAACTATCTATATGTTGTACTGTGCCGTTTTCCGGTAGCTATCGTATCGTGATGTTAAAATATATCTATGTGCCTGATATGAAATTGGCAAACAGCCGTTCGATATGAAATGTGAATTTCTGTAATACTGGAATTATTAATTGTAAACTAATAAATCTGCCAAATGGGTCATGAAACTTTCCAAATGGTTCTAGAAGTAAAAGCGCTTGTGATGGATAGCCCAATGCCACACAGTTTTCTTCATCAAATTGTGTGTGATGTAGTTGATAAAAGCAAACGGTTAACCAAGGCAGAGCGTGTGTGATAGTTACATGTATCACACGATTGACTGTGTGGGATGTACATAAGAACGAAAATGTATTCCTTGGATTGACTGTGTGATATACATACCTACGGAAATGTTTTTCTGGTATCACCGTGTGGGACGTACATACCTATGGAAATGTTTTATAGGATTCACCGTGTGGGATGTACATACCTACGGAAGTGATTGGGTTTCCATGGGTCACCCGATCGCACACAAACTCATCTGGTGTCCCAGGAGGGCCTATCCCCGACGATTTTTGGTTCATGTGGGAAGGACCCCCCTATCGCCCACACTCACTTGGCTGCGGTTCCAAATGACGTCGCGGAAAGGGGTTAGAAACTATTTTTATAGCACCAACGCATACGAGTGTACCAAGGATAATCGACATGTTTTCATCCTCAAGCATCTCAAGTATAAAAAAGTTAGTCATAATAGTAACATTAGCAACAACAACAGGCATGTCCTCACAGATACCGATAGGTATGGCGGTTGATTTATCAGCCATTTGCAGAGATATTTCAGTAGGTGTGAGTTTATTCAAATCAAGTCTTTTATATAAAGAGAAAGGCATAACACTAACACCAGCTCCCAAATCACATAAGGCAGTTTTCACATAGTTTCTTTTGATGGAGCAAGGTATAGTTGGTATTCCCGGATCTCCAAGTTTTTTAGGTACTCCATCTTTAAAAGTATAATTAGCAAACATAGTGGAGATTTCAGCTTCTGGTATTTTCTCTTATTGGTGATGATGTCTTTCATATACTTTGCATAAGGAGGCATTTTTAAGACATCATTCAAGCAAGTGCGCAAAAAGATTGGCCTAATCATTTTAGCAAAGCGTTCAAATTCTTCATCATCTTTATTTTTAGTTGACTTAGGTGGAAAGGGCATAGGCTTTTGAACCCATGGTTCCCTTTCCTTTCCATGTTTTCTAGCAACAAAGACTCTTTTGTCATATCTTTTATTCTTAGGTTGTCGGTTATCGAGATCAACAGCTAGCTCTATCTCAACATCATTATCTCATTCTTTATCATTAGGTTGAGTGTTTTCATGAACCTCATAATTATATTTTTCATTATCAGAAGGTGAATGTTCATTACCAGATTGAGTTTCAGCATCAGAGATTGAAACTTCATTATCGTTATCAGGAGGTTTTTCTACTTCAGGTTCACTAGAGGCAGGCAAAGTCTTATCATTTTTCTTCTTCTTTTTATCTTTAGAAGAACTAGGTGCAGTGGTGTTGTTCCTTTGAGAATCTTGTTCAATTCTCTTCGGATGTCCCTCAGGATAAAGTGGTTCTCGAGTCATTTTACCTCCTCTAATTGCTACTCTAACAGCAAAGTCACCTATATTATTGTCCATTTCATCAAGTAACTCTCTTTGAGATTTAGCAACTTGTTCTAATTGAGTTTGAACCATAGAGGCATGTTTTACTACACCTCTAACATCATTTGAGATTCTAAATAACAAGTCACTTAAGCGAGCAAGCATATCAAAGTTGTATTTCAATTGTTTCATAACATTTCCATTGAAGTGATCTTGCTTTCTAATGTAATTATCAAACTCATAAAGGCATTGGCTAGGATGTTTGTTATGAGGATCATCACTATCATTGAATTTCATTAAAGATTTTACCTCTACCACCTTGGGTGGTGGTGGTGCTTCAAGCCCATGTATTTCTTCGATACGTGGTAAATTTTTAACATCCTCGACCGTAATACCTTTTTCCTTCATAGATTTCTTTGCCTCTTGCATATCTTCAGGACTGAGATATAAGATACCCCTCTTCTTCGGAGTGGGTTTAATAGGTGTTTCAGGAGGAGTCCAATCATCATAATTTTTCAATATATTATTCAATAATTCCTCAGGTTGCCCAATAATTCGTTCCCTGAAAACACAACCAGCACAACTATCTAGGAAGTCCCTGGAAGCATCGATTAGTCCATTATAGAAGATTCAAGTATTTCATTTTTCTTAAGAGAATGATCAGGCAAAGCATTAAGCAATCGGAGAAGCCTCCCCAAGCTTGTGACAGACTCTCTTCTTCAATTTGCACAAAGTTAAATATTTCCTACAAGGCAGCTTGTTTCTTATGAGCAAGGAAATATTTTTCAGAGAAGTAATAAATCATATCCTAGGGACTACGCACACAACCAGGAGCAAGAGTATTGTACCAGGCTCTAGCATCACCCTTTAATGAGAACGAAAATAATTTGAGAATATACTAATAGTGAATCTTGTCATCATCAGCAAAAAGGGGTAGCTATATCATTCAATTTAGTAAGATGCACCACAACAGTTTCAGTTTCATAACCATGGAAAGGATCAGATTCAACCAAAGTGATTAACTCTGGGTTGACAGAGAATTCATAATCCTTATCAACAATAACAATAGGTGAAGTAGCAAACTCAGGATCACATTTCATTTTAGCATCCAAAGATCTTTCTTTATACTTGCACAACAATTTCTCTAGATCATCTCTACCCTTACAAGCAAGAATATCTCTAGTTGCCTCCTCATTGATAGTATAACCTTTCGGTACCTTTGGCAATTCATATCTAGGAGGACTAGTTCTAGTAGGTGTTTCAAGATTTTCAGTTTCAAGTCCGTCATCAGATTCAACAATATCATGTTGTCTTACTATAGCAATTTGTTCATCAAGAAATTCACCTAGTGGCACATCATCATCAAGCAAGGTACTAGCATCACCATAAGTAGCATTCATAGCAGAAGTAGCATCATCAATAACTTGCGACATCTCATAATTAATAGAATGTTGTGGAGTTGCAAGTTTACTTATAACAGAAGGTGAATCTAAAGCAGAATTGGATGGCAGTTCCTTACCTCCCCTCGTCTTTGAGGGAAAAATCATAGTCTTCGCATCTTTCAGATTCTTCATAGTGATAATATGATAAAAATCCCAAGTGACTCAACAAATATAGCTATGCTTCCCGGCAACGGCGTCATAAAAAGGTCTTGATAACCCACAAGTATAGGGGATCGCAACAGTTTTCGAGGCTAGAGTATTCAACACAAATTTATAGATTCGACACAAGGGGAGCCAGAGAATATTTGAAGGTATTAGCAGCTGAGTTGTCAATTCAACCACACCTGGAGATTAATTATCTGCAGCAAAATGATTAGTAGCACAGTAGTATGATAGTTTTGATGATAGCAGAAGTAGTAACAATAACAGTGATAGCAGTGATATTGTAGCAGTAACGATAGCAGTAGCAGTAGTAGTAACTTAGCAAGGACAATATAAGATAAATTCATAGGCATTGGATCAGTGACTCGTTGGATGATATTCATCATGAAACAGTTATAACCTAGGGCGATACAGCACTAGCTCCAGTTCATAAATATAATGTAGGCATGTATTTTGTAAATAATCATACGTGCTTATGGAAAGAACTTGCATGACATCTTTTGTTCTACCCTCCCGTGGCAGTGGGGACCTATTGGAAACTAAGGGATATTAAGGCCTACTTTTAATAGAGAACTGGAACAAAGCATTAGCACACGGTGAGTACATGAACTCCTCAAACTACGGTCATCACCGGGCGTGGTCCGAACTGCTGTCACTCCGAGGTTGCCAGATCATAAGGTGACTATAACTTGCAAGATCGGATCTAGAACATGGATATAATGGTGATAACATAAACGGTTCAGATCTGAAATCATGGCACCCGGGCCCAAAGTGACAAGCATTAAGCATGGCAAAGTCATAGCAACATCAATCTCAGAACATAGTGGATACTAGGGATGAAACCCTAACAAAACTAACTCGATTACATGATGAATCGCATCCAACTCATCACCGACCAGTGATCCTATGAAGGAATTACTCACTCCCTGTGGGAGCAGCATGGAATTGGCGATGGAGATGTGTTGATGATGATGAAGATCGAAGATCGCCCTCTCCGAAGCCCCAAACGGACTCTAGATCTAGCCTCCCTATGAAGAACAGGAGACGGCAACGGCTTCGTCTCGTGAAACGCAATAATTCTTTGTCTCCTATTTTTTCTGGAAATATGGGATTTTATAGCGTCGGTTTGAGGGTTAGTGGGGCTACCAGGTGGGTAGCACCCACCAGGGTGCGCCTGGGGGGGGGGGGCTGGCACACCCTGGTGGGTTGTGCCCAACTAGGTGCCCCCCTCGGGTACCTCCTGGCTCCATAAATTCTCTTATTTGATATAAAAAATCCTTGCAAAGTTTCGTTCCATTCCAAGAACTTTTATTTTTGCAAAAAAACAACACCATGGTAGTTCTGCTGAAAATAGCGTCTGTCCGGGGTTAGTTCCATTCAAATCATGCAAATTAGAGTCCAAAACAAGAGGAAAAGCGTTAGGAAAAGTAGATACATTGGAGACGTATCACTCCCGAGGACACATGGGAATTACTGCCAAGCTAGTTTTCATCATGCTCATATGATTCGCGTTCGTTACTTTGATAATTTGATATGTGGGTGGACCGGTGCTTGGGTACTGCCCTTCCTTGGACAAGCATCCCATTTATGATTAACCCCTCTCTCAAGCATCCGCAACTACAAAAGAAGAATTAAGGTAAACCTAACCATAGCATGAAACATATGGATCCAAATCAGCCCCTTACGAAGCAACACATAAACTAGGGTTTAAGCTTCTGTCACTCTAGCAACCCATCATCTACTCATTACTTCCCAATGCCTTCCCCTAGGCCCGAATCATGGTGAAGTGTCATGTAGTCGACATTCACATAACACCACTAGAGAAGAGACAACATACATCTCATCAAAATATCAAACGAATACCAAATTCACATGATTACTTATAACAATACTTCTCCCATGTCCTCAGGAACAGACGTAACTACTCACAAAGAATGTTCATGTTCATAATCAGAGGGGTATTAATATGCATTAAGGATCTGAACATATGATCTTCCACTGAATAAACCAACTAGCATCAACTACAAGGAGTAATCAACACTACTAGCAACCCACATGTACCAATTTGAGGTTTTGAGACAAAGATAGGATACAAGAGATGAACTAGGGTTTGAGAGGAGATGGTGCTGGTGAAGATGTTGATGGAGATTGACCCCCTCTCGACAAGAGAATCGATGGTGATGACGATGGCGACGATTTCCCCCTCCCGGAGGGATGTTTCCCCGGCATAACAGCTCCACCGGAGCCCTAGATAGGTCCTACCCAGGTTCCGTTTCGAGACGGCGGCGCTTCGTCCCGAATGCTTCCTTCTGGTTTTTTTTCCAGGGCAAAAGACACCATATAGTAGAAGATGGATGTCGAGGGCCTGCCATGTGGCCCACGAGGCAGGGAGCGCGCCCTTGTAGGATCGAAAGTATGTCTAGAGGGGGGCGGTTAAACTACTTGACCAAATAAAAATCTAGCCTTTTCCCAATTTTAGTTCTTCGCAGATTTTAACAACTTAGCACAAGTCAAGCAATCTTAACACAATTCAAGCAAGCATGCAATGAGTATATAAGCAGCGGAAAGTAAAGCATGCAACTTGCAAGAATGTAAAGGGATGGGTTTGGAGAGTGCAAATACAATAGGAGATACAAATGTTTTTGTCGTGGTTCCGATGTGCTATCATACATCCACGTTGATGGAGACTTCAACCCACGAAGGGTAATGGTTGCGCGAGTCCAAGGAGGGCTCCACCCACGAAGGGTCCACGAAGAAGCAACCTTGTCTATCCCACCATGGTCGTCGCCCACAAAGGACTTGCCTCACTCGGGTAGATCTTCACAAAGTAGGCGATCTCCTTGCCCTTACAAACTCCTTGGTTCAACTCCACAATCTTGACGGAGGCTCCCAAGTGACACCTAACCAATCTAGGAGACACCACTCTCCAAAAGGTAATAGATGGTGTGTTGATGATGAACTCCTTGCTCTTGTGCTTCAAATGATAGTCTCCCCAACACTCAACTCTCTCTCACGGAATTTGGATTTGGTGGAAAGAAGATTTTAGTTGAAAGCAACTTGGGTAAGGCTAGAGATCAAGATTTATGTGGTAGGAATGGAATATCTTGACCTCAACACAAGTGTAGGTGGTTCTCTCTCAGAAAATGTATGTTGGAAGTGTAGGCGTGTTCTGATGGCTCTCTTGACGAATGAAGAGTGGGTAGAGGGGTATATATAGCCTCCACACAAAATCTAACCATTACACACAACTTACCAAATTCGGTGGGACCGAATCGTGAAACTCGGTCAGACCGATTTAGTTCATAATGTGACCGTTAGGTATTTCGGTGGGACCGACATGTCAACTCGGTGGGACCGATATCGTTAGGGTTAGGGCATAATGTAATCTTGGTGAGACCGATTACACAAACTCGGTGAGACCGATTTTGGTAATAGACAAACAGAGAGTTGGTCAGGCAAACTCGGTGGGACCGATTCGCTCATCTCGGTTGAACCGAAACGTTACGAAAGGGAAACAGAGAGTTTGCATTGCAGTCTCGGTGGGACCGATCGCCCATCTCGGTTTGACCGAAACGTTATGAAGGAAACAGAGAGATTACAATCCCATCTCGGTGAGACCAAGATCCCTATCGGTGAGACCGAAAGGACTAGGGTTTCTGGCTGTGGCTATGTCAAGAGAACTCGGCGGCGCCGGATAGAAAGATTTAGTGGGGCCAAGTTTGACTTCTGGTTTGGGACATATGTGGATGTGAGAAAGTGGTTGAGGGCTTTGGAGCATATCACTAAGCACTTTGAGCAAGAAACTCATTAAGCAACACCTCACCCCCTCTTAATAGTATTGGCTTTCCTATGGACTCAATGTGATCTTGGATCACTAAAACTAAAATGTAGAGTCTTGTGATTTGAGCTTGAGCCAATCCTTTTGTCCTTAGCATTTTGAGGGGTCCATGTTTCTCATCCATGCCATGCCAAACATTGAGCTTTCCTGAAATATTTATCTTGAAATAGCATTATCTCAATGAGCTATATGTTGTTAGGAATTACCAAAACCACCCAGGGATAGTTGCACTTTCAATCTCTCCCTTTTTGGTAATTGATGACAACATATAGATCAAAGCTTTGACAAATGATAATAAGATTGAAAAATATCGTCACTTTGAGAAGTATGTGATAAGCAAGAGCTCCCCCTAAATTCGTGCATTATTTAAATTTTGCTTTGGACTGCAAATGCACAATGTGTTAGGATCATGGGTATATCTTTCATGTCACATACATCTTGGTGGAGCTCTCAAAATGATAGAAGTTAAAAGATGCACTCTTCACCAAGCAAGTGAATGATCATATAAGGATATAAGAGACAATATCATCCAACAAGCATTAAGGGTAGCATATGATCAAACACATGATTGAACAGGTAAACAAGTAGCTCACAAGCACACAAACAAGAAGTTCAACCAAAAACAAGAGAGATAAAAAGCAACATTCTCTCTCGAAGCCTATGATCTATACATTTTCTCCCCCTTTGGCAACAAGTTACCAAAAAGTTCATAAAAATGCATAGTGCTTAACGACTCTCAGGCTTGGTCTTCATGAGGTGGTCTAGAGATGACTCCAAGGACGAAAGCTTCTGTTGATGTAGCTGGAGCTGGTGGAGTGGTTGCTGGAGCTAGTGGTACTGAAGCTATGGCTGCTGGAGCAGAAGTAGTAGCTCTTGTGTCTAGAACAAACACTGCAGTAGATCTCTGACTCCTGGGCACTCTATTGAAAGCATCTGTAGTAGACTTGCCCTTCTTCTCCTCCACATCCTCCTGAAGTTGCTCAACTACTAACTGGATCTCAGTTATCTTGACATCAAGATCATAGAATTTCTGCTCAATGATCCTCTCCAAGCTCTCTTGGTTTGAGTCAGGGTGGCCAAGCCCTTCTCAATCCTCAAGGTGGAGCCAATCAGATATCCAAGCTGATCTTGCTTGCTCTTCAAGAATACCTGAGATGCTTCTTCAGTTGTTGGCATCTTTGCAACTTTCTCTACCCTTGCCTTCTCTCTCTTCTCATGTGCTTGAGCTGATGATGGTTCATTCTCATTCATGACAACAGTGTTGTCTTCAAATTCAGGGTAGATGGGCAGGTGCTCCTTATCCAATAGATATTTGCCCGTGCCCATCTTGGAGTTGATGAGCTCCTGAATTTGTGGGGCATACCCACAAGATCTTTTCTGATCAGCGGCTGTCCTTTTGATTGTCTCCACAATTAGACTCATCACCTTGAACTTTTGAGGCACATCAAATATATGTAGCAAATTGATAGCATGTCCTCTGATCATCTTGTGATCACCTGACTTGGGTAGCAATGTGTGCCTTAGGATCCAATTGATGGTTGGCAAACCAGACAACAAGTAATGGACAGATCCAAACTTATGAGTCTCCAAAGCACTATCTGGGATCTCTCTGTACATGCTAGCCATTGGGTTGTGATCCTTCTTCTTCTTGGCATAGACATCCAAGTCATCTTCATTTTCTTCTGGGGCATTTATCAACTGATCCCATTCTTCCATAGAGGATTGGTACCTTGTACCTTCTGACATCCAGATGATCTTCCCATCTGGGTAGAAGTGGGCAGTGGAGTAAAACTGCGTGATCAGCTCATCATTCCACTTGGTGAGCTTCTGGGCAACAAATGTATCAACTCCACATGCTTTGAAGCTATCATATACACCTGGATAGTGATCTTCATTCTTCTTGATGTACTCCCAGTCAACCCATCTCATGTCACAGACAATAGGCTTCTTGTCAAGCAAAATTGTCTCATAAAAGTCTTGTTGTTCCTTAGTGTGAAACCTGTAGTCAACAGCAGTTCTCCTCCTGACAGCATCGGGGTCAGCCTTTCTCCACTGTCTTAGTCCTGCATCCTTCCTGAGTTTCATGTTTTCTGCATCAGGATGTGCATCATTGTGGTCAGGGATCTTGGGCTTCAGTTTTCTCAAAACAAGTGAATCATCTTCTTCTTCTTCAGCAGCTTCAGGCGCTGGGGCCTTGTTCTTCTCCTCGGCTGGAATACTCCTGGTGTTCTGATACGTCTCCAAAGTATCTATAATTTTTTATTGTTCCATGCTATTATATTACCTGTTTTGGATGTTTATGGGCTTTACTTTACACTTTTATATCATTTTTGGGACTAACTTACTAACCGGAGGCCCAGCCCGTATTGCTATTTCTTTTTGCCTATTTCAGTATATCAAAGATAAGGAATATCAAATGGAGTCAAAACGGAATGAAACCTTCGGGAGCGTGATTTTTGGAACGAACGTGATCCAGAGGACTTGGAGTGCAAGTCAAGAAGCTCCCGAGGGGGTCACGAGGGTGGAGGGCGCCCCCCCCTATAGGGCGTGCCCCCTGTCTCGTGGGCCCCTCAGGCATCCACCGACATACTTCTTCCTCCTATATATACCCATATACCCCGAAACCATCAAGGGAGCCACCGAAGAAATATTTCCACCACCGTAACCTTCTGTATCCGCGAGATCCCATCTTGGAGCCATCACCGGCACTCTGCCGGAGGGGGAATCCACCACAGAGGGCTTCTACACAACACCATAGCCCTTCCGATGAGTTGTGAGTAGTTTACCACAGACCTTCGGGTCCATAGTTATTAGCTAGATGGCTTCTTCTCTCTTTTTGGATCTCAATACCATGTTCTCCCCCTCTCTTGTGGAGATCTATTCGATATAACTCTTTTTGCGGTGTGTTTGTCAAGATCTGATGAATTGTGGGTTTATGATCAAGTTTATCTTTGAGAAATATCTGAATCTCTTCTAAATTATTTTATGTGTGATTGAGTTATCTTTGCAAGTCTCTTCGAATTATCGGTTTGGTTTGGCCTACTAGATGATCTTTCTTGCCATGGGAGAAGTGCTTAGCTTTGGGTTCAATCTTGCGGTGTCCTTTCCCAGTGACAGCAGGGGCAGCAAGGCACGTATTGTATTGTTGCCATCAAGGATAAAAAGATGGGGTTTATATCATATTGCATGAGTTTATCCCTCTACATCATGTCATCTTTCTTAAAGCGTTACTCTGTTCTTATGAACTTAATACTCTAGATACATGCTGGATAGCGGTCGATGTGTGGAGTAATAGTAGTAGATGCAGGCAGGAGTCGGTCTACTTGTCACGGACATGATGCCTATATACATGATCATGCCTAGATAATCTCATAATTATTCGCTTTTCTATCAATTGCTCGACAGTAATTTGTTCACCCACCATAATACTTATGCTATCTTGAGAGAAGCCTCTAGTGAAACCTATGGCCCCCGGGTCTATCTTTTATCATATATGCTTTCAATCTACCTTTATTTGCATCTTTACTTTTCCAATCTATATCACAAAATACAAAAAATATATTTATCTTATCATATTATCTCTATCAGATCTCACTTTCGCAAGTGGCCATGAAGGGATTGACAACCCCTTTATCGCGTTGGTTGCGAGTTCTTTGTTTGTTTGTGTAGGTTCGTGGGACTTGTGAGGAGCCTCCTACTGGATTAATACCTTGGTTCTCAAAAATTGAGGGAAATACTTACGCTATTGTGCTGCATCACCCTTTCCTCTTCAAGGAAAACCAACGCAAGCTCGAGAAGTAGCATGTTCCTCTTGGGTTTAGGCTTTTGAGCCGGAGCAGCTACCTTGGGAGCAGCTTTGAGCTTAGATGGAGCAGCCCCTGATCTGTTTGCATCTCCCATGAGCTTCTGAGCTTTGGGTGCTGGAACAACATCCTCTTCTTCTTTATCATCCTCATCAGAAGAGTGATTCTCAAATTCTGCCATTGGATCAACTCTCTTGCACCATCTCCCTCTCTTTCTTTCCTTCTTTTCCCCTTCTACAACAGCCTTTTTGGGTTTAGATCCCAAATTTTCTTGATTGGATGCTCTGACCTTTAACATAGGTACTCTTTTGGCTGGTGCCTTTGTTTTCATTCCAGGCTTTGTTGTAGCAGCTGTGCCATACTCCTTTTTCAGCACCTTTTTCTTTGAAGTGGCCTCATCCTCAACAGCAATGTAGTCCTCATCCTATGAATCTGATGTTCTCTTCTTTCTTGTTCTAGTAGCTGCCTTTGGCAACTTACTAGGTGTGCTCCTGCTACCCTCATCATAGCTGCTGGAGGGACTAGTTCCCTCACTCAACTGAACCTGTTCCTCTGACTTGCTCCGACTGTCACTTTGATCAGACATCTTCAGGCAAACAACTGTCAGCAGACCCTGTGAATAGGTTGTAGATGAGGTAGAGTAGATGAGCATCACAAAGTACAGAGGTTTTGCAAAACAATTGACTCAAAACTTACTTTTAGTTTTCCACAGAAAGCATTCCGGAGCTACCGATTTGTAAACTCGGTGATACCGAAGCAGCTTTTGGAACCTAAACTAGTGAACTCGGTCAGACTGAGTCACAGTTCAGAGGCACCGAGACTGCTAGGGTTTCACAGAGAATCGAACTCGGTCACACCGATTTGCAATTCTCGATCAGACCGAAAATCTCATGTGCAATGGCCTAAGCCAAATCCGTGAGACCGACTTCAACAATTCGGTCGGTCCGAGATGAGTTCGGCGGAAACCTAACCCTAAATTTTCAAATCAAATCTAATCTTCAGGATGATTTCACTAGACAGGATGATTTCATATGTGGCAAGAATCGTGACAAAGCAATGTGCTAAGAATCGGAGTTAATGAATAGCACAAAGTATCAAGTTCATACCCTAACTCGGCGGTGAACTTGCTACGGCGGCAACGGCGGGGCAGATTGCCATTGAAGGCGGCAGGGACCTGATACGTCTCCAACATATCTATAATTTATGAAGTATTCATGCTATTATATTACCCATCTATGGTGTTTATATGCATTTATATATCATTTTATATGATTTTTTGGACTAACCTATTGACTTAGAGCCCAGTGCCAGTTTTTGTTTTCTCCTTGTTTTTGTGTTTTACAGAAAAGGGATACCAAACGGAGTCCAAATGACGTGCCAATTTTTGAGGATTTTTTATGGACCAAAAGAAGACCAGGGAGCAACGGAGTTGGGCCAGAAGAGCTCCGGGCTACCCACGAGATAGGAGGGCGCGCCCCTAGGGGGGGCGCACCCCCTGTCTCGTGGACGGCCCGGAGACCCCCCTGATGTGAAACCAATGCCAATAATTCCTATAAATACTAAAACTTTCGGAAATTAACCTAGATCGGAAGTTCCGCCGCCGCAAGCCTCTGTAGCCACGAGAAATCAATCTAGGCCCTCTCTGGCACCCTGCCGGAGGGGGCCAACATCACCGGAGGCCATGGAGGAGGATCTCGGAGGGGCCATCATCTCCATGAAGGCCAAGGACCAGAGGGGGAAAGCCATGGAGGAGGAAGCACAAGGGGGAGAACCTCTCCTCCTCTCTCTTGGTGGCACCGGAGTGCCGCTGAGAGGGGAATCATCATCGCGGTGATCGTCTTCATCAACATCACCATCATCATCACCATCCTCATCTCTTTTACGCGGTCCACTCTCCCGCACCCCGCTGTAATCCCTACTTGAACATGGTGCTTTATGCCACATATTATGATCCAATGATGTGTTGCCATCCTATGATGTTTTGAGTAGATATCTTTTGTCTTTGGGTCGATTGATGATCTAGATTGGTATGAGTTGTATGTTTTACTTTGATGCTGTCCTATGGTGCCCTCCTTGTCGCGCAAGCGTGAGGGATTCCCGTTGTAGGGTGTTGCAATACGTTCATGATTCACTTATAGTGGGTTGGTGAGTAACTGAAACACAAACCTGAGTAAGGGGGTTGTTGCGTATGGGAATAAAGGGGACTCGATGCTTTAATGCTATGGTTGGGTTTCACCTTAATGATCTTTAGTATTTGTGGATGCTTGCTAGATTTCCAATCATAAGTGCATATGATCCAAGTAGAGAAAGTATGTTAGCTTATGCCTCTCCCTCATATGAAATTGCAATAGTGATCACCGGGCTTGTTAACAATTGCCTAGGACAATTCCGCACACCGGTCCATCATTATTCCACACTCACTATTTATATTATTTAGTATTATATACCAACTTTATGATAACAGCACCTACTTTTACATTTTAGCTCTCTGGTATCATACAAAGTTATCCTCTTTATACCCACAACACAGTTTTATTTCTTGTTTCTAGTTGGAAGCAAATGTTCGGTGCACGTAGAGTCGTATCAGTGGCAGATAGGGCTTGAGAGAATATTGATCTTACCTTTAGCTCCTTGTGGGTTCGACACTCCATACTTATCACTTCCACCTTTGGGAATTGCTACGATGATTCCCTGCACTCGGGGATTATCAAGCTCTTTTCCGGCGCCGTTGCCGGGGAGCAATAGCATGGGGTTGATATTTTCGTGTCTGCTTGTTTGCTTTCTTCACTTAATAGATTTTGTTTTTCCTTTTTTGTTTCTGTTTATAATATTTTTTAACGAATGAAAATACCAAAAAAGAATTACTTGTCTCTCATGCCTAAAAAAGTTTTTTCCAAAAAGAGAAGTGATTGGAAAGTTATGCATTGAAGAAGTGAGGGTCGACCTTGAGCACTTGTGTTCATGCTCACGGAAACATTGTAGAATTTTTCATGGAAGTTTCTATGTAAATAAGTATCCCCTTGTATATATCCATTGTATTATAAAAATAATGTGTCAAGCTTTGGTTTTAGCATGATAAGATTGCTTGTTTACTATGTGCAGAACAAAAAAAGAAACTTTGGCTGTAGTGCATGAATTTACATTTTTGACTGGAAAGTCAAATGGGTCTGAAACTTTTTGCACATTACTTCTGTACAAATGTTTCAAATTTTAAAATTTATTTCATAAATTTTGGAGTTACAGAAGTTTACTAAACTTCCAGATTACTACAGACTGTCCTGTTCTTAACAGATTCTGTTTTTCGTGTGTTGTTTGCTTATTTTGATGCATCTATGGCTAGTATCGGGGGGTATGAACCATAGAGAAGTTGGAATACAGTAGGTTTAACACCAATATAAACAAAGAATGAGTTAATTACAGTACCTTAAAGTCATAGTTTGCTTTATTACACTAACGGATCTCACAAGTTTTTGTTTAAGTTTTTTTTGTGAATGAAGTGTTTGAAGAACGAGGAGTTATCGATGTGAGAAGAATAAAGAGAGACAAGAGTTCAAGCTTGGGGATGCCCAAGGCACCCCAAGTAAATATTTTGAAGGATACTCAAGCATTTAAGCTTGGGGATGCCCCGGTTGGCATCCCATCTTTCTTCTTCAACAAATATCGGTATACCTCGGTTTTTGTTTTGTTCACATGATTTGTGTCCTTTGTGTTTGTATTTTTCTTTAAGAATCATGCTAGTATGAGATAGATCTTCATTGATTTATAAAATGCTCCAGGAACTTCACTTATATCTTTTGGAGTATGAATAATTCAAAGTGGGTTTGGAAGAGTGTCAACTTTAGGAATTAGTGATCCCACTATCTTGGAGGAGGTTGAATCTTTGTACAATATTTATGAAAGTGGATTTGGAAGAGTGTCAACTTTAGTTAGTATTCCACTATTTCGAAAAAGGTTCCAATTGAGTATGAGAACAAAGTTGCTATCCATGTTGCTACTGAATTTTTTTATGAGGGAGGAATATGTGCTTGTAGGAAGTTGCAATAATATCAAGTTTCCTCTCTATGTGCTTAAATTTTTGAAGTTATACTTGTTTTGCCTTCCTATGCTAGTTGATTCTTGTTCCTATTAATTGTGTGCTCACAAAATCCCTAGGCATAGGAAGTGAGTTAGATTTAAATGTGCTAGTCATATTCTTCATGGTGTTCTCTTTGTGTTTCAACTCTTATCTTTTATGCGAGCATCATTGAAATCATCATGCCTAGCTAAAAGGCATTAAAGAAAAGCGCTTGTTGGGAGACAACCCAATGTTTATCCTTACTGTTTTTGTGTGTCTACATTATTAAGCTACTATGGTAATCATGTTTTATAGCTTTTGTTTCAATAAAGTGCCAAGTAAGACCTTTGGGAAGACTTGGGTAAAAATTAATGTGATCTTGTTGTAAAAAGCAGAAACTTTGCGCTCACGAGATTAGCTGTCATTTTTTACAGAAGAGTGCTTTTGAGTTGATTATTTTTGCAGAAGATTAATAGACAAATTCCTCAGGTCCACCGATTTATTTCATAATTTTTGGAGTAGCATAAGTATGGTTATTGTTCAGATCATTACAGACTGTTCTGTTTCTGACAGATTCTGTTTTCATTGCATAGTTTGCTTGTTTTCTAGTTTCTATGGCTTATATTTCTCAATATAAATTGTAGAAATAATATGGTACAGTAGGCATTATGTGAAAACAATTATGAACCTTGTTTTTTACAGTACCAAAGTGCATGGTCTACTCTCTATCATACTAACCTATCTCACGAAGTTTGGTTGAGTTTTGTGTGGTTGAAGTTTTCAAGTTTTGGGTAAAGATTTGATGGACTATGGAATAAGGAGTGGCAAGAGCATAAGCTTGGGGATTCCCAAGGAACTCCAAGGTAATATTCAAGGACGACCAAGAGCCTAAGCTTGGGGATGCCCCGGAAGGCATCCCCTCTTTCCTCTTCGTTCATCGATAACTTTACTTGGAGCTATATTTTTATTCACCACATGATATGTGTTTTGCTTGGATCGTCATTTCCTATTGTTAGTATTTTCTTGCTGTTATTTAGATTAATGTTTTGCATCTTTAGTTTTAATAAAATGTCAAGGATAGCCTTTACCATGCTTATTTTGCTAGTATACATGTTGTTGTTTCAAAACAGAAAGTTTACCGTTATTGCAAAAATTACCTAGAAAAGTCAGAGAATGGTATAATGTTGAATCTTTTTGCATATTAAGCTCTGATAAATTTATTGCAGTGGTAGTTTTCTCTTATAATTTTTGGAGTTAGGGAAGTATTGATACTCTTGCATTCTTTACAGACTGTACTGTTTTGGCAGATTGCTGTTATGTTTGCATTGTTTGCGTATGTTTGCTTGTTTAATGATTCTATTTGAGGATAGGAGTATTAAATATGCAGAGGCATTTAGTATTCAATGTTGAATAATAATTTTAATGATTTGTTACAGTAGAAAATGATAAAGTTTTGTATTGGTTTATACTAACCCATCTCACGAGTTCTTGTTGAGTTTGTTGTGAATGAAGCTTTTGATAAAAAGAGAAACCGTGATATGAGAGGAATTAAGGAGACATAAAAGATCAAGCTTGAGGATGCCAAAGGCACCCCAAGATAATATTTCAAGAAGTCTCAAGCATCTAAACTTGGAGATGCCCTGGTAGGCATCCCACCTCTCTTGTTCAAACAACTATCGGTTAGTATCGGTTGAGCCCAAGTTTTTACTTCTTCACATGAGTTGTGCTATCCTTGCAATGTCATTTTTTCTCAATTTTACTTGCTGTTTGAATAAAATCATTGGAGTTGATTATTGAATAAAAAAAGGGGAACCCTCCCATGGCTAGTTAATTATTTGACTACTCAGTGTCTTTCACTCATATCTTTTGGAGTAGTTTGTCATTTACTCATGTGCTTCATGTATACCCTATGAGTAAATTGTTGAATGAGTTGAATGTCATGAATCTGAATTTATATATGATTCATTTGCTTATAACATGGATAGTAATGACTTCACATATAATAAGTATGAGGCATAAAAATTGTTGAGAGTTGGCAAACGTAGTTTTGGTCATCGTTGCAATTAATAGGAAGTAATAAGGAAAAAGAGGTTCACATACAAATATATTATCTTGGACATCTTTCATGAATGTGAAGCACTCATTAAGTATGACATGCTAAAAGAGTTGACGTTGAACAAGGAAGACAACGTAATGGTTTATGTTTTCCGACATCTCAGTTAAAGTATATTGTCATCGACCTTCCAAACATGTTGAGCTTGCCTTTCCCCCTCATGCTAGCCAAAAATTCCTAGCACCAAGTAGAGATACTACTTGTGCTTCCAAATATCCTTAAACCCAGTTTTGCCATGAGAATCCACCATATCTACCTATGGATTGAGTAAGATCCTTCAAGTAAGTTGTCATCGGTGCAAGCAATAAAAATTGTTCTCTAAATATGCATAACTTATTAGTGTGGAGAAAATAAACTTTGTACGATCTTGTTGTGGAAGTAATAAAAGCGACAGACTGCATAATAAAGGTCCACATACAAGGGGCAATATAAAGTGACGTTCTTTCGCATTAAGATTTTGTGTATCCAATCCTAAAAGCGCATGACAACCTCTGCTTCCCTCTGTGAATGGCCTATCTTTTACTTTATGCTTTTACTTTATGCTTGAGTCAAGGTGATCCTCACCTTTCCCTTTTTCATTTTATCCTTTGGCAAGCTCCTCGTGTTTGAAAGATCATGATATATATATCAAATTGGATGTAAGTTAGCATGGGCTATTATTGTTGACATCACCTAAAGGTGAATACGTTGGGAGGCAACACAATAAGCCCCTATCTTTCTCAATGTCCGGCTGAAACTCCATAACCACAAGTATTGCGTGAGTGTTAGCAATTGTAGAAGACTATATGATAGTTGAGTATGTGGACTTGCTAAAAAGCTCTATTCTTGACTCTTTCTGATGTTATGATAAATTGCAATTGCTCCAATGACTGAAATTATAGTTTGTTAGTTCTCAATGAAGTTTCTGAACCATACTTGACATTGTGAATAGATTGTTACTTGACCATGAAAAGTTTTATGAGATAAGCTACTATTATGGCACATATTGATGCTAGAAAAGGTGATTGAAATTATCATTGATCAAACTTGTGCACCTACTAGAATTCACACTTCATAAATTATTTCTTTTATCATTTACCTACTCGAGGACGAGTAGGAATTAAGCTTGGGGATGCTGATACGTCTCCAACGTATCTATAATTTATGAAGTATTCATGCTATTATATTATCCATCTATGGTGTTTTATATGCATTTATATATCATTTTATATGATTTTTGGGACTAACCTATTGACCTAGAGCCCAGTGCCAGTTTCTGTTTTCTCCTTGTTTTTGTGTTTTACAGAAAAGGGATACCAAACGGAGTCCAAATGGCGTGCCAATTTTTGAGGATTTTTTATGGACCAAAAGAAGACCACGGAGCATCGGAGTTGGGCCAGAAGAGCTCCGGGCTGCCCATGAGATAGGAGGGCGCGCCCCCCTGTCTCGTGGACGGCCCGGAGACCCCCCTGACGTGAAACCAACGCCAATAATTCCTATAAATACTGAAACTTTCGGGAATTAACCTAGATCGGAAGTTCCGCCGCCGCAAGCCTCTGTAGCCACGAGAAATCAATCTTGGCCCTCTCCGGCACCCTGTCGGAGGGGGCCATCATCACCGGAGGCCATGAAGGAGGATCTCGGAGGGGCCATCATCTCCATGAAGGCCAAAGACCAGAGGGGGAAAGCCATGGAGGAGGAAGCACAAGGGGGAGAACCTCTCCTCCTCTCTCTTGGTGGCACCGGAGTGCCACCGAGAGGGGAATCATCGCCGCGGTGATCGTCTTCATCAACGTCACCATCATCATCACCATCCTCATCTCTTTTACGCGGTCCACTCTCCCGCACCCCGCTGTAATCCCTACTTGAACATGGTGCTTTATGCCACATATTATGATCCAATGATGTGTTGCCATCCTATGATGTTTTGAGTAGATATCTTTTGTCTTTGGGTCGATTGATGATCTAGATTGGTATGAGTTGTATGTTTTACTTTGATGCTGTCCTATGGTGCCCTCCGTGTCGCGCAAGCGTGAGGGATTCCCACTGTAGGATGTTGCAATACGTTCATGATTCACTTATAGTGGGTTGGTGAGTGACTGAAACACAAACCCGAGTAAGGGGGTTGTTGCGTATGGGAATAAAGGGGCCTCGATGCTTTAATGCTATGGTTGGGTTTTACCTTAATGATCTTTAGTATTTGCGGACGCTTGCTAGAGTTCCAATCATAAGTGCATATGATCCAAGTAGATAAAGTATGTTAGCTTATGCCTCTCCCTCATATGGAATTGCAATAGTGATCACCGGTCTTGTTAACAATTGCCTAGGACAATTCCGCACACCGAACCATCATTATTCCACACTCGCTATTTATATTATTTAGTATTATATACTAACTTTATGATAACAGCACCTACTTTTACATTTTAGCTCTCCGGTATCATACAAAGTTATCCTCTTTATACCCACAACACAGTTTTATTTCTTTTTTCTAGTTGGAAGCAAACGTTCGGTGCACGTAGAGTCGTATCAGTGGCAGATAGGGCTTGAGAGAATATTGATCTTACCTTTAGCTCCTTGTGGGTTCGACACTCCATACTTATCACTTCCACCTTTGGGAATTGCTACGATGATTCCCTGCACTTGGGGATTATCAGGACCAGCGGCGGGAGATCGCTGGCGGCGAGAAGACGATCCGGAGATCCGGTTACGCACGGGTGAAGGGTTTCGGAAAAAATTCCAAAATTTGACCCGTCAGTATATATGACTTGACCCTGTTGGTGTGACCGAAAGGTTCTAATCGGTTGCATCGAGATTGAAAACCTAGATCAACTTAGTGATCTCAGTGTGATCGAAAAGGATGAATCGGTCAAACTGAAATGCACAAAGAGGTTTTGGAAGTTTAAGCCTATGACGAATCGGGGACTCTGAGTGCTCCTCACACAGAGTGGTTCGAATCTGACTTGATCAAACTTTGTGATGTAGCATGAATAGAGTTTGAGACGAGAAAAGCATAGATGGCTAGAGAAGGTTCTTAGGCATTCTTGTCCATCCATTTGGCAAAAGTAGAAAAATCCAAGCAAACAAAGCAACAAATGGATGTCCTCGAATGAGTAAAATATGCAACCATCATGCTCACACAATAAAATGGCAAATGAAATATGTGGCAAAGCATGCACAACCATTTCTAGCATCTATCAAACAATTGGCGATGACTAGGTCATCTATATATGAGTATATTGACTTAGGAGTCAAATGAGAACATCTGATCATAGGTCATACTCATCGTTTAAGCACAAGTGGGGTTACCACTTTTACATAAAGCATTGTTGTGTTCACACCATTAGAGTTGCTTTAGCTCTGTTCTTTAGAGTAAATCTCCCCCTAGATGTGATATCCCACCTAAGAGGGATGAACTGACCTTGGGTTTTCTTGATAATGACTTCATGTAGGTGTTGAAGATGTGGATGCTCTATGTTGATGTAGATCTTTTGGAGCAATCATTTGGAGTGAGTTGCACTTTCAATACCTACACGGGTTAGTCCCACAAGGAACAAGCAAGGATATTCATAGACATAGAGTGATGCACACACAAGATGATGTCCATGAAAGCATTAGGTTACCTTGTTCCTCGTCTTACCAACAAGAGTGTTTGTGACTCCTTAGACTAGTGCAAGATATGGAAGTTGTTTGCACTTGTCCTTGCCAAAATGATAAGGGTGAAGTATATAGGCGGAGTCACCCTCAAGAACTCTCTAGTTCTTCTTCTTTGGGATCCACATCATGTTGATGGGAATCCTTGGAGTTGTAGTCGTACTTGATGAAGTAGAACTTGATGTAGTCTTGGGAACCCACTTGGCCAAGGCCTTAGGAGCTTCTTCAAATGCATCAATCTCCTCTTGAAGCTTGTCCTTGCCTTTTTGCTTGTGGTCTTGTGGTGGAAGATCTTCTTGAGCTCGTGTTCCTTTGAAAGAAGTAAGATCGTACTTCTCTTGTTGAGGAACAAACTTCGTCTTGGGGTATTGATCTTCTTCGCTCTCAACTCCATTGACATTGAAGTTTCGTTTAAAACCAACACCTTGATTCTTCCGGTGCCTTCCTTGCTTGCGTACAATGTCCTCAAATTGCTTACTTCCGGCAAGGCTCTTGTAAACAGCTTTCTCTATAATTCCCTTCAATAAGCTATTTTCTTGCTCAAGTGTAACTTGGCTAAGAGAATCATCAGTGGGATCAAGAGAACTACTAGAAGCAACAATATTGGATTTAGCATGATTATTGTTACTACTAGAAGAAGAATCTTTCTTGTTCTTGTTACTAGACTTGACTTGTGGCATGTAAGTAGATAAGAGTAAACGCTTGGCAATGTAAGAAGAACTTTTCTTACGAAGATCATCATTGATTGCCTTTAAAAACTCATGCTCTTGCTCAAGGTTGAGCTTTTCAAAACGTAACTTCTCATGAGTCTTTAAAAGTTCTCGATGATCTTCCAAGATAGTTTCATGAGCTAACTTAAGAGTGTTTAGTTCTTTAGTTAGGCGCTCAATATTCTCCTTATTATTGTCATTCGTTTTATCTTGATTAGCATGATTAATTGACGTTTCATCATAGTATTCATCACTAGAGTTGTCAACAAGTAAATCATCATCACCTAACAAGTCATCTTCATCACTATTGAAATCAACATAATCGGGGTGTGATACCTTTTGGCCTTTAGCCATGAAGCATCTTCCAATTCCTTCATTTGGTGAGTCAAATATTTCGTAGGAGTTGGTTGACACAAGTGCTAGACCGGTAACACCTTCATTTTGAGTATATTCAGAGCCGGAGTGATAGCTTCTCTCGGAGTGATTGTCGGAGTCGGAGTCCGATACCCATTCACCAACATGATCTTGATGTCTTCGTTTTGTGTAGCTCTTTGATGATTTGTCCTTCCTTTCCGAATCTTTGCTTCTCCGAGATGTTCTTCGTTCATAACGATCATCTCTACTCTTCCTCTCTCTTGGTGGTGATTCTTCTCTTCTACTTCTTCTTTTTGCAGAATCTTCTCTTCTTTTGTAGGGAGCCGTACACTCATTGGAATAGTGTCCGGGTCTTCCAGAATTGTAGCAATTACGCTCACAACTAGAAGATCTTTTGTCATTGTAGGACCTTGACTTGGAACTTCTTTCCTTGCCTCTACTCTTGTAGAACTTGTTGAAGTTCTTCACCATTAGGCTCAATTCTTCATTGAAGGTTTGTTTCTCACTTGATGATGTGGGAGCTTCACATAAGGCTTTGTAAGCACCACTTGACTAGTTGTGGAGCTCTTCCTTATCCTTGAGTGACATCTCATGAGCAACAATTCTCCCAATGACTTCTGTTGGCTTGAGATCTTTGTAATTGGGCATCATTTGGATCAATGTGCACACGGTATCATATTTTCCATCCAAGTGTCTTAGCATCTTCTTGATGCTGAATTTATCGGTCATCTCTTCACTTCCTAAGCCGGCAATCTCATTTGTGATGAGAGCAAGCCTAGAGTACATTTCAGCGACGCCTTCACCATCCTTCATTTTGAACTTGTCAAGTTGACTTTGAAGCACATCCAATTTGGATTCCTTGACGGAGCCGGTACCTTCGTGCATGTCAATCAAAGCATACCAAATTTCCTTTGCATTCTCAAGACGGTTGATTTTGTTGAATTCTTCGGGGCACAATCCGTTGAAGAGAATAACACAAGCTTGAGCATTGTATTGCAGCATCTTCAACTCTTCCGCGGTAGCTTCATGATTCGGTTCTCTCTCATCAAAGAATTCACCTTGCAAGCCAATACACACAATAGCCCAAACGGCGGGGTTATGTCCAAGAGTATGCATTTTCATCTTATGCTTCCAACTAGCAAAATTAGTATCATCAAAGTAAAGACCTCTGCGGTGGTAATTTCCCTCGCTAGACGCCATACTCTCCTAGGTTGTGAGACCAAGGCTATGACCACCAAAAGTTATGGAAATCAAAGCAAATGGAGACCAAAGCTCTGATACCAATTGTAGGATCGAAAGTATGTCTAGAGGGGGGTGATTATACTACTTGACCAAATAAAAATCTAGCATTTTCCCAATTTAAGTTCTTGGTAGATTTTAACAACTTAGCACAAGTCAAGCAATCTTAACACAATTCAAGCAAGCATGCAATGAGTATATAAGCAGCGGAAAGTAAAGCATGCAACTTGCAAGAATGTAAAGGGAGGGGTTTGGAGAGTGCAAACGCAATAGGAGACACGGATGTTTTTGTCGTGGTTCCGATAGGTGGTGCTATCGTACATCCACGTTGATGGAGACTTCAACCCACGAAGGGTAACGGCTGCGCGAGTCCACAAAGGGCTCCACCCACGAAGGGTCCACGAAGAAGCAACCTTGTCTATCCCACCATGGCCGTCGCCCACGAAGGACTTGCCTCACTCGGGTAGATCTTCACGAAGTAGGCGATCTCCTTGCCCTTACAAACTCCTTGGTTCAACTCCACAATCTTGACGGAGGCTCCCAAGTGACACCTAACCAATCTAGGAGACACCACTCTCCAAAAGGTAATAGATGGTGTGTTGATGATGAACTCCTTGCTCTTGTGCTTCAAATTATAGTCTCCCCAACACTCAACTCTCTCTCATAGGATTTGGATTTGGTGGAAAGAAGATTTTAGTGGAAAGCAACTTGGGGAAGGCTAGAGATCAAGATTTATGTGGTAGGAATGGAATATCTTGACCTTAACACAAGTGTAGGCGGTTCTCTCTCGGAAAATGTATGTTGGAAGTGTAGGCGTGTTCCGATGGCTCTCTCCATGAATGAAGAGTGGGTGGAGGGGCATATATAGCCTCCACACAAAATCTAACCATTACACACAACTTACCAAACTCGGTGGGACCGAATCATGAAACTCGGTCAGACCGATTTAGTTCATAATGTGGCCGTTAGGTATTTTGGTGGGACCAACATGTCAACTCGGTGGGACCGATATCGTTGGGGTTAGGGCATAACGTAATCTCGGTGAGACCAATTACACAAACTCGGTGAGACCGATTTTGGTAATAGACAAACAAAGAGTTGGTCAGGCAAACTCGGTGGGACCGATTCGCTCAACTCGGTTGGACCGAAACGTTACAAAAGGGAAACAGAGAGTTCGCATTGTAGTCTCCATGGGACCGATCGCTCATCTCGGTTTGACCGAAATGTTGTGAAGGGAAATAGAGAGATTACAATCCCATCTCAGTGAGACCGAGATCCCTATCGGTGAGACCGAAAGGACTAGGGTTTCCGGTAGTGGCTATGTCAAGAGAACTCGGTGGCGCCGGATAGAAAGATTCGGTGGGGCCGAGTTTGACTTATGGTTTGGGACATATGTGGATGTGAGAAAGTGGTTGAGGGCTTTGGAGCATATCACTAAGCATTTTGAGCAAGAAACTCATTAAGTAGCACCTCACCCCCTCTTAATAGTATTGTCTTTCCTATGGACTCAATGTGATCTTGGATCACTAGAAGTAAAATGTAGAGTCTAGTGCTTTGAGCTTGAGCCAATCCTTTTGTCCTTAGCATTTTGAGGGGTCCACATTTCTCATCCATGCCATGCGAAACATTGAGCTTTCCTGAAATATTTATCTTGAAATAGCATTAGCTCAATGAGCTATATGTTGTTAGGAATTACCAAAACCATCCAGGGATAGTTGCACTTTCAGCCCTCCAGCCTCGTGGATGGTGGGTGGCCCCCCTCTGGTGCTTTCTTCGCCCAATATTTTTAATATATTCCAAAACTGAGTTTCATGGAGTTTTAGGACTTTTGGAGTTGTGCAGAATAGGTTTCTAATATTTGCTCCTTTTCCAACCCAGAATTCCAGCTGCCGACATTCTCCCTCTTCATGTAAACCTTATAAAATAAGAGAGAAAAGGCATAAGTATTATGATATAATGTGTAGTAACAACCCATAATGCAATAAATATCGATATAAAAGCATGATGCAAAATGGACGTATCACGCGCCACCCACATGGAGGTCGCCCTTCATGACCACTGCCGGGGGATGCGTCGCTCGTATCTAGGGTTGGTCCACCGGTCGTGTTTACTCGCTGTCGTAGAGAGACTTTTTCCCCGATCGCTTGAATACAGGTTTTTCCCTCTCCTACCGGCGCCTTGATCGGTGATTTCCTTTTAGGTTTCCGATCTAAGATCGGTTTGCGTCGCCAACCGCCGCCATCGAGCCCTGTGCGCATCTACTCCGACACAGGCGCGATCGACCAGCCTCTTCTTCGACCCGGCGGCCACGTGCAACGAGGCGGCCCGTCACGGTCGTCATCCGCGCGTCTGCCCGCACATGCCCTGCATCGGCCGTCGCCGCCCTGCTCCGACCGGGACTTCTTAATCACCACCCACCTCCGCCCTGCGCCATCTGCCTCACCGGTCCCGTCGCCGACTGCCTCGGGCTCGTCGACTGTGTCGGACTCGCCGGCTGCCTCGAGGTTGTGCGTCACTCTTGCGTTGGTCCCTCGGGCCTCTCTACATGGGCGCCAGCGATGCATGGGCAGCCCGGGTGATGGTGCTGACGTGCTCATCTGCATGTCGACCGTCCTCGTCGGCTTCAGCTTGTACTCCATGAGCACCCCATCTTCACCGAGCGATGTCCCCGACGTCGCGCGTGATCGGATTGATCACCCGCCCGCCCGCAGTCCACCTCACCCACGTCGTGCGACCGATCTGGCCTGTCGGTTGCGCGCGCACCTCCGCGGCTCCTGTGAATATCGTCCCAAGTGCAACGCGCCCCTACACCAATCAAGCAACCGGCTGCTGCTGCATTGCTCCGTAGAGCCACAACGCCGCCGCCTTGTGGTCCTTCCGACGGCTGCACCAGCTCATGTGCCGCCGTTGTGTCGCCCCTTCGGGCCATAGCGCTGCAACATGTGGTTCCCGTCACCGCCCGAGGCCGTCCCCATGGCTACACCGACCGGCGCACCTCCACTGCGTCGCCCCTTCGGTCCATAGTGTCGCAGCACGCATTCGAAGCTGCCACCCCGAGGTCTTCCTGCCATCGCTGCGACTAGCATGTTGCCGTTGTGTCACCCCTTCGGGTCATAGCACCGTGGCACGCGGTCCACTTTGCCATCCTCACACGTCAACTTTCACGTGGTATGCGAATTGCGCCACCTCCCTTTGTGCGGGAATGCCATCATCCACGTCGTTCTTCGTCATCTGTTGAGTTCTCCTCCCCTACTTCGAGCACTGCTGCCGCACTCCTAACCTAGCCGCCGTCACCGCCTTCTCAGGACGCTGACGCAGCTCTGCTTTCTCGGAGCCGTGCCGCTCGTTCACCCGAGCCACGCCGCCTGTCCACCCCCTTCATCTTCGTCCAGCACCAGCTCAGCGCCAGCATCGCCATTATCTTCCTCGACCACTTCATCTACTCCGACAACCGCAGTCAACATCGGCCCCTTCTACCCCACGTTGACTGGCACCGCAATCATCGTTGAGTCCTTCTCTGCTGGACCCTACGACTCCTCTGACATGGCGTACAGCTCATGCGGGTCCCCGTCTACACATGCCCGGTGCTGGAAACACCTATGTGTACCTTTGTCCATGATGTGTTCCCGAGCCTGGCAAACCCAGCGCGACGCCTCATCAACACCATCTTGTTCCCGTCGCACCACTGCTTTGACACTACTGCGCACATGACTAACTCGCCGCCTACTTGCACCCGTGGCTCCATGGCGACCTCCTCGACACCGGCTATCCCAACTTGACATCAACCACGGCGTTCTTCGCATGGCTACCTCGACCACAGCTACACCACCCACGCTCTCGGCTACTTCGACAACGGCCCAAAGGGCTACCGCCTTGCTTGAGCAACCTCGCCGATTTCCACTCCAGCCATGACTTCTGTGATGCATCGACCGTTATGACTGTGGGGAGATGTATGTCGGCTTACCTTCAAGGGAAACGTTGCGTACCGGCGGACCGGCTGAAGCTTCGGCCGGTCGCGCACGCACCGCTCGATCGTGTAGCCATCCACTGCTCAGCATCTCCCATCCATGTTTGCATCGCTGGCTTTCCCTCTCTTGGCCCATCACACGTGCCCTTGGCCCACCATAGCCGCTTGTTCAGCCTTCATAGTATCCTATTCACACAAGCTGCAACCGCAGGCCGATGAAGCTACAGCCTTCCTAGTATCCACGTTTGCATCGCTGGCTTTCCCTTTCTTGGCCCATCACCCAAGTCGTCTTCAAAGCTTTATCTTTTACGAACTACTCTCTAAAGATCAGAGGTGGGTTGGGCAAAGAGCTGCAACCGTAGCCCGATGCAGCTACACCCGTTTGTCGGATATGTTGTGACTGTGGCGACCATGGCCATGTCCACAACATCATCGTGTTGTGAGCTCGAGGGCTAGCCGGAGTGCTACGTGTTGCGATCGTGGTGATTGCATGCTGGAACCAACATTGCGGCGTGCTGGAACCAGCGAGAATTTTGCTGCATCACTATCGTTGGATTTTGCTACAACCGACGATAAAATTTGCTACATAAATTGATGGCAGAGATGCAACCCGGGACGACAGTGATGGCAATTTTTGTTGCAACCGTCGTTGTCTTTTGCTACAAACAATGAATTTTTTGCTAAGTCCGCTTTAATGGTGATGATTGGTTACCTCGTTCATGCAACCTTGTGCAACAAGTGTTGATGGTGGAAAAAATTGTCAAGCAACATGGGAAGAAGCTTCAAACGATGTGAAAAAGCTTCAACGGGTGCGAGTGGTGACACTGGGAGCTCTGGCCGGAAGCACGGTGGTGTTGCGATGCACATGCTACGGCAGCGGCACAGTGGTGCTGCGATTTTGCTGCGGTGAATTTTTTTGCTGGAACCAGTACAATCAGTACTGCTACAACCGGCACAACAATTTGATGCAATCGGCTAGGGCGGCCACAGGCGGAATATTTTGTCGGAGCTCGAAGGCCAAATATTGGAACACGTCAGTGTGGCATGCTACGACCGGCACCACGGCTTGCTGGAACCATCCGCGTCGGGAGCTGGAACTGGAAGACAATGGATACGGCAATCGACGACGGACGGATTTGAAGTCCACGACCAGCCGGCGATGCTACAGCCTCCGAGGAGGAAGCGGCAAATAGAGATGGCGCGAGCGTTGGTGCGCGACTGAACGGAGGCAAGGTTGGAACCGCCGCATACCCCTATGTTGTAATTGTTGTAAAAAATAGCTTCATCCCTAGATGGAAAGACTTCAACCGATTTTCGAGAAAGTTTCAACCGGCACTACCAATCACGAAAAGTTACAAACCTTGACAGAAAACTGCTCCAACCTTAGATGAAAAAAGCTTCAACCAGATAATAGAAAAAGCTTTAACCAGGTGCTGCTCAAACGAAAAAAGTTACAACCATTTATAAAAAAGCTTCAACTGTAGATGGAAAAAGCTTCAACCAGCGAGAGAGAAAGCTCCAACCAGACATTGAGCAACCAAAGAAAAGTTGCAACTATTAACAAAGAAAGCTTCAACTTTATATGGGAAAAGTTTCAATCGGCAACAGAAAAAGCATACAACCGGCGACAAGGGCTTGGCCAGATGAAGAAGCTACATGTTTTTTTCTGCTGGAATCGGTGAGACGAAAATTTTCAACCAAAGAATCGATTTGCTGGAATTGGTGATTTTGATGCAGCTAGTCGAGGTCTGTTTACAAGAGCCAGCCGGCGGCAACTCTATGAGATTTCTGTCGAGATCAACTAAGTTTAAGCTAGCTTAGGTCACCAAGTTCAGCGTGTTCATGTGCGTCTGCTACTGTATATCAATTAATCTGTTTGTCTGTCTGCTTAGAAGTTGACTACTGTGAATCAATTAAGCTACTTGCCTGCTAGCAAGTTAGCTTTGCATGTACATGGGCAGCTTGGGTGGTCGTGATGGACGCGGGCGACGCCGGTGGTCGGCCGAGCTGCGCGGGGTACCTTTATATGCGTGCGTTTAGATCAAAGTTTTAGACCAGGGAGATTCGAAGGAAAGCAGCAAGACGCGGAGGAAATCGAACGATGCAGAGTCGCTTAATCCAATGTACACGCGGCGTCCGACCAAAATTGGGCCGGTTGACCGGCGCCTAGCGTTGGCCTACCTTCAAATTCTTCACAGGTTTCATTGTCTGCTTCGTTATCATTGTGACTGCGGAAAATGTTGAGTACTATGATTAGTTAGAAAATATGACATACATTAGGATATGTTCTGTGTCTTGTACTCTAAATTGAAGTTGGGCGTTCGGTTTCCCAAAACTGTTCAGGTCGGTCCTTCAGTCTATTAAAAAATTCGGTTTTGTCAGAATGCAGACCGATCGGTCAACAAAAATTTAGCTAACCAAAGATTCTGTGTACGAAAATTTCGGTTTGGTCGTCGGTTCCACCGAACAGCACCGAGATGTACTGGAATCGCTACTACTTGATTTTGAATGTACAGTGCATGTAGCTCTGCCTACTAGCTAGCTACTAAGAGCATCTTCAACAGCCGCCCAACATGCGGCGCGTTAAAAACTGGTTTGCGGCGCGCAGCGCTCACTCCAACAGCCGCGCTAAATTGCAGCACGCGCGAGCAGCCGGTGCATGTCACATTTGTTGCATTTTGGACACAAAATAAATTTCACACATCACAAAACAAAGACATTGCATATAATTTAAATCCCAAACAGTTGATAACCAAAAGTTCATGCTCACAAGTTTAAATTCATGCCCACAACATCATTCAACCAAGTTCCAAGTTCATGACACAAATGAAAGGTACAACAATCAAGCCTCGTCCTCGTCTTCATCTTCATCTTCCTCTGATTCATCAGACTCCTCCGAAGACGATTCTTCCTCCTCCTCTTCATTGTTGCGCGCCGCCAAAGCTCCCCGCGCTAGGAATTGCGGCCTCGGCGGCAGAGTGGTCGCGTCTGTAGGAAGGGGTGAGGGGGTGCCGACGCGGGCGTCTATCGGGCTAGTTCGCCGACGACGACGCGTGCGTGGCGAAGGTGGCACGGCGGAGGAAGTGCGGCGCGAGCGCTCGAGTGTGCCGCACGCGAAAGCGGGCGCATCAAATACACAACGCGCAATGGCGATTCGAACCGAGCGTCCAATTTTATATGCCGTGCGCGCTTATTACGTGTTCGCTGAAATCACTTTACCACTTGCACGCGCTAAAAAGGCCAAATTCGCCGCATGCTCTAAAGGCTGGTCTCCTTGTCTACTCTCTCTTTCGAGCGAGACTTTATTACTCTGTGCAATTAGCGGTGGCGGCTCACTAGATAAAGTACTAGTAGTATTACTACATGTACTACAAAAATTTAAGCAGAGGTTAAGTTCACTTAACTTAACTTCTCGTTTTTACATAAAATTTATAGCGGCAGCAGCGGTTCACTGGGTTAGGTTCGGGTCTTCCCAATGCGCTGTGGGGCTCATGCACTTGGCAGAAAACGGATAGAAAATAGAGCCCATGTTCACATGAGCACTTGAGTAGACAGGCGCGCAGGTCGGACCTCTGTGTTTACTCGGTTTTGGATCCACTCGGGTACCTGAGGGATAAACCCGAATTCATCGAACTTAGTTCGGTTTTCAACATTTGCAAACCGAATGTATCATCAAAGTACTCAGTTTCGGTGAATTCGGCTTTAGTTAATTGGGTTCGAAACATCGGTTTTTGGTTTATATATCCAGCCCATGTACTCATATATATATATATATATATATATATATATACACCTTTCTAGCAAATCTCTCTCTGTCCCTTCTAGCAAATCTCTATATAAACACCTTTGAACGACTGGCACCGCACTAAGCTATTGTTGGCAGTTGGCTGGTGAAGTTTGCACAAGCACCGTTCTGCGTACGGGAACTGGAAGTAGGAGATGGTATTCCATAGCATCCTTCCCAAGATAGGCGCCCACTGGCTCGTCAACTTGTACCGCTCGGTCAGGAAACTCCGCAGCTTGCAGACCAAGCCATCTACCGTTGCCGCCTCCGCGTGCACCATCCCGGCTGCTGCCGGAAGGACGGTGCTGTGCGACTTCCACGGCGGGATCCTGAGGTCCAGAGCTCTCTTCCCCTACTTCATGCTCGTCGCCTTTGAGGGCGGTAGCATTCTCCGGGCGCTACTCCTGCTCGTCTCCTTTCCTCTCGTATGGATACTCGGCGAGCACTCCGACGCCAGCCTCAGGGTCATGGCGTTCGTCACCTTCGTCGGACTCAGGCCACGGGATGCTGACCTCGTGGCCCGCGCCATCCTGCCCAAGTTCTACATGGAGAAGCTCAACGCGGAGGTGTACGATCGCTTGTGGCTGCCGGCGAAGAGGAAGGTGGCGGTGACGAGCACGCCGAAGGTGATGGCGGAGTGGTTCCTCGAAGAGTACATGGCCGCGGACATAGTTGTCGGGAATGAACTTCAGATGATTAAGGTTGGTTGTCGCTGCTACTTCACCGGGCTGCTGGGCAGGTTAGGGCAATTGCCGGGCGGCATGACAGAGAAGGTGCTGAGATCGGAGTTTGGAGTGGACGGCGGCATGGCCGACGTTGCCGTTGTCGGGAGGTCCAACCCACTTAATCAGCTCTTCACCTCCTACTGCAAGGTTCGTACGTTCGTGCTTAACAGACTACTAAAGTTCTATAGTTAATTCTTTATTAGAGTGCTGTTTGCCTAATTGTAGTTCTACGTATATCACCTGATCAAGTTAGGACTTCATTAAAGATATGACAAGCACGTTCTCGATCGATTGCACTATTATTTGGACGAAAATGAAGTTACAGTGCCACCTGTATGTGTCCGGTCACGGCCTCACGGCTCACTGCAAAACTGGACCGTGATCAAAGGATTGTGCCGGAGCCCCAAAAAAAATTGAAGGGTGTCCTATCATTTTAAGTGTCATCTTGTGGAAGAGGATTTGTGTCTCTCTGGTGTCACCCATCCCTATGTGAATACAACATTAAAAAATATATTACAAAAATTGAAAAAATCCAAATTTTTGGGATATGAGACCTAGGTGCCCGTTCTACACCGGTATGGGTGCCTGTGGTAATGTTAGTAAAAAGAGGAAAAAAATCCGTATGTATAGAAGAAAAGTACTGGATGTAATGTATGTCAGACCGTAGTTCCTGCGCCGCGGATACCGCGGTCACCCATTCACCACGAAAATGAACACGGGTGTACAATGGGCACCGAGGTTTCATATCTCAGAATTTCAGGGTTTTTTTTAATTTCCTGATATACTTTTTAGGGCCAATTTCATTTTTGCCCCTAACTCGAACCCACTACTCAGTTTTGCACTTTTGCCCCTATTTTTCAGGTATGCTCAGTTTTGCCCCTCCGCCGTTAGTGTCACTTATAGAAATGCTTTTTTGCGTCATTACGGCCCGGTCAAAGGACTTTGACCATCCAGAAAAAAATAGCAAAAAATCAAAAAAATCTGAAATTTTGTGGGATCGAAGATAGTCATGTCCGCAAGGCGCGTGCAATTTCTTCTGTTGGTTGGACACTCCTGGAGCTCGTGGCAAAGGAAAACAAAAATAATTTATGCCTATGAACAGTAAATTCAGAAAAATAGCAACAAAACTAAAAAAACTGAATTTTTTTGGCTTCAAAGAGGCTTGAGTGCACAAGGTGCTTGCAAGTTTTGGTGATCAAATGACGTACGAGGCGCTGTAGATAAAAAAACAAAATAGTGCGTTTTTCAAAGTTTTTTTGAGCTAAATTTTGTTTTTTTCTCCACGAGCTCCTACGATGTCTAAACACAACAAAAATGTATACACATCTTGCGCACCTGAGTATCTTCAGTCCAACAAAATTACATATTTTTTGATTTTTTTTTCTATTTTTTTGAATTTACTGTTCACATGCGTGCAAAATTTATGTTTCCTTTGCCACGAGCTCCCAGGGTGTCCGAACGGCATGAAAATTTGTACACACCTTGCAGATGAGTATCTTCGATCCCACTAAGTTTCATTTTTTTATATATTTTTTTGCTATTTTTTCATGACGGTCAAAGCCCTTTGACCGGACGGTAACAACACAAAGGGCATTTCTATAAGTGAAACTAACGGCGGAGGGGCAAAACTGAGCATACCTAAAAATTAGGGGCAAAACTGAGTAGTGGGTTCGAGTTAAGGGTATAGATGTAAATGTCCCTACTTTTTAATGCTATTGTCATATAGGGGTGCGTGGCACCCGGGTGCTCCAATGCATTTCCAGTCATCTTGTCCCTTATATGAACGGCATGTTTTTGTTCTTTTAAAGGGGAAACAGTAGGTAGGTTTTTTATAAACTGTAGGTTGTTGATTGGTCTACGACAATACTATAAAAATGTATCCCTATAGACGGTAAGGAAGTACAATTATGAGAACCAGCAGAAACTAAATATGACGTTACATAATGTGAAGCCAGCCTGCCAACTGTAATTGTTTGATCATGTCACTATTACTAGAGCCATAGAGCGGAGTCTTTGGACCCGCCCCCATCTGATCCCTAAATCTTCGAAGCCGTCCCCATCTGATCCCAAAATCTCGACGTTCAAATTTGATACATTGCTCGTTGTTGTTGAATGGTAGTCTATTTCCAGAAGGAATCTTGTATTTTATCATACTCAGTCATATCGAACTGCCATCTACGAAACTTAGATATTTGTGAAACTTAGATAAGTTGCAAAGATGACAACCTCCAACATGCACATATCTCAATGTAGTTGGAGTGCAGCTAGGATCTTGGCTATGTTTAACCCAGTTTCCCAAATTGCATTTCTTACAATTCTCAGGGTATTTTACGTTACAGATTAGTTCTCACAACTTTGATAGCAAAATGAAATTGCAAATGTACTTGTAGGTTCTATGAAGAAGTGAGTATGAATTGTGACTTATACATCCAATAATATATGGCAATAATCTTAGCCCAAATGCTATGCTTTTTTTCCGAAGAGGGGGATAAAACCAACTGCCTCTGTGTCATGCTGATGCACATGGCAGAGAAAACCATACCTTACAACTCAACAGAATTTCACCATGCTAAGCCGACAAGGGGACTAAGAGGGCAACTAAGATAAAACGTTAAGCTACATATCTTCATCCTGGTTATAGTTGTTTCAACTTATAATTGATTTTTCATGTTTCAATTCAAATATTTTGTAATTACCCAGGTTCAAATTCATTATAATCACATAGTGCGTGAGAACGCTGGGAAGTGGTTCAGTTTTACTGTCCTAAGTTGGAGAGTTACTGAATGACTCCATTCAATAGTTTTATATTGTATTCCTTAGGCCCAAAAAAGATGAGGTTCCGAACATTAACATAGCCGTCTGAACATAATGTTTACCATTAGTTTGTAGTCGCTATATCCCATAATATAACGCGCATTGATTTTCATGAAATGACAGCTTCAGAAATTTGGACCAAGTTTAAGAGGAAATTGTCTATATCTGCAATATCAAATATATACCATATGAAAATACATTTCATGATGAATCTATTAGTATTGATTTGATAATCTTGATGGTGATAAAAGATATTATATCTTGGTCAAAATTTATGAAGTTTGATTTTAAAAAATCTAATACACATTATATTTTGGGATGAAAGAAGTATTTGATATAGCTATAAAACTTGTTCTCATCTAAAAGTTATCTTATAGAAGCATTTTGGGGACAAATTTATACATAATACTTGCATACATTGAATCAAAATATTATACTCCCCCTGTTCATAAATATAAAATTTCTAACTTTTTTTCCGAATCAGATATATCTAGACATGTTTTAGTATATTTTTTCACTCATTTCAATCTGCATGTAGTCTATATTGAAATATTCAAAACATAGTATTGTGAACCGAGGAGTAGAGTTTTTTGGGTGGTAATCATTGAAGTTTGGCTAAAAAATGTTAAACACCATAAAGAATTGGACGGTAGGGAGTATCACTAGTGGGTGTTTGGTTGGGCGGAAACTCTGTTTGAGAGGCTACAATGTCAACTCCACAGAATACAATGTTACACCATGTAAGATGTGATGCTTAATGCTAGACAACATCGTTACATGTGCAAACTATAGAATTTACACAGGAAGGCATATAACTTGCCTAGACACACTAAGAGCAAGTACAATAGCAGGCTTATAGCTCACTTACATGGTCATTTTGCCTACGTGAAGGAGAGAGACATGAAAAAGTGAGTGAAGTGCGCTCTCATGCAAGAGCCTAACTATATATGTGCTTCTAGGCAGATACAATAAATATGAAGAAAGCGATAGTGAGAATATGAGAAAACATACTACTCTTGTAGTCAACTTTTAAGCTGCCCTTGTTGTGTAGGTGACTATAAGGATGACTATATATGACATGGCAATATCATATAGTCAGCAGTTGACTGTACTAGTAACCATGCTCTAAGGGGTATAGCTTAGCGTCGTGGCGAAATCGGACATGATCAATTTGAGGTCAGGTTTGTAGTTATATAGGATTACGCGATGCACAGTGGCAGACCACTCTAATAAGCTGCATGCCATTGCCAGCAGTTGAACGGTTTGCGCGGCCTCCATCGTCTCCATAGGACCGAGGCAATCCGTGGTTCTCGTCAGACCCGGCGCCGATGCACCTCTGCTTGATCGGGTGTGACCTTCCCGGGGTCCTTAGGAGATCCTGAGATGATGGGGCTAACCAGTGAGTTGATGTCGACCCGGCCGGCCCCCTTAGCGATGAATGTGATGGAGCCAAAGGTTGGGCTCTCTCCCAGCGGAAGGCCGTCGAAAGAAGAAAAAATATTCGATCCAACATCGGTCTCCAGCCAGCGCCACACGTGCCTGGCGCGCTAACTGGTGCAAAATACCATCAGTTTCCTCAATAGGGTTCCAAAGCGCAGCTGGAAGTCCTAGATCAGAGGTCACACGTTGGGTTTATCCAGGTTCAGGCCTCCTAAGAGTAATACCCTACTTCCTGATGGTTTTTATTATTCATGGTGGAGGGATACCTCGTGCAAGGGGTTACAATGGTGTATGAGATTGGTACCGAGAGTTTTCTATCTCTGGATAGATAATGAGGAGGACCTTAGGCCTCCCTTTATATAGACATGAGAGGTCTAGGGTTTACATGACGGTAGCTGCAATCTGGGGCACTACCTCCCTCTAATCTTGGAGGCCACAAAGGTCGTCATCGCCTTCTAGGATTTGCTCCTTGTAATGGGCCTATTAGGCCCCTTATATTTGATGAGGCCGGGCTCCGTGGTGCTTAGCCACCCCCGATACAGGGCCCCATCAGTTGCCATCACTCAAAATAGGGATGGTCGTAAAGGATCCTCTGGCGACAATGGCAGCTAAGCGCCTCCTCTTTGCCTTTTACATGGTCGTGAGGAGGGGAAGTGGTGAGAGAAAATTTGGTGTCCCGCTCTCTCAAGGCACTCGCAAGAGCGCAACAACGCTTAGGAAAAGGAGAAGCAATCAAAATGGGGCAAAACTAACCCTCTTCCACGGTGTGCCTTCAAATAAGCGGGCAGAGGTGAGACGGTTGGCCTTGCAACCTCACCAGTAATGGGATTCAAAACCCACTTCCGTCAAATCATCCACCACACGGAATCAAATCCCGCGTTGTCATAGGAGTAACCGCCCGAACCATGCGCGGTAATTGATGCAACATCATTGCTTTATGGTTTCACTCACATGCCAGGTACAGCTGACTACTACAACTACAGTCCATCATGTGCATGTTTTGCATGGGACCCGAGGTGATCACACCTCGATACAGTGGCACGAGGCGTAACCCACTCGATGATCCGCACTTAATGCACGTAGCTGGTGGGACATTACGGTCAAATATTCCGTTTGACGACTCTCACCCTTCGTGTTGCCTATGGGTCGGTTTTGACTAAAAGCATAACCATGTTAGGCGTCACATCATGCAGTGGGTGAACCAAGAGAGGGGTACCAAGTACCTCTCCAAGCAGTTCTAGGTTTGCACTTGGTGCTCTACCAGACTCATTCATACTCGGACATTCATTTTCGTTGAGAAAAAAGAGTCAATGACTACCTCTCACAAGTCATAGCTCACTCGAGACGCCAAGCATTATACAGACTCGACAGCCCATGTGGCACTAGTTGGTCCCCTAATCAAATGCCCAAGTCCGATGGCTAAGTCCTGAAGATGTGGATCGGCGCACCTCTTCGGGTTCACAAACTGGTAATGACCAACTACGATAAGACCATGTGTTCTTCAACATCACTCAGAATCCATGATACTCTCTCTAACAAGCCACAAGCCAGGCTGCCCGCTAAGCATGTAGGGCATTAATGAGTCTGCTACTTGAAATTGCTTTTAGGTAACCTTTTCGATACGCTTCGAGTCCATCAAGGCCTCGACTTAGTCGGCCAGCTGACTATCACAGCCGGTTCCCACCAAAAACGTTTCTCATCCAAGGAGTCAGCGCCATCCCAGAGACCTTGAAGGACTCGGGGCTACTGGCTGTAGGATCTCCCGGGGTAGGCCCACGATCAGGATTCGACCCGGCAAGCTCAAACGGTCTGAGCTTTTGCCAGGAGGATCATTCGGCTGGCCCGATATCGATCAACCCAGTTGACATACCAACCAAATCCCAATCGTTAGAGAAGCACGGCGTCCATTTGACTGACTCTGATGTGGTAACTCAAGACACCCACTGCATATGAAGAATCTAGGTATGATATTTTGCATGGTGTAGGTTTGATAGATTGTCTACACAAAAAACTCAAATCATGAATATTGCCGCAAAAACCCAACGACATTGATGACATGGACAATTTTACCTATGGGCTACAACGACAAAGTGTTACATGAACCTTTGAATGATACTCCTATATACATCCAACAACAGAAAAAGAATGATACTCCTATACACTTTTTGGCCGTAGTTATTGTTTACCCTGGCAGAAGTTGGTTGGATTTCAACCTTTGAGTGACGTTACTATAGGTTTGTCCCCTATTTTCTCCCACCTACCACCTTCATTATCTTCCACAGCTTGAACCCCTTCCTTCCTCTCATCCCCATATGTTCCTCCGTTACCGATCAATCTCCTGTAAACCCACGACTGGCACCACCCACCTTTTCATCCTCTCTCCTATCCCGAGCACTTCGCCATTTGTAGAAGCAAGACACCATCGGAAAGGCAAGTTGGTGAAGCTTGCATAGATACAGTGCACGTACGGACATAGGAAACAGGCGATGGTCTTCCACGCCATTCTCCCCAAGATAGCCGTCCATTGGCTCATCAACTTGTACCGCGCGGCCAGGAAGCTCCCCAGCAATGCCTTCCAGTAATGTCGTAACTCCACCACCACCACCAAGCCATCCACTGAAGCCATCTCCAGCTCCGAGCGCACCATGCCGTCCGCTGCTGATAGGACGGTGGTGTGCGACTTCCACGGTGGGCTCCTGAGGTCCACCAACATCTTCCCCTACTTCATGCTCGTCGCGTTCGAGGGCGGCAGCCCGCTCCGAGTGCTGGTGCTGCTCTGCTTCTTCCCCCTTGTATGGATACTCAGTGAGCGCTCCGACACCGGCGTCCGGATCATGACGTTCGTGACCTTCGTCGGGCTCAGGCCACGGGATACGGACCTCGTGGCCCGCACCATCCTGCCAAAGTTCTACATGGAGAGGCTCCACACGCAGGTGTACAACCACCTGTGGCTGTCGGCCAAGAGGAAGGTGGCATTGACGAGCACGCCGAGGGTAATGGCGGAATGGTTCCTCAAAGAGTACATGGCTGCCAACGTGGTTGTCGGGTGCGAACTCCAGATGGTTGAGGTAGGGCGCGTGTGGTATTTCACCGGGCTGCTGTGCGGGACAGGACCATGCCCGGGCTTGACGGAGAAGGCGTTGAGGGAGGCGTTCGAAGCGGACGACAACACGGCCGACGTTGCTGTCGTCGGGAGCTCCAACCCACTCGACCACCTCTGTACCCCCTACTGCATTCCTTTGCGCTTTTCTTCTTTACTATAGTACGAACGATTGTCTTAAGTTCATCAATACCTACGTAGTTCCAACGTTCCGAAGTGGTGACTTCTTTTTTTCCAACGTTTTGCATTGTCTTCCGTGCTTAAATTCGGAGAAGAAACAGAGTATTATTTCACAGCTTCCTAGACCCAATACTACTACTACAATTGCTAATATAAGATGTTTTTGATATTTTCATATGGACTACATACAAATTGAAATGAGCAAGCAAATACACTAAAACTTGTTCATATATATCTAATTCAAAAAAAGTTAGAACATTATATATTGATGAACGGAGTGAGAAGTACTTACCCAAACATAGGGCACAATTACTCATCCAAACGTACTCTCTTGCCAGCCGAGAGATTACATCCTCCTTTTTAAAAGAATATGTAAATGTAAATGACATCCAAGAAAATGAATCAGCAAGTGGATTTGCCCTATGAGTTAAGGGAGTGGTCATTTTGGCCCTTATAATTATTAGGCCAACTTCTGAACATCATGTACAGATGTGCGGAGAGAAGTATTACTATGTAGCCTTTTGCACCGGAACACTGCTATTCCAGCCATCCCTTCATAGCATTAAGTGCAACACATTCACAATCGTCAATGTCGTGCAGGGAGTGTCAGCTGTGTAGTAGTTTCGTTTGCACCAACGAGCACGCTATGCACACTACACTTTGCGAACGATTTGTGCACGACAATCCATTGGTTCCGTGCATGCATGGCAACAGACAAAAGCGCACCGCTCGATGGTCCATCGTCGTGCAGTGGTCGTGCACACCATTCATCGTCGGTACATCAGTTCCGCTTCTCAACGCTTTCAAGGAATAATGGGGAGAGAGACTCTTTTGAGCACAAAAGGAGATAAGTCACATAATGCACCTTCTTTTACACTTTCAGCTATCGCGTTCCCAACCGTCTGCATTAATATTTGGAGAAAAACGACGTGACCGTACTGGGCGGACAGAGCTCCCTGTCTTGTACATGGGAACCTTTAGTATGTTTGATGACAGTTAAAACCTTGTGCTTCCTTCCTCCCAAGCCACCTCCCGCAAGTGCCTATACAGCGGCAAACATTGCATGACAGGACGAGGCATTAACTTGGAAATTGTATTGAAGCTTTTTTTTTCTAAAACGAGGCAAAAGATTTGCCATTTTCATTGATTAAAAGAGAAGTTTTAGAGGTTTAAGGCCCATGGCCAAATTACAATAATCACTCTCGCGACATTACATTACTCAAGTGCTTCGCCCCCGCAATGCTCCAAAGCGAGGTTTCGTCTTTGATCCTAGTGACAATGACACCCACTGGAACGGCCTCGTTATGGAAGATCCGTGCATTCCTCTCTTTCCACAATTCTCAAGAGATGAGAAACATCAAGGAAGCAAGTGGCTTTCGCGATTGGGTCTTCCTGTTAGCATTGTGGCTCCACCACTCTAAGACGGAATTCGCGTCACTCCAATCAGAAGGATGCACATCCTGAAGACCAAGCCAATCTTTGACCATGCGCCAAACTCTAATAGTGTATCGTATTGAAGCTTGCATCTGTATTGAAGTGGTAGCATATCATGGAGTTACACAGGAGTGAGGAGAATGGATTTTGCGCGCTGCTGGCAGAACATGCGCTTAGTTAAGAAATTTTGAAAACTAGGTTGAAAGCTTTGAAAAAAAAACTGGTATGTTGATATTTTTTGCGGGTAACTGATATGTTGATATGAGGGTGAATCATGTGCCAGTAATTTATTGTGAAAGTCATTTATTCGCAAGGTATGCAAAAAAAAACGTTGGTGAGCTAGAATAGCCATGTTTCTGGTAAAAGTGTCTGCATTTGTCATTTTTTTTCACAACTTACAAAGAAGTTAGAAAGCATGGAACTCCGTCTAAAATCAACCGGTGAATCTCGAATCACAGTGAGGAGCGGCCTCTTTGACAAATTAAGTTGGTGAAGAGAAAATAATAATACTATACTACGCTTTTTTGGTTGGTGATGGCGACACTATCAATTGAGCTTTTGTCGACCCAGGCAAGACTTGATTTTCTTGTTTTGCTTTAATGAGGGTCCGGATCCCCTGAGGTGTTTTACCAACCAAGGCCAAAGAGAGATAATGGAGAGTTGTCCGAAATGAGCATAGATGCGTTCTACAAGAAACTTGAGTAATACAAATGAAATTATGCCATTTACATATGAGATTAATTTTGATAATTTGGGATGGGTGGAAAACATAGTTTTTGGAAAAGGAGCAACCAAGCCCGCCCGAGCTCTAGTGAGCACTTCCAAAAAAAATTCCATGACATACATCTCAAAATATCGGCTGGTCCGATATCGATCAACCCCGTTGACATAACAACCAAATCCAAATCGTCAGAGAAGCACGACGTCCATCAGATTGACCCGGATGTGGTCACTCAAGGCACCCACTATATGTACCTTTGAATGATACTCATGTACGTCCAACAAAAACTCCTATACACTTTTTGACCATAGTTATTGTTTACCCTGTCAGAAGTTTGTCGGATTTCAACCTTTGCATGATGTTTGTATAGGTATGTCCCTTAATTTCTCCCACCTACCACCTTAATTATCTTCCACAACTTGATCCCGTTCCTTCCTCTCATCCTTATATATTCCTCCATCACCGATCAATCTCCTGTAAACCCGCACTAGCGCAGTGCGACTGCCAAGAGCCCACGGCTGGCACCACCCACCTTTTCAAACTTGGTGAACCTTGCACAATACACTGTGCGTGCGGACATCAGAAACAGGAGATGGTCTTCCACGCCATTCTCCCCAAGATAGCCGTCCACTGGCTCATCAACTTGTACCGCGCGGCCAGGAAGCTCCGCAGCAATGTCTTTCAGTACTGTCGTAACTCCACCACGACCACCAAGCCATCCACTCAAGCCATGTCCAGCTCCGAGCGCACCATGCCGTCCGCTGCTGATAGGACGGTGTTGTGCGACTTCCATAGCGGGCTTCTGAGGTCCACCGGCATCTTCCCCTACTTCATGCTCGTCGCCTTCGAGGGCGGCAGCCTGCTCCGGGCGCTGGTGCTGCTCGGCTTCTTCCCCCTTGTATGGATACTCGGCGAGCGCTCCGACGCCAGCGTCCGGGTCATGACGTTCGTCACCTTCGTCGGACTCAGCTCACGGGACGCGGACCTTGTGGCCCGCGTCGTCCTGCCAAAGTTCTATATGGAGAGGCTCCACGCGCATGTGTACGACCACCTGTGGATGCCGGCGAAGAGGAAGGTGGCGTTGACAACCACGCCGAGGGTAATGGCGGAGTGGTTCCTTAAAGAGTACATGGCCGCCAACGTGGTTGTCGGGTGCGAACTCCAGATGGTTGAGGTAGGGCGTGTGTGGTACTTCACCGGGGTGCTGTGCGGGACAGGGCCAGCCCCGGGCTTGAGGCAGAAGACGCTGAGGGAGGCGTTCGAAGCGGACGGCAACATGGCCGATGTTGGCGTCGTCGGGGGCTCCAACCCACTCGACCACCTCTGCACCCCCTACTGCAAGGTGCACTCGTTCGGGCCTTTTCTCTTTACTATAGTACGTACCATTGTCTGGAGTTCATTGCTACCTGCGTAGTCCCAATGTTCCGAACTGGTGACTTCTTCTTTTCCAACGTTTTGCATTGTCTTCTGTGTTTATAATTCAGAAAAAAAGGGAAGACAATTTCATAAACCCAATACTACAACTGCTAATAATGCTGCTTCCTCCGTTCACAGATATAAGATGTTTTGGATATTTTAACATGGCTATATACAAACTGAAATGAGTGAGAAAATACGCTAAAATGTGATTCAGAAAAAAGTTAAAACATCATATATTTATGAACGGGGCGAGATACCCAAGCATAAATTAGCAAGTGGATTTGCCCTATGAGTACCTTTTTTAATCACTTTCAGCTATCGCGTTCCCAACCGTCTGCATTAATAATATTTAGAGAAAAAAGACGTGACCGTACTACGCGGACAGGACTCCCTGTCTTGTACGTGGCAGCATGATAGGTGTGGGGTCGGGGAAGGGATGTACTTCCTCCTTTCCGGTTTATAGGGCTTATCTCAAAATTTTAGTTTTTCCATTTTATAAGGCTCAATTTTGTTGTTTTCCATCACATGTTCAGATTCTAAGGTGCATTAAATCATTGCATGCAAGTATTGAGAGAAAATTGACCAATGCTTGTACTTTATGCATGCATGCATTGCAATTAATGCATTGATAAGCATAATTTTTTGAGAAAACAAGAGCATTAATTAGGTGCTTTTGCAAACTACAAAAAGTATTCCACCACTCACCATCTAGCTTGGTTGGTGAGATTTTTGAATTGAGCCTTATAAACCGGAAAGGAGGGAGTACCACTCCTACTTGAATGAACAATAACACAAGGACGGGGCGACACTAGTAGGCAACTCAAATTTACTTTTAGATTTTGGCTACACGCTTTTTGGTACTCTGGAGATAGTGGATACACCTTCTTTTTAGAGTTTTTATCATTTATGTCATTAATTGTGTCTCACTATTTCATTTTGTCATTAGAAGGTACGACTACTAAAAAATGTCATTAATCCGTGAGATGCTTGCTAAAAAATGCCATTAGATATCTAAAAAATGTTATCATTTCGTTAGATGTTTGCTCAAAAATGTCATTAGACATTGTTAGTTTCACGTCAAACCCGTTGACCATGTTATATGACAAAAATAAGCCTAGACCCACATGTTAGTTCTCTTCATCTCACAATGACAAGTATGGCCCCCACTTGTGAGGAGTAACAAAGCGAATAGTTTTACAGAAAATAAGAACGCTGTTGGGATCAAGTAGGCCCCACACTATTGTAGTGAGATAGAGAGAGAGAGCTGGCATGTTGGTTCATAAGTATTCATGTCGTTATAACGTGACAAAGAGATTTGAGATCACAATAATGGTGTCCAGTGGCGTTTTTGAGTATGTGTCTAACGTAGCGATGACATTTTTGAGCAGTTAAAATTCCTAGTGACAAAATTGAGTAATGTAACACAACTGATTGCATAAATGATTTCTTTTACTGGACAGAGATGCATAAACTTGGCGAGACACTTGCGAGTGCCCGATCTCAGATCCAATCTGTGGTGTGGCCGGTACATGGGAGCCTTTAGTATGTTTGGTGACAGTTAAAACCTTGTGCTTCCTTCCTCCCAAGCCACCTCCCGCAAGTGCCTATACAGCGGCAAACATCGGCACGACAGGACGAGGCATTAACTTGGAAATTGCATTGAAGCTTTGCATCTGTATTGCAGTTGCAGCATAGTGGGGAGTTACAGGAGTGAGCTGAATGGATTTTGCGCTCTTGGCAGAACATGCTGCCTTTATTTAAGAAATTTTGAAAAAGTAGGTTGAAAGCTTAAAAATAACATCTGGTATGAAGATATCAGTGTGAATCATTTATTCGAAAGGTATGCAAAAAAAAAATGGTGGTGAGCTAGAATAGCCCTGTTTCTGGTAAAAGTGTTTGCATTTGTTATTTTTTTCACAACTCACAGACAGACTAGAAAGCATAGAACCGGTGAATCTAGAATTAAGGTGAGGAGCGCCTCTTTGACAAAGTTGGTAAGAAGAAAAAGTTATATTATATGTTTTTCGGTTGGTGATGGCAACGCAATCAATTGAGCTTTTGTCGACCCAGGCCAAACTTGATTTTCATATTTTGCTTTAACGAGGATCCTGGGATGTTTTACCAACCACGGCCAAAGAAATATAATGGGCAGTTGTCCGAAATGAACATAGATTGCGTTCATCAAGAAACTTGAGTAGATGCAAATGAAATCATGCCATTTACATAGATTGCGTTCATCAAGAAACTTGATTGATTATGATAGTTTTGGATCGGTGGAAAACATATTTTTTTGGAAAAGGCGCAACCGAGCCCGAGCTCCAGTTACCACTTGTAAAAAAGTCCATGACATACATGTGAAAATATTCTGAAAACATTTTCCATGTACATATAGTGTATTCGACATATTTATATAATTTTATTAGGAAATACATAACCATGTGAGCTACACAAAAAGGAAGAACTCATTGATTTATAATAGTAAAGAGTGTGTGTACTATTTGCCATATTAAAATCTAGGTATGTTTTCTGTACATATGTATAATAACATATATGATATTATATTTGATAGATAAACTGAACCTTGCTATATATACACATCAAAAAATGGAATTATTATTATTATTTTCAACTTTTTAGAAAATCCAGGTAACTGGAGGTCAAGATCCAGAAGAAATTCTCTATTCGACATCTCCTACACCATGGGATGACCTAGGGCTTCCATTTGTTTCTACAACAAACTCTCAGTTTTTCTGGCTGGATTTTTCTATAGACTTGAGACCATCGCAGAATTATGTTTTTAGCTTTGAGTTGTCGCATTTATTTCTTACCTGAAGCATTGGAAAGTACCAAGTGGTCGCAACACTCCAATGCTCCAATATTAAAAAAAACATATTTAATGTTTGAAAAAAAATAAGAAAATGTGAATGTTCATAGGACATGTGTCTATAACACCTAAAAAGTTCAAACCTGAATTTGGAAGACATAACAGACTAATTCAACATGAATAGTGCCAGGAAGACAAAAACAAACATGACACGATTCACATCTTGATTTCTATTTTTTTTTCTCTATGTGTCTTCCAGTTTTGGATTTCAAATTGTTAGGGGTTGTACACACATGCTGATTTTTTTAGAATCTTTTGAAATAATCAAGTTTTTTATAGCATGGAAGCATTTGAGTGTTGGGAGGCGGGCGGCTAGCAGGGCAGTAGCAGCCGGGGGGGGGGGGGGGGGGGGGGGAGGCGGTTGATACTGAAGAGAGGTGGTGGCTGGAGGACTAGCTGTTCCTGGCTTGGGAGAGCAAACGAGGCCATGAGGGGAGAGGGGGGGAGGGTCGCTTGGGGTCACGGGTGAGGGCGGGAACCGATGGGTTGGCCTTAACGGTCGGACTCGTGCAGGCTGATTTGTGAATGATCTTCGGGGTGTCCTCGTGTCAGCATAGCTACGAGCCCTTTTTCATCGGATGGGCTTAGCCGAGGAGAGACCATACACCCATCCAAATAACCAAAGTGAGTTGAGAAGGGAACTTTTGACCTCATGACTCCTCCATGCACCCTACAAAATACACACTAATATTATCCCTCTATGCATGTATGCTCCTCTGTTTTGTTATTTTGTGATCCTTTGACTTCCTGGCCGGGCGACAATGCCGCTATATACGGTCAGTGTTTGCTGGATTTACCCTAATCTGGCGCCTCTATCTGCCATTTTTTTGCACAAAAACTTATACTAGTAGTATTCATCAAACATCATGGTAATACACACAACATTAGAAAGAAGAAAATCATCTCTATGCCTGTAGATCATCTAGCGACGACTACAGTCACTGGAGCGAGCCAAAGGTGCATCATCTCTATCACGCTTCCCTCACTAGGCAAGCATAACTGTTCTAGATATTTGGAAAGTCATCATGCTAAGCCCCCAAAGTACCACCACACCAGCAACCTTCGCCGATGAAGAAAAGTGTAGATTGATACGTCTAACCTGTAAACAAACAAACGTAGAAGAACGGAGACAGGATCCATGCAGATCCACAGATGACAAACAGCAACAAAATCCCACAAGATTCGGCCGAGACACACCTCCCCACGTCCTCCGACGACGTGAGACGTATTGTCGTGACAGGAGCTAGGAGCAAGAACTCTATTCCATCTTTAGGGAGCCTCCACCGCCTATCCCTACTGAGCAAGACACACAAACCCTAAACAGACTAGAAAACACCTAAAAATAAAGCAAGAGCCCTCCCGTCGGCTTGGGCTAGGATCCACCACACGTCCCTCGTCTTAAGGTCACGGAAACGAGGCAGATCGGTGGAGGCTCCAATAGGAGGCGTGGAAACCTCAGATGCGGCAGTCGTGTTCGCAACTGCTGGAGGCTGCTTTCTTCCCCCTCCATTTGTCCCTTTTGCATAGTTTTTTTTTTTTGGCAAGAACAAACGGATGAGTGGTGGTTCATGGTTTGTTTTTATCTTGCAGTTGTGGCTCGGTCTTGCTCCTTACCATCCAGCCATGTATGGTGCAACCTATGTGCACATTGCGTTTGGCTGGGCCGACCATTGTAGAAATACCTCAATTGTCGTCTAACAAATTAGAAATGGTATTCTGTACTTTATTGCGGGAATTGGTTAGAATTATTTTAATGATATTTTGTTATATGAAACATTTGTATTTATGCTATTAATATAATAATTGAACCCAAAATACATATAACATATTGTATTTAATCTCTCCTTATGTTTAAAGAAAATGTGAAGTTCTGTCATCCACTAATCTCTCGTCCAACTTAATGTATGCCCCCCCCCCCCCCCCCCCCCCCCCCCCCACACACACACACTTATTGATTTTTTCCTTAGCAGAAAAAAACTCTACTTTTTTCGAGCGGTTTTCCCTGAAAAACGCTTTAACTGGCCCACCTCTTATTTACTTATCAAATAAATTTTGTTTTCTTTAGTAAGCAAATAAATGCTTATCAAACAAGTGTTTATATAATAGAAACTTTTTTTACACAATTTAATTAATATGGTCAACACATGTGTAATTATGCAGTTATTATATAGTATTAGAACATTATTGAATATACGTAGCATGTACGGTGCATGTTATCCATTTTCATGTAAGGTGACATGTTAATTTGGTATAATTGCTTGTTGAGAGGATCAAAAATAGTATGGGTCAAATATTTAGGTACAAAGTATTCTATAAAAAATTGAATACCTTTCAAGCTTTTCTAAACCATGCATCAGATAGAAAAGGCTAACATGTGGGACTAGGAAAAGCATGCACACCTATATCCTTGTCATTTTAGCTAGTTTGGAAAACCTACTAGATGATTGTCGTCACTGAGACTAATCACTGATTGAATTTTGAATTATACTAGAGGATAACACACGCTTTGTGTTGCCATTATGCAGTTTTGGTATTAATTATTTTTCTCCCAAATGTTATTATGGAAATTCATATTTATGAATATATTATGAAATTCAGGAACATAATTCATATTCTCAAACATTTTTTCAAATTCAAAAATGTTTCCTTCAAAATTGTGAACATATGTTGAAATCCATCAAGATTTATAGATATCTTTGAATTTTTGAACATTTTTTAAATTTCATGGCCATTTTTTAAAATCCTGAACAATTATGAAAATCATGAACACAATTTAAAATTCATGATTTTTTTCATATTCGTGCAGAAATTGTCAAGTTACAAACACTTTTTAAATTCATGAATATTTTTAAATTTCTGTGAACATTTAAAAAAAGTGTTTTGGGGTATACCGGCATGAGTGCGGCGAGGGGAATGTAGGTGTAGTCACAGGGAAGAGGGCACGGACGCGGGAGATGTTTTTGGATGTAACTGTACCGGATGTCTGGCGCGTACGTGGCGGCGGTCCTAACACCCACAAAGCTTTCTTGATTTACGTCCAGTTTGCAGGATTTCAGATAACCATACACATGTACGGACCGATATGGTACCGCGTTCGATGGCTTGCAGCGTCTGCACAGCTCGACTGCGGATGTTTTGAGGGTCCGCGTTAGATGCCCTCGTATGTTTATTTTGGCCAAGACACCTCTCTCTCTCTCTCTCTCTCTCTCTGTCTCTCCCCATGCCCCTTGATGAAAAGAATTTGCATGAAACAAAAACATATTTGAAAATAACAAAAACAAGCATAATTACTATTAAGTTAACATGTTAGCAAATTCATATTGTAACTCACATAAATGCGACCACTAGAATTGCCTTAACGGGCCTAGAGAATTAATGTATCAAAATGTTAATCATTTCAATTTGTTTTTATATTTCATATATATTTTAAGTTTCATAAACACAACCTCTGCAATAAATGTAAGACGTTTTAGATCACTATATATTTGACGATACCCAATAAATCTAGGCGTGTCAATGGACAGGTCACACAGCTAGTGCAAGTTCCTGATAGAAGACTTAGGAGGTGTTTGGTTCAGGGACTTTTTAGTCCCAGAGACTAGAAAAGGTCCCTAGAAAGTCCCTAGGAACCAAACGGAAGAGACTTTTTCTACAGGGACTAGAAAAAGACTCTACTAGAGAGTCTTTTTTGATTAGTCCCTGGGACTAGAAAAAGTCCTAGGACTTCTAAACCAAATACCCCCTTAATAAACAACTGAAGTGATAATTGACTGATCCACTAGTTCTTCGCTTTGTTGGACTCCAGCTGGAGCTTCTACGTTTATCGTGTAGTACGTACGTGAATCAATTGATTTCCAACCGAATAGTAATACCCAACGAAAAGAAAAAGAAACAGGACTGATAAATCTCAGTTGAAAGTCTCAGTCGACGCTATATTGTGACATCTTTTTTAAAAATCTCTTTGCTTTTTCTATATGTTCTGTAATTTTATTGAGATTTAGTCGACAGAGATCTAGCCACACCCCGAAATTTATCCTTTTCTGTTCATTTTCTCCCACAAGACCATTTTTCCCCACCGTTACTGAGTCTTGATCGGTGGCCTGGTTTAACGCAGGAGCTTTATGTGGTCAGTTGGGAGAGTGCCAAGACTGCCCGTCTGCCGCGAGAGAGGTACCCGAAGCCGCTCATCTTCCACGACGGACGTCTCGCCTTTCTGCCCACCGCCCCCGCCATGCTCGCCTTCTTCCTGTTTTTGCCGCTCGGTTTTATACTCTCCGTCATCCGCATCTCCATTGGCATCGTCCTGCCATACAACATCAGCTTTGCAGCCAGCGCGTTGGCTGGAGTCTGCTTCCGCACCTCCGGCCGCCGCGTCCCGGAGGCCGGCGCTAAGCGCAGGGGCGTCCTGTTCGTGTGCACGCACCGGACGCTGGTGGACCCGATCATGCTAACCGCCGCGCTGCAGAAGCCCGTGCCAGCCGTGACGTACAGCCTCAGCCGGCTCTCCGAGATCATCGCGCCCATCAAGACAGTGCGGCTGACGCGTGACCGTGACCACGACGCCGCCATGATGTCGCGGCTGCTGGAGAAGGGAGACCTCGCGGTCTGCCCCGAGGGCACCACCTGCCGCGAGCCCTACCTGCTACGGTTCAGCCCGCTGTTCGCCGAGCTGGCCGACGACATGGAGCCCGTGGCGCTGGACGCGCAGGTGACGTCGCTGTATGGCACGACGGCGAGCGGCCACAAGTGGCTCGACCCCTTGGCGTTCTTCGCCAACCCTGTGCCTGCGTACCGGGTGGAGTTCCTGGGCCCCGTGCCACGGGATCAGACGCGCGCAGGGGGGAGGACCAGCGCCGAGGTAGCCAACTGGGTTCAGCGGCGGCTCGGCGAGGCGCTTGGGTTCGAATGCACCGGCCTTAGTCGCCGTGACAAGTACATCATGCTCGCCGGGAACGACGGTGTGGTCCGCAAGTAGAGGACTCGCGCAGCTGAGCGTGTTCTAAAGATACACGCGTCCTGCAAATCAAAATTCGCCAAATATTAGCTACTCCTATCCGGAAGTAATGTAATCTGTTTGGGAGCAGTGAATCTATTGTGAGTATTTTCTCTTCTCGTGTGTTGAGAAGAACTGGTTTGCTGCCAGAGTCGATAAACAAACGATTGCTCTGAAATCTAATCAAACTATGACGTCTTGTTGTTATGGGCATTTCTAACTCCGTAAAAGTTGGGAGGATCAGGCAGAATAAAATTAGTGGAGTAAATTTTTACTCCACTTATGTTGACGGCACCCAGCCGATTCTCTATAGTTAGTAGAGTAAAAACAAGATTTTATAGATTTTGTGTCCTAACCGGTTCAAGTGAAACACTACACAGTACTCCCTCCGTCTCAAAATAATTGTCTCAACTTTATACTAACTCTAATACAAAGTTGTACTAAGTTTGAGACATTTATTTTCGGACAGAGGATAATTTATGAGAATATTAAAACTAAAACATGCATAACATAACCGTCGTAACATATAGTTTCATCATCACGAATATCGAATAAAAACATGCAAAGTTCGCCCAAAACTCATCATTTCAAACACAATGAGATCCAAAATCACCACAAACATAGCATGTATATGTTGTCGATCGAGCCAACCAATGATATGCACCACCACCCCCTCAGCCACCACCACTCAACGAGGTTCTCGGCGAAGAAATCAACTTTACCATCCTCTCGGCCATCATCACCATCGCCATCCTCTCGGCCACCATCACCACCACCCCCTCGGCCACCACCATTACCACCACCACCACCTCGGCCACGATCAACATTCCAAAGAGAGGCTTGCAACATCTCTCCGAGAGTGAGCTCCCAACACTTACTTGCGGTTTCATCCATTGTGTTTGGATTCATAAACATGATAGCACGTTCATCGGCCTTCTTGGCATCACGAATCCTCTTCTTCTCAAGTGCAAGCCTACACTCTTCCGTCTTCAACTTTCTCTCTTCGGCCACCAACTTGGCCTTCCATTTCTCATCCTACAACACCTTGAGCTCATTCCACCTCGCCATCTTCTCTTCTTTGTGTTCGGCCGCGAGGTAGGTATTTCATCGAGCACTTGGTGGCTGTGATGCTTGTTGCCGACTGTGCGCCGTCGCCCGCGCGGGAGGAGTGGCCGTAGGGGGCGGTGGAGTAGTTGCACGAGGCGCCATTCTAGCCTTCTTCATCTTCTTCTTCGGGCCACCTCGGTGACCGCAGACGCCGCCAACATCGGTTTCTGAGCTCGTTTGGCTCCGGCAGGAGGGCGACGAGCCGTTGCCGGAGAGGCGGTGGCCACCTCGGAGGCCATTGCCGCGATTAGAGGAGGAGCTTAAACCCGATGTGTGTTTTTCATCCCCAAACTCTTCTTCGGCGCGGGCGGCGACGCGTCGGTGATTTCCAGCGGTGGAAAGCCGACGGCGGTGGTCGGCGGAGTGAGGGAATGGTCCGGGATATACATTCCGGCCGGAGGAGCGGTCATCGGCGGTGCCGGTGGGGCGTGGGTGCTGCGGTAGCGGGAGAGAAACCGACACGGGATGGGAGAAAGAGAGGCGACACTTTTACTTAGCCGCGACAGGAGTAATCATATTTAGGGAGATTGGAGGGGATATTGGGAGGTGGGGGTAATTTTTACTCCACTATACCGGTTAGGGGATCGGATAGGTGCGCCGTAAGGGAGAATAACCGAGTTTATTCTCCCTTACGACCTTAATTGGGATCAGTTAGAAATGCCCTAACAGAGGTACACATCCCAATCATCTGAGGTCTACTGACATGGTTCACGACTCCTACGTTTCTAAATGGTAGGATTCCTGCACATTAAGGCGAAAAGAGTTGCTTAGTTAATTAGGTAAAATCGAGCGAAAAGCATGGAAATCGGATGAAGACCATCACAATCATTGAGCAACACATACAAGATACACCACACACAACACTCCAAAGTGGGACTCATCGAGACAACACACATGCCATCCAAGAGATGGACGCTCCTTCAATGATGCACTTTATCAGTGATATGATTGGATGGATGATACTAAATATCGAACCATGTCTATCAACTCCAACATGGTTACGAACGACACTAAATGTCCGACCATGTTAGTCAAATCCAACATGATTCGCCAAACGGACGTTATCAAATGCCCATAGACACGTCTTCGGCATCAAATGGCGGCGGTCATGTCCTGAATGTGTCTGGGGATAGAGGACGAGGCATCGACCATCCAACCATAGTCATCAAACCTAGCCAGTGGACTACGATTGGAGTGGGCGAAGCGAACCTAGAGGGAAAAAAGGTGAGCGAGACATGGGCTATGGGGCGATGTGGTTCAAGTAACAATGTGCTAGGTGGATGTCCGGACTCCACTTAACCTCCCCTACTTTGATGCCGGTTTGAGGAAATCGGATCGTCTGGACCGCTTGGCCCACTGTTCACGGACATTTAGTGACTAGTTGGATGACTAAAAGTGCTCAAGTTGCCAGAGTCGTACATTCACTTTGGAGTTGCCCTTACGCGACAAACTACACCGTCCTCCCGGTCAGCTGCATTAGGGATGTCATGAATATGGTCGTGTCTGACGGCTTCTTCATCTTATCTAGGTTTCATGCCAATCCAGGCACAATCTCCGCAACTGTCATCATGCTCAACGAGAGGAACACCTAGATGATTACATGCGTTTATGGCCCAAAGGGAGACCACATGAGTCCCGCCTTCCTATAGAAGCTAAAGTCACTTAAGACCCTGGGTCGAAGTGAGGGCCTCTAGTGTCTGATAAGTGCACATGGTTTAGTTGTAGCTTCTCCGAAGTAAGAGCATCGATCCCACAGGGAGCACAAGAATCAAGCTTTTTGTCTCTCAAGTGATGTGAACAGTGTGCCTGTGAGCTGATAGTTCTCCAAAGCAGTAGTAATGTGATGGAAAGATAATGTTGAAGGTGCAAAGGTAAAGGAATAAGTAAATCAAATAACTGTGTAAGATTGAATAGAACTATTGTTGATTGATTATTGCAGCCGCATATAGTAGTATATATAAGAGATTACAAGCCAACTAGACCTATTACAATACGACTAGGACTAGATAACTTGAGAGCCAAGTAATAGTCTAACATCCCCCCGCAGTATCAACGGGAGGCTCAACAACGTTGAGACTGGATCGAATATTAAAAAATGATGTTGATGGCAGTCCCTTGGTAAATATATCAGCAAATTGAGCCATAGAAGGAACATGCAGCACCCGTCCAAGAGCCACCTTCTCGCGAACAAAATGGATATCAATCTCAATATGTTTGGTCCGGCGATGTTGAACAGGATTCCTGGACATGTAAACAGCTGAGATGTTATCGCAATAAACAATGGTAGCATGTGCAAGCGGCCGATGCAACTACAAGAGCAACTGATGAAGCCAGACCGTATCAGCCACAACATGTGCAACCACACGATATTCAGCTTCAGCAGACGAGCGGGAGACGGTTACCTGCCTTTTCGAGGACCAAGAAATCAAATTGTCACCAAGAAAAACACATAAACGAGATGTAGATCATCGAGTGTCGCAACAACCAACAAAGTCTGCATCAGAATACGCGGTGAGAGAGGTAGGGGAAGACTTGTTTATGTGGAGACCATGATCGAGAGTACCTTTTAGATACCTAAGGATGCGCTTGATATGATTATAGTGAGGTATGCAAGGATCATGCATATAGAGACAAGCTTGTTGGACAACACAAGAAATTTCAGGACGATTAATGGTAAGATACTGAAGAGCACCAACAAGACTACGATAAAGAGTAGGATCATTGAAAGGATCACCATTGGCAAAGAGTTTGAAACTAGTGTCGATAGGAGTACGGGAAGGATGACAGTCTAGCATACCAGCATGGTTGAGAAAATCTAGGATGTATTGACGTTGGGAAAGAAACAGACCCGATGAATCACGAAGCACTCCAATGCCTAAAAAATGATGAAGAAGACCAAGATCTGTCATAGAAAACTCAGAGCGGAGATGAGTAATGATGCGGTCCAAAAAGGTTTGAGAAGAAGCAGTGAGAATGATATCGTCAACGTAAAGAAGTAAGTATGCAATGTCAGAATTATGTTGAGAGAAGCGTCAGAAAGAGAGGAAACAAAACCTATGGTTTGAATAAAGAAAGAGAAGCGTTGAAACCATGCACGTGGAGCTTGTTTGAGACCATAGAGAGAAGAAGACAAACATGGTTTGGATAAGAAGGGTCTTCAAAACCGAGAGGTTGCTGACAGTAGACGGTCTCTTGGAGAGAACCATGAAGAAAGGCATTTTTTACGTCTAATTGGTGAATAGGCCAGGTGGAGTAGACAACAAGGCTGAGAACAGTGCGTATGGTACTAGGCTTAACTACATGAGAGAAAGTTTCATCGTAATCAATGCCATGTTGTTGGGAATAGCCGTGACATACCCAACGTGCTTTGTAGCGAGAAAGAGTACCATCAGAGTGAAACTTCCGAAGAAACACCCACTTATCGGAGACAATGTTGGTGTTGGAAGGACGAGGAACAAGCTGCCAAGTATTATTTTCAGTAAGGGCCGAATATTCTTCTTGCATAGCTGTAGCCCAATTAGAATACATCTTCAGTGATGGTTCAATAACCTCATCAAGTCTCCACCATCCTCCCACTCAATTCTTTCGAGAGAAACTTTTTTCTCTAGAAAGGACCCGCTTCTAGAAACAATTACTTTTGCTTCCAGATCTGAATTAGGAGGTATACCCAACTGCTTTGGGTGTCCTATGAAGATGTATTTATCCGCTTTGGGTTCGAGCTTATCAGGATGAAACTTTTTCACATAAGCGTCGCAGCCCCAAACTTTCAAGAAACGACAGCCTAGGTTTCTCTAAACCATAGTTCATACACTATCATCTCAACGAAATTACGTGGTGCCCTATTTGAAGTGAAAGCGGTTGTCTCTAATGCCTAACCCATAAACGATAGTGGTAATTTGATAAGAGACATCATGGTATGCCCCATATCCAATAGGGTGCATCTATGATGTTCGGACACACCATCACACTGGTGTTCCAGGCGGTATTAGTTGTGAAATAATTTCCACAATGTCTTAATTGTATACCAAACTCATAACTCAGATATTCATCTCTATGATCATATCATAGACATTTTATCCTCTTGTCACGATGATCTTCAACTTCACTCTGAAATTGCTTGAACCTTTCAATAATTCAGAATTGTGTTTCATCAAGTAAATATACTCAACATCTATTCAAATCATCTGTGAAGTAAGAACATAATGACATCCACTACGTGCCTCAGCACTCATTGGACTGCACACATCAAAATGTGTACTTCCAACAAGTTGCTTTATTGTTCCATTTCACTGAAAACGAGGCCTTTCAGTCATCTTGCCCATGTGGTATGATTTGCATGATTCAAGTGATTCAAAATCAAGTGAGTCCAAACGACCCATCTGCATGGAGTTTCTTCATGCGTACATACCAATAGACATGGTTCGCATGTCTCAAACTTTTCAAAAACGAGTGAGTCCAAAGATCCATCAACATGGAGCTTCTTCATGCGTTTTATACCAATATGACTCAAATGGCAGTGCCACAAGTATGTGGTATTATCATTACTATCTTATATCTTTTGGCATGAACATGTGTATCACTACGATCGAGATTCAATAAACCATTCATTTTAGGTGCAAGACCATTGAAGGTATTATTCAAATAAACAGAGTAATCATTATTCTCCTTAAATGAATAACCGTATTGCGATAGACATAATCCAATCATGTCTATGCTCAACGCAAACACCAAATAACAATTATTTAAGTTTAACACCAATCTCGATGGTACAGGGAGTATGCGATGCTTGATCACATCAAGCTTGGAAACACTTCCAACACATATCGTCATCTCACCTTTAGTTAGTCTCCGTTTATTCCGTAGCCTTTTATTTCGAGCTACTAACACTTAGCAGCTGAACCGGTATCTATTACCATGGTGCTACTAGGAGCACTAGTAAAGTACACATCAATATAATGTATATCCAATATACTTCTATCGACCTTGCCAGCCTTCTCATCTACCAAGTATCTAGGGTAGTTCTGCTTCAGTGACCGTTCCCGTCATTACAGAAGCACTTAGTCTCGGGTTTGGGTTCAACCTTGGGTTTCTTCACTAGAGCAGCAACTGATTTGCTATATCATGAAGTATCCCTTCTTGACCTTGCCCTTCTTGAAACTAGTGGTTTCACTAACCATCAACAATTGATGCTCCTTCTTGATTTCCACTTTCGCGGTGTCAAACATCGCGAATATTTCAAGGATCATCATATCTATCCCTGATGTGTTATAGTTCATCACGAAGCTCTAGTAGCTTGGTGGCAATAACTTTGGAGAAACATCACTATCTCATCTGGAAGATTAACTCCCACTCGATTCAAGTGATTGTTGTACCCAGACAATCTAAGTACAAGCTCAACGATTGAGCTTTTCTCCCTTAGTTTGTAGGCTAAGAAACTCGTCGGAGGTCTCATACCTCTTGACGTGGGCACGAGCCTGAGATCCCAATTTCAGCTCTTGGAACATCTCATATGTTCAGCGACATTTCAAAAATGTCTTCGGTGCCTCAATTCTAAACCATTTAACATTACCCACTGAACTATCACGTAGTCATCAAAACGTGTATGTCAGATGTTCGCAACATCCACAAACGACGCTCGAGGTTCAGCACACCGAGCGGTGCATTAAGGACATAAGCCTTCTATGCAGCAATGAGGACAATTCTCAGCTTACGGACCCAGTCTGCATAATTGCTACTATTAACTTTCAACTAAATTTTCTCTAGGAACATATCTAAAAAGTAGAACTAAAACGCGAGCTTACGACATAATTTGCAAAGACCTTTTGACTATGTTCATGATAATTAAGTTCATCTAATCACATTATTTGATGAACTCCCACTCAGATAGACATCCCTCTAGTCATCTTAAGTGATACATGATCTGAGTCAACTAGGCCGTGTCTGATCATCACGTGAGACGGACTAGTCATCTTCGGTGAACATCTTCATGTTGATCGTATCTACTATACGACTCATGCTCGACCTTTCGGTCTCTTGTGTTCCGAGGCCATGTCTGTACATGCTAGGCTCGTCAAGTCAACCTAAGTGTTTCGCTTGTGTAAATCTGGCTTACACCCGTTGTATGTGAACGCTAGAATCTATCACACCTGATCATCACGTGGTGCTTCGAAACAACGAACTTTCGCAACGGTGCACAGTTAGGGGGAACACTTTCTTGAAATTTTAATGAGGGATCATCTTATTTACTACCGTCGTTCTAAGCAACTAAGATGCATAAACATGATAAACATCACATGCAATCAAATAGTGACATGATATGGCCAATATCATATTGCTCCTTTGATCTCCATCTTCGGGGCGCCATGATCATCTTCGTCACCGGCATGACACCATGATCTCCATCATCATGATCTCCATCATCGTGTCTACATGAAGTTGTTCGCGAACTATTACTTCTACTATTATGACTAACGGTTTAGCAAAGGAGTAAAGTAATTACATGGCGTTATTCACTGACACGCAGGTCATACAATAAATAAAGACAACTCCTATGGCTTCTGTCGGTTGTCATACTCATCGACATGCAAGTCATGATTCCTATTACAAGAACATGATCAATCTCATACATCACATATAATTCATTCATCACATCCTTTTTGGCCATATCACATCACAAGGCATATGCTGCAAAAACAAGTTAGACGTCCTCTAATTGTTGTTGCATGTTTTTACGTGGCTGCAATAGGGTTCTAGCAAGAACGTTTCTTACCTACGTCAAAATCACAACGTGATATGCCAATTTATATTTACCCTTCATAAGGACCCTTTTCATCGAATCCGATCCGACTAAAGTGGGAGAGACAGACACCCGCTAGCCACCTTATGCAACTAGTGCATGTCAGTCGGTAGAACCTGTCTCACGTAAGCATACGTGTAAGGTCGGTCCGGGCCGCTTCATCCCACGATGCCGCCGAAACAAGATAAGACTAGTAGTGGCAAGTAAATTGACAAAATCTACACCCACAACAAAATTGTGTTCTACTCGTGCATAGAAACTACGCATAGACCTAACTCATGATGCCGCTGTTGGGGAACGTTGCAGAAAATAAAAAATTTCTACGCTTCACCAAGATCAATATATGGAGTCTTCTAGCTACGAGAGATATGAGTGCATCTACATACCCTTGTAGATCGCGAGCGGAAGCGTTCAAGAGAACGGGGTTGAGGGAGTCATACTCGTCGTGATCCAAATCACCGAAGATCCTAGTGCCGAACGGACGACACCTCCGCGTTCAACACACGTACGGTTGGGGAAGACGTCTCCTCCTTCTTGATCTAGCAAGGGGGAAGGAGAGGTTGATGGAGATCCAGCAACACGATGATACTTCTCCAATGTATCTATAATTTTTGATTGTTCCATGCTATTATATTACCTATTTTGGATGCTTATGGGCTTTATTCTACATATTTATATCATTTTTGGGACTAACCTACTAACCAGAGGCCCAACCCATATTGCTGTTTTTTGCCTATTTCAGTATTTCGAAGAAAAGGAATATCAAACGAAGTCCAAACGGAATGAAACCTTCGGGAGCGTTATTTTTGGAACAAATCTGATCAGGAGAGCCTGGAGTGCAAGTCAAGAAAGCTCCGAGGCCCCACGAGATAGGAGGGCGCCCCCCCTGTAGGGCGCGCCCCCTGTCTCGTGGGCCCCTCGGGTGTCCACCGACGTACTTCTTCCTCCTATATATACCTACGGACCCCGAAAACATCCAGGGGCACCACGAAACACAATTTCCACCACTGTAACCTTCTGTATCCGCGAGATCCCATCTTGGAGCCTTCGCCGGCACTCTGTCGGAGGGGGAATCAACCACGGAGGGCCTCTACATCAACGTCCTTGCCCCTCCTATGAGTTGTGAGTAGTTTACCACAGACCTACGGGTCCATAGTTATTAGCTAGATGGCTTCTTCTCTCTTTTTGGATCTCAATACAATGTTCTCCCCCTCTCTTGTGGAGATCTATTCGATGTAATCTCTTTTTGCGATGTGTTTGTCAAGATCCGATGAATTGTGAGTTTATGATCAGATTTATCTATGGTTATTAATTGAATCTTCTCTGAATTCTTTTATGTATGATTGAGTTATCTTTGCAAGTCTCTTCGAATTATCGGTTTGGTTTGGCCTACTAGATTGATCTTTCTTGCCATGGGAGAAGTGCTTAGCTTTGGGTTCAATCTTGCGGTGTTCTTACCCAGTGACAGAAAGGGTTGCAAGACATGTATTGTATTGTTGCCATCAAGGATAACAAGATGGGGTTTATATCATATTGCATGAGTTTATCCCTCTACATCATATCAGCTTGCTTAACGCGTTACTCCGTTCTTATGAACTTAATACTCTAGATGCATGCTGGATAGCGGTCGATGTGTGGAGTAATAGTAGTAGATGCAGGCAGGAGTCGGTCTACTTGTTTTGGATGTGATGCCTATATACATGATCATGCCTAGACAACGTCATAATTATTCGCTTTTCTATCAATTGCTTGACAGTAATTTGTTCACCCACCGTAATACTTATGCTCTCGAGAGAAGCCTCTAGTGAAACCTATGGCCCCCGGGTCTATCTCTTATCATATTTGCTTTCAATCTACTTTTATTTGCATCTTTACTTTCTTGCATCTATATTATAAAATACCAAAAATATATTTATCTTATCATATTATCTCTATCAGATCTCACTTTCGCAAGTGGCCGTGAAGGGATTGACAACCCCTTTATTGCGTTGGTTGCGAGTTCTCAGTTTGTTTGTGTAGGTGTGTGGGACTTTTGAGAAGCCTCCTACTGGATTGATACCTTGGTTCTCAAAAACTGAGGGAAATACTTACTCTACACTTGCTGCATCACCCTCTCCTCTTCGGGGAAAACCAACGCTAGCTCAAGACGTAGCACACGACGGCGTGGTGGTGGAAGTAGAGGCGATCTCGGCAGGGCTTCGCCAAGCTCAGCGAGAGGGAGAGGTGTTACGGCGGGAGAGGGAGGCGCCAGGGACTAGGGTGCGGCTGCCCTCCCTCCCCCCTCTTTATATAGGGGCCCTGGGGGTGCGCCGGCCCCTAGAGATCTAATCTCAAGGGGGGGCGGCCAAGGGGGGGGGGACTTGCCCCCCAAGTCAAGTGGGGCACCCCCACCCCTAGGGTTTCCAACCCTAGGCGCAAGGGGAGGCCCAAGGGGGGCGCACTAGCCCACCAGGGGCTGGTTCCCTTCCCACTTCAGCCCATGTGGCCCTCTGGGATAGGTGGCCCCACCCGGTGGACCCCCGGGACCCTTCCGATGGTCCTGGTACAATACCGGTGACCCCCGAAACTTTCCCGGTGGCCGAAACTGGACTTCCCATATACAAATCTTCACCTTCGGACCATTCCGGAACTCCTCGTGACGTCCGGGATCTCATCCGGGACTCCGAACAACTTTAGGGTTACCGCATACTAATATCTCTACAACCCTAGCGTCACCGAACCTCAAGTGTGTAGACCCTACGGGTTCGGGAATCACGCAGACATGACCGAGACGGCTCTCCGGTCAATAACCAACAGCGGTATCTGGATACCCATGTTGGCTCCCACATGTTCCACGATGATCTCATCGAATGAACCATGATGTCGAGGATTCAAGTAATGCCGTATACAATTCCCTTTGTCAATCGGTACGTTACTTCCCCGAGATTCGATCGTCGGTATCCCAATACCTCGTTCAATCTCGTTACCGGCAAGTCACTTTACTCGTACCGTAATGCATGATCCCGTGACCAACCACTTGGTCACATTGAGCTCATTATGATGATGTATTACTGAGTGGGCCCAGAGATACCTCTCTGTCATACGGAGTGACAAATCCCAGTCTCGATCCGTGTCAACCCAACAGATACTTTTGGGGATACCTGTAGTATACCTTTATAGTCACCCAGTTACATTGTGACGTTTGGTACACCCAAAGCACTCCTATGGTGTCCGGGAGTTACACAATCTCATGGTCTAAGGAAATGATACTTGACATTAGAAAATCTTTAGCAAACGAACTACACGATCTTGTGCTATGCTTAGGATTGGGTCTTGTCCATCACATCATTCTCCTAATGATGTGATACCGTTATCAATGACATCCAATGTCCATAGTCAGGAAACCATGACTATCTGTTGATCAACGAGCTAGTCAACTAGAGGCTCACTAGGGACATGTTGTGGTCTATGTATTCACACATGTATTACGATTTCCGGAAACACAATTATAGCATGAATAATAGACAATTATCATGAACAAGGAAATACAATAATAACCATTTTATTATTGCCTCTAGGGCATATTTCCAACAGTCTCCCACTTGCACTAGAGTCAATAATCTAGTTCACATCACTATGTGATTGTAATGAATCAACACCCATGGGGTTTGATCATATCTCGCTTGTGAGAGAGGTTATTAGTCAACGGATCTGAACCTTTTAGATCCATGTGTGCTTTGCAAATCTCTATGTCATCTCCTAGATGCAGCTACCACGCTCTATTTGGAGCTATTCCAAATAACTATTCTACTATACGAATCCGTTTACTACTCAGAATAATCTGAATTAGTGTCAAAGTTTGCATCGGCGTAACCCTTTACGACGAACTCTTTTACCACCTCCATAATCGAGAAAATTCCTTAGTACACTAGTTACTAAGGATAACCTTGACCGTTATCCTGTGATCCATTCCTGGATAACACTTGCACCCGTTGACTGACTCATGACAAGGCACACTTTAGGTGCGGTACACAGCATAGCATACTGTGGAGCCTACGTCTAAAGCATAGGGGACGACCTTCGTCCTTTCTCTCTCTTCTGCCGTGGTCAGGTCTTGAGTCTTACTCAATACTCACACCTTATAACACAGCCAAGAACTCATTCTTTGCCAATCTATTTTGAACTCCTTCAAAATCTTGTCACGGTATGTATTCATTTGAAAGTACTATTAAGCGTTTTTGATCTATCCTTATAGATCATGATGCTCAATGTTCAAGTAGCTTAATCCAGGTTTTCCATTGAAAAACACCTTTCAAATAACCTTATATGCTTTCCAGAAATTCTACATCATTTCTGATCAACAATATGTCAACAACATATACTCATCAGAAAATCTATAGTGCTCCCACTCACTTCTTTGGAAATACAAGTTTCTCATAAACTTTGTATAAACCCAAAGTCTTTGATTATCTCATCAAAGCGTATATTCCAACTCCGAGATGGTTACTCCAGTCCTTAGAAGGATTACTGGAGCTTTGCATACTTGTTAGCATCTTTCAGGATTGACAAAACCTTCTGGTTGTATCACATACAACCTTTCCTCAAGAAAATCGTCAAGGAAACAAGTTTTGACATCCTATCTGCAAGATTTCATAAATCATGCAGTAATTTCTAATATAATTCCAACCGACTCTTAGCATTGCTACGAGTGAGAAAGTCTCATCGTAGTCAACTCCTTGAACTAGTCGGAAAACATCTTAACGACAAGTCGAGCTTTCTTAATGGTGATACTTACCATCATTGTCCGTCTTCCTTTTAAAATCCATCTGTACCCAACAACCTTACGACCATCAAGTAGTTCTTCCAAAGTCTACACTTTGTTTTCATACATGGATCCTCTCTCGGATTTTATGGCCTCGAGCCATTTGTCAGAATCCGGGCCCACCATCGCTTCTCCATAGCTCGTAGGTTCATTGTTGTCTAGCAACATGACCTCCAAGACAGGATTACCGTACCACTTTGAAGCAGTACGCGTCCTTGTCGTCCTACGAGGTTTGGTAGTGACTTGATACAAAGTTTCATGATCACTATCATCAACTTCCACTTCAATTGGTGTAGGTGCCATAGGAACAACTTCCTGTGCCCTGCTATACACTGGTTGAAGTGATGGTTCAATAACCTCATCAAGTCTCCACCATCCTCCCACTCAATTCTTTCGAGAGAAACTTTTTTCTCTAGAAAGGACCCGTTTCTAGAAACAATTACTTTTGCTTCCGGATCTGAATTAGGAGGTATACCCAACTGCTTTGGGTGTCCTATGAAGATGTATTTATCCGCTTTGGGTTCGAGCTTATCAGGATGAAACTTTTTCACATAAGCGTCGCAGCCCAAAACTTTCAAGAAACGACAGCCTAGGTTTCTCTAAACTATAGTTCATACACTGTCATCTCAACGGAATTACGTGGTGCCCTATTTGAAGTGAATGCGGTTGTCTCTAATGCCTAACCCATAAACGATAGTGGTAATTTGATAAGAGACATCATGGTATGCCCCATATCCAATAGGGTGCATCTATGATGTTCGGACACACCATCACAATGGTGTTCCAGGCGGTATTAGTTGTGAAACAATTTCCACAAATGTCTTAATTGTATACCAAACTCATAACTCAGATATTCATCTCTATGATCATATCATAGACATTTTATCCTCTTGTCATGATGATCTTCAACTTCACTCTGAAATTACTTGAACCTTTCAATAATTCAGACTTGTGTTTCATCAAGTAAATATACTCAACATCTACTCAAATCATCTGTGAAGTAAGAACATAACGACATCCACTGCGTGCCTCAGCACTCATTGGACTGCACACATCAAAATGTGTACTTCCAACAAGTTGCTTTATTGTTCCATTTCACTGAAAACGAGGCCTTTCAGTCATCTTGCCCATGTGGTATGATTTGCATGATTCAAGTGATTCAAAATCAAGTGAGTCCAAACGATCCATCTGCATGGAGTTTCTTCATGCGTACATACCAATAGACATGGTTCGCATGTCTCAAACTTTTCAAAAACGAGTGAGTCCAAAGATCCATCAACATGGAGCTTCTTCATGCGTTTTATACCAATATGACTCAAATGGCAGTGCCACAAGTATGTGGTATTATCATTACTATCTTATATCTTTTATCATGAACATGTGTATCACTACGATCGAGATTCAATAAACCATTCATTTTAGTGCAAGACCATTGAAGCTATTATTCAAATAAACAGAGTAATCATTATTCTCCTTAAATGAATAAACATATTGCGATAGACATAATCCAATCATGTCTATGCTCAACGCAAACACCAAATAACAATTATTTAGGTTTAACACCAATCTCGATGGTAGAGGGAGTATGCGATGCTTGATCACATCAAGCTTGGAAACACTTCCAACACATATCGTCATCTCACCTTTAGTTAGCCTCTGTTTATTCCGTAGCCTTTTATTTCGAGTTACTAACACTTAGCAACTGAACCTGTATCTATTACCATGGTGCTACTAGGAGTACTAGTAAAGTACACATCAATATAATGTATATCCAATATACTTCTATCGACCTTGCCAGCCTTCTCATCTACCAAGTATCTAGGGTAGTTCTACTTCAGTGACCGTTCCCCTCATTACAGAAGCACTTAGTCTTGGGTTTGGGTTCAACCTTGGGTTTCTTCACTAGAGCAGCAACTGATTTGCTATATCATGAAGTATCCCTTCTTGCCCTTGCCCTTCTTGAAACTAGTGGTTTCACTAACCATCAACAATTGATGCTCCTTCTTGATTTCCACTTTCGAGGTGTCAAACATCGCGAATATTTCAAGGATCATCATATCTATCCCTGGTATGTTATAGTTCATCACGAAGCTCTAGTAGCTTGGTGGCAATGACTTTGGAGAAACATCACTATCTCATCTGGAAGATTAACTCCCACTCGATTCAAGTGATTGTTGTACCCAGACAATCTAAGTACAAGCTCAACGATTGAGCTTTTCTCCCTTAGTTTGTAAGCTAAGAAACTCGTCGGAGGTCTCATACCTCTTGACGTGGGCACGAGCCTGAAATCCCAATTTCAGCTCTTGGAACAGCTCATATGTTCAGCAACATTTCAAAAATGTCTTCGGTGCCTCAATTCTAAACCATTTAACATTACCCACTGAACTATCACATAGTCATCAAAACGTGTATGTCAGATGTTCGCAACATCCACACACGATGCTCGAGGTTCAGCACACCGAGCGGTGCATTAAGGACATAAGCCTTCTGTGCAGCAATGAGGACAATCCTCGGTTTACGGACCCAGTCCGCATAATTGCTACTATTAACTTTCAACTAAATTTTCTCTAGGAACATATCTAAAAAGTAGAACTAAAACGTGAGCTTACGACATAATTTGCAAAGACCTTTTGATTATGTTCATGATAATTAAGTTCATCTAATCACATTATTTGATGAACTCCCACTCAGATAGACATCCCTCTAGTCATCTTAAGTGATACATGATCCGAGTCAACTAGGCCGTGTCCGATCATCACGTGAGACGGACTAGTCATCTTCGGTGAACATCTTCATGTTGATCGTATCTACTATACGACTCATGCTCGACCTTTCGGTCTCTTGTGTTCCAAGGCCATGTCTGTACATGCTAGGCTCGTCAAGTCAACCTAAGTGTTTCGCGTGTGTAAATCTGGCTTACACCCGTTGTATGTGAACGTTGGAATCTATCACACCCGATCATCACGTGGTGCTTCGAAACAACGAACTTTCACAACGGTGCGCAGTTAGGGGGAACAATTTCTTGAAATTTTAATGAGGGATCATCTTATTTACTACCGTCGTTCTAAGGAAATAAGATGCATAAACATGATAAACATCAAATGCAATCAAATAGTGACATGATATGGCCAATATCATATTGCTCCTTTGATCTCCATCTTCGGGGCGCCATGATCATCTTCGTCACCGGCATGACACCATGATCTCCATCATCATGATCTCCATCATCGTGTCTCCATGAAGTTGTTCGCCAACTATTACTTCTACTACTATGGCTAACGGTTTAGCGAAGGAGGAAAGTAATTACATGGCGTTATTCAGTGACACGCAGGTCAAACAATAAATAAAGACAACTCCTATGGCTCCTGCCGGTTGTCATACTTATCGACATGCAAGTCGTGATTCCTATTACAAGAACATGATCAATCTCATACATCACATATAATTCATTCATAACATCCTTTTTGGCCATATCACATCACAAGGCATATGCCGCAAAAACAAGTTAGACGTCCTCTAATTGTTGTTTCATGTTTTTACGTGGCTGCAATAGGGTTCTAGCAAGAACGTTTCTTACCTACGTCAAAACCACAACATGATATGCCAATTTCTATTTACCCTTCATAAGGACCCTTTTCATCGAATCCGATCCGACTAAAGTGGGAGAGACAGGCACCCGCTAGCCACCTTATACAAGTAGTGCATGTTAGTCGGTGGAACCTGTCTCACGTAAGCGTACGTGTAAGGTCGGTCCGGGCCGCTTCATCCCACGATGCTGCCGAAACAAGATAAGACTAGTAGTGGCAAGTAAATTGACAAAATCTACGCCCACAACAAAATTGTGTTCTACTCGTGCATAGAAACTACGCATAGACCTAGCTCATGATGCCACTGTTGGGGAACGTTGCAGAAAATAAAAAAATTCTATGCTTCACGAAGATCAATCTATGGAGTCTTCTAGCTACGAGAGACAGGAGTGCATCTACATAACCTTGTAGGTCGCGAGCGGAAGCGTTCAAGAGAATGGGGTTGAGGGAGTCGTACTCGTCGTGATCCAAATCACCGAAGAGAACGGACGACACCTCCGCGTTCAACACACGTACGGTTGGGGAAGACGTCTCCTCCTTCTTGATCCAGCAAGGGGGAAGGAGAGGTTGATGGAGATCCAGCAGCACGACGGCGTGGTGGTGTAAGTAGCGGCGATCTCGGTAGGGCTTCACCAAGCTCAGTGAGAGGGAGAGGTGTTACGGGGGGAGAGGGAGGCACCAGGGACTAGGGTGCGGCTGCCCTCCCTCCCTCCTCTTTATATAGGGGTCCTGGGGGTGCGCCGGCCCCTAGAGATCTAATCTCAAGGGGGGGGGCCAAGGGGGGGGGGACTTGCCCCTAAGTCAAGTGGGGCGCCCCCACCCCTAGGGTTTCCAACCCTAGGCGCATGGGGAGGCCCAAGGGGGGCGCACCAGCCCACCAGGGGCTGGTTGCCTTCCCACTTCATCCCATGTGGCCCTCCGGGATAGGTGGCCCCACCCGGTGGACCCCCGGGACCCTTCCGGTGGTCCCAGTATAATACTGGTGATCCCCGAAACTTTCCCGGCGGCCGAAACTGGACTTCCTATATAGAAATCTTCACCTCTGAACCATTCCGGAACTCCTCGTGATGTCCGAGATCTCATCCAGGACTCCGAACAACTTTCGGGTTACCGCATACTAATATCTCTACAACCCTAGCGTCACCGAACCTTAAGTGTGTTGACCCTACGGGTTCGGGAATCACGCAGACATGACCGAGATGGCTCTCTGGTCAATAACCAACAGTGGGATCTAGATACCCATGTTTGCTCCCACGTGTTCCACGATGATCTCATCGAATGAACCACGATGTCGAGGATTCAAGTAGTCCCGTATACAATTCCCTTTGTCAATCGGTACGTTACTTGCCCGAGATTCAATCGTCGGTATCCCAATACATCGTTCAATCTCGTTACCGGCAAGTCACTTTACTCGTACCGTGATGCATGATCCCGTGACCAACCACTTGGTCACATTGAGCTCATTATGATGATGCATTACTGAGTGGGCCCAGAGATACCTCTCCGTCATACGGAGTGACAAATCCCAGTCTCGATCCGTGTCAACCCAACAGATACTTTCGGGGATACCTGTAGTATACCTTTATAGTCACCCAGTTACATTGTGACGTTTGGTACACCTAAAGCACTCCTACGGTGTCCGGGAGTTACACGATCTCATGGTCTAAGGAAATGATACTTGTCATTAGAAAAGCTCTAGCAAACGAACTGCACGATCTTGTGCTATGCTTAGGATTGGGTCTTGTCCATCACATCATTCTCCTAATGATGTGATCCCGTTATCAATGACATCCAATGTCCATAGTCAGGAAACCATGACTATCTGTTGATCAACGAGCTAGTCAACTAGAGGCTCACTACGGACATGTTGTGGTCTATGTATTCACACATGTATTACGATTTCTGGATAACACAATTATAGCATGAATAATAGACAATTATCATGAACAAGGAAATACAATAATAACCATTTTATTATTGCCTCTAGGGCATATTTCCAACATTTGGTAGGACGGATATTGAGAAGATATGTAGCGGTGTGGAGAGCCTCAGCCCATTATTGGGAAGGCATGGAAGATTGAAGAAGAAGGGTACGAATAATATCATTTATAGCACGAAGAGAACGTTCAGCTTTGCCATTTTGAGGAGAAGTGTAGGGACAAGAAAAATGGAGAAGAATATCTTGGTTAAGAAAGAAGGCACCATTTTTAGCATTATCAAATTCACGACCATTATCACATTGTATGAAGCGAATAGGGAGAAAGAAGTGCACGGAGACGTATCACTGAAAATTGAGAAAGAGAACGTGAACGTCAGATTTGTTGTAGAGAGGAAAGATCCAGGCAAAGTGTGTAAAATCATCTAATATAACAAGATAGTATTTAGAACCAGAGACACTAGCAATAGGCGATGTCCAAAGATCACAATGTATTAATTCAAAGGGATAAGTGCTTGAAGAGCTAGACGAACTAAAAGGAAGACGCACATGCTTGCCTAATTGGCATGACTCACAAACAGAGGAATCATGAGAGTCTGTATTACAAGGTATAGTAAATCCACTAAGAACAGATGCTAAAACTGCAGCGTTAGGATGCCCTAGACGCTGATGCCAGAGATCAACAGATGCCATCATGGAGGTTGGAGAGGCAACAGCAGGAACACCATTGAGAGAGTATAAGTCACCGGAGCTATTGAACCGCGCGATCTCGACCTTGGTCAGATAATCCTTCATAGATAATCCAAAGGGGTCAAATTTGACAGAAACAAGATTATCACATGTGAATTGACGAACAAAGATTAAATTTTTTATAAGGGCAAGAGAAACAAGTACATCACAAAGAAGAAGAGTTTTGGTGGTGGAGGAAAGTTGAGCCTGACCAACATAATAGATGGGTATAGAAGAACCGTCACCGAGGGTGATGAATTTAAAAAGTGGTGAAGTGCAAGAGGAGAGAAACGTACTAGATGCAGACATATGACTAGAAGCACCGAAATCGAAAATGCAATCCATAGTTGTGTTTCCTTGGGAGGCAAAAATTTTCATGGCCTGGATGAAGGCGGCTTGGTCCCAGCTTGACGGTGTAGCAGATGTCGGTGTTGGCAGCAGGGCCGGCTGGTATGACGGCAAGGGCAGTAGAGTCGATGGTGGAGGCGATGGCAGCAGGCCGGCTGGTACGATGGCGATGGCAGTAGGGCCGACGGTTGGGTGTAGTAGTGGCCTCCGTCAGCGTATTAGGGAGCGCCATATGATGGAGCAGCATGGTAGGTGTGAGTCGGCGGGCGAGGCGTGGGGAGTCCTAGGGCACTAGTATGGGGCCGCACACCGGGCTACCAGGCAGCGGTGTAAGCCGGTGGAGCGCTGAGGGGAGCCGGCACGGACCATGGCATGGGACAAGCTTGGACGAGCCCCGTCCAGAGATCATGTGGAGGACACCAAGGCGTAGCTGCTGGTGGCGCACTTGGGGCCGGTGACTATGAAGGAGTGGGCACCGAGCACGTCGTAGGCGGTTGGTAGATGGGGTTCTTGCCGCGATAATTAGGGCTGGGATGCCAGCCTGGCGGTGGAGCGGGCGCGGTCGAGGAGGAAGGCACATCTGGTGAAGGGGCGCCTGGGTGCCGGACCGCGCGGAACGGCGGCGAAGAGCTGAGAGCGAGCGTCCTTATTGGTTTGAGCATGGTCGACCCACTGGAGGATGGAGCGCACCTTAGCAAAGGTTGGCTACGGCCGCATCATGGGTATGAAAGAAGCATGCTTGTCGAACTGTTCGCTGAGCCCGATGAGGAGGATGTTGATAAGCTGCCGGTCTTCAATGGGATCACCAAGTTCACATAGTTTGTCGGTGATGGACCTGAGGTGTTGGCAGTAGACACTGAGGGAGGATTCGCCTTGCACCGTATTCCTGAGCTTGGTGTGGAGTAGATTGGTGCGAGCATCGACGTTGTCTTGGAACAATTGCTGAAGGGCCGCCCAGAGACCGGCGGCGGTGGCGGCTTCCCGGAAGACGAGAAGATCTCAGTGGAGACGCGCATGTAGATCCATTGGATGATGGCGAGGTCATCCTTGACCCATTGGGGATCATCGGATTGCAGCACAGCAGTGGCGTCGATGTGGGAGCGGAGATTGCAGCTCCCAAGGTGAACTTCAAAGAGGTGGCGCCAATGGTAATAGTTGTGGGAGGTGAGATCGAGGGTAATGGGGGTATAGGGACTAATATCGAAGATTGTATCGGTGAAGGAGAGCATGGGAGGCATAGGTGGTGGTGGTGGTAGAACTAGGGCAGAGGAGAAGGAAGCCACGGTGGTGGCGCGGGCGAGGGTAGCGGTCCGGCGCTCGAAGTAGCCGGGCGGCGGTAGCAGTGGTGGGGTGGGCGGCGGAGCCATACCCTAGGACCAGAAACCCTAAGATACCATGTAAGATTGAATAGAACTATTGTTGATTGACTATTGCAGCCGCATACAACAGTATATATAAGAGATTACAAGCCAACTAGACCTATTACAATACGACTAGGACTAGGTAACTTGAGAGCCAAGTAATAGTCTAACAAATTGGAATGGTAATTTAAATGGCTTGAGACAGAAAGGATTAAAGCATTCCCGGGGAGTCCGAAATCCCCACTGGTGTGCGTTTATAGAGATGCCTAAACACAATGCTATTTCGGATTCCTACGCCACTTTACATGTTTCTCTTTGTGGGCAGAGCCGGTTCAGATACGTGTATACACATGGCAGCTTTGTATCACATACGCCACCACCCTTCTTCGCCACTCCGGTTATCAAACGGTAATAAAGGGGAAAAATGCCTCATGGACATAGCCAAGGTGGTATTTGTTTTACCCCCTGTTGCAACGGTCCTCTACGAAGGGAAATGGGGTCTGTCACTCACCCACCTCGCTAACCACACGGTTCGCCAACAGTAATAACCTTCCATCCAAAATTGGCATACACTGGATGGTCGACTTCACCTAACATCAAGAAGATTATTAACATAAACCTGCAAAGAGGACATCACATCCTAACATCAATCGATCTATATCACACTAGGGTTCATCCACGTCCCTAAGAACTAAGGGAACTACTCACGCATGAGGACAACGAACATCATACCACCGAAGATGGAAATCAGGAATGAATCGCACATGTAATACACAAGTTATTCCTCTAGGGTTCTTGATAATACAATAACGGGAAAACTAGATAATGATGATGATGATGATGATAGTGGGGATGATGTTGGAGCCTTCTTGATGAGGATGGTGGAGGCGATGGCCTCCTCTTGCGGTTCCTCCCTCCAGATCACTCCATCAACTAGGGTTCCTGCTTCTAGACAAGTTTCTGGTGTCTGTGGGCATACAATCTATGATTCGTCTTCACGAGGTGAATATAGTTGATCCAGTGGCAGTGACGGGACTCCATATGGCCGTTCATACGGGCGGGCGCGGTCGTATGGAACATCGTCTTTTGCTCTGGACCTCCTGCGGTGACTGCTTCTTTGCCCATTTTACTTCTTTATCTTATGGTAGGTGATTATCACTTTAATTGCGTGATTCCACTACCATTTTATGAGATTTCTTCCATACAATAATATTTGGTCCAAAAAGGTTTATCTACGGAAAATGACAAAAAGAAGTGCGTGAACGCGGTAAAATTCCATAAAGCCTACAGAGTAGGCACAAAAATACTAACAAAATAATCACATAATTTAGACTCATCAACTCCCCCAAGCTTAAAGGTTTGCTCGTCCCTGAGAAAATGCCACACCTTGTAAGAAAGATGTCATCTTAGTTATGAGATGCAAATTAATTGAAAACGAATGAGTCCATCATAAACTCATGATTTGCATCATAGTATGAGCTCTATCATGCATCACAATATCTCGCTTTTCTTCGGATGAGTATGAAGGCATCCAGACCTTACTATCAATTATTAAAAATAGGCCTAGCAACTCTAAGTGATAATGGTTTCTTTCCTTCAGCTGGGCAAGCTCTTATGGCTTATTGTTTTTACTTGGGTTTTTTTTCATTTCCCCCCTTTTTCTTGAGTTACCAAGCCTACCCCATATCAGTAGAATTTTATATTTCTTTCTCTTTTTTCGAGATGTGACATGAAGGGTATGCTTGATTGCATAAGTTTTGCTACTGGGAATTATAAAAACCATCTTAACCATTAAATTTTTGTCGTCACCTTAAAGAAAAACTTGTCCTCATTTCATACTTGGCTCATTAGTTTAGATACTTCACCGAGTAATCATGAAATAAACTGAAATGAAGGTCAGTTCATCACACCAAGTTGTTAACTTCTCATTCCTGATTGATACTAAAGATGTCAAAGACTTATTGTCATCGTCTAAGGACAAAAATATCTAGCACATGAAGATGCAAAATCATACTAGAAAAATAAAAAATAATCATGATCGAGCACTCATTAAATCATCCCTGACTCATTGGATAAAACTCATCCCTCTTATCCAGAAAGCATGATTGTCCTTATTCAAACTAAATGGAAAACTTTCGAACAGAGTATAGCAGAAAAAATAATAACATGGGATATAAAAGGGCCTAAAAATTCCCCCCAAGCTTAACATGCTAAGCTGGCTGGATTCATTTAGTCTTCTTTTTATTAATACCAGTGCTCTCTTACGAAGGTGCAGGGTGATGCTGGTGAGGACATCAATAATGAGTTTATTGGCAACCTCCAGGTCCTTGATGCAAGAGCGGTACATGCTGAGCATTGCATCCTGGTTGGTGTTGATCGTCAAGCTTGTATCAAGAGCTTCACGCGTCTTGATAGTTAGGGCCTTCACCATCTCACTGTTCCTTTCAGCCATAACGTTAGTTTCAACTGAAAAATTATTGACATCTACCTCTGGATGAGTTGGGCGTAAGGATTGTAGCACGTCTCTTCCTTGGAGGCCCCACTTGCATGCAGGCACCTATGATGTGCATCTTGCACGCCCTTGGATCAATCTCACCATCTCCCAATGGTTCATGGATTGAGTAGTTCCGAAAGCCGCACTCACCCATGATGATGGGGGTATCCTTGACGTAGTCGACCGTGTTCTGCTTCACGACGACCTTGATTTAGTTGATGGGGATTGTCGTTGGTTTCTTTCCCTTCTCTTCACCTTGCTCTTCGTCAAAAGGTGGCTCCTCCGGATCTTCTTCGGAAGATGACCAATCACAAGTGCGACGGAACCTCTCCCTTATACTTGCCGGAGTGTAGCCCTCTTGCTCCAAATCCTCCTCCTCTTGTGAGGAGGTTTGCCTCTCGTCCCACGAATGATCCATTGCTCCATGCACTTCAAAACTCAGGAAAACTTGGGCTAGATTGGTTTGTTAGCTTTGATAGAGATGGAGGCAATAGTTCTGTATATAAGAGGCTGAGGGAACAGGTTTTGGTGAGATAAGTTAAAAAGGATCATAAACAAACTGGAAAAAATCGGGCAAGATTATGTTAAGTCTTGGAAAAAAATCAGGACTGACAACCTTTCATACAACCGCTTCCGGTTGTTTGAGCGGTCATATGGATCCTTCTCCTCAAGTTATTTCTCCCCAGAACGTTTGGCAGTGTTCCAGACGATCGTGACCGCCCATTTCAACGCATGTTTGATCTTTGCGACGACATCTTTTTTAAGGGAAAAGTTAGTCGTAGATGTGAGGGAGTTCGACGACCTTCTATGCGACCACTTCCGATCGTTTGGGCGTCCTCTTCAAAACTTTGCCTGAGCACTTAAATAATCAGTGAGAAAGATGGCATTTCGTACGACCAGTAGTGGTCGTATGAGCGCCCATTTAACTCTATGGGGAAAAATTGTACAGAAAAATAAAATGATGACGAATAGAATGAACATTTAAAGCTATGGGGTGATTTTGCCTACATTTTTTTGTGCTGGTCATACCTTGTTCTTAACATGTGTTTTCGTCCCAGGCTTCTTGTGCCTTCGTGGGATGGGAGTTGTTGACATCCTTCGCAGCTTACTGGCATGCAAGGGGTTAGTATAATAGAATACATCACTTTCTTCCCTTACCCTTAATTTTGTGAGCGGCTCTTCTAGCCCAGTGAATGGTGGTTCTGTATCCCCAAAGGTACGTGTGGTTGTTGTGTCCAAGACCACCGATGTTCCATACGGGATACATATCCCAGAAGAACTATACTTTTGTTCGTATCTTATAAAGGAGATATTCGTGAGGACATCTTCCACTTTCTCACGATCTAAGATCTCGCTGTCAAATTCCTGCAAAAGAAGAGACCATCTCATCCAGCAGGGTTTAGTCTCTTTAATGTCAAGGACCTCTTTTATCGCCTGATGGTTAGTATAGAATATGACCTTTGTATATGTGATATAAGGTGTAAACTTTTCAGTAGCAAAGATCGATGCATAAAGTTCTATGTCATTCTTAGCATAGTTCCTTTGAGCGCTAGTAAGAGTATGACTTGCATAGTAAATAACATTGAACTTCTTACCCACTTGCTGACCCAAAACGACAATTACCGCACTGTCATCCACTTCACATATCACTTCGAATGGTATATCCCAATTTGGAGGTGTAATGACCGGGGCATTCAATAGGGCATGTTTGAGCTCTTCAAAAGCAGCTTTATATTCATCATTTAATGCAAATGGAACATCCTTCTACAATAGGTTAGTCAAGGGTTCGGATATACTAGAGAAATTCTTGATAAAAACGCCTATAGAAGTCGGCATGACCTAGAAAGCTCCTTATCCCGTTTGTATCTCGAGGATAAGGAAGCCTTTCTATAGCATCTATCTTTGCCTTGTCAACTTCTATGCCTTTACATATATCTTATGCCCTAAATCAATACCTTCATTGACCATGAAATTGTATTTTCCCCAATTCAAGACAAGATTAGTATCCTCGCATCTCAAAGGGGCAAGTAAATGTGGTTCGCTCATGGTCTTCTGGATGCACCGCAATTTGTGAAAACCCGAAATATCCATCCAGATAACAGAAGTGAATTTTCTTACCCAGCCTTTCAAGCATTTGATCAATGAATTGTAAAGGGTAATGATCCTTTCGAGTCTCCTTGTTTAATCGCCTGAAATCAATACACATCCTATATGCAACTAATGTTCTAGCGGGGATTAGTTCATTATGCTTATTAGGTACTACAGTAAATCCACCGTTTTTAGGTACACAATGAACTAGGCTCACCCACTTACTTTCAAAAACTAGATATATTATATGTGCATCAAGTAAACGGGTGATCTCCTTCCTTACCACCTCCTTCATTTCAGGGTTGAACTTCCTTTGATATTCCCTAGCCGGTTCTGTTCCCTCTTCCATTGAATATCCAAAGGCTTTTATATGCCTCCTCAAAGCATCCATCAATCTACTTTTATCTTCATCTGAAAGGTTAGCACTGATATAGATACTTATTTTTTTCATCTAAAACTCATACCTCAACTCTTTCGGTAAGGGTTTAAGCTCAGGCGGTGAGGGTTCCTCATCCCCTCTCTTTTCTGGTACTTCAAATTGTTCATTGGTCACCGGGTCTTGGACCGGTGCTTCATTCAAGTGATAATCTATTCTTTTTTGGCTTGGTGCTTCGAACCATTCTCATAGTCGATTAAACTCCTTCCCAAATCATCTTCAGGAGTTCCGAAGTATATGCATCAAGTTGTGCTATAGTTTTCTCTTCATGATTATCATGTTCTCGCGGTTGGGGGGGGGGGTTAAACTGGAAAAATGAAAATCTCTCACCTTATCCCCAAACTTGAGAGAGATAAGTTCTCTCTTACAATCAATGCTTGCACCTGCAATGTTAAGAAAGGGTCTACCAAAAATTATGAGGCAAAAATCATCCTTGGGAATTTCCATAACAACAAAATAAACTTGATAAGTGAAAGTTCCTAGTATGACATAAACATCAGGTACCACCCCATATGGTCTCCTAAAAGTGCCATCAGCTAGTTTACTTCCATATCAGTAGGCTGCAAGTCACAAGCACAAATTTCATCATGAAGCCTAGTATAAATGGTGTAGGGTGTCACATCGACAGAGGAGCCTATGTCGCAAAGACCAAAATAAGAGGGGCTACCAAAAGAACAAGGCACTACGGGTTTACCAGTGTTGGATGCTTTAATGCAACCTTTCACAAAATAAGTTACGTCTTCCTTCATTGTTTCAATTAGACTTTCTAGCTTCCTCCTCTTCTGGGGTTTTTCCTGAATATTGCATACTTTCTTATCCTTTTCAGGATGGTCTTTGTTCAAATACTCAATGTGACGCCCGGATAATTAGGCTACAGTAATCCCACGTTAATGATGCCATGACACCTTGGTTAATGTTAATTAACTTGCGTTGATTCAAAACCGATTCATATTCAAAATCAAGTCAAACGAAAAAGGTTTTCAAATATTAAAACAAAAATGTTTTTTCTTGTGGCAACTAATCCATGACTAATTATAGGTGGTGAACCAAAATTTTACTAAAAATGTTTGAATGCCTTAATATAATTAAAGTAGTGGCTACAACAAATATTTACATGCCTTTTCATATCATTAAAATTATAAACTATTTTAATTTGGTGGCAAACTAATTGTGGCAGTAGCCTAATTTATATTACTATTTTAGTTGCAAGTGTTATAATTTAGAAAACTGTTTTTGGTTTTAAAAAGAAATGAAAACAGAAAAGAAATAAAAGAAAGCAAAAGCAAAAGGAAGAAAAGCCCCTCCCCCTGGGCCTTAGCCACTTGGCAGGTCCAGGCGGCAGCGGCCCACAACCCCCTCCCCGGTCACCTCTCTCTCTCCCCCCTGTTCAACCGATCAACCACACCACTCGTCCCCACCGGACCCGGTGCGGCACCCCGCACTGCCACGCCGACGGGGGGATCAGGCTGCCCCCTGGCGCCTCGGTCCCCTGCCACTTTCCGCACTCGACCCCTTCCCCTTCCTCCCTCGCTCGCCTCTCTCTCGATTTGGATCGAAGCCGAGCACCGTCGTCACTGTGCACTGCCCATAACCGTGGCCACCGCCGTTGAATTGCCCGTACGCCGTGTTGTTGCAGAAACTGGCCTGCCGAACGCGAGTGAAGGTAGGAGGAAGATTGGATCAAGAGGAGGAGGAAGAACAAGTCTAACAGAGGGTTTTGCGCTGCTCAACTGACTGCAGCTTTTCAGGTCTTTCTGTTATTTATTGCAGAGCTCAAACGAGTTTCCGAATACAAAGGAGATCACGCCCACACACACCTAGCCTACTGATCGTGCCATCCCACGACGCTAAGCTCGCGCGAGCCACTACGCCGCCGCCAAACCCGCTGAGATTCCACGCCATCCCATGGAAGCGGTCTTGCCGGCGCTAACTGAACTAACTGAAGAAAACAAAGTCTGAAACCGGACGTGGACATACACACGCTGCCGGCCACTTATTCAGCTAAGGAAACTTAGAGAAGATAACTGAACCTAGCAACTAGGATTATACTTCAAATCACCCCCTAATCCTGTTGCTCTTACTTGACCTGAATGATCCCAAGTCTGCATCGGAGCTCCGTGAACTTAGCACGCCCAAGTGACTTAGTCAGTATGTCAGCTAACTGATCTTCAGTCCGCACATGCTCAACCTCCACCTTTCTTTCTTCAACACACTCTCTGATGTAGTGATACCTCAGATCAATGTGTTTACTCCTCTCATGGTGGACTGGATTTTTGCTTAGCTCAATTGCTGACTTGTTGTCGATCTTGAGCTGAACCTTCTGCTTCTCTGTCCCAAGCATTTCTGAAACCAGTCCTCTGAGCCAAACAGCTTGTGTAGCTGCTGCTATATACTCAGCCTCATAGGAGGATAAAGCCACGATTGTCTGCTTCTGTGAGCTCCAAGTAATGACACTAGGTCCCATGAAGAACACCAGACCTGTCGTGCTCTTCCTGTCTGTTAGATCACCAGCATGGTCGCTGTCGCTGAACCCTGTCAGGACAGTCCCTTCTCCTGCCTTGTAGGTGCAACCATAGTTCAATGTGCCTCGAACATACCTCAGAATCTGTCTGATGATCGCCTAGTGTTGTTTTCCGGGTGCTTCCATGAACCTGCTGGCTACACCTACAGAATATGCAATATCTGGGCGCGTGTTCACCAGATATCTCAGACTCCCAATGATGTCGCGATACCTGGTTGCATCAACTGCTTCTCCAGTGTTCTTGACAACCTTCAGGCGATGCTCCATAGGTGTCAAGCTCGGGTTGCAGTCACTCATCCCAGCATCTTCCAAGATCTTGGCAGCATATCCGGACTGACAAACGGTGATCATGCCATGTTCTTGCTTCACTTCAATGCCAAGATAGTAACTAAGCAGCCCGAGATCTGTCATCTGGAAGAGTTCCTGCATCTGAGTCTTAAACCCCTCAATGGCGTCAGCAGAAGTGCCCGTGATGATCAGATCATCGACGTACACCCCCACCAGCAGGAAATCTAAATCGTCTCCGGGCCTGTACAGAGCATGATCCAATTGACACCTCACGAACCCAAGTGACTGCAGTGTGAGGTCCAGCTTGGCGTTCCAAGCCCTTGGCGCCTGCCGGAGCCCGTACAACGCCTTCCGCAGTTTGAGTACCTTGTGAGCATCATCGTTGTCGATGAATCCTGCTGGTTGGTGCACATACACCTCCGCCTCAAGTTCACCGTTGAGGAAGGCCGAGCGCACATCCATATGGTGCACGCTCCAGCTCCAGTGTGCAGCCATGGCAAGCAGGACGCGCACGGTCTCCAGCCGGGCAACAGGAGCGAAAACCTCATCGAAGTCGACCCCTTGTTTCTGTGCATAACCCTTTGCCACCAGCCGCGCTTTGTGTTTGATGATGTTGCCGGCCGGGTCTCGCTTCACCTTGTACACCCACTTCAACCCGATCACACGGTGGCCTGCCGGGAGTGTGGCAAGCTCCCAGGTGTTGTTGGAGCGGATGGACTCCATCTCTGCCTCCATCGCGTTTCGCCACGCTGGCTCCTCCAGAGCATCGTCAACGGACGCAGGCTCTTCTGCAACAAAGAGACAGAGCCCACTGTACTCCAGTGTACACTCTGGGGCGTGATCGATCACGTACTCCATCGACTTGAAGTGGACGGGCACCCCCTCGGCATCGAACGACTCGCCGGTGGGCGGAGTCACCCACCCGTCTTCGGGATCGTAGAATTTCAGTGTCGGCGTAGACGGACTGGCACTTGCTGATGCTAGCACGCTCGACGCACTCGACGCGCCCACGCTCGACTCGCCGGACATGGGCGTCCGAGGGGATTGCACTGGGACTGGTGTGCTTGGTGTAGTTGGCGTTGCAGGTGCCCGCGATGACCCCACGGCCTCGTGCGACACAGTGTAGGTCGTGGTTATGAGCGCACCCATGTTGGAGTAGACGACAGTGAACTCGCGGGCGTGCGCCGGGCCGCCGCTGTCCTTGCTCCAGTCCCAGCGCCGCTCCTCCTCGAAGCGCACATCGCGTGTGATGTACAGACGCTTGCCGACCGGGTCGTACACCTGATAACCCTTCGTCCCCGACTCGTACCCCAGGAAGATGCCAGGGCGCGATCTGTCCACCAGCTTGGTCACCCCTGGTCCGACGAGCTTGACATGCGCGACGTAGCCGAAGGTGGGGAAGTAGTCCACCGCCGGCTTCTTATTGCGCCACGCCTCATAAGGAGTAATGCCCTGCAGGCTTCTGGTTGGCGACTGGTTGAGGATGTGGACGGCGGTGCGCACGGCCTCGCCCTAGAACGCGCACGGCACGCCCATGGCCTTCATGAGGCTGCGCACCATCTCCACGACGGTCTGGTTCCTCTGTTCGACCACTTCGTTCTACTGAGGAGAGTACGGTGTCGTCATGTTCTGCTGGATCCCCAGTTCTTCACAGTAGGCGGCGAACTCGTTCGAGGTGAACTCGCCTCCTCTGTCTATGCGGAACGCCCGGAGCCTGGCATTTCCCTGCATCTCCGCGTGTGCCTTGATCTTCTTGAAGTATCGAAACGCCTCATCTTTGGTTTTCAGTACCTCAAGCCAGATGTATCTGCTGAAATCATCAACTATTAGCAGGAAATACTTGTTACCACTGGCCGTCGCCAGAGTGATCGGTCCGCACAAGTCGCCGTGCACAAGCTCGAGCGCGCTCTCCGCTCGGTACGGCGATGCGCGCGGGAAGGGCGTGCAGTGCATCTTCCTGATGGTGCAGGCCTCGCAGAACTGGTCGAGGTGCGCGATCGCTGGCATACCGCGCACCATACCCTTTGCACCGAGATCATGTAGTGCGCGGAAGTGCAGGTGCCCGAACCTTGCGTGCCACCTCCAGGCATCGTCCTGAACTCCGGCGAGGTGGCACATGGGAGCGGCCAAGTTCAGAGCCATGGCGTAGAGCCGGTTGCTCGTCCGCCGCACCTGTGCGAGCAGCAGCCTCTTTCTGTCATACAGGCAGAGTTCCCCATCCTCGATCACAGCTTTGCAACCGTGTTCGTCGAGCTGCCCAACACTCACGATGCTTGTGCGTAGTTGTGGGATGTAGTAGACGTCGGCGAGTGCGTGATGTTCACCGTTCCGGCACGTGAAGAGCATGATGCCGCGCCCACAAATCTGCACGACCGAGCCGTCACCAAAACGTACAGTACCTCGTACCGTCTCGTCGATCTCCGAGAGCATGTCGCGGCGCCCTGTCATGTGATTGCTAGCACCAGTGTCGAGGTACCACCTATCGTCGTCCGTCGCCACGGGCACGACCCGAGCTTCGTTGAGGAAGATCTCTGTGCCCGGTTCACGTGCGCCGCCGTTCGCGCTCTCACCGTTCACCACCGCGCAGGTGGCCAGCAGTAAGCCCGGCTGCTCGACGTCGACCTGGGCGACGTTCGCCTATTGGTCCGGCTGCTCCCGCTGGTCCCTTTCCTTCCAGTGGCATTCTTTGGCCCAGTGACCTGGGATGCCGCAGTAGCGGCAGTTGCCCTTCCGCTTGGGCGTCGCTGGTCCACCGTTGCCGCGGCCACCGCTCTGGCCACGGCCACCCCCTCCATGGAGGTTCTTTGGCTTGCCATTCCCGCATCAACACCCCGCTCCAGAGCCTGAGGACGCGCTGCTTTGGTCCAGCTGCTTCTCATGTGCCCGCCACTGATCGATGGTGTACAGCAGCTGCGCGCCGGGCACCAGTGTTTCCTCGCGCTCTCGCTCCTCAACAACAAGGAGCCGGCCACAGAGTTCCTCGAGGGAGAGCTGCTTGGTGTCGACGAGTGACTCGATCGCCACTGCCATCTCACGGTATGGGCGTGGAACAGTGCGTAGCACCTTGAGGATGGACTTGTGCTTGTCCATGGGATCGCCGAGTGCTTGTAGGTCATCGATGATCGTCCTGAGCCGCATCACGTACGACTCGATTCCCTCGCCGTCCTTGTACCAGAGCATCTCGTACTCCGAGCGGCGAGTTTGCGCCTTGGCCTCGCGCACACGCTCGACACTGACCCGCATGGTCTTTAGAGTGTCCCAGGCCTCCTTGGCAGTGGCCTTGGCCCCTAGGATCCGCATGAGCTCCGGCGGTACCCCCTTGAGGAGGGCGATCATGGCATACCGGTCGTCGCGGTCCGTCCATTGGCCTGTCTCCACCACGCGCCACAGTTCGTCAGCCTGCAACTGGAGCTTAGTGATCATGGCCCAATCAGAGTAGTTGGTGCGATTGAGCATCATTGGAGGCGCGCCGCCGCCACCAGCGTGCACGACGCGCTCCACGACGCGCACCCCCGACCCCTCCTCGGTGGAGAGACGGGCCAGGGTTTTTCCAAGCGCCGATGCCTCCACCGCGGCCTCTTCTTCCTCTTTCTTCTTCGTCGCCTTCTCGTCGTCGCTGCCGGCCATCACTCCGATGGATCAAACACCGTCGGCGCCGAGGATGGATCGAACACCACCGAGGCTCTGATGCCACTTGTTGTTGTTGCAGAAACTGGCCTGCCGAACGCGAGTGAAGGTAGGAGGAAGATTGGATCGAGAGGAGGAGGAAGAACAGGTCTGACAGAGGGTTTTGCGCTGCTCAACTGACTGCAGCTTTTTAGGTCTTTCTATTATTTATTGCAGAGCTCAAACGAGTTGCCGAATACAAAGGAGATCACGCCCACGCACACCTAGCCTACTGATCGTGCCATCGCATGACGCTAAGCTCGCGCGAGCCACTACGCCGCCGCCAAACCCGCTGAGATTCCACGCCATCCCATGGAAGCGGTCTTGCTAGCGCTAACTGAACTAACTGAAGAAAACAAAGTCTGAAACCGGACGTGGACATACACACGCTGCCGGCCACTTATTCAGCTAAGGAAACTTAGAGAAGATAACTGAACCTAGCAACTAGGATTATACTTTACGCCGTGCCTGCGAGGTCCGCCTCAGGGTCTTCTTCCACTACGTCGACGAACGCCTTCGGAGAGCACCAAGACGATGCGATCGAACCCTGTCTTCAACCTTCTGCATCACCGGCGGCCATCTTCAACTCGCCACCACCGGAGCCTCCCCGAGCCCGCTGCCTGTCCCTACAATACCACTGTGAGCTCCGCCACCCCCCTATGCCTTCCCGAGCTCGGATACGAGCTCATGCATGTCCTCCCACACAGCCCGTAGCTCCGGCCACCGCTCCGCTAGTCATCGCCGTGACCCAAGCCCCTGCTGCTCCTGCTCTCCCCTACTTGTCGCCCGCCTTTGCTCCGCTTGGCCCGCTTTGGTGTCGCCCGCGCAGCCTAGCTACACTGCCGCTGCCTCTGCAGTCCAAGGCTGCGCCTGTGCTGCCGCAGCATGCCGCACGCTCTGGTGCCATCCTTGCCCGACTGCACCACCTCGCCTCCTGTTGCACGCCCCCTGGTCACCCGCCGCGCCCGCGCGCTGCCTCACCTCACCTAGCCTCGCCACTGCCGCCTCGGGTGGCCGGGCTCGCCATGCCCGTGGCCGGCGGCCGCCCTTCGATCTAGGCGTATGCCCAATTGGGCTGGCCGACAGCACCTGTAACCCACACACCCACACGCCCGCTAAGGCTCACCCAGAGCCACTAGCGTTGGGGCCCCACGCCCAAAAAAAGAAGAGGTTTAAAAAACAGAAAATAATTTAATTAATTAATTGAATGAATTAACTAATTCTGTTAATTAACCTTAATCATCTGTTAATTAGTGTTTAGACTATGACAAACGGACCCCACCGGTCAGTTGACTCGTCAACGGTCAACTTTGATCGCTGACTTCATGCTGATGTCATGATGATGTCATAAATATTTTTTGATTTAAATTAATTCTTTTAATTTAAAAAATGAATTAGAACTTTGAAATTTAATATAAAATAAACCATAGCTCGGATGAAAATACTCTATACATGAAAGTTGCTCATAACGACGAGACAAACCCGAATACGCAGTGTGTTTGTCCGCCACATCACTAGCATAGCGAACATGCAACAATCCCCCACCGGTTTATGTTTGTGAAAACGTCAAACACCGGGAATACTTTCCCGGATGTTTCCCCCCTTCGCCGGCATCGCCTAGTACCGCGTTAGGGCATACCTAGCACTGCGTATTGCCTCGTTATATTTTGTGATGCTTTATTTGCTCCGTATTTACTATTTCTTCCCCCGCCCTCTTCTTCTCCGGTAGACCCCGAGACCGGCGCTGATGCCACTGAGTACGACTACGTCACCGACGACCCTTTTTTCTGTACAACAGAGCTTCCAGGCAAGACAACCCCCTTTGATCAACCAGATATCGCCCACTCTCTTTTCTCTTATTCTTGCATTAGGTTTTCTACTGTTGTTGACTCGATAGCTCCTATTCTGCTGCATAGCCTGTCATTGTTGCTACAATTGTTGATACCTTTACCTGCTATCCTAATGCTTAGAATAGATTGCTAGTATTAGATCAGTGGCCCTACACTCTTGTCCGTCTGCCATGCTATATTATTGGGCCGTGATCATTCAGGAGGTGATCAGGGGTATATATTATATACTATTACATACTTATGTTACTATCAGAGATGGGGGCTGAAGGGGCAGGTGGTTCCACCCAGGTAGTGGTGGGCCTGGGTTCCCGACAGCCCCCTGGTGGTTACTTTGTGGCGGAGCGACAAGGCAAGTTGCGATTACCTAGGAGACAGGTGGGCCTGGTCCCTGCTCGGCGTTGCGGTTACTTCAAAATAACACGCTTAACGTGATCTTGGTATTTGATCCGATTCTGGCTACGAGCCTATACGCACTAACCAACTACGCGGGAACAATTAAGGGCACTTGATGTCGTGGTATTAGCCGAAGCCCCTTAGACATCACCGACTGAGCGGCACGCACCCGGTTGGACCGCGTAACACAACTTCCTTTGTAATGCAGGTTGCTAGGTATGCTCAACGTGTGACACCCCCAATTCAATCGTACACAAATCATACACGCAAATGTGTACGATCAAGATCAGGGACTCACGGGAAGATATCACAACACAACTCTAGACACAAATAAAATAATACAAGCTTTATATTACAAGCCAGGGGCCTCGAGGGCTCGAATAGAAGCTCGATACACAAGAGTCGGCGGAAGCAACAATATCTGAGTACAGACATAAGTTAAACAAGGATGCCTCAAGAAGGCTAGCACAAAAAGCAACACGATCAAAGAGGCAAGGCCTCCTGCCTGGGACCTCCTAACTACTTCTGGTCGTCGGCGATCTTCACGTAGTATCATCCATCGGCGGTGGCATCTGGCTTCAAGGATCCACCATCTGGTTGCATCAACCGGAAAGAAGAAAGAAGGGGGAAAAGGGGTAGCAAAGCAACCGTGAGTACTCATCCAAAGTACTCACAAGCATCAGATCTATACTAAGTATGCACTAGTATCAAATGGAAGGTTTGTATCTATCGACTGAACTGTAGAATGCCAGAATAGAGGGAGAAAGCTTAGCCTATCGAAGACTAGCATCTTCAAGAAGCTCCGAGCATCTTGCAGCATGTAGAACAGTAAAGAATAGCAAATTAATATTTAACAAACATGTTGTAACATTAATGCCCAAAGATCCTTCCTCGACTCCCTGCGAGAAAGCAATCCCAGAGCCACCTATCTCATGTATCCATTTGTAGTTGTATAAGATCAGGATATAAGTCTGAACGTCCGTTACTGTGGACACGGCTATTAATAGATAATCTTCCCTGCAGGGGTGCACCACGTTTTCCAACACGCTCGATCACTCTGGCCGGACACACTTTTCTGAGTTAATGCCCGACCTCGGAAGATCAACACGTCGTAGCCCTACCTAGGCTCAGCAGAGAGGTCCCCGCCGGTCTACCTCCTAAGCACTCTGGGGTCTAGGCCCATCGCCCGTTGCACTCCGGGTCATTGCGAGCAGGGCGGACCAGGCTCCATCACTACAGGATGGTGCCGGCCCAGCCGTGCCGCACTGCTGAACTGGATGTCTGACAAATCTTTGGCTGATAATGCAACGTCGAGGCCCATAACTATTCTCACGTGGTGGTTGGTGCGTAAAGGCCAGAGGCCAACTCAGAACAAATACCCAAACCATAGTGTATTATTAGCTAGCGGAGACGAGCAGAGACTCATGATCGAAAGTGACCCCGTCTGCCCATCTCATGGACTTACGACAAGGGCCTAGAATGCCCGGCCGTGCCACGTCATTATCTTGCGGGTGCTCTCCGGGCCCGCCCGACTTTCACCAAGGTCTCAAGTAAAGTCATGGTAATCGTGTGTCGAAACATCAAGGGGAAAACCCGAGGAATCACCCCCGGAGGATTCCACTCAATGTAATCATCAAGGTGAACATAAGAGGGACCACCCTCGAGGTTCACACTTGAGGTGTTAAACGACAGAGCTGTATCAGGAATGGTGAAAGAGGAAATCACCCTCGATGACCATGACCAAAAAGCTACACTACAGAATTATCATGAGGAGTGCGTTATCAGGGATCACCCTCGGCATTCGATAGTAGCTCTGCAGAGTCGAGCAACTAAAGGGGCGTCATGTGATGTGAGGTGTCGGGCTCTGGTCATCGATCACGTTGATCGAGTCATCAAAGATGAAGCAGGGGCAACAAGGACAAGTGGGAGGGGTCACTGATGGATCACTAACCAACCTATACTAAGAAGTTTAGGATAAGAAGGTAGGTAACAATAGCAGGTACAAAAGCAGGCAATGCATCAGAATAGGAGCAAACAATAATAGTAGAAAAATCTAATCAAGCATGAGAGAATAGAATAGGCGATATCGGGATGATCAAAGGGGGGGCTTGCCTAGTTGCTCAGACAAGAAGGAGGGTCGTCATCGACGTAGTCGATCACGGTGACATCAGCAGCGGTCTCAGGGTCTACCGGAGAGAAGAGGGGGAAGAAACAGTAAATACACGCAAAGATATGCATAACATGACAATAAGCGATGCTAGAGGTGTTCTAACGTGGCGCTAGGTGATACTGGCGAAGGGGGAATCATCCGGGAAGGTTTTCCCGGTTCCGGACGTCTGTCAAACAGATGAACTGGAGGGGAAAATTTCAACGTTTGCTATGCTAGGGACACGTGGTGGATGAATGGATCACGTATTCAGATTCGTCTCGTCGTTCTGAGCAACTTTCATGTAGAAAACTTTTTCATCCGAGCTACGGTTATTTTTCTATGAATTTTCAAAGGTTTTTAGACATTTGCTGGCATTTATTTTATTATCTAATTCAACATTAACCAGAACAATAGTGGATGACGTCAACATGACGTATAGGTGATGTCAGTAGTCAACAGGACGGTTGACTGGGGTCAAACCTGACCTGTGGGTCCAGTGGGACCCACATGCCAGCCTCACAGTAGATTCATTAGGTTTTAGTTAAACTATTTAGGATTAATTAAGGGTGGGGCCTACTGGTCAATGCGTGATTAATGATTTAATTGGCTAATTAATTCATTTACAGATTTAGTTATTAAAAGAACATTTTAACAGGCGGGACCCACATGTCATGGAAACAGGGCCAGCCAAGTCAGCGTTGACTGGGTCAACCGAGCCAAGGGGGACCCAGGTTCAGTGGCTGAGCGGTGGGGCCCGCGGCACCACGTCGGCGTCGAGTCAGTTCGGCCGCCGTAGTGCGCCGGCGAGGCCGAACGACGGCGATAACTCCGGCGAGCCCAGATCTCGCGTACGAGTGGCCATCTGCCGCGTTTTCGGGTGCATTTGAAAGCTGACGGTGGGCCGCGTCGGATGGCGGCAGTAGCGAGGCCGGGGACACAGCATAGCTATGGCGGCGAGCACAATGACGCACAGTCGGAATCGGTCGCGAGAGGAAAATGGCAAAGCGGGCGCGTTCAACCAAAAGGCTAGGCCAGAAGGCATTTACGCGCGCGGGCGAGCACGATGAGCAGCTGATCATGACCATTTGGTTGTTGGACGGCTGCCGGTGACGAGGTTGCACAGTAGCGTGCTCGGGCGAGTCAGGATCGGGCACTAGCGATCGAAAATGACGGCGAGGAAAAGGGGGAGAGGGAGGTGGAGCTCACTGTGAGAGCGTAGGGTCTGGGCAGTGGGCACGGGGAGAACCGGTGGAGCAGGTTGACGGCGCGGTCGCGTGGTGGCCGGAGGAGAGGACGATGACGATGTGGCAGCTACGGGTACCCCAACTCCAACTGAACGCATTAGGGGAAGCGGAGGACGCTGGCGGAGCTTGCGGTTGCAGTCAGCGGTCGCGGGGCCGCTGGTGGCCGGGGAAACGACGGAGCCGTGACGGCGATGGCGTTTAGTGAGGAGGGAGAGAAGGGGATCTGGGGGAGAGGGAGAGCCATTGAGAGGGGAGAGGTGGAGGAAAAAATATCTATGCGGGGTGAGGGGGGGCTGACGAGGCTGGAGGGGGCTCGACCTTATCCCCTCGGCGACAAGACGGGGTGGGGGTGGCGAGGCAGTCGGGCGGCGACCGTGCGGGCGAATGCCTCGGTCGGGTGAACAGGGGGAAGGGGATGACTACGGGGGAGTGGGCTGGGCTAGGCCAGGGAGGCGTGGGGTGGACTGGCTGGGTGTGGGCCGAGGCCCACGGTGGAGGGGAGGCCTTTTCTATTTTTATTTTGTATTTTGCACTTTGTTTTATTTTATTTTTGTGCACAAAACACTTTACAAAAAAATGTTGGTTCACCACCATAAATAAGAAGTGAATATTTGTCACATGATCAACATTTTAGTTTTCATGTTTGAAAAAAATTGAATTTTGGACTTTGATTTGAATTTGAAATTTGAACAGGTTTCGAGCCAACGCAAGTTTAACAACAGTAGTCATGATGACGCGTGATCATTAGCAAGGAATTACTGTAGCTTAATTATCCGGGCGTCACAATTCTCCTCCACTATAAGAAATCTCGTCCTGAGATTTAAGGGGTAGAGTAAGGGGGAAGACTCGGAAAGGACGAATCTCAACACAAGATATGTACATGTGCCTATCTCGTCGAACATGGCATTGAGGCATCTCTCGAGTTAAAATTCAAGAAAGTCATCAAGAGCAAGGTAAGGAGGAGCAATAAGAAGCTTCAACCGGGTAGGCAATCGTTCGATGTCTGAAACAGAGGGTTAAAGGGGATCAAAGCATCGAGAATAAGTATTGCATCTAATACCATAATAGATCACTAGAAAGGGGGCTCGTGATTTACATACGAAGCCAAGTGCAAAGAAAATTTCGGAGTCAAGGTTGTACAGGAGAGTTAGGTTTTGATCCTGTGGAACTGTGGGTTATGGGCCCACCATGTGGATTAAAAGCAGGAAGGTTGCTAACATTTTGTATGGTCATGATAGCAAGGCAGGTCAGAGGACAACCTATCAGTTATGCTAGCAACAACGTTGGTACCAAGGGCGAGGGACGAAGAGAACCATTTTCATGCTCGTTGAACGAGGCGGACTAGTAGGCAAAGTTCTCGTCCATCAGTGGCTACCGGAATGTCATCAACAATAGTAACAAGGTCTTACTGACATAGTTGTACATCGAGGCAATTACATAAGCATGGAATTATCTCTGCTCGGATTTGTTAGGTTACAAGAAAAGTTAAACAACACAATGGAGAATTGAATCGGATATCGGTGTTCTCGAGTGCCTAACAACTCAGAACCCATGGAATATTTGAATCAGCGAGAAATAACAGTTGAGAAAGAACTCACAAGAGGTTATGTAGTTCCGTGATATTCTCGAGATACCATAGGGTAGTACTCAAGGATAGAGCAGAATAGAGGTTGGACAGGTGAAATGATCTATAGAAGACAAGTACTTCAACTTGTCCGAGAAATGGTATCAAAGAACAATATGGTCGGAACCACGGTTGCAAGGACCAAACATAGATACAAGATGAACTTATCACAAGGGGATTATGATTATTACAAGGAACTTCCATGATAAGTTCCACATCGTGTCCATGGGCATGAACACAAAGTTCAAGGTCGACTCCCACTTCTCCAATGCATAACCTTTCATTCACTTCTCATTTTAGACGAAGCCATAGTGTTGAGATTTTACCTGGCATAACCCCAGTAGAGTATGACCCATGGAAGTTTTGGGGTTCATACAGATTATGGAAGGCATAGGTCCAACCCATCAGGGTATCTTAGGAACATATACTATAATCTTCAGGAGTAATTAACACAAGCTCGGAAGTAGAGCATGGTTGAGGAAGTAGAGGATACAATTTACCAAAGGCATTATGTATCTAAGGAAAGGCTCACAAGGTTATTGAATGTGAAGGATGTTGTCGGACAAAACCCAACAAAGGATCTAGTGGTCCACAAGGGATCTGATGTGAGCATCGGTACTCAACCAAAAGAAGAAAGAATGCAAGGAGATCAGACTATAGAAGCAACTGACTAATTCAAGCTCAAAAGCAAAGGAATTACTGTTTCCAAATCGGGGAATCATAAGTATAGGCTATGCTCAAAGACAAGTAAGTACGATAGACATAGATCAACAATTAAACAAGGTTTTATTTGTTGAACACCAGATCATGTCCGGAGTGACATATGAGCCAAGGGAAGAATTGTAATTAGGACCGATGATTGCGAGCATTCACAAACTTATCGAATCAAATGTTCAAAATAAAGATGACAAAGGATACTACTGAATATTGCCAGACATATGGAAAGTATCCATAATGCAAGCAGACAAATATTTGCAGAGCAATGGTTGGAGAGGATTATCGGAAGATCGGATAGTATCCCAAAGTATCTTGTGAATCACTTGATCAACTAGGATTGAACAAATCCTCAAAAAGTGTGAGGAATTATTCATAGGGTTATTCATGCTACAAGGAAATGCAGGGCGATAAGCATAAAGGAGTCTCGGAACATCAGAGAGTATTTCAGGACATCTTGTAATAACAAAGGCAACTGGGGATGAAGGTATGAACGAAAATTGTAGGTAGTTACTCATAAGGATTTATCGGTGGTAGGGATCGCAATGGCGAAGGGTACAAGGGTCTCGGTAAAACATCGGAGAGTATCTTCAGAATCTTCTGGTGCACCAAGCAATCATATGGAGTGAGGGGCTCTCCGGGAGAACATGTTTACGAGAACCTAGAGTTAGACTTAGCAAAAATCATTTAACCCGAATAGAAGAGAGATCAGATTTCCAGAGTAAGGACGAGGAATAAAAGATCCTAATACCACCCAATGGCGACGCGGGCCTGTAAGCCACACAACCATGTCAGTAAAACAATTTTTCAAGGACTAGACTCAACTTCGGCCAAGGAGTTGGAAAGGGGGATCCTACAGGCTGTCGGCTCTGATACCAACTTCTGACACCCCCGATTCAATCATACACTAATCGTACACGCAAATGTGTACGATCAAGATCAGGGACTCACGAGAAGATATCACAACACAACTCTAGACACAAATAAAATAATACAAGATTTATATTACAAGCCAGGGACCTCGAGGGCTTGAATACAAGCTCGATACACAAGAGTCAGCGAAGCAACAATATTTGAGTACAGACATAAGTTAAACAAGGATGCCTAAAGAAGGCTAGCACAAAAGCAACACGATCGAAGAGGCAAGGCCTCCTGCCTGGGATCTCCTAACTACTCCTGGTTGTCGGCGATCTTCACGTAGTAGCATCCATCGGCGGTGGCATCTGGCTCCAAGGATCCACCATCTGGTTGCATCAACCGGAAAGAAGAAAGAAGGGGGAAAGGGGTAGCAAAGCAATCGTTAGTACTCATCCAAAGTACTCGCAAGCATCATATCTATACTAAGTATGCACTGGTATCAAATGGAAGGTTTGTATCTGTGGACTGAACTGCAGAATGCCAGAATAGAGGGGGAAGGCCTAGCCTATCGAAGACTAGCATCTTTAAGCAGCTCCGAGCATCTTGCAGCATGTAGAAGAGTAAAGAATAGCAATTTAATATTTAACAAACATGTTGTAACATTAATGCCCAAAGATCCTTCCTCGACACCCTGCGAGAAAGCAATCCCAGAGCCACCTATCTCATGTATCCATTTGTAGTTGTATAAGATCAGGATATAAGTCTGAATGTCCGTTACCGTGGACACAACTATTAATAGATAATCTTCCCTGCAGGAGTGCACCATGTTTTCCAACACGCTCGATCACTCTGGCCGGACACACTTTTCTGAGTCAATGCCTGGCCTCGGAAGATCAACACATCATAGCCCTACCTAGGCTCAGCAGAGAGGTCCCCGCCGGTCTACCTCCTAAGCACTCCGGGGTCTGGGCCCATCGCCCGTTGCACTCCGGGTCGTTGCGAGCAGGGCAGACCAGGCTCCATCACTACAGGGTGGTGCCGGCCCAGCCGTGCCGCACTGCTGAACTGGACGTCTGACAAATCTTTGGCTGATAATGCGACGTCGAGGCCCATAACTATTCTCACGTGGTGGTTGGTGCGTAAAGGCCAGAGGCCAACTCAGAACAAATACCCAAACCATAGTGTATTATTAGCTTGCGGAGACGAGCAGAGACTCACGATCGAAAGTGACCCCGTCGCCCCGTCTCGTGGACTTACGACAAGGGCCTAGAATGCCCGGCCGTGCCATGTCATTATCTTGCGGGTGCTCTCCGGGCCCGCCCGACTTTCACCAAGGTCTCAAGTAAAGTCATGGTAATCGTGTGTCCAAACATCAAGGGGGAAACCCGAGGAATCACCCCCAGAGGATTCCACTCAATGTAATCATCAAGGTGAACATAAGAGGTACCACCCTCGAGGTTCACACTTGAGGTGTTGAACGACAGAGCCGTATCGGGAATGGTGAAAGAGGAAATCACCCTTGATGACCACGACCGAATAGCTACACTACAGAATTATCATCAGGAGTGCGTTATGAGGGATCACCCTCAGCACTCGATAGTAGCTCTGCAGAGTCGAGCAACTAAAGGGGCGTGATGTGATGTGAGGTGTCGGGCTCTGGTCATTGATCACGTTGATCGAGTCATCAAAGATGAAGCAGGGGCAACAAGGACAAGTGGGGGTCACTGATGGATCACTAACCAACCTATACTAAGCAGTTTAGGATAAGAAGGTAGGTAACAATAGCAGGTACAAAAGCATGCTATGCATCAGAATAGGAGCAAACAATAACGGTAGCAAAATCTAATGCAAGCATGAGAGAATAGAATAGGCGATATCGGGATGATCAAAGGGGGGCTTGCCTGGTTGCTCAGACAAGGAGGGTCGTCGTCGACGTAGTCGATCACGTGGCATCAGTAGCGGTCTCAGGGTCTACCGGAGAGAAGAGGGGGAAGAAACAGTAAATACAGGCAAACATATGCATAACATGACAATAAGCGATGCTAGAGGTGTTCTAACACGGCGCTAGGCTATACTGACGAAGGGGGAATCATCCGGGAAGTTTTTCTCGGTTCCGGACGTCTGTCAGACAGATGAACCGGAGGGGAAAAGTTCAACATTTGCTATGCTAGGTACGTGTGGCGGATGAATGGATCGTGTATTCAGATTCGTCTCGTCGTTCTGAGCAACTTTCATGTAGAAAACTTTTTCATCCGAGCTACGATTATTTTTCTATGAATTTTCAAAGGTTTTTAGACATTTACTGGCATTTATTTTATTATCTAATTCAACATTAACCAGAACAGTAGTGGATGACGTCAGCATGACGTATAGGTGATGTCAGTAGTCAACAGGACGGTTGACTGGGGTCAAACCTGACCTGTGGGTCCAGTGGGACCCACATTCCAGCCTCACAGTAGATTCATTAGGTTTTAGTTAAACTATTTAGGATTAGTTAAGGGTGGGGCCTACTGGTCAATGAGTGATTAGTGATTTAATTAGCTAATTAATTCATTTACAGACTTAGTTATTTAAAAAAACATTTTAACGGGCGGGACCCACATGTCATGGAAACAGGGCCAACCAAGTGAGCGTTGACTGGGTCAACCGGGCCAAAAGGGGGACCCAGGTTCAGTGGCTGAGCGGTGGGGCCCGCGGCACCACGTCGGCGTCGAGTCAGTTCATCCGCCGGAGTGCGCCGACGAGGCCGAACGGTGGTGACAACTCCGGCGAGCCCGGATCTCGCGTACGAGTGGCCATCTGCCGTGTTTTCGGGTGCGTTAGAAAGCTGACGGTGGGCCGCGTCGGAAGGCGGCAGTAGCGAGGCCGGGGACGCAGCGTAGCTACGGTGGCGAGCACAACAGCGCATGGTCGGAATCGATCGCGAGAGGAAAACGGCGAAGCGGGCGCGTTTAACCAAAAGGCTAGGCCAGAAGGCATTTACGCGCGCGGGCGAGCACGATGAGCAGCTGCGCATGACCGTTTGGTCGTCGGACGGCTGCCGGCGATGAGGTTAAGCGGTGGCGAGCTCGGGCGAGTCAGGATCGGGCACTAGCGATCAAAAACGACGACGAGGAAAAGGGGGAGAGGAAGGTGGAGCTCACTGTGAGAGCGTATGGTCTGGGCAGTGGGCGCGGGGAGAACCGGTGGAGCAGGTCGACGGCGCGGTCGCGCGGTGGCTTTAGGAGAGGACGATGACAACGCGGTAGCTACGGGGTACCCTGACTCCAACCGAACACATCAGGGGAAGGGGAGGACGCTGACGGAGCTTGTGGTTGCAGTCGGCGGTCGCGGGGCCGCTGATGGCCGGGGAAACGACGGAGCAACGGCGGCGATGGCGTTCGGTGAGGGGGGAGAGAAGGGGATTTGGGGGAGAGGGAGAGCCATTGAGAGGGGAGAGGTGGAGGGAAAAATATCTGTGCGGGGTGAGGGGGGCTGACGAGGCCGGAGGGGGCTCGGCCTTATCCCCTCAGCGACAAGACCGGGGGGGGTGGCGAGGCGGTCAGGCGGCGATCGTGCGGGCGAACGCCTCGGTCGCGTGAACAAGGGGAAGGGGACGACTACGGGGGAGTGGGCTGGGCTAGGCCAGGGAGGCGTGGGGTGGGCTGGCTGGGTGTGGGCTGAGGCCCACGGGGGAGGGGAGGCCTTTTTTATTTTTATTTTTATTTTGCACTTTCTTTTATTTTATTTTTGTGCACTAAACACTTTACAAAGAAAATGTTGGTTCACCACCATAAATAAGAAGTGAATATTTGTCACATGATCAACATTTTAGTTTTCATGTTTGAAAATTTTGAATTTTTGACTTTGATTTGAATTTGAAATTTGAACCGGTTTAGAACCAACGCAAGTTTAACAACAGTTGTCATGATGATGTGGCATCATTAGCAAGGAATTACTATAGCTTAATTATCCGGGCGTCACACACCGGCCGCCCACGCAACATGCAGGTGTGCAACGGGCGATGGACCCAGACCCCTACATGCATAGGATTTAGACCGGCGTGGTAACCTCTCTTTTAGGCCTAGGTAGGGTTGCGATGTGTTGATCTTCCAAGGCCAGGCATTACCCAGGAAAGTGTGTTCGTCCAGAGGGATCGAGCGTGTTGGGTAATGTGGTGCACCCCTGCAGGGAAGTTTATCTATTCGAATAGCTGTGTCCTTTGATAGACAACTAAAACCGGATACTTAATAAAACACACCTCTTACAAGTTCCGGATACAACCCGGTGATCACTTTCCCACAGGGCAACGAGGGGAGGATTGCCGGGTAGGGCTATGCTATGCATTGCTACTTGATGCTGCAATTGCTACTCTCTCCTACATGCTTCAAGATGGAGGCGGCCAGAAGCGTAGTCTTTGATAGGACTAGCTATCCCCCTCTTATTCTGGCATTCTACAGTTCAGTCCATAGATACTACCCATTTCATTGATACCAATGCATATGTAGTGTAGATCCTTGCTTGCGAGTACTTTGGATGAGTACTCACGCTTGCTTTGATCCCTCTTTCCCCCCTTTTCCTTTCTCTCGGATGTCGCAACCAAATGATGGAGTCTAGGATCCAGAGGATACCGAGGATGTTTCTACATGGAGTTTGGCTTCAAGGAGTAGTTAGGAGGTCCTAGGTAGGAGGCCCTGCCTTTTCGATCGTTGCTACTTTTGTGCTAGCCTTCTTAAGGCAACTTGTTTAAATCATGTCTAGACTCAGATATTATTGCTTCCGCTGACTCTTGTGTTTTCGATCTTATGTATTTGAGCCCTCGAGACCCCTAGCTTGTAATATATAGCTTAAATTATTTTAATTTGTGTCCATTGTTGTGTTGTGATATCTTCCCGTGAGTCCTTGATTTTGATCGTACACATTTGCGTGTATGATTAGTGTACGGTCAAATCAGGGGTGTCACAATTTGGTATCGGAGCCGACTGCCTGCAGGAATCCCCTTCCAAACTCCTTGGCCGAAGTTGAGTCTAGTCATTGAAAAACTTTTACTAACATGGCTGTGCGGCTTACGGGCCCACGTCGCCATTGTGTGGTATTAGGATCTTTTATTCCTCATCTATACTATAGGACTTTGATCTTTCTTCTATTCGGGTTAAACGGTTTTACTAACTCTGACTCTAGGTTCTCGTAACTACTTCCTTCCGGAGAGCCCCTCACTCCAGATGATTGCTTGGTGCACCGAAGGATTAGGCAGATACCCTTCGATGTTCTCTCTAGACTTTGTGCCCGTTGCTTTTGCAATTTCCTACCACCGAAATATCCCTATGGATAAATACATACACCTGTTGTTCTTACTTTTATTCCCAGTAGATCTTGTTATTACAAGATTCCCCGAAATTCTCTCTATTATTCCGAGAATACTTTGTGCCTACTGCTTTGAAGTTCTTTGCCACCTGAATACTCCTACGCATAATTTCTTGCACTTATCAAGTATCTCCTCATCCCCAATTGATTCATGTATTTCACAAAAGTATTTGAAATACCATTTGATCTTCCGAAAATCCTCAACAACCTATTGCTCTTGAAATTCTTGCTTGCTTGCATTATGATTAATCCCGTAAGTCTGGAAATATCATTGGCATCCTTTCTCATTATCATTTTGAGTCCATTTCAATATGTTGCGAATGCTCGCAATCCTCAATCGTAGAATCAATCCTTTCGTCTCAGACGTCATATTAAACATGAGTTGGATCTCGACCAATCAAATTGCCATCGATTATTCCCCTAAGCCTACTCAACTTATCCATCCTTGATCAGAGCATTTGCTTCTGCTCCCTTGATTTGGAAACCATAATTCCTTTGCATTTGAGCTTTGAATTCATTCTTCTTCTGGTTGAGTACCAATGCTCACATCAGATCCCTTGTGGACCACCATATCCTTTGTTGGATTTTATCCGACAGCGTCCTTCATATTCAATGACCTTGTGAGCCTTTCCTCGGATACATAATGCCTTTAGTAAATTGTATCCTCTGCTTCCTCAACCATGCTCTACTTTCGAGCTTGAGTTATTTACTCCTGAAGTTTGTGGTATATGTTCCTAAGATGCCCAATGGGTTGAACCTACACCTTTGCTAATCTGTGTGAACCCAAAATTATGCGGGTTATATTCTACAGACTTTTCGTCAGGTAAAATTTCAACGCTACAACTTCTTCGAAAGCGAGAAGTGAATGAAAGGTTATGCATTGAAGAAGTGGGAGTCAACCTTGAACTTTGTGTTCATGCCCATGGACCCAATGTGGAACTTATATCTTGGAAGCTTCTTGTAATAATAAAAATTTCCTTGATAAATATCATCTGGTATTTGTGAATTGATCCTTTGCAACCATGGTTCCGACCATGATTGTTCTCCTTTGATTCTATTTCTCGGACAAGTTAAAGTACTTGCCTTTTGCAGATCAGTACGCCTGCCCAACCTCTATTTTGTTCTACCTTTGAGTATTACCCCCTGGTATCTCGAGGATATCAACCTATTGCACTTCATCTTATGAATTTCCGATGAAGTAGTACCTTTCCCTGTCATAATCACTCCACGGGTTCTGGGTTGTCGTAAACCGAGAACACCAATTTGTGAATCGAATCAACACTGAGATTCAGTACTCCCAGTACTTTGTTGTTGAGAAGTTTAATACTCCATCACGTCATTCCTAGCCTGATTGGCTACGTCATTATCGTGCTAATTTTAACTGTGCTACCTGTTCCTTCCCGGAGCACAATTTTTGACAATGAGCTAACCTTACATCGATCTTCCTCGTCATTTTTGACACTATGTTTACCCAGGTTCCGGCCCTCTTAAAGGAGGTAAAACACTACGTCCTACTTGATTGTATTCGACAAATATATGGGTTACAAGAGTTGATCTACCTCGAGATCGTAATGGCTAAACCCTAGCTTTATAGCCTATGATTGTTCTGATAGCCTCTACGGACTAAACCCTCCAGTTTATATATACACCGGAGGGGCCTAGGGTTATACAGAGTCGGTTTACAAGGGAAGGAAATAACACATCCGGACACTAAACTTGCCATCCACGCATATAGGAGTCGTACCCGGACACGGGGGGCAGTCTTCTGTTTTATCTTCACAGCCCATCGGTCTGGCCCATATCGAATAGGTTGGACACCTGAGGACCCCGAATCCAGGACTCCGACAGTAACCCCTGAACTTGCCTTCAATGACGATGTAGTATCCGGCTTATGTCTTTGGCTTTGCAAGGCGGGTTCTTCATCATACTCCGGATTAACGAGAATCCCGTTTTAACCTCCATGTTCTGCCTTTATGATTCCTTCCTGCCGTCGCCTTGATTTCCAGGCACTGGGAGAATGGGAGTGGTCCATATTTTTTACAAATAAACCCCTTACCATGCACAGGCGGCATATATATAAAGAGGCTAAATCCCCAAAGGCCATCCTACATCACATAAAGAGCATCGGAGCAAACTACGAAAAACTTCGAAGCATGGCAAGCGCTCCTAGCTCCTCCTCACGCCCTCATGGCCCTCAAGAGGGTGATTGGCGAAGCTGCTTAATATCTTACCTTCAGCTGAGTCAACTTTAGATGCAGGGATATCTCCCTCCCACAGATCTAGTCTCCGTGCGGGCCGGGTTGGCCTCGATTGGTAATGACGTGCTAGCAAAGAATTTCCCCAACCCCAACAAGGAGGAGAGGGTGTGTTTTGTCTCATTTGTTATGAGGGGCTTAGGATTCCCGATCCACCCCTTTCTTAGGGGTCTATTGGAATTCTACGGGATCTAGCTGCACAACCTCACACCAGGTTCCATCCTGCACATCTCAGGTTTTGTCCCTCTCTGTGAACCGTTTTTAGGCTGCGAGGCTTATTTTGAACTATGGAGAATGTTCTTTTGCCTCATCCCTTGTCGTCGAGGCGGTTCCATCTTTGAAGCGAGTGGTGCCGAACTATGTCATATAGCCGGATCAGGCTACCTCGTCGGAACTCCCAAAAAGGGATCCGAAGAATGGACTTTGGAATGGTTTTATATTGAGGATGTTCCCCTTCTGGACCCAGTTCCGCGTGGACTTCCCGAATTCTCCAACGCTCCTTTGAAGAAACACCTCAACTGGCACCCCCGGAGCCCCAAGCAAAAAGACAGTGCAGAAGTAATGAGGTTGGTCAGCAAGGTTAGGTTACTTGGTCATTCAGAACTCTCGATAGTCGAAGTCATGGCCATCACGATAAAATGACGCATCTAGCCCCTTCAGTCTAGAGTAACCCCTTTATGGTGTTACAATGGAGAGGACGACACATCTCGTTATAAGCGTGAAGGCCCGGACACCCCAGCCGCTCTGGCTGCCATTCTGGCAGATCTTTATAAGGGGGAGAAAGAAGAATTCGCTCATTTAAAATTTCGGGAAGGTTTCTCCATGTATAACCCCATTGAATGGGTAAGATTTTCGATTATTACCACTGTACCGCTTTATCATCTAGATATGCTAACCGAATTGCTCTAGTTGTCTTAAAACAGACTTGGAGGAAGGTGGTCGAAAACATTCATTACCCCTTCCCACAGCCATAAGACTATGGTCGCAACGAGAACCCCGGCTCCCGCGAGGATCTGGACATATTTATAAAGTTTGATGATGGAGTCTTTTATCAAGCGAGCCTTGATGGCTCGGAAGTGGCTATTGTGGCCGACTACCCCGACCTCCTCTCTTTCTCCAATGTAAGTATTCGAAGATCATCCTCAAAAAGGAACCCCCCACTTGCGTCTCACCCATCACACTAAATCGTGCTTCACAAGATCGGCGCTCAGCGAGCCGCACCCCGAGGGCAGCCCCTAGGAAGGTAGCATCTATGCAGGGCGATCCTTCAAAATGGAAGGAAACCGGGAGTGCCATCGAGCCCCCTCCTTCATCAAAGAAGTATATCCTTTAATATGTGCCTAGGCATAAGACCAGATTGTCATATATCTCCTCCCATTTTATTCTAGGAGGGGCACACGGCGAACCATGTCCAAAGTCCCAGTTAGCCGACTATCAGCTAATTCGACGCTGGACTCATCAACCAGGACAAGAGCCAATACGGATGAGGCGCCAGCTCCTCCACCTCATGAGGATTGGATGAAGTATCCATCACAAATTCCGAAGTGGAGAGCGTGATGAATCACCGACGACTGAAAGAGACTATGCGCGCTCCAATTTTTACTGAGCAAGAATTTACTGCCCTAAACACCGTGGATGCATATATCCGAGCCGCCCGGGACGGACTTGCTGGAACTGCTTACCTGTTTTCAAAAGATATGCAGGTAATGGTTTGTGTAATTTTTAATAGATATATGCTAGTAGCCCCCGAGACTTGAAGCGGTTTAGACCAACCAATTTAAGGATCGTGATGACCCCAGGTTCTCAAAGAGAAGAACAACACGTTGTCCCAGGAGCTTGAAACAAGCCAGACAAAGCTGAATGCCGCCACCACAGAGCTGGAGGATATGAAGGAAGCCACGATGACCACTGAGCAAAAGAACAAACTGGAGGAGGAAAAGGATAAGCGAGCCGAAGAGATAAAGAACTTGAGGGCTTAGTTATCGGACACAGAAAAAGAGAATAAAAAGCTAAAAGGCGGCATATTCGGTATGACTTTTGAACCATCTGAGGGACTCATATTATCCCGTAATTCAGAGTGTTATAATGTTTGTTCTTGCAGGTCTATTAACCAGGCGTCCTGAAGAGGAGGTTCTGGATTCCAAGGCGATGTGCTAAAAGAGCTGGCTGTGGTGCATGAGCGGGCCCCGAAAGCCATGAAGAGCATCGTCAAAGCCTTATGGCCATCTGATGCCCCTCCAAAAAGTATGGAGGGGTTGGCGAGCCTATTAAAAGGTGCTCGGTGGCATTTTTAGCTATGGAAGGCCTCAGCATGCCGGGAAGGTTCAAGGAAGGCATGGGCGATGGCGAAAACACGCTACACCGGGCTCGATCCAAATCATATGGCCTGAGTTGGACCTCAGGGACTGGACGGAAAAGAGATTCCCGTAAACTTAGTGTATGACCAAGTGATGATAGCTGCGAAACATTCGCAAGAAGACTATAGTTTAGATAGTCTTATAGATGGCATAGAAGAAGAGTAGACATTTGATTCGATGTATCAATGTACTTTATCATCGAACTTATCTCCAACCGAACTTTGTAAAATTTGTCATCGCAGGCATTCGGCTTCAACCCTCCGAACCAAGAAGTTGGAGTGTTTCCGGATACCATGTTTAGAATAAACATTCATTATGTCCCGAAAACCAGGCAATCCGGTCATAATGCTCAAACAGACAAAATTTGTTCGGGGAGTTATGTTATATTACTATTTAACATAAGAAACATCTTCCAGGGAAAATAGTTTCGTTAAGGTTTCCTTTGCTTGGGTCATCATGTTTACTTATGCGTGGCTAAGCTTTGATTCGAATTACGGGCACCCTGTCCCATATTTATTAGAAGAATTACATAAACACAAACAATCTGTTATTGCTTGCCGACCAATTATTCCCTTAAGAGCGCTAGCTTTCGGCTTCACCCGTCTGAGGTACATATCCAGATTACCCGGTTGTAACAATCGCAGAGGTACTCCCTTTACACCCTAGCTGAACAATCGGGAACGTAGGGTATACACACAGGATCTAGGTAACCCAGATTGGCAAAAACTTAAGTCATGGAGGTGCATATAATGGCAAAAGATGTATAGAACAAACAACGGAAACAATGGAGGCAACAAGCCTTTAATAATGAGCTTCGTCAAACAAGCCCCCAGTATAGTGGGGTGAATACATTTAAAGATGTGTACCCCTAACAGTTCGGTAGATCCGAACATACCTTGCGATATATAAAAAGGAAAAACATAAGAAGGAGAGGAGAAAGAGGAACCTGGTCAAAGTAAAAAGAATAAAAAGAGGGCGACCAAACTATCCGTAGAATCATCGGAGCCGAGCAGTGTTCCATGTATTTGGCTCAAGGCGATTATCCGATGCATTGCGAAGGCGATAGGCTCCTCCTGTGAGAACTTCGTCTATGATGAAGGGGCCCTCCCATTTTGGCTTGAGCTTATCCTTCTTCTTCTCCGGGAGACGCAAGACAAGGTCGCCGACATTATATGTCTTGGCCCACACTTCTCTGCTTTGGTATCGTCTGGCCTATTGTTGATAAAATGTGGAACGGGCTCATGCAATATCACGCTCCTCATCAAGGCAGTCTAGGTCATCCTGCTGATCGAGCTCGACTTCTCGCTCTTCATACATGCGCACTCGAGGTGAGTCATGAATAATGTCGTAGGCAGGACAACTTTGGCGCCGTATACCATGAAGAAAGGTGTGTATCCGGTCATTCGATTGGACGTAGTCCGCAGCCCCCAAAGCATGGAATCGAGTTCCTTGACCCAGTGCTTATTGGACTCCCGTAGGGAGCGCACCAGTCTGGGTTTAATGCCGCTCATTATCAGGCCATTGGCCCGTTCAACCTGACCGTTTGTTTGAGGGTGGTAGATGGATGCATAATCGAGTTTGATGCCCAAGTTAGTACACCAGTTTTTCACCTCATCAGCTGTAAAATTGGAGCCATTACCAGTGATGATGTTGTGCGAGACACCATACCGGTGTACCACACCAGATATAAAGTCAATCACTGGCCTTGCTTCAGCCGTTTTTACTGGTTTGGCCTCTATCCACTTAGTGAATTTGTCCACCATAACCAGTCAATATTTATTTTTATGGCTCCCCCCTTCAAGGGGTCCGACCATATCAAGCCCCCAGACCGCGGAAGGCCAAGTGATGGGGATTGTTCTTAAGGCAGTGGGAGGCATATGACTTTGATTGGAGAAAAGCTGACAGCCCACACAACGCTGGACGAGGGCTTGTGCGTCTGCTCGGGCCCTTGGCCAGAAGAAACCTGTCTGGAAGGCTTTGCTTACGAGGCCCGAGCTGCGGCGTGATGGACGCCCAGACCAGCATGTATTTCTACCAAGTTTTGCCGCCCCTCCTCTTCAGAGATGCACCTTTGGAGAACTCCGGTGGTGCTTTTCTTGTACAGTTCACCTTTGAGAACTTTGTAGGCTTTAGAACGCTGAACTATTCGATGGGCCTCATTTTGGTCATCAAGAAGCTCTTGCCTATTAAGGTAGGCCAGGAAGGGTTCGGTCCATGGAGCAATAATGGCCATGCTCATGAGCAGAGGGTGTAATTTCAGTATCCGAACCCTCGATGATATATGTATTGTGTTCGGCTACTTGGGGCGTAATCAGGTCTGTACTGCTGTCTCCTCTCTCGTCCTGCCATAGTATGAATGGCTTGAAGAGCCTTTCCACAAAGGTATTAGGCAGGATGTGGTTGCCCTTGGCGCCCATGCAAGCGAGTATATCCGCCGCCTGGTTACTGTCTATAGTGACGTGATGAAATTCAAGCCCCTCGAACTAAGCCGATATTTTTAATATGCATTTCGATATGCCGCCATTTTTGGATCTTTTGCATCGAACTCGCCATTTACCTGAGATATGGCGGGGTTTGAGTCACCGCGCACCTCGAGGCGTTGTATGCCCATGGAAACAGCCATGCGGAGACCATGTAGAAGGGCCTCGTAGTCGGCTGCATTATTGGAGTCCGTATACATGATTTGCAACATGTAGCGGACTGTGTCCCCCATAGGGGATGTCAAGATGATGCCAACCCCCAGTTTGGATAGCATTTTAGAGTCATCGAAGTACATGACATAGTTGGAGTATGAGCTGTACTCCTTAGGGAGCTCGGCTTCTGTCCAATCGACAACGCAGTCGGCCAACACCTGAGACTTAATGGAGCGGCGTGGCTTGTATGTTATTTCAAACGGTAAGAGCTCAATGGCCCATTTAGCTATGCGAATGGTGGCATCCCTATTGTTTATGATGTTGTCAAGTGGTACTTCGGATGCCACCGTGATCAAACACTCCTAAAAATAGTATCGGAGTTTTTGGGATGCCATGAAGACCGCGTAAGCTATCTTTTGGTAATGAGGGTATCAGGATTTGCATGGTGTAAGGACCTCCGATACGTAATACACTGGCTTTTGGATGGGTAATTTATGTCCATCTTCCCCTCACTCGACGACGAGTACGACGCTCACTACCTAGTGAGTTGCGGAGATATAAAGCAACATAGGCTCACCAACACTTGGGGCGGCTAGGATTGGATTGCCTGCTAATAAGGTTTTTATTTCTTCCAAACCTGCTGTGGCCGCTTCCGTCCATTCAAGTTTTTCAGTGTGTTGAAGCAGTCTATAAAGTGGTAAGGCTTTTTCTCCTAATCTGGAGGTAAAGCGGCTCAAGGCCGCTATGCACCCTGCTAGCTTTTGGACCTGTTTAAGTCTGTTGGCGTAGCCAATTGTGACAAGGCTCGGATTTTAGCTGGGTTTGCTTCAATTCCTCTATGGGAGACAATGAACCCTAATAGTTTTCCGACTGGAACGCCGAAGACGCATTTTTCGAGATTGAGCCGTATGTCATATGTTCAGAGGTTGTCAAATGTGAGGCGAAGATCGTCCATTAATGATTCGACGTGTTTAGTATTGATGACCATGTCGTCCACATATGCTTCTACTGTCTTGCCAATTGCTTTTCCAAGCATGTTTGAATGATGCGTTGGTAAGTGGCACCAACATTTTTAAGCCCAAAAGGCATAGTGTTGAAGAAGAAAGGCCCGTACGGGGTAATGAATGCGCTGTTGCGGCCTGGTCAGACTCCTTCATTTTAATTTGATGGTATTCGGAGTAAGCATCGAGGAAACACAATGAGTCATGTCCTACGGTCGCATCAATGATCTGGTCAATGCAGGGCAACGGGAAAGGGTCTTTAGGGCAAGCCTTATTGAGGTCCTTGAAATTGACACAATGGCGCAAATATTTGTCCTTCTTCGGCACCATGACCAAGTTGGCTAGCCAATCTGGATGTTTGATTTCTCTAATTAACCCGGCCTCGCGTAGTTTGTCTAGCTCCTCCCCATCGCTTGTTGTTTGGGTTTTGAAAATCGCCGAAGCGTTTGCTTGACTGGTTTGAATCCTTTGATTATGTGGAGGCTGTGTTCGACCAGTCTGCGTGGGATCCCGGGCATGTCCGAAGGGTGCCAGGCAAAGATATCCCAATTTTCACATAGGTACGCGCGTAAGGCGGCGTCTACCATCGCGTCCAGCTGTGCTCCAATGGACAGTGTTTTATTAGGATCCGTTGGGTGCACTTGAAATTTGACTATTTCTTTTGCTGGCCTGAAGGTGGATTTGGGTCTCTTATCGAGAATCACATCATCCTTGTCGACTGTGGATCATAAGGTGGTTAGTTCTTCGGCCGCAAGGGCTTTGGATAGTGCCTCAAGGGCCAAGGATGCGGTTTTGTTTTCGGTGCGGAGTGCTTTATCCAGATCACTTGTAACTATGATTATTCCATTGGGTTGTAGCATTTTAAGCTTCATGCACCCATTATGAGGTACGGCTTGGAAACATGAAAAGGCGCCCCGCCCTAGAATGGCGTGATATCCGCTATTGAAGGGAGTAATGCGAAAGAGCAACTCCTCCGACCTGTAATTTTCAGGCGTGCCGAGTACTACATCAAGTTTAATTCTCCCCGAACATCGTGCTTCTCGACTAGGGATGATGCCTTGAAAGGTGGTACTACTTGCTCGATGCGTGTTCTATCAACTTGCATTTTGTCGAGTGTGTCTTTGTAGATGAGGTTAAGCCCATTGCCGCTGTCCATGAGCACTTTGGTAAGTCGAAAGCCGTCCACAATTGTGTTTAGAACTAATGTGGCGGGTGCTCGGACTGGTCGGGCCTTTGGTTCGTCGTCGACAGTGAAGGTTATTATTGCATCGTTCCATGGGATCACTGCAGTTACTTGGTGGACTTCGGTGAGGTCGCGGAGTGCCCTCTTGCGCCGATTATTTGAAGAGAAGGTCTCGAAGACCATAAGGACGTGAAGATCGTCATCCTCCGGAGAGTGCTTCTCTGGAGTGGCAGTGCTGAGGATGACCTCGCCACTTTTAGCTACCTGCTGGAGTACCCAACATGCTCGGAGGCTGTGAGTTGGGTCTGTGTTTCATGTCGCATGTATCAGATAGGGCTTGTCAAGGAGTTCGTCACGGACGGACCTGTATCCTGCGAAGGGTTTGTTTTTCTTGCCGATGGGCTTATGGTCGGATGCCTCGAAAGGGTGTATCCGTTTTGCCCGGGCAGTGCACCGCTTAAAGGCAGCGAGATCCAATTGGGTTTTCTAGGCCTTCCATGTGCTTTCCATCGCGCAATACTTCTGTACTATGTGCAATAGTTTCGTGAAACTCTGTATGCGGTGGTGGTTGAGGGTGTTCTGAATTCCCTCGTTGGTACAATTGCGATGAAAAACCAAAACTGCGTCATTGTCCCACCAATCTTTAATCTTGTTTTTGACAAGTAGGAACATGGCCCAAAAATGATGGACCTTTTCCCGAGGTTGCTGTCATACATACATCAGGTCATATATGTCTGGAGGGCCTGATTTACTTGGAAAGTATTGATTGTGGTGGGTGGGTGGTGTAAAACTTGAATCCCGACCCAAAATTTCGTCTAGAGCTTGTAAAATCTCCGAGGTCACCAGTTAGGGTCCGGGAAGATCCAAGTGCTCCCCGGACCCCATGTCCAATCTTGAGTCCGTGGGACGCGGAGTCCCATCCAAATAAAGGGGTTTCGGCTCAAGGGGTTCGGAGACCCGAATATAGCTGGTTTTTAATTTACGGGAAGATGTGTTTTCGGCTCATTCCTCGATGACCGCTACCAGGTGAGAGATTGAGCTCCCTCTGGTCAGGTTTAAGCCCGATCTGATCATAGTCTATTGAAAGCCCTAGGGCAGCGGTGCGATCTAGCAACTCGTTTAAGGACGAGACGTCCGTCGGGTCCATCTTTTGGGAGTATTCGAGACCGATGCGGGGGCGGTGTTTGGTCATCGCGGGGGACGTTGCCGGCTTGATGGCCATGCGGGCAACCACGGTGAAACCGCCGAGCTGGAGGATCTATCCTGAAGCTAGGCTCCTTCCGGCGGTGATATCGTTGTTGATGACAAGGCGAGCCATAGATCGCTTTTCGTGGATACACAACGGAGCTCTCAATGAAAGCACCAATGTCGGTGTCAAAACCGGTAGATCTCGGGTAGGGGGCCCAAGCTGTGAGTCTAAGGATCAATGGTAACAGGGGACAATAGGGACACGATGTTTACCCAGGTTCAGTCCCACTTAAAGGAGGTAAAACCCTATGTCCTGGTTGATTGTATTCGATCAATATAGGGGTTACAAGAGTTGATCTACCTCGAGATCGTAAGGGATAAACCCTAGCTGTCTAGCCTATGATTGCTCTAATAGCCTCTACGGACTAAACCCTCCAGTTTATATATACACCGGAGGGGCCTAGAGTTGTACATAGTCGGTTTACAAGGGAAGGAAATAACACATCCAGACACTAAACTTGCCATCCACGCATATAGGAGTCCTACCCGGACACGGGGACAGTCTTTTGTTTTATCTTCACGGCCCATCAGTCCGGCCCATATCGAATAGGCCGGACACCCGAGGACCCCCGAATCCAGGACTCCCTCAAACAACAAGCTTGATTTCGAGTTTGTGTCCATGGTTCCAATAACCTTTCGCTTCATCATTCCTTAGTTTGGTGTCATCACTGACCGATTACATATTCATGAAATCTCTCGATAATTGTGTCATAATAATCATCAACATTCTAAGCTCTTCCAGTATATCAATCGAATTCATGGTGAGAAATACCATCCTTGCCCGACGATAATTTGTGTTATCATCGACAACATTCTTGTCTCCCCCCAACACAAACCTGTTCATATAGATTTTGGAAATACATCCTTTGTGACATGTCGATGGATTGCTGGACCCATCGGCCACATCCTCATCTTTTTCCTGGTAAAATTGCATGAGATGTTCTAAAAATTCCTAATGGATCCTTTGTGTTCCCAACGTCCGACCTTTAACCGATGACCATGCCAATGCTATGCTGAAGCATGTCTGTGGTACTCCGATCATCAACAAGAACATTGCAAGCGCAATGCTGAATTTTCTTGATCAATTATCCAAACACCATTGTATGGGTTATCCCCATAATTTCCTTGCCCCTTTGTCTAAATGGGTTCATACTTGGGGCCTTATCATGTATATCATGCTTTGCCTTTCCATGCGAAAGATATACTCTTGATACTTGGGTATAAACACGTTTTTGTTCTATTGGTCTGATTAATATACTAATCATAATTTCCTTTCCATTGTTTTTGTTTAACCTTTCTAGTAATCTAACTTATCTGAGAAGAGAAAATTCCCTGCTTATGTAAGCACCTCGGTGTACAAGTCTGTTAGTAAGACCCTGTTACTACTGTTGATGACATCCCGGTAACCACCGATGGACGAGAACTTTGCCTATTGGTCCGCCTCGTCTCAACGAGCAGGAAAATGGTTCTCTTCGTCCCTCGTTCTTGGTACCAATGTTGTTGCCAACATAACTGACAGGCTATCCTCTGACATGCCTTGCTATCATGACCGTGCAAGATGTCAGCGCCTTTTCTACTCTTAACCCGCATGGTGGGCCCATAACCCATAGTTCCACAGGATCAAAACCTAACTCTCCTGCACACCCATGTTTCCAAAGTTATTCCTCACGCTTGATTCGTATGTAATTCATGGGTCATCTTCCTAGTAATCTACTTTGGTATTAGACACAATACTTATTCCCATAGATTAGAACCCCTTTCACGCCCCGTTTTAGGCATCGAATGTTTGCCTGCCCGCTCGAAACTTCCCATGATGCCTTCTTACTTCGCTCTCGATATTTTCTCAAGTTTCAATTCGAGAGTTACTTTTCGCCACCTTCCCCGATGTTATCGACCAGGTAGTTAACCTTGCAGAGGTTCGTTCTCCCGGAATACCCCCTTATTCTTTCGTAAGTACGATGGTGTTCCCAAAGAAAGGATGTCGGTTTCATAATGATGACCCGAAGCAGAGAAATAAAGACATCAACGTAATGGATCTACCTCTTCGAGAAGAGCAACCAAGACCGAGACTTTCGTTAGCAGAACTTCCCCTTACTCCACCTATTAAATCTCGGGACAAGATTTCTTGTAGTGGAGGAGATTTGTGATGCCCGGATAATGAGGCTACAATAATCCAACGTTAATGATGCCACAACACCTTGGTTACTGTTGATAAACATGCGTTGATTTGAAACCGATTCATATTCAAATTCAAATTCAAAATCAAGTCAAACAAAAAAGGTTTTCACATATTAAAAACTAAAATGTTCTTCTTGTGCCAACTAATCCATGACTAATTATAGGTGGTGAACCAAAATTTTACTAAATGTTCGAATGCCCTAAAATAATTAAAGCAGTGGCTACAACAAATATTTACATGCCTTTTCAAATCATAAAAATTATAAACTATTTTAATTCGGTGGAAAACTGATTGTGGCAGTAGCCTAATTTATATTACTATTTTAGGTGTAAGTGTTATACTTTAGAAAACTGTTTTTGGTTTTAAAAAGAAATGAAAACAGAAAAGAAATAAAAGAAAAGCAAAAGCAAAAGGAAGAAAAGCCCCTCCCCCTGGGCCTTAGCCACTGGGCAGGTCCAGCCGACAGCGGCCCACAACCCCCTCCCCGGTCACCTCTCTCTCTCCCCCCTGTTCAACCGACCGACCACACCACTTGTCCCCGCCGGACCTGGTGCGGCGCTCCGCGCTGCCACGCTGATGGGGGGATAAGGCCGTCCCCTGGCGCCTCGGTCCCCTGCCACTTTCCCCACTCGACCCTCTTCCCTTCCTCCCTCGCTCGCCTCTCTGTCGATCTGGATCAAAGCCGAGCGCTGCGGTCGCTGTGCGGTGCCCATTACCGCGGCCACCGCCATTGAATTGCCCGCACGTCTTGCCTGCGAGGTCCGCCTCAGCGTCTTCTTCCACTACGCCGGTGAACGCCTTCGGAGGAGCACCAAGACGACCCGACCAAACCCCGTCTTCAACCTTCTGCATCGCCCACGACCATCTTCAATTTGCCACCACCGGAGCCTCCCCGAGCCTGCTGCCTGTCCCTACAGCACCACTGTGAGCTCCGCCAACCCCTATGCCTTCCCGAGCTCGGATATGAGCTCCTGCATGTCCTCCCCCACCGCCTGTAGCTCCGGCCACCGCTCCACTAGTCACCGCCGTGACCCTAGCCCCTGCTACTCCCGCTCTCCCTGCTCGCCGCCCGCCTTTGCTCTGCTTGACCCGCATCGATGCCGCCCGCGCAGCCTCGCTACGCTGCTGCTGCCTCTGCACTCCGCGGCCGTGCCCGTGCCGCCGCAGCATGCCGCACGCTCCGGCACCGTCCTCACCCAGCCGCGCCACCCCGCCTCCTCTCGCACGCCCCTGGTCACCCGCCGCGCCCGCGCGCTGCCTCACCTCGCTTGGCCTCGCCACTGCCGCCTCAGGCGGCCGGCCTTGTCGTGCCCATGGCCAGCGCCCACCTTCTATCTGGGCGTATGCCCAATTGGGCTGGGCGCCAGCGCCCGTAACCCACACGCCCGCACGCCCGCTAAGGCTCGGAATTCCCTAAGGCTCACCATAGCCACTAGCGTTGGGGCCCCACATCCAAAAAAAGAGGTTTAAAAAAAAGAAAATAATTTAATTAATTAGTTAATTAAATGAATTAATTAATCATATTAATTAACCTTAATCATCTGTTAATTAGTGCTTAGACTATGACAAACGGACCCCATCGGTCAGTTGACTGGTCAGTGGTCAACTTTGACCGCTGACGTCATGCTGATGTCACGATGACTTCATAAATGCTTTTTTGATTTCAAGTAATTATGTTAATTAAAAAATAAATTAAAATTTTGAAATTTAATATAAAATAATTCGTAGCTCGGATGAAAATACTCTGTACATGAAAGTTGTTCACAACGACGAGACAAACTCGAATATGCAGTCTGTTCGTCCGCCACACATCCCTAGCATAACGAATATGCAACAATCCCCTCCGGTTCATCTGTATGAAAACATCAAACACCGGGAATACTTTCCCGGATGTTTCCCCCCTTCGCCGCCATCGCTTAGTACCGCGTTAGGGCATACCTAGCACTGCGTATTGCCTCGTTATATTTTGTGATGCTTTGTTTGCTCCGTATTTACTATTTCTCCCCCCTCTTCTTCTCCGGTAGACCTCGAGACCGGCGCTGATGCCACTGAGTACAACTACGTCAACGATGACCCTTCTTCCTATACAATAGAGCTTCCAGGCAAGACAACCCCCTTTGATCAACCAGATATCGCCCACTCTCTTTTCTCTTATTCTTGCATTAGGTTTGCTAATGTTGTTGATTCGATAGCTCATATTCTGTAGCATAGTTTGTCATTGTTGCTACAATTGCTGATACCTTTACCTGCTATCCTAATGCTTAGAATAGGTTGCTAGTATTACATAAGTGGCCCTACACTCTTGGCCGTCTGCCATTCTATATTACTAGGTCGTGATCACTCCGGAGGTGATCACTGGTATATATTATATACTATTACATACTTATGTTACTATCGGAGATGGGGGCTGAAGGGGCAGGTGGTTCCACCCAGGTAGTGGTGAGCCTGGGTTCCCGACAGCCTCCTGGTGGTTACTTTGTGGCGGAGCGACAAGGCAGGCTGCGACCACCTAGGAGACAGGTGGGTCTGGTCCCTGGTCGGCGTCCACGGTTACTTCAAAATAACACGCTAAACGAGATCTTGTTATTTGATCTGAGTCTGGCTACGAGCCTATACGCGCTAACCAAATACGCGGGAACTGAAGGAAATATGCCCTAGAGGCAATAATTAAGTAGTTATTTTATATTTCCTTATATCATGATAAATGTTTATTATTCATGCTAGAATTGTATTAGCCGGAAACTTGATACATTTGCGGATACATAGACAAAACACCGTGTCCCTAGTAAGCCTTTACTAGACTAGCTCGTTAATCAAAGATGGTTAAGCTTCCTAACCATAAACATGTGTTGTCATTTGATGAATGATATCACATCATTAGGAGAATGATGTGATGGACAAGACCCACATGTTAGCTTAGCATATTGATCATTCAGTTTTATTGCTATTGTTTTCTTCATGTCAAATACATATTCCTCCGACTATGAGATTATGCAACTCCTGGATACCGGGGGAATGCCTTGTGTGCTATCAAACGTCACAACGTAACTGGGTGATTATAAAGATGCTCTACATGTATCTCCGAAGGTTTTATTGGGTTGGCATAGATCGAGATTAGGATTTGTCACTCTGAGTATCAGAGAGGTATCTGTGGGCCCTCTCGGTAATGCACATCATAAGAAGCCTTGCAAGCAAAGTGACTAATGAGTTAGTTGCGGGATGATGTATTATGGAATGAGTAAAGAGACTTGCCGTTTACGGGATTTAACTAGGTATGAAGATACCGACGATCGAATCTCGGGTAAGTAACATTCCGATAGACAAAGAGAATTACGTATGTTGTCATAAGGTTCGACCGATAAAGATCTTCGTAGAATATGTAGGAGCCAATATGGGAAATCCAGGTTCCACTATTGGTTATTGACCAGAGAGGTGTCTCGGTCATGTCTACATAGTTCTTGAACCCGTAGGGTCCGCACGCTTAACGATCGTTGACGATATATAATACTATATGAGTTATGTATGTTGGTGACCGAATGTTGTTCGGAGTCCCGGATAAGATCACGGACATGACGAGGAGCGCCGGAGGTAAAGATTGATATATAGGATGATATGGTTCGGCTAAGGGGTGAAGCCCACGGGGCTTTAGGTTGGTGCAAAAGGAGTTTGCGGAGGCCAGGGGGCCAAATGCCAGAGACCCTGGCATCTGGCCCTAGGCCAGTGGCCGAGGCCCATGGCGTCTGGGCCAAACGCCAAGGACTATGGCGTCTGGTCCTAGAAGTCCGAGAAGGACTCTTCCTTGCGGGAAAAACCAACTTTGAGGAGGCTTTTACTCCAAGTTTCTACCCTAGGGCTCAACATATAAATAGAGGGTCAGGGCTAGCACCTGGAACACATCAAGAATCACCAAGCTGTGTGCCGGCAACCCCGTCCCCTCTAGTTTATCCTCAGTGATAGTTTCCGTTGTGCTTGGCAAAGCCTTTTGGAGATTGTTCTTCACCAACGCCGTCACCACACCGTCGTGCTGCCGAAACTCATCTGCTACTTTGCCAGTCTTGCTGGATCAAGAAGGCGAGGACGTTATCGAGTTGAACGTGTGCTGAATGCAGAGGTGCCATATGTTTGGTACTTGATCGGGATGGATCATGACGGTGTACGATTACATCAACCGCGTTGATAAACGCTTCCGCTTTGCGATCTTCAAGGGTATGAAGATGATCTCCCCCTCTCGTTGATATGCATCTCCTAGATAGATCTTGCGTGTGCGTAGGAATTTTTTGAAATTGCATGCTACGTTTCCCAACTGTGGCATCCGAGCCAGGTCTATGCGTAGATGATATGCACGACTAGAACACAAAGAGTTGTGGGCGGTGATCGTCATACTGCTTACCACCAATGTCTTATTTTGATTCGGTGGTATTGTTGGATGAAGTGGCCCGGACCAACCTTACGTGACCATGTTCGTGAGACTGGTTCCACCGATAGACATGCAACTAGTTTTGCATAAAGGTGGGTGGCGGGTGTCTGTTTCTCCAAATTTAGTTGAATCAAATTTGGCTGCGTCCGGTCCTTGTTGCAGGTTAAAACAACAAACTTGATAAATCACCATTGTGGTTTTAATGCGTAGGTAAGAACGGTTCTTACTAGAAGCCCGTAGCAGCCACGTAAAAATTGCAACAACAAAGTAGAGGACATCTAACTTGTTTTTGCAGGGCATGTTGTGATGTGATTTGTTCAAGACATGATTTGATATACGTTATTGTATGAGATGATCATGTTTTGTAGAAGTTATCGGCAACTGACAGGAGCCTTATGGTTGTCGCTTTATTGTATGAAATGCAAATGCCATGTAATTGCTTTACTTTATCACTATGCGTTGGCGATAGTTGTAGAAGTAATAATTGGCGAGACGACCACGGCGCTACGATGGAGATCAATGTGTCAAGCCGGTGACGATGGAGATCATGACGGTGCTTTGGAGTAGGAGATCAAAGGCACAATATGATGATGGCCATATCATGTCACATATTTTGATTGCATGTGATGTTTATCTTTTATGCATCTTATTTTTCTTAGTATGGCGGTAGCATTATAAGATGACCCCTTACTAAAATTTCAAGGTATAAGTGTTCTCTCTGAGTATGCACTATTGCGACAGTTCGTCGTGCTGAGACACCACGTGATGATCGGGTGTGATAGGCTCACGTTCAGATACAACGGGTGAAAGACAGTTTTGCACATGCGGAATACTCAGGTTAAACTTGATGAGCCTGACATGTACAAACATGGCCTCGGAACACTAGAGACCAAAAGGTCAAACGTGAATCATATAGTAGATGTGATCAACATAGAGATGTTCGCCATTGATGACTACTCCATCTCACGTGATGATCGGACATGGTTTAGGTGATTTGGATCATGTATCACTTAGATGACTTGAGGGATGCCTATTTAAGTGGGAGTTCTTAAGTAATTTGATTAATCGAACTTAATTTATCATGAACTTAGTCCTGATAGTATTTGCAAATTATGTTGTAGATCAATTGCTCGTGTTGTAGCTCCCCGTTTATTTTTTGATATGTTCCTAGAGAAAACTAAGTTGAAAGATGATAGTAGCAATGATGCGGACTGGGTCCGTGATTTGAGGATTATCCTGATTGCTTCATAGAAGAATTATGTCCTTGATGCACCGCTATGTGACAAAACTATTGCAGGAGTAGATGTAGACATTTTGAATGTTTGGCAAGCTCATAGTGATGACTACTTAATAGTTTAATGCACCATGCTTTACGGCTTAGAACCGGGACTTAAAAAATTTGTTTTGAAATGCCACGGAGCATATGAGATGTTCCAAGAGCTGAAATTGGTATTTCAGACTCATGCCCGTGTCGAGAGGCGTGAGACCTCTTACAAATACTTTGCCTACAAGATGGATGAGAATAGCTCATCTAGTGAGCATGTGCCCAGAATGTCTGGGCACTACAATCGCTTGAATCAAGTGGGAGTTAATCTTCTAGATAAGACAGTGGTTGACAGAGTTCTCTAGTCACTATCACCAAGCTACTAGAATTTCGTGATGAACTATAATGTGCAAGGGATAACCAAAAAGATTCCCGAGCTCTTCGCGATGCTGAAATTGGCAAAGGTAGAAATCAAGAAAGAGCATCAAGTGTTGATGGTTAACAAGACCACTAGTTTCAAGAAAAAGGGCAAAGGAAACGAATGGGAACTTCAAGAAGAATAAAAAGCAAGTTGCCACTCCCCTGAAGAAGCCCAAAGCTTGACCTAATCCTGAAATCGAGTGCTTCTACTGCAAAGGGAATGGTCACTGGAAGCGAAACTACCCCAAATACTTGGCGGATAAGAAGGATGGCAAAGTGAACAAAGGTATATTTGATATACATGTTATTGATGTGTACTTTACTAGTGTTCATAGTAACCCCAGGGTATTTGATACCGGTGCAGTTGCTAAGATTAGTAACTTGAAACAGGAGTTGCAAAATAAACAGAGACTAGTTAAGGGCGAGGTGACGATGTGTGTTTGAAGTGATTCCAAGGTAGATAAGATCACCATCGCATAGTCCCTCTACCTTCGGGATTTGTTGAACCTAAATAAATGTTATTTGGTGTTTGCGTTGAGCATGAATATGATTGGATCATGTTTATTGCAATGCGGTTATTCATTTTAGTTAGAGAATAATTGTTGTTCTGTGTACATGAATAAAACCTTCTATGGTCATACACCCAATGTAAATGGTTTATTGAATCTCGATCTGAGCGATACACATATTCATAATATTGATGCCAAAAGGTGCAAAGTTGATAATGATAGTGCAACATATTTGTGGCACTGCCGTTTAGGTCATATTGGTGTAAAGCGCATGAAGAAACTCCGTGCAGATGGACTTTTGGAATCACTTGATTATGCATCATTTGATGCTTGCGAACCATGTCTCATGGGCAAGATGACTAAGACTCCATTCTTCAGAACAATGGAGCAAGCCACTAACTTATTAGAAATAATACATACCGATGTATGCAGTCGGATGAATGTTGAGGCTCGTGGCGGGTATCGTTATTTTCTGACCTTCACACATGATTTGAGAAAATATGGGTATATCAACTTGATGAAACACAAGCCTGAAACATTTGAAAAGTTCAAAGAATTTCAGAGTGAAGTGAAGAATCATAGTAACAAGAAAATAACGTTTCTACAATCTGATCACGGAGGCGAATATTTGAGTTACGATTTTGGCCTTCATCTAAAACAATGTGGAATAGTTTCAAAACTCACGCCACCTAGAACACCACAGCGTAATGGTTTGTCCGAACGTCGTAACCGTACTTTATTAGATATGGTGCAATCAATGATGTCTCTTACCGATTTACCACTATCGTTTTGGGTTACGTGTTAGAGACAGTTGTATTCACGTTAAACATGGCACCATCTAAATCCGTTGAGATGACACCGTATGAACTGTGGTTTGGCAAGAAACCTAACTGTCGTTTCTTAAAGTTTGGGTTTGCGATGCTTATGTGAAAAAGCTTCAGCCTGGTAAGCTCGAACCCAAATCGGAGAAGTGCGTCTTCATAGGATACCCAAAAAAACTGTTCGGTACACCTTCTATCACAGATCCGAAAGGCAAGATTTTTGTTGCTAAGAATGGATCCTTTCTAGAGAAGGAGTTTCTCTCGAAAGAAGTGAGTGGGAAGAAAGTAGAACTTGATGAGGTAATTGTACCTTCTCTCAATTTGGAAAGTAGCACATCAGAGAAATCCGTTCCCCTAATGCCTACACCAATTAGAGAGGTAGCTAATGATGATGATCATGAAACTTCAGATCAAGTTGCTACTTGACCTCGTAGGTCGAACAGAGCACTTTTCTCACCAGAGAGGTACGGTAATCCTGTCCTGGAAGTCATGTTACTAGACCACGACGAACCTACGAACTATGAAGAAGCTATGATGAGCCCAGATTCCGACAGATGGCTTTAGGCCACGAAATCTAAGATAGGATCCATGTATGAGAACAAAGTGTGGACTTTGGTGGACTTGCCCGATGATCGGCAAACTATCAAGAATAAATGGATCTTCAAGAGGAAGACAGACACTGATGGTAGTGTTACTATCTACAAAGCTCGACTTGTCACGAAAGGTTTTCGACAAGTTCAAGGTTGTGACTACGATGAGATTTTCTCATTCGTAGCGATGCTTAAGTCTGTCCGAATCATGTTAGCAATTGTCACACTTTATGAAATCTGGCAAATGGATGTCAAAACTGCATTCCTTAATGGATTTCTTAAAGAAGAGTTGTATATGATGCAACCAAAAGGTTTTGTCGATCCTAAAGGTGCTAACAAAGTGTGCAAACTCCAACAATCCATCTATTGACTGGTGCAAGCATCTCGGAGTTGGAATATACACTTTGATAAGGTGATCCAAGCATATGGTTTTATACAGACTTATGGTGAAGCCTGTGTTTACAAGAAAGTGAATGGGAGCTCTGTAGCATTTCTGATAGTATATGTGGATGACATATTGTTGATCGGAAATGATATAGAATTTTTGGATAGCATAATAGGATACTTGAATAAGAGTTTTTCAAAAGACCTCAGCGAAGCTACTTAAATATTAGACATAAAGGTCTATAGGGATAGATCAAGATGCCTAATGGGACTTTCACAAAGCACATACCTTGGCAATATTTTTGAAGAAGTTGAAAATAGATTACTCAAAGAAAGGGTTCTTGCCTGTGTTGCAAGGTGTGAAGTTGAGTAAGACTCAAAGCCCGACCACGTCAGAATATATAGAGAGAATGAAAGTCATTCCCTATGCCTCATCCATAGGTTCTATACGATATGCCATGCTGTGTACCACACCTGATGTGTGTCTTGCCACTTATCTGGCAAGGAGGATACAAGAGTGATCCAGGAATGGACCATTGGATAGCGGTCAAAATTATCCTTAGGTGCCTTAAAAAGGACTAAGAAAATGTTTCTCGGTTATGGAGGTGATAAAGAGTTCGCCGTAAAGAGTTGCGTCGATGCAAGCTTTGACACTAATCTAGATGACTCTAAGTCTCAATTTGGATACATATTGAATGTGGGAGCAATTAGCTAGAGTAGCTCCATACAGAGCATTGTAGACATAGGAATTTCCAAAATACATACGGATCTGAGTGTGTCAAACCCGTTGACTAAACTTCTCTCACAAGCAAAACATGATCACACCTTAGTACTCTTTGGGTGTTAATCACATAGCGATGTGAACTAAATTATTGACTCTAGTAAACCATTTTGGTGTTGGTCACATGGAGATGTGAGCTATGGGTGTTAATCACACAAAGATGTGAACTATTGGTGTTAAATCACATAATGATGTGAACTAGATTATTGACTCTAGTGCAAGTGGGAGACTGAAGGAAATATGCCCTAGAGGCAATAATAAAGTTGTTATTTTATATTTCCTTATATCATGATAAATGTTTATTATTCATGCTAGAATTATATTAACTGGAAATTTGATACATTTGTGGATACATAGACAAAACACCGTGTCCCAAGTAAGCCTCTACTAGACTAGCTCGTTAATCAAAGATGGTTAAGTTTCTTAACCATAGACATGTGTTGTCATTTGATGAACGGGATCACATCATTAGGAGAATGATGTGATGGACAACACCCATCCGTTAGCTTAGCATATTGATCCTTTAGTTTTATTGCTATTGCTTTCTTCATGTCAAATATATATTCCTCCGACTATGAGATTATGCAACTCCCGGATACCGGAGGAATGCCTTATGTGCTATCAAACGTCACAACATAACTGGGTGATTATAAAGATGCTCTACAGATATCTCCGAAGGTGTTTGTTGTGTTGGCATAGATCAAGATTAGGATTTGTCACTCTGAGTATCAGAGAGGTATCTCTAGGCCCTCTCGGTAATGCACATCATAAGAAGCCTTGCAAGCAAAGTGACTAATGAGTTAGTTGCGGGATGATGTATTACGGAACGAGTAAAGAGACTTGCCGGTAACGAGATTGAACTAGGTATGAAGATACCGAAGATTAAATCTCGGGCAAGTAACGTACCGATAGACAAAGGGAATTATGTATGTTGTCATAAGGTTTGACCGATAAAGATCTTCGTAGAATATGTAGGAGCCAATATGGGCATCCAGGTTCCGCTATTGGTTATTGACCAGAGAGGTGTCTCGGTCATGTTTACATAGTTCTTGAACCCGTAGGGTCTGCACGCTTAACGTTCATTGACGATATATAGTACTATATGAGTTACGTATGTTGGTGACCGAATGTTGTTCGGAGTCCCAGATGAGATCATGGACATGACGAGGAGCTCCGGACGTAAAGATTGATAATATAGGATGATATGGTTCGACCAAGGTGTGAAGCCCATGGGGCTTTAGGTCGGTGCAAAAGGAGTTTTGCGGAGGCCACGGGGCCAAACGCCAGAGACCTTGGTGTCTGGTCCTGGGCTAGACGCCGAGGCCCATGGCGTCTGGGCCAGATGCCAAGGACTATGACATCTGGTCCTGAAAGTCTGAGAAGGACTCTTCCTTTGGGAAAATTCGACTTTGAGTAGGCTTTTACTCCAAGTTTCGACACCAGGGCTCAACATATAAATAGAGGGGCATGGTTAGCACCTGGAATCAAGAATCACCAAGACGTGTGCCGGCAACCCCGTCCCCTCTAGTTTATCCTCAGTCATAGTTTCCGTTGTGCTTGGCAAAGCCCTGTAGAGATTGTTCTTCACCAACAACGTCACCACACCGTCGTGCTGCCGAAACTCATCTACTACTTCGCCCGTCTTGCTGGATCAAGAAGGCGAGGACGTCATCGAGCTGAATGTGTGCTGAACACGTAGGTGTTGTATGTTCGGTACTTGATCGGGATGGATCATGAAGGTGTATGATTACATCAACCATGTTGATAAATGCTTCCGGTTTGCGATCTTCAAAGGTATGAAGATGCTCTCCCCCTCTCGTTGCTATGCATCTCCTAGATAGATCTTGCATGGGCATATGAATTTTTTTTAAATTACATGCTACGTTTCCCAACAGGAACAGTTATGGGCACTCGACATCGGGGTATCAGTCGAAGCCTCTTAGACGTCAGCGACTCAATGGCGCGCGCCGGGTTGGATCGTGTAACACTACTTCCTTTGTAATAGAGGTTGCTAGGTCTGCTCACCAGACTCCCACACAACATGCAGGTGTGCAACGGGTGATGGGCCCAGACCCCTGCGTGCATAGGACTTAGACCGGCGTGCTGACTTCTCTGTTAGGCCTAGGTAGGGCTGTGACGTATTGATCTTCCGAGGCCGGCATGACAAAGGAAAGTTTGTCCGGCCAGAGGGATCAAGCATGTTGGGTAATGTGGTGCACCCCTGCAGGGAAGTTTATTTATTTGAATAGCTGGGTCCCTTGGTAAAAGGACGACCCGGAGTTGTACTTCGATCTTATGACAACTAGAACCAGATACTTAATAAAACACACCTCTTACAAGTTCCAGATACAACCCGGTGATTGCTTTCCCATAGGGCGACGAGGGGAGGATCGCCGGGTAGGGCTATGCTATGCGTTGCTACTTGATGCTGCACTTGCTACTCTCTCCTACATGCTTCAAGATGGAGGTGGCCAGAAGCGTAGTCTTCGATAGGACTAGCTATCCCCCTCTTGTTCTGGCATTCCGCATTTCAGTCCACAGATACTACCCATTTCATTGATACCAATGCATATGTAGTGTAGATACTTGCTTGCGAGTACTTTGGATGAGTACTCACGGTTGCTTTGCTCCCTCTTTCCCTCCTTTTTCTTTTTCTTGGATGTCGCAACTAGATGATGGAGTCCAGGAGCTAGAGGAACCCGAGGATGTTTCTACGTGGAGTTCGGCTTCGAGGAGTAGCTAGGAGGTCCCAGGCACGAGGCCTTGCCTTTTTGATCGTTGCTACTTTTGTGCTAGCCTTCTTAAGGCAACTTGTTTAACTCATGTCTGTACTCAGATATTATTGCTTCCGCTAACTCTTTTGTTTTCAAGCTTATTTATTCGAGCCCTCTGGCTTGTAATATACAGCTTGTATTATTTTAATTTGTGTCTAGAGTTGTGTTGTGATATCTTCCCGTGAGTCCTTGATTTTAATCATACACATTTGAGTGTATGATTAGTGTACGATCAAATCGGGGGCGTCACACTCAAGTTGTGCCGTCCTTACTGGGTAAGGCAACTCTGGTTTAGGTTCGTAGTTATCTTTTTAGGAATAACCGACATTTCTACCTCCAAGGTCTCAACCATGACCTCTTCCTCGGGGTCCTCATTAGCATAGTTTTCCCATTTCTGATTTGGGAATTCCATATGTTCTGCACAACTTTGAAGAAATCTCAAAACAACATCAGGGGTCAAGGTATAGCTCATTACGAATATTATCAAATCTCCCTGATTTTCAATAGGCTTTAATGTGATCAAAATCTATTTCTGCTTTAACCTCTTCTTCTTCATCACACTCCAAGCTTCGTAATTAGCAAGTTTACCTTATAATAATTCATGGGCTTCAGGTACTTTGCTAGTAATAAAAGAACCTATTGAAGCTAAATCCAATTCCTCTTTTGAGTCATACTACAGTCCTCCAAAAAAGATTTAGCGCTAACCATTCTAGGAGTTTATGATGAGGGCAATCATTTAATAAAATTATATACATTTGATATCCTTTTACTAGACTTTCTCTGTGCCTCTGTCAGAAGTTTAGAATTCCCCGCCTTGCTTCATATGATTTCATTTCTAGATAAAAAATCAGATAAGAAGGTTTCTGCTAATTTATCCTAAGTATCAAAGGTACCTCTAGGGTTAGACACCAACCATTCCTCTACCTTATTAGCCACTGTGTGGGAAAACAATTTCAACTTCATATCATCAAGGCTAAAAGCATTTAATTTAAATGTCCCACAAACATCTTTGAAAAATTGTAAATGTTGATAAGGATCTTCACCTTCCTCACCTTTAAATTGCTTACTATGCAATAATTTGAGGATGCTTGGGCTCACCTCATAAGAAACACCAGCAGGGTTAGGACCCAACAATGTGAACATTTCCCGCATAGGTGGTCCCATCAGGCACATGGCTGAAAGTTGATACTAAAGTCCAAACTCAGCCATGGCAGCTCCGGATCTACAAACAACTTAGAGCACAAAATTCAAACCAAAAGTAAGACGAAGATCAAAAGCGCTCAACTCCTTGGCAGTGGTGCCAAAAAAAGCTTGATGTCCAGCAAGTGCACATGGTTTAGTTGTAGCTTCTTGAAAATAAGAGTATCAATCCCACAAGGAGCACATTAAGCAATCTTTTCGTCTCTCAAGTGACGTGAACGGACTGCCTGTGAGCTGTTAGTTCTCCAAAGGAGCGGTAATGTGATGGAAAGATAATGTTAAAGGTGCAAAGGTAAATGAGTAAGTAAAAGAAAATATCTGGAATGGTAATTTAAAGGGCTTGAGACAGACAAGATTAAAGCGTTCCTGGGAGTCTGGAATCCCCACTAGTGTGCGTCTATAGCGGTGCCTAAACACAATGCCACTTCGGATTCCTAAGTCACTTTACATGTTTCTCTTTGTAGCCAGTTCAGATATGCGAATACACGGGGAAGCTCCATATCACATACGCCACCACCGTTCTTTGCCACTCCGGTTATCAAATGGTAATTAAGGGAAAAATGTCCCTGTGGATGTAGCCAAGGTGGTCTTTGTTTTACCCCTATTGCAATGGTCCGCTATGAAGGGAAATGTGGTATGTCACTCACCGACCTTCCCAACCACATGGTTCGCCAACAGTAATAACCTTCCGTCCAAAATTGGCACACATTGGATGGTCGACTTGACCCAACATTGATAACCCACAAGTATAGGGGATCGCAACCGTTTTCGAGGGTAGAGTATTCAACCCAAATTTATTGATTCGAAACAAGGGGAGCAAAAGAATAATTGTAAGCATTAGCAGTTGAGTTATCAATTCACCCACACCTGGAGACTAAATATCTGTAGTAGAGTGATCAGTAGCATAGTAATAAGATAATTTAGTAGCAATAGTAACAATAGAAATATTAGCGGTAACGGTAACTGTAGTAGTTTTGTAGCAATTGTGACCATTGTAGCAACAATTGTAACTTAGCAAAGATCAATATGTGAAAAGCTTGTAGGCATTGGGTCAGTGATAATGTTGGATAATATTCATCATGTAACCATAACCTAGGGCGACACAGAACTAACTCCAATTCATCAATGTAATGTAGGCATGTATTCCGTATATAGTCGTACGTGCTTATGGAAAAGAACTTGCATGACATCTTTTGTCCTACCCTCCCATGCCAGTGTGGTCAATAAGGAAACTATGGGATATTAAGGCCTCCTTTTAATAGAGAATCGGCACAAAGCATTAACACATGGTGAATACATGAACTCCTCAAATTACGGTAATCACCGGAAAGAATCCCAATTATTGTCACCTTGGGGTATGCGGGTCATAACACGTAATAGGTGCATATAACTTGCATGGTAGGATCAAGAACACAAATATATTGGTGAAAACATAAATGGTTTAGATATGAAATCATGGCACTCATGCCTTAGTGACAAGCATTAAGCATAGCAAAGTCATAGCAATATCAATCTCAGAACATAGTGGATACTATGGATCAAGCCCTAACAAAATTAACTCGATTACATGATAAATCTCATCCAACCCATCATCATCCAGCAAGCCTACGAAGGGATTACTCACTCTCAGCGGTGAGCATCATGAAATTGGTGATGGAGAATGGTTGATGATGACGATGGCGGCGAATCCCCCTTGCTGGAGCCCCGAACAGACTCTAGATCTAGCCTCCCGATGAAGAACATGAGGTGGCGGTGGTTCCGTACCGTAAAACACGATGAAACTTTCTCTCCTATTTTTTCTCAGGAAATCCGAATTTATAGCATTGGAATTAGGGTCAAGGGAGCCTCGATGGGACCACTACCCACCAGGGTGCGCCAGAGGGGGGTGGCGTGCTCTGGTGCCTAGTGGTGAAACATCCCAATTTTCAATTTGGATGATATTCATAGATCATTCATATACATCCATGTTTTGTGCATTTTGTTGCTTTGCTTTGCTTGCATTTTGATCCAAGAGGCCTTAAGCAACTCAAGGACCAATTTGAGAGAGTTGGAGGTTTCACAAAAATCCAATTTTGATTTATCAAAATTTGGTTATTGGATCAAATTGTTTTAAAACTCCTTTTCCAAATATTTTAAAATAATAAGAGAAGATAATATGCTTCTTCAAACCAGTAGAAAAATATTGGAAATTGAATTTTGAATTTTCAGAGAGTTTATTTGATTTTATTCGCTAGTTTATCTATTAGTTAGCTGAGTAATTAGTACTGTAATGTTTGTCTTTAGTTTAGGCCTAGAAAAATGTTCACGAGGTCACTAATAAGGCCATTTAGCTACGTGATTTTTTCTGGAATTTTAAGGCTTTTATTTATATTTATTTTGCGTATTTTAGTCTCTGGAAAAGTTGGTTTTTTAAAAGAGAACATTCGGGCCGACCTAACTGGGCTGAACCAAGCCCAGCCGGCCCAGCTGCGCCGCTGCCTCGCCCGCTCGCTTGGACGAAGTCCTGAGCAGATACGCCGCCGCCGGGGGAGTCCGACCCGAACTCCCAAGTTCGCCGTCGCCCGCTGCCCTTCCCCAAGCCGAGTTGCCCCCTCCACCTATATATACTGCCGCCCCTGACCCCTCTCTCCCCGTCACAAACCGCCGCCGCTGCTATGAACCATCGCCACCGCTACCGCACCACCACCGCTCGCGCCGTCGTCGCCTGCAGCCACCGCCGCTTGCCGCCGCCTCGCCCCGTTGCCGTCGCCGGAGCCGCCGCCTCGCCCGCAACCCGCAGCCGCCGCCGAAGCCGCCGCCGCCATCGAGCATTCGCCGCCGCCGTCGAAACCGACGAACCCCGAACTGGTACAAAACCGACCGAACCACCCGGTTTATTTCGGTTTTCCTTTTCTCCGGTCTTTATTTAGATCGGTTTATTTATTTAGGTTAGTTTAATTAGCGAACGTTCGTTCGTTTAGTTTCTGTAATGAACGAATTCATTAGTTTAGGTTCTGTAGCGAACGTTCGTTCGGTAGATTTTTCTTTTTATTTTAGTTTTCATCCAGGGACCTATCTGCGAATATTTTCTTTGCAGATAACCCCTGATCTTTAAACCCTCGTAACTTTTAGCTCCTTTGTCCAAATTCGACGAAACCAATGCCGAAATCTTGAGAGAAAGCTCATCTATCTAGTAAACCAACTTGAACATGATTTTGATAATTTAAAATATGAGTTTATTTCAGATTAGAGGTTAATCTTGTTTTGTCCGTATTTTGAGTTTCGTAGCTCCGTTTGAGTTGATTCTTTTTGCATATCGTAGCTAATCACATGTACCTACTGTTAAGATCTAATCCACATAAATATAATGCTGTTAGAATTTGCTTGTTTTCGAGTTCTTTGGATCTTTTCTTCGTTTTCTCTTTGCATCGTATGCTTGATTGCTTATGTATGATATTGTTTGTCTACGCTAGATTTTCCGGAGTGCGAAACTTGTTACTACGAATCTCGGAGTTTTCTGATCGTCAGCAAGTCAAGTTACACTTTGATCATACTTTTCAATACTCAGTTTTTACTATGCATTAGTTTTGCCCCTCAAATATTTGCATGAGTAGGATTGGGAACATGTGGTTTTGGTTGTAGTACTTGAGGTAGGAACCTATTACCTTTGATCACCCCGGGAATATACGTCATGCTCACTTATTTCTTAGCCATGCTCGTAGATGGGGATTGGATCGTGATATACATGGAATTTGTGAGAGATAATAATTTTTGGACAACATTAAGGTGGCAACTTTAATACACATCTAGGTGGATTGGTTGGGGCACCTGGAAAACCAGTGCTTGCCCATGGGAATCCCGGAGTACCCGTGTGATTTTCCCTTGGTTTGCCACCCAGGACTCAAAGGGATCATATGATATTTCATGCCTAGAAACATTGTTGAGGAAATCGTTAACTGGTAGCTGCTCAGTTGGCTGGCGAGTAGGGAATTAATCGGCTCATCGGCAAGTTAATCGACCATTTAATCAATTAATCGGACGATTTATCAGTTTATAGGCTACTCGATGACCCTATGAGTAGGGATTAATCGGCAAGTTAACTGGTTAATCGGATGAATTCTTGAACAAGGCCTAGAAACTTCCGTGTGCAGCCACAAGCTATTATGGACTCTCGCATAGTTGAGTAAGTTGTGTGAGCTCTTGAAGAGGTGGACTAGCAGATGTAAGGGAAAGTAGGTGTACTGGTCTACCTAGAGTAGAGAGTTAATGCTTCAGAAAGACTACGTCTCGATCTTCCAATCATGGATGCGGTCGAGTCTTGTGGGGAAAAGTGTGCATACCTATGCAGACTGTATAAACTAATCATGGTTAGTCGTGTTCCCGGTTATGGACAATTTGAGTATCTAGAAGTGGATATTATTGTTAATCTCATTACTCTTTAAGTAATGAATTGGGTTTAATGATGATACTTGGTTAATTGTTGGGATTTGAGTTGGAGGAACCTTCTCAAATATTGGTATAACTTTGTAGTAAATAAAATTTATTACTTTGTTGTAGGAAAAAATAGCTTTATGCAAAAACATTAAACTTAGAGCCTCCACCAGCCAAATATGCATGTAGATATAGTTTCTTGCATTCTTTTTCTCTACAGTGTAACTCTGCCAACATATTCCATGTGCTGACCTCCACGGCTGCAACGTCTCATGTTGCAGACTTTACTGACGAAGAATAAGGTGCGATAGGTCATTGTCATGCACTCAGCTATGCCGTTGGAGTTGATGGACTCATTTACCTTCGAAGCTTCCACAATTATTTTACTTAGATGGCCTTCAACCATATTATTTTTGTAATAAATACTCTTTATGAGGACCTCGATGTAATAAGTGTGTGATTGAACTCTGTTATAATTCCTCGAGTACTGTGTGTGTCAGCATACCGATCCAGGGATGATACTTAAGCACAGAGACTTCGGTCCATTGGGATCGTGGTCGCTACAAGATGGTATTAGAGCACACGCTGACTATATGACGCGACCACTAGGAAAAGCCACATGATACTCTTCTCTGCTCATTTCTAATCCTCCTCTATTTCTAATCTCTAGATCGCGGACCCTAGGAACAAGTTCACCGAGCCGGATGATGACACCCCTTTCGAACGACACTTGAAGGAGACCACAAAGTACCTGAACATCGGACTACCAAGCTTCACTGGAACCTTCACTGCAACTTTACTAGAAGAGGAGCGATGGAGGATCAAAGTCTGTGTACCTGGGAGGACATTTGCACCAACAACCGAGCCCATCTAGTTTACCTTGGATGCACCAACTTGGAATTTGGGAAAGAGCATGGCAGCCCACATCACTTTTGGACGCATTTGTGACGTGTACCACAAGGAGCTTGAAGACACCGTCTATCAGATATGTGGACGCCGAGACGAGCAATGGGAGATGATTCGTACCAGGAAGGATGGATCAATTGCAGCATACATTCAGGAGATGGATTAGCACATTCGTCGATATGAGAATTAGATGTGCGCTATCATGAAGAAGACCAAGAAGGTGATGAAGAGGAATATCGAGCTAGAAGAGGAAATCAAGTCAACACGCGATGGATATGAAGAAGAAATTCATGTGCTACTGGAGAAGCATGAAGATCTTAAGAAGAAGCTAGGAATACCCGTGGTGAAACCAAAGCAAGAACCTGAAGTGGATATTCGTTCGAAGGACTACATCATATTGGATGAAACCGACACAGATAGCAATGCATATGATGACAGTGATGATGACTATGAAGACGAAGCTGGAGCTGATATTATGGAGTCTTCCACCGATCAAAATTTCTAGACGACCGCCATGTTATTAGTAGTATTATTCTAAGTAGTTAGATCCATCAATTTGTAATAGTAGTTAGATCGTTTGTATGAACCTTGTTTGATATTGAGTGGTGTGAATTGAATGTATTTGCCTCATATGCATATGGGTAGTGCAATCTCTCATAGACCTTATTCTATTCTCTTTTCTTACCCCCCATCTAACCCATCAGATGCCTCCGAGACGTGACCCCGGATTCACTTTCCCGCCGGAGCTCACCCAGTTGATCCAACAGCAGAATGCCTTGATGCAGATGATTATCAAGAACCAATAACCAAGGCAACAACAACAACAACAACCCACCGCCACCACCCCTGTTGACAACCTAGCCCGTTTTCTGAGGTTAAATTCGCCGGTGTTTTCTAGCAGCACCGAGCCGATTGTTGCAGATGATTGGCTCCGCAAGATTGGGAGGGAGCTGACCACTGCTGGATGCATGGATGCGGGGAGAGTGCGCTTTGCCGCACATCAGCTTGATGGACCCGCAGCCTCTTGGAGGGATAATTTCACCACCACTTACCCCATTGATACAGTTACATGGGATAAGTTTCAGCAGGCCTTCCACACCACACATGTTTCATCTGGAGCCATGAGTTTGAATAAGTGTGAGTTCTGCAACTTATGCCAAGGGAGACGTACAGTGGGACAGTATGTGGATGAGTTCAGCAAGTTAGCATGCTATGCCCCAGATGATGTGGCCACAGATGCCGTGAAGCAGGAGAAGTTTCTTGAGGGACTCAATGATGAGCTGAGTATGCAGTTGATGGTGGCAACCTTCAACAACTACCAGGAGTTGGTAGATAGGGCCCTCATGATAGAAGGCAAGCAGCAATAGATAGACAACTGCAAGAGGAAGTATGGACAGGGGAAGTATAATTCCGGAGCTCAGCTGAAGCCTCACTATTCCCCCTACTCTGGAGGACACACTCATAACCATGGAGGGCATAACCATGGAGGAGATTCACACAATGGAGGAAGTTCACACAACCACAGTGGCCCTAAGAATGGTAATGGGAATGGAGGAAGCAACAGCCAGAGCCGTTCCAACCCCGCGACACCCGCCAAGAAGGATCTGAGTCACATTACTTGTTTCAAGTGCGGGAAGACCGAACATTACGCCACTAAATGTTCTGAAGCAAAGAATGGAAATGGAAATGGAAGTTCTGGAAAGAAGCCCAACCCTTTCACGAGAGGTTAGGTGAACCACGTCAGTGTGGAGGAGATTGAGGAGCAGCCCAACACAGTTGTCGGTAAGTTTTTGATTAATGCATTTACAACACTTGTTCTTTTTGATACTGGTGCATCTCATTCATTCATATCAAGGGGATTTGTCGACAAGTTTAAGTTGCCAACCGTAGCCCTTAAGTCACCTATGTTAGTAAGTTCCCCAGGAGCAGAGTATATGGCTAGTCGGGGATGTTATCAGTTGCCAATAACCATAGGTAGACATGTTTTCCCCACCGACCTTATTATCCTGGAGTCACAAGGATTGGATGTGATACTAGGCATGGATTGGCTATCCAAGTTTTAGGGAAACATCGATTGTGGCAGTAAATCTATTCTTCTCACCACCCCAGAGGGAAAAGGATCAAGTATGTGTCTAGGCATGCGCCGAGGAGAACTCAGGTGAATTCCCTATCGGGAGTTGTTTAGGTGGAAGTACCAGTTGTGAAGTGTCTAAGCATGCGCCGAGGAGAACTCAGGTCAATTCCCTATCGGGAGTTGTTCAGGAGGAAGTACCCGTTGTGAAGGATTATCCCGATGTATTTCCGGAGGAGTTACTAGGCATGCCACCAGACCAGGACACAGGGTTTCTGATCGAGTTATTGCCAGGCACCGGACCAATATCAAAGAGACCGAATCGGATGCCCGCAAATGATCTGGAGGAAATTAAGAAGTAGATTAAGGATTTACTAGAGAAAGGTTATATTCGACCAAGCTCATCACCTTGGGGAGCCCCAGTACTTCTAGTTGAGAAGAAGGATGGATCGTTGAGGATGGTTGTTGATTATCGTGCGGTAAATGAGGTGACAATCGAGAACAAATACCCTCTACCAATGATCAATTATTTGTTTGACCAGCTACAGGGAGCTAAGGTTTTCTCCAAGATCGATCTTCGATCAGGTTATCACCAGCTGAAGATCCGAGAGCAGGATATACCTAAGACAACTTTTACCACGAGGTATGGGCTATATGAGTATACCGTTATGTCATTTGATTTGACTAATGCCCCTGCCTATTTTATGAGCATGATGAACAAGGTGTTCATGGAGTTCTTGGACAAGTTTGTTGTGGTGTTCATTGACGATATATTGGTCTACTCAAAGAATGAAGAAGAGCATAAAGAACATTTGCGCTTGGTTCTCGAGAAGCTCAGGGAACATCAGTTGTATGCCAAGTTCAACAAATGTGAGTATTGGTTGAAGGAAGTTGGATTTCTCGGACATGTTATATCAGGAGAAGGGATAGCAGTAGACCCTACCAAGGTTGCATCTGTCACTGAGTGGTTGGCACCCACCTCATTTGGAGAGATCAGAAGTTTTCTTGGACTAGCAGGTTATTATCGGAGATTTATTGAGAATCTTTCCAAGATTGCGAAGCCCATGACGGAGTTATTAGAGAAATACACCAAGTTTAAATGGACTGAAGATTGTGAGGCCAGTTTTCAGGAGTTGAAAAAACATTTGGTTACAACCCCAGTGCTGATTCTCCCGGACATACACAAGGATTTTCAAGTATATTGTGACGCTTCTCGTCAAGGACTTGGAGGCATTCTTATACAGGAAGAAAGAGTTGTTTCATATGCCTCACGTCAGCTTCGACCTCATGAGTTGAATTATGCTACGCATGATTTGGAGTTAGCAGCCGTAGTGCATGCGTTCAAGACATGGAGACACTTTCTCATTGGTAACAGTTGCGATGTTTACATGGATCATAAGAGTTTGAAATACATCTTCACGTAGAAAGAGTTAAACCTCAGGCAAAGGAGATGGTTGGAGCTCATAAAGGATTATGACATGAGATTGCATATCATCCAGGAAAGGCCAATGTCGTAGCAGATGTGTTGAGCCACAAGAGTTATGTTAACACACTCATAACCGGAGGATTACCCCAGGCGTTAGCCGATGATCTCCGAGAACTTCGCTTAGAGATAGTACTGAGAGGTTATGTTGCGGCACTGGAAATTCAGTCCACTTTGCTGGGAAAGATCCGAGAAGCCCAGAAGACGGACAAGGAGATTGCAGAGATAAAGGAAAGGATGAGTAAAGGAAAGGCTAAAGGATTTCGTGAGGATGAGCATGAAACTTTATGGTTTGAGGATCGTATCTATGTGCCTAATGACCCTAAGATCAGGAAGTTAATTCTTCAAGAGGCTCATGATTCGCCTTATTCGATTCACCCAGGCAACACCAAGATGTATCTGGATTTGAAGGAGAGTTTTAGGTGGACAAGAATGAAGAAGGATATTGCAGAGTATGTGATAACCCACAAGTATAGGGGATAGTTGTAGCCTCTTTCGATAAGTAAGAGTGTCGAACCCAACGAGGAGCTAAAGGTAGAACAAATACTCTCTCAAGTCCTATCGGCCAGTGATACGACTCTACGCACGCTTGATGTTCGCTTTACCTAGAACAAGTATGAAACTAGAAGTACTTTGTAGGTGTTTTTGGATAGGTTTGCAAGATAATAAAGAGTACGTAGATATAAACTAGGGGCTGTTTAGATAAATAAGCAATAAAGTAAGTATTAGTAGAGAGCTTTTTGTTATGAGAAAGTTATTTGTCCAAGGCAATCGACAACTAGACCGGTAATCACTATTGCAATTCTATTTGAGGCAGAGGCATAAGCTAACATACTTTCTCTACTTGGATCATATGCACTTATGATTGGAACTCTAGCAGGCATCCGCAACTACTAAAGATTCATTAAGGTAAAACCCAACCATAGCATTAAAGTATCAAGTCCCCTTTTATCCCATACGCAAACAACCTACTTACTCGGGTCTGTGCTTCTGTCACTCATGCCACCCACCATAAGCAAATCATAAACATATTGCAAACCCTACAGCAGGAATCCCTCATGCTTGCACGACACGGAGGGCACAATAGGACAACACCAATAATAAAAAATGCAACTCAAACCAATCGCGATCATCAATTAACCGATAGGACAAAATGGATGTACTCAAACATCATAAGATAGCCATACATCATTGGGAAATAATATATAGCGTTGAGCACCATGTTTAAGTAGAGATTACAGTGGGTAAGAGAGAGGTTACACCGCTGCATAGAGGGAGGAAGAGTTGGTGATGAAGGCGGTAAAGTTGTTGGTGAAGATCGCGGTGATGATGATGGCCCCCGGCAGCGCTCCGGCGCCACCGAAAGCAAGGTGGAGAGGGCCCCCCTTCTTCTTCTCCTTCCTTGACCTCCTCCCTAGATGGGAGAAGGGTTTCCTCTCTGGTCCTTGGCTCCCATGGCTTGGGAGGGGTGAGAGCCCCTCCGAGATTGGATCTATCTCTCTGTTTCTGCGTTCTCTGTTTCTTCCCCTTCACCGTTTCCTTTATATCTGTAGATCCGTAACTCCGATTGGATTGAATCTTTCGCCCAGATCTTTCTCATAAAATTAGCTTTCTTGCCCAAAAGAAGAGCGTCAACCGCCTTACGGGTGGACCATGAGGGTCAGGGGCGCGCCTGGGGGGGGGGGGCTAGGGCGCGCCCCCTACCTCGTGTTCACCTCGGACACCGTTTCGCGTTGATTTCACTTCCCAAAAATCATAAATATTCCAAAAAAAATCTCCGTCCGTTTTTATCCCGTTTGGACTCCGTTTGATATTGGGTTTCTACGAAACAAAAAACATGCAACAGACAGGAATTGGCATTGGGCACTGGATCAATATGTTAGTCCCAAAAAATAGTATAAAAGTTGCCAAAAGTATATAAAAGTTGGAGAATATTGGCATGTAACAATCAAAAATTATAGATGCGATGGAGACGTATCAGCATCCCCAAGCTTAATTCCTGCTCGTGCTCGAGTAGGTAAATGATAAAAAAGATAATTTTTGATGTGGAATGCTACCTAGCATAATCTTGATCATATGTATAATCATGGCATGAATATTAAGACACAAGTAATTCAAAGCAATAGTCTATCATTTGACATAAAAACAATAATACTTCGAGCGTACCAATAAAGCAATCATGTCTCTTCAAAACAATATGGCCAAAGAAAGTTATCCCTACAAAATCATATAGTCTGGCTGTTGCTCTATCTTCATCACACAAAGTATTTAATCATGCACAACCCCGATGACAAGCCAAGCAATTGTTTCATACTTTAATAATCTCAAAAAATTTCAACTTTCACGCAATACATGAGCGTGAGCCATGGACATAGCACTATAGGTGGAATAGAATATGATGGTGGGGGTTATGTGGAGAAGACAAAAAGGGAGAAAGTCTCACATCAACTAGGCGTATCAACGGGCTATGGAGATGCCCATCAATAGATATCAATGTGAGTGAGTAGGGATTTCCATGCAATAGATGCACTAGAGCTATAAGTGTATGGAAGCTCAAACTGAAACTAAGTGGGTGCGCATCCAACTTGCTTGCTCATGAAGACCTCGGGCATTTGAGGAAGCCCATCATCGGAATATACAAGCCAAGTTCTATAATGAAAATTCCCACTAGTATATGAAAGTGAAAGCATAGGAGGCTCTCTCTATGAAGAACATGGTGCTACTCTGCAGCACAAGTGTGGTAAAAGGATAGTAACATTGCCCCTTCTCTCTTTTTTCTCTCATTTTTTTATATTTTTTGGTGGACTTCTTTGGCCTCTTTTTTTTATTTGGGCTTCTTTGGCCTCTTTTATTTTTCATAAAGTCCGGAGTCTCATCCCGACTTGTGGGGGAATCATAGTCTCCATCATCCTTTCCTCACTGGGGCAATGCTCTAATAATGATGATCATCACACTTTTATTTACTTACAACTCAATATCTAGAACAAAGATATGACTCTATATGAATGCCTCCGGCGGTGTACCGGGATGTGCAACGATCTAGCGTAGCAATGACATCAAAAAACGGACAAGCCATGAAAACATCATGCTAGCTATCTTACGATCATGCAAGGCAATATGACAATGAATGCTCAAGTCATGTATATGATGATGATGGAGGTTGCATGGCAATATATCTCGGAATGGCTATGGAAATGCCATGATAGGTAGGTATGGTGGCTGTTTTAAGGAAGATATAAGGAGGCTTATGTGTGATAGAGCGTATCGTATCACGGGGTTTGGATGCACCGGCGAAGTTTGCACCAACTCTTGAGGTGAGAGAGGGCAATGCACGCTACCAAAGAGGCTAGCAATGATGGAAGGGTGAGAGTGTGTATAATCCATGGACTCAACATTAGTCATAAAGAACTCATATACTTATTGCAAAAATCTACAAGCCATTGAAAACAAAGTACTACGCGCATGCTCCTAGGGGGATAGATTGGTAGGAAAAGACCATCGCTCGTCCCCGACCGCCACTCATAAGGAAGACAACCAATAAATAAAATTGTGCTCCAACTTCATCACAAAGCGGTTCACCATGCGTGCATGCTACGGGAATCACAAACGTCAACACAAGTGTCTCTACAATCCACAACCACCCACTAGCATGACTCTAATATCACCATCTTTATATCGCAAAACTATTGCAAGGAATCAAACATATCATATTCAACGATCTACAAGTTTATGTAGGATTTTATGACTAACCATGTGAATGACCAATTCCAGTCATCTCTCTAAATTGATATAAGTGAAGCAAGAGAGTATAGTTCTTTCTACAAAAGATGTGCCCACGCTCTAACAATTATAAGTGAAGCAAAAGAGCATTCTACAAATGGCGGTTTTCTATGTGAAGAGAAACAGACAATCCAAACTTCAAATCATATAAGTGAAGCACATGAAGCATTCTATAAAGCCATACTCAAAAGATTTAAGTGAAGTGCAATGAGCATTCTATAAATCAACCAAGGACTATCTCAGACCAGCATGGTTCATAAAATAAAAATAAAAACCTAATTGCAAAAGACGCTCCAAGACTTGCACATAATGCATGAACGAAACGAATCCGAAAACATACCGATATTTGTTGAAGAAAGAGGGGATGCCTTCCCAGCATCGCCAAGCCTAGACGCTTGAGTCTCCTTGAATATTTACTTGGGGTTCCTCGGGCATCCCCAAGCTTGATATCTTGCCTCTCTTCCTTTTCCTCATATCGAGACCCCCTCGATTAGACACTTCATCCACACAAAACTTCAACAGAAAACTCGGTAAGATCCGTTAGTATAATAAAGAAAATCACTACTCTAAGTACTGTAGAAAACCAATTCATATCTTATTTTTGCATTGTTTATACTGTAATATAGCTTTTCCATGGCTTAATCCACTAATATAAATTGATAGATTCATCAGAACAAGCAAACTATGCATCAAAAACAGAATCTGTCAAAAACAGAACAGTCTGTAGCAATATGAACATCCACCATACTTATGTTACCCCAAAAATTCTACCAAAATTAGGAAAAATAAACAAGTTGTACAGAAAGACAGTTCAAAAGGAATCAGAACCAATGGACGTTCTAGATAAAAATGTAAAATCACGCACTACAGCCAAAGTTTCTGTCCTGCACCATACAAACCAACAAGCATTGTAAACATCCTAAAGGCAAACCTTGGCACATTATTTTGATAATACAATGGAATTGTACAAGGGGATAATTATTTTTGATGAAAAGTTTCTGTAATCAAGATTCACAAAGTTTCCGTAAGCATGAACAAAGTTCAAGGAGCTCTCCCACTTCAACAATGCTCGTCTTTCTCACTTTCACTTTCCTTTTTGAAAAGTTTTTAGGTTCCCCTCTTTATTTTTTTGTTTTTTAAACTATATAAAAGCACTCAACAGAAATAAATGACTCTCTAAAACTTCCGGATTGTCTCCCTGGCAGCGCTTTCTTTAAAGCCATTAAGCTAGGCATTTAGTGCTCAAGTAATGAATCCACCCGGATCCCAAGGTATATCAAAGACAATTTTAATTAACAATGATTTGTAATTTAGTAATGAGCACAAAGTAACATAAATCATGTAGACGAAGTCTAACTCTCTTCCATGCATCGGCATGTCCTAAAAGAACAATTCATGCACACCAAGTAAAGGCCAATGCATAGTATAAGCAGTTTCTTGCAATTCTATCATGTTGGAAACATAAAGAGGCGGAGATAGAGTTCCTCTCTCATAATAATTGCAAGTAGGAGCAGCAAGCACATGCATATTATATTTATCAAAATCATCATGTGCAACGGTAAAAGGCAATCCATCAATATAATCCTTAATATGTGCAAACCTCTCCGATATAGTATAATCGGGAGAATTCAAAAAGACAATAGGACTATCATGCGTGGGTGCAATAGTGACAATTTCATGTTTAACATAAGGAACTATAGCAAGTTCATCTCCATAAGCATCATTCATATTGGCATCTTGGCCACAAGCATAGCAGGCATCATCAAAAAGGGATATTTCAAGAGAATCAACAGGATCATAGCAATCATCATAGCAATCATCCTTCGGTAAGCACGAAAGGGAATTAAACAATGTATGAGCTGAAGAGTTACTCTCATTAGAAGGTGGGCACGCGTGATCAATCCGCTCTTCCTCCTTTTGTTCTTCGCTCTCCTCCTCATATTTTTCATCCAATGAGCTCATAGTTTCATCAATTTCTTCTTCCATAGATTCCTGCAAAATATTAGTCTCTTCTTGGACAGCGGAGACTTTCTTAATAAGTGCATTAATATAGGCATTATATTCATAATTCTCATAACAATATTTAAGGATAGCTAAATTTTCAGATCTATAACAAGCATCATCAAAATCCTCAAACTCTTTAAACATGGATTCAATTTCATAAGCACCCGTAAAAGCAACAAATTCTTCTATTTGTTCCACATCATAGTAATCATATATACCTCTAGCATAAGAAGCTAAGGTTTCATTATCATTAAATTTGCATGAAAAGGGGAGGTGTGGAGCATTCATCCTAGAGCAACAAGTATAATCATATTCCGAGCATAGTTGTCTAGCATACCACTTCAACATATTAATTTCATCCCATAATAGTTTTCCTTTTTGTGTCGAGCAATAATCCCTAAAGTATTCACGTTGATCCAACGTTACTCCCGTTATAAAGTTGAATGGGGTTTTCTCAGGATTATCAAAGTAGTACAAAATATTTTTCTCATGATGAGAATCGAGGGTTTTAGGAGTTACCCCATCCTCATGAGTAGCAAGTACACCTAATTTTTTTTGGTATTTTGTGTTCCATATCCATAAATAAAGATAGATAAAAACTAAGAACAGCAAATAAAAATTACTTAGTGATAAAGCAAACAAGCACACACGAGAATATTCACCCCACACTATGACTCCCCGGCAACGGCGCCAGAAAAAGGTCTTGATAACCCACAAGTATAGGGGATAGTTGTAGCCTCTTTCGATAAGTAAGAGTGTCGAACCCAACGAGGAGCTAAAGGTAGAACAAATACTCTCTCAAGTCTTATCGACCACTGATACGACTCTACGCACGCTTGACGTTCCCTTTACCTAGAACAAGTATGAAACTAGAAGTACTTTGTAGGTGTTGTTGGATAGGTTTGCAAGATAATAAAGAGCACGTAGATATAAACTAGGGGCTGTTTAGATAAAGAAGCAATAAAGTAAGTATTAGTAGAGAGCTTTTTGTTACGAGAAAGTTATTTGTCCAAGGCAATCGATAACTAGACCGGTAATTACTATTGTAATTCTATTTGAGGGAGAGGCATAAGCTAACATACTTTCTCTACTTGGATCATATGCACTTATGATTGGAACTCTAGGAAGCATCCGCAACTACTAAATATTCATTAAGGTAAAACCCAACCATAGCATTAAAGTATCAAGTCCCCTTTTATCCCATATGCAAACAACCTACTTACTCGGGTCTGTGCTTCTGTCACTCACGCCACCCACCATAAGCAAATCATAAACATATTGCAAACCCTACAACGGGAATCCCTCACGCTTGCGCGAGATGGAGGGCACAATAGGACAGCACCAATAATAAAACATGCAACTCAAACCAATCACGATCATTAATTAACCCATAGGACAAAACGGATCTACGCAAACATCATAAGATAGCCGTACATCATTGGGAAATAATATATAGCGTTGAGCACCATGTTTAAGTAGAGATTACAGCAGGTAAGAGAGAGGTTACACCGCTGAATAGAGGGAGGAAGAGTTGGTGATGAAGGCGGTGAAGTTGTTGGTGAAGATCACGGTGATGATGATGGCCCCCGGCAGCGCTCCGGCGCCACCGGAAGCAAGGTGGACAGGGCCCCCCTTCTTATTCTCCTTCCTTGACCTCCTCCCTAGATGGGAGAAGGGTTTCCCCTATGGTCCTTGGCTCCCATGGCTTGGGAGGGGCGAGAGCCCCTCCGAGATTGGATCTACCTCTCTGTTTCTGCGTTCTCTTTTCTTCCCTTTCACCGTTTCCTTTATATCAGCAGATCCGTAACTCCGATTGGATTGAATCTTTTGCCCAGATCTTTCTCATAAAATTAGCTTTCTTGCGCCAAAAGAAGAGCATCAACCGCCTTACAGGTGGACCATGAGGGTCAGGGGCGCGCCTGGGGGGGAGGGGGGTAGGGCGCGCCCCCTACCTCGTGACCACCTCGGACACCATTTCGCGTTGATTTCACTTCCCAAAAATCATAAATATTCCAAAAAAAATCTCCGCCCGTTTTTATCCCGTTTGGACTCCGTTTGATATTGGGTTTCTGCGAAACAAAAAACATGCAACAGACAGGAACTGGCACTGGGCACTGGATCAATATGTTAGTCCCAAAAAATAGTATAAAAGTTGCCAAAAAGTATATAAAAGTTGTAGAATATTGGCATGGAACAATCAAAAATTATAGATACGACGGAGACGTATCAATATGCAACATCATGCGATGTATGTCAGAGACTTAAGGCAGAGCATCAAAAACCAGTAGGGTTACTTCAGCCTTTGCCAATACCCGAATGGAAGTGGAATAAACTTGGCATGGATTTTATCACCGGATTACCCAGGACCTGTTCAGGCTATGACTCTATTTGGGTTGTAGTCGATCGCTTGACCAAGGTAACCCATTTCATCCTTGTGAAGACAACTTATACGAGTGCTAAGTTGGCAAAGATATACATGACCAGGATTGTACGTATGCACAAAGTTCCAAGCAGCATCGTATCAGATAGAGGAACGCAGTTTACTTCAAAGTTTTGGAATTAGTTGCACGAAACTTTGGCTTCCAGGCTTGAGTTCAGTACAGCCTTTCGCTCGCTGACAGATGGACAGACCGAGAGAGTCAATCAGATTCTGGAGGACATGTTGAGAGCTTGTGCGCTAGATTATGGGTCTAGTTGGGATGATAATTTACCCTATGCAGAGTTCTCCTATAACAACATTTATCAAGTTAGTTTGAAAATGGCCCCTTTTAAAGCTTTGTACGGAAGGAGGTGCAGGACACCATTGTCATGGGATGAACTTGGATATCGACAGTTGTTAGGACCAGACTTAATCAGAGATTCTGAAGAGAAGGTTAAGTTGATTCGTGATAGACTCAAGATAGCCTAGTCCAGGCAAAAAGAGTTATGCAGATACTAAACGCAAGGAGGTAGCCTATGAAGTCGGAGACAAACCATATCTTTGTGTGACCTCTCTTCGAGGAGTTAAGCGATTTGGAGTCAAAGGAAAGCTAGCACCATGATTTGTGGGACCATACAGAGTTTTGGAACGTATGGGAGAAGTTGCCTACAAGTTGGAATTACCCGAAGGATTGTCCGGAGTTCACCATGTGTTTCATGATTCCTAGTTGAAGATGTGCCATGCAGAGATGGCTGACATTCCTCTGAGAGATACAGTGCCACTGGAAGCAATTCAGTTGTATAGTTATCTGACATATGAAGAGAAACCCGTTAAGATTCTCGAGTTTTCCAGCCGAGTTACTCGCAGCAAAGTCATTAAGTTTTGCAAAGTTCAGTGGAGCCACAATACCGAGGAGGAATGTAACGCCCCGGATACAACTTTCCATATTCGTAACTCCGACTCTTGCCATTTCCGGCTATGTGATTTATTATTTCCTCCGTGGTTGGGTTTTTGTCTTTTGTTTTGCATTTTGTTCATGTCAGGCATCTCATCTCATAGCATCATGTGCATCGCATCCATATGTTTTCATAAAACTTGCATCCGTTCGGGTTCCCGCCGGTTCTCTCCGTTGTCCGTCCTGAGCCCGACCACACTCGCACGCGCCTGCGGCACCTCCGAAATATTATTTTATAAGTGGCATAAAAATGTTCTCGAAATGGGTTGCAACTTGTCGTGCGGTCTTATTATAGTGTAGACAGGCCGCCTGCCAAGTTTCGTCGCATTCGGAGTCCATCTGATAGCCCAACCGTTAAACATAGCGGTACCGTTGCCGGTACCCTCGTCGGATGTTTTCGGTCTTCGGAAACAGTTGCCGGGCTGCATTTCTATTCTCTCCCCTTAGTCCAGACCCTCTCGTCACAGCCCACCTGCAGCCCACCTAACCCCCCCTCGCGTCCGGAACCGCCCAATCGAGATCGGAGGGCTCCAAAAACCCCCCAAAAACTAAACCCTAGCCCCCCTTTCCTATTTAAACCCCCTCCTTCCAAATCTGGTCGCCCTAACCCCCTCCTCCACCATTTCCGTGCCTCTCTAGCCCCAGCCTCCTTCCACCTCCCGGCCCGCAACAGGCCCGCCCCAGGCCAGATCTGGGCCCGGAGGGAGCCCGCGCGCCGCCGCCCTCCCGAGCGCTCGCCCGCGCCCGTCCCTGCTCCCTCACCCGACCCCGGTACCTCGTCGTTCGTCGCCGGCGCCCGCGCCCACCCGGCCCCATCGCCGTCTTGCGTCCCTCCGGCAACCCCGCCGCCGGCGGCAACGCCAGGGCGGAGCCCCACCTCCTCATCTCTCCCTTCTCCTCCTTCCCTTCTCGTGCTCACCTCAGTCTCTCTCTTCTCCTCGCAGGCCGCCGCCGCCATGGCCTTCGGCGCCGCCCGAGGCTCCCCTGCCGCCGCCGCCGCCGGGAACAGAACCCCGACGCCCGGATCCGGCCTCCCCTCACCGGATCTGGCCTCCTCCGGCCATCCCTCGCCCCGCCGTCGGCTTCCCTCGTCCCACCGCGCCCGTTCCTGCCTCTGCAGCGAGCAGAGGAGGACGACGATCTCCAGTGTGCCCCTCCCGCGTGGGCCGCGCCCCCCCCCCCCCGCTTGGGCCTCCTCCTCTCCACCGACTGGGCCTGGCCCAGGGACTGGCCTCGCTCGGCCTCTCCTCCAGCTGGGCCGAAGCCCATGGTGAGCTTCAGATCCAGCGCCCCCTGTGCGCTGTTGGGCCAGCAGTTTCGGCCCCTTGCTATTTTTTCCCTGTCCAGCGATTTTAACATTATCCGTAGAATTAACAGCTTTACAGAAAACCCCCCTGATATTCATGCATTTAAAAACTCACAAATGGTGCATCGGATTAAAATGATTTATATATGTAAAATACTCAGAAAATTGTGTAGATTAATAATATGCCACTTTCATCTATGTTAAAAATGTTTAACATGCTATTTGTGTTTATTTTGCATAATGCCATGCTAAAATGATTTATTTCATAACTAAATAACCGTAGCTCGGAATTAATTAAACTTTATATGTAAATGGGGTGGAAAAATGCCTAGTTTAACATGGTGCACTTTATTTTCCTGTTTAACAACAATAAAATTGTGTTTAGGGAAGAACAGTACCAAATCAAAAATATGCATATGGGGATTTTCCGAAATTATTATTTGTTGTTCCGGCCTCATTTAAACTTGTCTAGATAGGTAGTTTTTCATATGCTTCACCCCTTGCCATGTTTAATAACATTTAATATTGTTGGGTACAAAACCGAGAGAGAACTAAATACTTGCATGTGGTGTTTCTTCAATATGCAACTCGTTGCATATTGAGCTCCACTTAATTTGTAGTATTGTTTGTGCACTTTGCCATGCCATGCCTCATTAAACCGGACATACATCGTACTTGTTTGTGCATCATGCCATGTTTATGCTTGTGCATTTACCATGTTGTTTGTTTCTTTCCGGTGTTGCTTCTTAGTTCTGGTAATGTTGCGATTGTGAGGATTTGTTCGACTACGTCCGTTTGTCTCGTCATGGACTCGTTCTTCTTCCTAGCGGGATTTCAGGCAAGATGACCGCTACCCTGGATCTCACTACTATCATTGCTATGCTAGTTGCTTTGTTCTATCGCTATGCTGCATTACCTATCTTTGCTCATCAAGCCTCCCCAAATAGCCATGAACCTCTAACCTTTGACACCCTTCCTAGCAAACCATTGATTGGCTATGTTACCGATTTGCTCAGTCCCTCTTATAGCATTGCTAGTTGCAGGTGAAGTTGAAGATTGCTCCATGGTGGACATGATTTTGGTTGGGATATCACAATATCTCTTATATTATTAATGCATCTATATATTTGGTAAAGGGTGGAAGGCTCGGCCTTATGCCTGGTGTTTTGTTCCACTCTTGCCGCCCTAGTTTCCGTCATACCGGTGTTATGTTCCCAGATTTTGCGTTCCTTACGCGGTCAGGTGATTTATGGGACCCCCTCGATAGTTCGCTTTGAATAAAACTCCTCCAGCAAGGCCCAACATTGGTTTTACCATTTGCCTCACCACCACCTATATTTCCCTTGGGAGTAATTAACCCAAGGGTCATCTTTATTATAGCCCCCCGGGCCAGTGCTTGTCTAAGTGTTGGTCCGAACCAGAGCCACTTGCAGCGCCACCTCGGGGAAACTCGAGGGCTGGTTTTAGTTGTACGTAGTGTTCATCCGGTGTTGCCCTGAGAACGAGATATGTGCAGCTCCTATCGGGATTGTCGGCACATCGGGCGGTCTTGCTGGTCTTGTTTTACCATTGTCGAAATGTCTTGTAAACCGGGATTCCGAGTCTGATCGGGTCTTCCTGGGAGAAGGTCTATTCCTTCGTTGATCGCGAGAGCTTGTCATGGGCTAAGTTGGGACACCCCTGCAGGGTATAATCTTTCGAAAGCCATGCCTGTGGTTATAGGCAGATGGGAATTTGTTAATGTCCGGTTGTAGATAACTTGACACCAGATCCGAATTAAAACGCATCAACCGCGTGTGTAGCCGCGATGGTCTCTTTTCGGCGGAGTCTGGGAAGTGAACACGGTTTCTGGGTTATGTTTGACGTAAGTAGGAGTTCAGGATCACTTCTTGATCATTGCTAGCTTCACGACCATTCCGCTTGCTCTCTTCTCTCTCTTATTTGCGTATGTTAGCCACCATATATGCTTAGTCGCTGCTGCAGCCTCACCATTTTACCCCTTCCTTTCCCTTTAAGCTTTGCTAGTCTTGATACCCATGGTAATGGGATTGCTGAGTCCTCGTGGCTCACAGACTACTACAACAACAGTTGCAGGTACAGGTTTTGCGATGATCATGATGCGAGAGTGATGCCTGCTTGCGTTGAGTTCTTCTTCTGCTTCTTCGATTAGGGGATAGGTTCCAGGTCGGCAGCCTGGGCTAGCAGGGTGGATGTCGTTTGAGCTTTTGTTTGTGTTTCATCCATAGTCGGATGTTGATATTGTGTATGATATATTGTTGTATTCGTGTGGCATTGTATGCCTTATGAATGTATCCCCATCTATTATGTAATGTTGATGTAATGATATCCACCTTGCAAAAGCGTTTCAATATGCGGGTCTACCCTTGGTGGGACCTTCGAGTTCCTTTGGGATAGGGTCGCATATTGGGCGTGACAAGTTGGTAATCGAAGCCTCGACCGACCATAGGAGCTCCCTTGTTTGTTGGCCGTTGTTGAGTCTAGAAGAAAACTATTTTGAGTCTTAGGATTATATATATTGGAAAGTAGGATTCTTTTTACTCCTCAGCCCCCTTCGTCGCTCTGGTGAGGACTATTGACGTAGATGTTTTGACTTTCCTCTCATCAAATTTCACTCAATTTTTTTTAGAATCACGCGGGTATCTTGGAATCATTCCGATGGTTTTGTGACGAGAACATTGTTCTTGGTGCCTCCTGTCTATTTATGTGGCTTTGACCCGGGGAGTTGATCTCCGAGGTGTTGTCGTCACAATTTTATCGTTGCAGTTCTGGAATACCTGAGTTTTGCCGACATCGAAAATCTCTTTTATGCAGTTGTTGGTGAGATAACCTCGATGTCACCCAGTACTGGGGAGTTTGGGAGTATTGCCATAACTCGTATAACAGATGCTTTTCGAAGGTTGAGGTACACGATTCCGAAGGTTTCTTGGTTATGTGTTGACGGATGGATACAGCTTCGATGTAGGTATTGTTACTTTGGGTGAGATATATTGCTTCCCCTGTATCCCCAACACCAGATTGCATAACCAGAAAGTTTCGGGAGTTTTTTAGGTGGGAATTCAAGTAGCTCCTAGAATATCTTTCCGACAGATGCATGATATGGGATTGGGTAAATCTCTATCATATGTATTTGTTCCGACTTATTCTGCAAGCCAATCCTTGGTTTTGTTTTATTTGTGGTATTCGAGTTGGTTCGAAGTCAAATGTTGAATCCATACCTTTCGTAAACGGTGTTCTCATATTGCTACGTGAATACTAATCCTTCTTGATCATCGAGGTTGTCATGTTAATTCTTTCCAACCGATGTGCTTCTTTTCAAGTGGATCCGATCATTTCAACATTCGTAAGATCACCTCTCAGTTTCCCAACGTTGTTCGTTTCATCCGTACCCAAGTTGCCTTTGTTTTCTCGCCCTCCCACCCTTTTCTTCAAGGACTCATATATTTTAATCAAGTATCCATTTATTCATATGAAGTCTCTTCACTCTTTTCAATCAATGTTCCTATTTGGTGATTCTCACGAAGATACTAATGGAGTTTCAAGTTCATCATTCTTCATCCTCGTATTCTTCTCCGGTGGATTAATTTCAAGCTTTCAGTGTTGATCATATTCTTTTCCTCGTGTCAAATGCTTTTTCATACCGGTGCACCTCTTAATCTTTCACTTCTCGCTATTCATTTGTTCTGGAGTGCTGAAGATATCTCGGAAGACTTGTGTTTCCATTCTCAATCCGTTCAAGATATTTCGAGGTTGTTATCTCATTCAAGACATTTAATTCAACCGGTGCAATCCCCCCTTTCAACCAATCTTTCAACAGTGTTTTCTTTTGAGTGGGCCCTAACCCACAGGTCTTTTCCCAGGATCTTACCTGACTCTTCTAATTTTCCCGGAGCTATTCTCAAATTCTTTTCAAAGTGTGACGTAAGAATGGATTCCATCAGTCAGATGTTTTCCAAGATCGATTTCAAATTATTTTTCATTGTTGGCTCAACCCCCTTCGCTTTTCATTCGCCCGGAGTATCTCCAAAATTCATGGTGGTTCTCATCATCATTCTCAACATTTGAAGGCCGAAGAAGGATTTCTCTTAAATCTTGCTCCATTCTCTTGAAGATTCATCGTTCTAGATTGATGCCATCCTCTCATAATTGCTTTTGATTGTGACAATTCTTTCTTACCATCCGGAGCATTTCGTGAGTTCTTTCCATTTTATTCCTACAAAGGCCATCATGTCATAATTCTTCATTCTCAGTGTGTAGCTATTGTTCAAATATCCTCTAGTCAGTTCATGATCTCTTCATTCTCTTGTATCAAATTCCCTCAAGTATCTTCATTCGTTCTCTAATTCTTACCGGTGATTCACCCCTTTACTTCTTTCATTTTCAATTCTTACGGTGGTTCGTTCAAGATTTCACTTTCTTCGTTATCGTATCAACTCATCCATTCTTTCGTTGTTTCAATCCCACCGGTGGTTCCATCAAGACCTTCTCAAGTTTGCGCCATATCTATCTTGATCCTTTTTACGAGAATAAGTAGTATGCCAAATCCATTGTTTGTCATCAATTTAAATTGGTGAAGGATACGCATACCGAAATTCTTATTATTGTTTCATCCGAGTGATCTAGTTTCTTCTTTCCAGAGTTGTTCATCATGTCACATTTCCCGGTTCTAGATGCTTCGTCTTTTCTTTTCCGGAGTTCCAAGTTTTCTGCATTATCGTCGCGAAGCTCCATCTAAATCATTGCAAGGCGTCACCTTGTGTTTTCAACTTCTCTTCCTTTCTATCATCCTTTTATTACCGGAGTTCTTCATGGAGGCTCTACATGATGGTTCATCAAGGATTCTTTTCATTCTTCAATTGTTCTTCCAGATTTCTCTCGAGGTGATGATCCGCCAAGCTATACTCAAAATTAAACATGGTGCTAAACACATGTCTTGTTTTGAGGAGCTCAAGTATTCTTCATCTTGCATTCCAAAGTGCAATTCTTTCTACCTTATCTCTTGAGGTGGTGTTATGTCAGTCTTGACAATTTGGGTTCGTGTTTCATGATTCACATGTTGTCAAGAATGAGGTATTTTAAGTCCATCAATCCCTCCATTGGAGTTATCTTGTGTCATATTTCACCTAAAGCCTTCCATTGGGAATGTTGCTATTTGTGGTGCTTATCATTGATCCAAGCTTTCTCCATATCCTTCTCGGTGAAAGAGGTTTTTCATCTCTTCATTGATCACAAACAAGCAATTGTTTTTCGTTAGTGGCAGAATGTCATCTCATAGTCTTGCAATGTTTCCATAAGCCCACTACATGTTTATTCTTTTCGTTGTTGGTTTTCCAACAACTACGTTTTATCCTTCTTGCGAGGATGCTTTCCAAGTTCATTTGTGGCAGAAGATTTCATTTTCTTCTCCGTCCCTTTATCCCAACAATCTAGCTTCTATTCTTTCATTCCGGAGGCATTGTGATGTTGCTCTCTTCACTCATCATCTCGAATTGAGGATCGTGTTCTTTCCATGCTTATCCATTTAACCGGAGTGTTGTGTTTTCATCAAGTATCCTCTCATCTAGTCAAGTTCAAGTTCTATTTCTTCCATTTATAGTCGGAGTGCTGTCCAAATTATATCATTCTTATTCATTCTTATCTCGTTTCAACCAGAGTGGTTTCAATTCCTTCTTGTCCATTGTGCTCGTCATTTATGTCTTGGCAACCTTCAAGCTCTCGTAATATTCCTTGTTCCTCTTTTCTAACGGATTGTTTGCAATCTCGTTCATCTCTAATTGCTCAACCTCTCAAGGTTTGTGGTTTCACTCATTGGTCGAAGAAGAAACTTAGTTTTACCGCGTATCTTCCTCTTACTTTTCCCTCCGGTGCCATCCTAGATCTCGGGACGAGATCCTCTCGTAGTGGTGGAGTGTTGTAACGCCCCGGATACAACTTTCCATATTCGTAACTCCGACTCTTGCCATTTCCGGCTATGTGATTTATTATTTCCTCCGTGGTTGGGTTTTTGTCTTTTGTTTTGCATTTTGTTCATGTCAGGCATCTCATCTCATAGCATCATGTGCATCGCATCCATATGTTTTCATAAAACTTGCATCCGTTCGGGTTCCCGCCGGTTCTCTCCGTTGTCCGTTCTGAGCCCGACCACACTCGCACGCGCCCGCGGCACCTCCAAAATATTATTTTATAAGTGGCATAAAAATGTTCTCGGAATGGGTTGCAACTTGTCGTGCGGTCTTATTATAGTGTAGACAGGCCGCCTGCCAAGTTTCGTCGCATTCGGAGTCCATCTGATAGCCCAACCGTTAAACATAGCGGTACCGTTGCCGGTACCTTCGTTGGACGTTTTCGGTCTCCAGAAACAGTTGCCGGTCTGCATTTCTATTCTCTCCCCTCAGTCCAGACCCTCTCGTCACAGCCCACCTGCAGCCCACCTAACACCCCCTCGCGTCCGGAACCGCCCGATCGAGATCGGAGGGCTCCAAAAACCCCCCAAAAACTAAACCCTAGCCCCCCTTTCCTATTTAAACCCCCCCTCCTTCCAAATCTGGTCACCCTAAACCCCTCCTCCTCCATTTCCGTGCCTCACCAGCCCCAGCCTCCTCCCACCTCCCGGCCCGCAACAGGCCCGCCCCGGGCCAGATCTGGGCCCGGAGGGAGCCCGCGCGCCGCCGCCCTCCCGAGCGCTCGCCCGCTCCCGACCCTGCTCCCTCGCCCGGTACCTTGTCGTTCGTCGCTGGCGCCCGCGTCCGCCCGGCCCCGTCGCCGTCTTGCGTCCCTCCGGCAACCCCGCCGCCGGCGCCAACGCCAGGGCGGAGCCCCACCTCCTCATCTCTCCCTTCTCCTCCTTCCCTTCTCGTGCTCACCTTGGTCTCTCTCTTCTCCTCGCAGGCCGCCGCCATCGCCTTCGTCGCCGCCCGAGGCTCCCCTGCCGCCACCGCCGCCGGGAACAGAACCCCGACGCCCGGATCCGGCCTCCCCTCACTGGATCTGGCCTCCTCCCGCCATCCCTCGCCCCGCCGTCGGCTTCCCTCGTCCCGCCGCGCCCGTTCCTGCCTCTGCAGCGAGCAGAGGAGGACGGCGATCTCCAGCGCGCCCCTCCCGCGTGGGCCGCGCCCCCCTGCTTGGGCCTCCTCCTCTCCATCGACTGGGCCTGGCCCAGGGACCGGCCTCGCTCGACCTCTCCTCCAGCTGGGCCGAAGCCCATGGTGAGCTTCAGATCCAGTGCCCCCCTGTGCACTGTTGGGCCAGCAGTTTCGACCCGTTGCTATTTTTTCCCTGTCCAGCGATTTTAACATTATCCGTAGAATTAACAGCTTTACAGAAAACCCCCTGATATTCATGCATTTAAAAACTCACAAATGGTGCATCGGATTAAAATGATTTATATATGTAAAATGCTCAGAAAATTGTGCAGATTAATAATATGCCACTTTCATCTATGTTAAAAATGTTTAACATGCTGTTTGTGTTTATTTTGCATAATGCCATGCTAAAATGATTTATTTCATAACTAAATAACCGTAGCTCGGAATTAATTAAACTTTATATGTAAATGGGGTGGAAAAATGCCTAGTTTAACATGGTGCACTTTATTTTCCTGTTTAACAACAATAAAATCTTATTTAGGGCAGAACAGTACCGAATCTAAAATATGCATATGGGGATTTTCCGGAATTATTGTTTGTTGTTCCGGCCTCATTTAAACTTGTCTAGATAGGTAGTTTTTCATATGCTTCACCCCTTTCCATGTTTAATAACATTTAATATTGTTGGGTACAAAACTAAGAGAGAACTAAATACTTGCATGTGGCGTTTCTTCAATATGCAACTCGTTGCATATTGAGCTCCACTTAATTTGTAGTATTGTTTGTGCACTTTGCCATGCCATGCCTCATTAAACCGGACATACATCATACTTGTTTGTGCATCATGCCATGTTTATGCTTGTGCATTTACCATGTTGTTTGTTTCTTTCTGGTGTTGCTTCTTAGTTCCGGTAATGTTGCGATTGCGAGGATTTGTTCGACTACATCCGCTTGTCTTCTTCATGGACTCGTTCTTCTTCCTAGCGGGATTTCAGGCAAGATGACCGCTACCCTGGATCTCACTACTATCATTGCTATGCTAGTTGCTTCGTTCTATCGCTATGCTGCGTTACCTATCTTTGCTCATCAAGCCTCCCCAAATTGCCATGAACCTCTAACCTTTGACACCCTTCCTAGCAAACCATTAATTGGCTATGTTACCGCTTTGCTCAGCCCCTCTTATAGCGTTGCTAGTTGCAGGTGAAGTTGAAGATTGCTCCATGGTGGACATGATTTTGGTTGGGATATCACAATATCTCTTATATTATTAATGCATCTATATATTTGGTAAAGGGTGGAAGGCTCGGCCTTATGCCTGGTGTTTTGTTCCACTCTTGTCGCCCTAGTTTCCGTCATACCGGTGTTATGTTCCCGGATTTTGCATTCCTTACGCGGTCAGGTGATTTATGGGACCCCCTCGACAGTTAGCTTTGAATAAAACTCCTCCAGCAAGGCCCAACATTGGTTTTACCATTTGCCTCACCACCACATATATTTCCCTTGGGAGTAATTAATCCAAGGGTCATCTTTATTACAGCCCCCCCGGGCCAGTGCTTGTCTAAGTGTTGGTCCGAACCAGAGCCACTTGCAGCGCCACCTCGGGAAACTCGAGGGCCGGTTTTAGTTGTACGTAGTGTTCATCCGGTGTTGCCCTGAGAACGAGATATGTGCAGCTCCTATCGGGATTGTCGGCGCATCGGGCGGTCTTGCTGGTCTTGTTTTACCATTGTTGAAATGTCTTGTAAACCGGGATTCCGAGTCTGATCGGGTCTTCCTGGGAGAAGGTCTATTCCTTCGTTGATCGCGAGAGCTTGTCATGGGCTAAGTTGGGACACCCCTGCAGGGTATAATCTTTCGAAAGTCGTGCCTGTGGTTATAGGCAGATGGGAATTTGTTAATGTGCGGTTGTAGATAACTTGACACCAGATCCGAATGAAAATGCATCAACCGCGTGTGTAGCCGCGATGGTCTCTTTTTGGCGGAGTCCGGGAAGTGAACACGGTTTCTGTGTTATGTTTGACGTAAGTAGGAGTTCAGGATCACTTCTTGATCATTGCTAGCTTCACGACCGTTCCGCTTGCTCTCTTCTTGCTCTTATTTGCGTATGTTAGCCACCATATATGCTTAGTCGCTGCTGCAGCCTCACCATTTTACCCCTTCCTTTCCCTTTAAGCTTTGCTAGTCTTGATACCCATGGTAATGGGATTGCTGAGTCCTCGTGGCTCACAGATTACTACAACAACAGTTGCAGGTACAGGTTTTGCGATGATCATGATGCGAGAGTGATGCTTGCTTGCGTTGAGTTCTTCTTCTGCTTCTTCGATCAGGGGATAGGTTCCAGGTCGGCAGCCTGGGCTAGTAGGGTGGATGTCGTTTGAGCTTCTGTTTGTGTTTCATCCGTAGTCGGATGTTGATATTGTGTATGATATATTGTTGTATTCGTGTGGCATTGTATGCCTTATGTATGTATCCCCATCTATTACGTAATGTTGATGTAATGATATCCACCTTGCAAAAGCGTTTCAATATGCGGGTCTACCCTTGGTGGGACCTTCGAGTTCCTTTTGGATAGGGTCGCATATTGGGCGTGACAAGTTGGTAATCAGAGCCTCGACCGACCATAGGAGCCCCCTTGTTTTTTGGCCGTTGTTGAGTCTAGAAGAAAACTATTTTGAGTCTTAGGATTATATATATCGGAGAGTAGGATTCTTTTTACTCCTCAACCCCCTTCGTCGCTCTGGTGAGGACTCTTGACGTAGATGTTTTGACTTTCCTCTCCTCAAACTTCACTCAAATTTTTTTAGGATCACACGGGTATCTTGGAATTGTTCCGATGGTTTTGTGACGAGAACATTGTTCTGGGTGCCTCCTGGTCTATTTATGTGGCTTTGACCCGGGGAGTTGAGCTCCGAGGTGTTGTCGTCACAATTTTATCGTTGCAGTTCTGGAATACCTGAGTTTTGCCGACATCGAAAATCTCTTTTATGCAGTTGTTGGTGAGATAACCTCGACGTCACCCAGTACTGGGGAGTTCGGGAGTATTGCCATAACTCGTATAACGGATGCTTTTCAAAGGTTGAGGTACACGATTTCCGAAGGTTTCTTGGTTATGTGTTGACGGATGGATACAACTTGGATGTAGGTATTGTTAGTTTGGGTGAGATATATTGCTTCCCCTGTATCCCCAACACCAGATTGCATAACCAGAAAGTTTCGGGAGTTTTATAGGTGGGAACTCAAGTAGCTCCTAGAATATCTTTCCGACAGATGCATGATATGGGATTGGGTAAATCTCTATCATATGTATTTGTTCTGGCTTATTCTGCAAGCCAATCCTTGGTTTTGTTTTATTTGTGGTATTCGAGTTGCTTCGAAGTCAAATGTTGAATCCATACCTTTTGTAAATGGTGTTCTCATATTGCTACGTGAATACTAATCCTTCTTGATCATCGAGGTCGTCATGTTAATTCTTTCCAACCGGTGTGCTTCTTTTCAAGTGGATCCGATCATTTCAACATTCGTAAGATCATCTCTCAGTTTCCCAACATTGTTCGTTTCATCCGTACCCAAGTTGCCTTTGTTTTCCCGCCCTCCCACCCTTTTCTTCAAGGACTCATATATTTTAATCAAGTATCCATTTATTCATATGAAGTCTCTTCACTCTTTTCAATCAATGTTCCTATCTGGTGATTCTCACGAAGATACTAACGGAGTTTCAAGTTCATCATTCTTCATTCTCGTATTCTTCTCCGGTGGATTAATTTGAAGCTTTCAGTGTTGATCATATTCTTTTCCTCGTGTCAAATGCTTTTTCATACCGGTGCACCTCTTAATCTTTCACTTCTCGCTATTCATTTGTTCTGGAGTGCTGAAGATATCTCGGAAGACTTGTGTTTCCATTCTCAATCCGTTCAAGATATTTCAAGGTTGTTATCTCATTCAAGACATTTAATTCAACCGGTGCAATCCCCCCTTTCAACCAATCTTTCAACAGTGTTTTCTTTTGAGTGGGCCCTAACCCACAGGTCTTTTCCCAGGATCTTACCTGACTCTTCTAATTTTCCCGGAGCTATTCTCAAATTCTTTTCAAAGTGTGACGTAAGAATGTATTCCATCAGTCAGATGTTTTCCAAGATCGATTTCAAATTATTTTTCATTGTTGGCTCAACCCCCTTCGCTTTTCATTCTCCCGGAGTATCTCCAAAATTCATGGTTGTTCTCATCATCATTCTCAACATTGGAAGACCGAAGAAGGATTTCTCTTAAATCTTGCTCCATTCTCTTCAAGATTCATCGTTCTAGATTGATGCCATCCTCTCATAATTGCTTTCGATTGTGACAATTCTTTCTTACCATCCGGAGCATTTCGTGAGTTCTTTCAATTTTATTCCTACAAAGGCCATCATGTCATAATTCTTTATTCTCAGTGTGTAGCTATTGTTCAAATACCCTCTAGTCAGTTCATGATCTCTTCGTTCTCTTGTATCAAATTCCCTCAAGTATCTTCATTCGTTCTCTAATTCTTACCGGTGATTCACCCCTTTACTTCTTTTATTTTCAATTCTTACGGTGGTTCATTCAAGATTTCACTTTCTTTGTTATCGTATCAACTCATCCATTCTTTCATTGTTTCAATCCCACCAGTGGTTCCATCAAGACCTTCTCAAGTTTGCGCCATATCTATCTTGATCCTTTTTACGAGAATAAGTAGTATGCCAAATCCGTTGTTTGTCATCAATTTAAATTGGTGAAGGATACGCATACCGTAATTCTTATTATTGTTTCATCCGAGTGATCTAGTTTCTTCTTTCCAGAGTTGTTCATCATGTCACATTTCCTGGTTCGAGATGCTTCATCTTTTCTTTTCCGGAGTTCCAAGTTTTCCGCATTATCATCGCGAAGCTCCATCTAAATCATTGCAGGGTGTCACCTTGTGTTTTCAACTTCTCTTCCTTTCTATCATCCTTTTATTACCGGAGTTCTTCATGGAGGCTCTACATGATGGTTCATCAAGGATTCTTTTCATTCTTCAATTGTTCTTCAAGATTTCTCTCGAGGTGATGATCCGCCAAGCTATACTCAAAATTAAACATGGGGCTAAACACATGTCTTGTTTTGAGGAGCTCAAGTATTCTTCATCTTGCATTCCAAAGTGCAATTCTTTCTACCTTATCTCTTGAGGTGGTATTATGTCAGTCTTGACAATTTGGGTTCGTGTTTCATGATTCACATGTTGTCAAGAATGAGGTATTTTAAATCCATCAATCCCTCCATTGGAGTTATCTTGTGTCATATTTCACCTAAAGCTTTCCATTGGGAATGTTGCTATTTGTGGTGCTTATCATTGATCCAAGCTTTCTCCATATCCTTCTCGATGAAAGAGGTTTTTCATCTCTTCGTTGATCTCAAACAAGCAATTGTTTTTCGTTAGTGGCAGAATGTCATATCATAGTCTTGCGATGTTTCCATAAGCCCACTACAAGTTTATTCTTTTTGTTGTTGGTTTTCCAACAACTACGTTTTATCCTTCTTGCAAGGATGCTTTCCAAGTTCATTTGTGGCAGAAAAGTTCATTTTCTTCTCCGTCCCTTTATCCCAACAATCTAGCTTCTATTCTTTCGTTCCGGAGGCATTGTGATGTTGCTCTCTTCACTCATCATCTCGAATTGAGGATCGTGTTCTTTCCATGCTTATCCATTTAACCGGAGTGTTGTGTTTTCATCAAGTATCCTCTCATCTAGTCAAGTTCATGTTCTATTTCTTCCATTTACAGTCGGAGTGCTGTCCAAATTATATCATTCTTATTCATTCTTATCTCGTTTCAACCAGAGTGGTTTCAATTCCTTCTTGTCCATTGTGCTCGTCATTTATGTCTTGGCAACCTTCAAGCTCTCGTAATATTCCTTGTTCCTCTTTTCTTACGGATTGTTTGCAATCTCGTTCATCTCTAATTGCTCAACCTCTCAAGGTTCGTGGTTTCACTCATTGGTCGAAGAAGCAACTTAGTTTTACCGCGTATCTTCCTCTTACTTTTCCCTCCGGTGCCATCCTAGATCTCGGGACGAGATCCTCTCGTAGTGGTAGAGTGTTGTAACGCCCCGGATACAACTTTCCATATTCGTAACTCCGACTCTTGCCATTTCCGGCTATGTGATTTATTATTTCCTCCGTGGTTGGGTTTTTGTCTTTTGTTTTGCATTTTGTTCATGTCAGGCATCTCATCTCATAGCATCATGTGCATCGCATCCATATGTTTTCATAAAACTTGCATCCATTCGGGTTCCCGCCGGTTCTCTCCGTTGTCCGTTCTGAGCCCGACCACACTCGCACGCGCCTGCGGCACCTCCGAAATATTATTTTATAAGTGGCATAAAAATGTTCTCGGAATGGGTTGCAACTTGTCGTGCGGTCTTATTATAGTGTAGATAGGCCGCCTGCCAAGTTTCGTCGCATTCGGAGTCCATCTGATAGCCCAACCGTTAAACATAGCGGTACCGTTGCCGGTACCTTCGTCGGACGTTTTCGGTCCCCGGAAACAGTTGCCGGGCTGCATTTCTATTCTCTCCCCTCAGTCCAGACCCTCTCATCACAGCCCACCTAACCCCCCTCACGTCCGGAACCGCCCGATCGAGATCGGAGGGCTCCAAAACCCCCCCAAAAACTAAACCCTAGCCCCCCTTTCCTATTTAAACCCCCTACTTCCAAATCTGGTCGCCCTAACCCCCTCCTCCTCTATTTCCGTGCCTCTCCAGCCCCAGCCTCCTCCCACCTCTCGGCCCGCAACAGGCCCGCCCCGAGCCAGATCTGGGCCCGGAGGGAGCCCGCGCACCGCCGCCCTCCCGAGCGCTCGCCCGCGCCCGTCCCTGCTCCCTCGCCCGGTACCTCCTCGTTCGTCGCCGGCGCCCTCGTCCGCCCGGCCCCGTCGCCGTCTTGCGTCCCTCCGGCAACCCCGCCGCCGGCGCCAACGCCAGGCCGGAGCCCCGCCTCCTCATCTCTCCCTTCTCCTTCTTCCCTTCTCGTGCTCACCTCGGTCTCCCTCTTCTCCTCGTAGGCCGCCGCCGCCATGGCCTTCGTTGCCGCCCGAGGCTCCCCTGCCGCCACCGCCGCCGGGAACGGAACCCCGACGCCCGGATCCGGCCTCCCCTCACCGAATCTGGCCTCCTCCGGCCATCCCTCGCCCCGCCGTCGGCTTCCCTCGTCCTGCCGCGCCCGTTCCTGCCTCTGCAGCGAGCAGAGGAGGACGGCGATCTCCAGCGCACCCCTCCCGCGTGGGCCACGCCCCCCCGCTTGGGCCTCCTCCTCTCCACCGACTGGGCCTGGCCCAGGGACCCGCCTCGCTCGGCCTCTCCTCCAGCTGGGCCGAAGCCCATGGTGAGCTTCAGATCCAGCGCCTCCATGTGCACTGTTGGGCCAGCAGTTTCGGCCCGTTGCTATTTTTTCCCTTTCCAGCGATTTTAACATTATCCATAGAATTAACAGCTTTACAGAAAACCCCCTGATATTCATGCATTTAAAAACTCACAAATGGTGCATCGGATTAAAATGATTTATATATGTAAAATGCTCAGAAAATTGTGTAGATTAATAATATGCCACTTTCATCTATGTTAAAAATGTTTAACATGCTGTTTGTGTTTATTTTGCATAATGCCATGCTAAAATGATTTATTTCATAACTAAATAACCGTAGCTCGGAATTAATTAAACTTTATATGTAAATGGGGTGGAAAAATGCCTAGTTTAACATGGTGCACTTTATTTTCCTGTTTAACAACAATAAAATTGTGTTTAGGGCAGAACAGTACCGAATCTAAAATATGCATATGGGGATTTTCCGGAATTATTGTTTGTTGTTCCGGCCTCATTTAAACTTGTCTAGATAGGTAGTTTTTCATATGATTCACCCCTTGCCATGTTTAATAACATTTAATATTGTTGGGTACAAAACCGAGAGAGAACTAAATACTTGCATGTGGTGTTTCTTCAATATGCAACTCATTGCATATTGAGCTCCAATTAATTTGTAGTATTGTTTGTGCACTTTGCCATGCCATGCCTCATTAAACCGGACATACATCATACTTGTTTGTGCATCATGCCATGTTTATGCTTGTGCATTTACCATGTTGTTTGTTTCTTTCTGGTGTTGCTTCTTAGTTCCGGTAATGTTGCGATTGTGATGATTTGTTCGGCTACGTCCGCTTGTCTTCTTCATGGACTCGTTCTTCTTCCTAGCGGGATTTCAGGCAAGATGACCACTACCCTGGATCTCACTACTATCATTGCTATGCTAGTTGCTTCGTTCTATCGCTATGCTGCGTTACCTATCTTTGCTCATCAAGCCTCCCCAAATTGCCATGAACCTCTAACCTTTGACACCCTTCCTAGCAAACCATTGATTGGCTATGTTACCGCTTTGCTCAGCCCCTCTTATAGCGTTGCTAGTTGCAGGTGAAATTGAAGATTGCTCCATGGTGGACAGGATTTTGGTTGGGATATCACAATATCTCTTATATTATTAATGCATCTATATATCTGGTAAAGGGTGGAAGGCTCGGCCTTATGCCTGGTGTTTTGTTCCACTCTTGCCGCCCTAGTTTCCGTCAGACCGGTGTTATGTTCCCGGATTTTGCATTCCTTACACGGTCGGGTGATTTATGGGACCCCCTCGACAGTTCGCTTTGAATAAAACTCCTCCAGCAAGGCCCAACATTGGTTTTACCATTTGCCTCACCACCACCTATATTTCCCTTGGGAGTAATTAACCCAAGGGTCATCTTTATTACAGCCCCCCCTGGGCCAGTGCTTGTCTAAGTGTTGGTCCGAACCAGAGCCACTTGCAGCGTCACCTCAGGGAAACTCGAGGGCTGGTTTTAGTTGTACGTAGTGTTCATCCAGTGTTGCCCTGAGAACGAGATATGTGCAGCTCCTATCGGGATTGTCGGCGCATCGAGCGGTCTTGCTAGTCTTGTTTATCCATTGTCGAAATGTCTTGTAAACCGGGATTTCGAGTCTGATCAGGTCTTCCTGGGAGAAGGTCTATTCCTTCGTTGATCGCGAGAGCTTGTCATGGGCTAAGTTGGGACACCCCTGCAGGGTATAATCTTTCGAAAGCCGTGCCTGCGGTTGTAGGCAGATGGGAATTTGTTAATGTCCGGTTGTAGATAACTTGACACCAGATCTGAATTAAAACGCATCAACCGCGTGTGTAGCCGTGATGGTCTCTTTTCGGCGGAGTCCGGGAAGTGAACACGGTTTCTGGGTTATGTTTGACGTAAGTAGGAGTTCAGGATCACTTCTTGATCATTGCTATCTTCACGACCGTTCCGCTTGCTCTCTTCTCACTCTTATTTGCGTATGTTAGCCACCATATATGCTTAGTTGCTGCTGCAGCCTCACCATTTTGCCCCTTCCTTTCCCTTTAAGCTTTGCTAGTCTTGATACCCATGGTAATGGGATTGCTGAGTCCTCGTGGCTCACAGATTACTACAACAACAGTTGCAGGTACAGGTTTTGCGATGATCATGACGTGAGAGCGATGCTTGCTTGCGTTGAGTTCTTCTTCTGCTTCTTCGATCAGGGGATAGGTTCCAGGTCGGCAGCCTGGGCTAGCAGGGTGGATGTCGTTTGAGCTTCTGTTTGTGTTTCATCCGTAGTCGGATGTTGATATTGTGTATGATATATTGTTGTATTCGTGTGGCATTGTATGCCTTATGTATGTATCCCCATCTATTATGTAATGTTGATGTAATGATATCCACCTTGCAAAAGCGTTTCAATATGCGGGTCTATCCTTGGTGGGACCTTCGAGTTCCTTTTGGATAGGGTCGCATATTGGGCGTGACAAGGAAGCTACCTGGGAGCAAGAAGAAGACCTCCGCAAGGACCACCCACACCTTTTTGCTGACCAACCCGAATCTCGAGGGCGAGATTCATCTTAAGGGGGTTAGGTTTGTAACATCCCAATTTTCAATTTGGATGTTATTCATAGATCACTGATATGCATCCATGTTTTATGCATTTTGTTGCTTTGCTTTTGCTTGCATTTTGATCCAAGAGGCCTTAAGCAACTCAAGGAACAATTTGAGAGAGTTGGAGGTTTCACAAAAATCCAATTTTGATTTATCAAAATTTGGTTATCGGATCAAATTGTTTTCATAATTCCTTTTCCAAATTTTTTAAAAGAATGAGAGAAGATAATATGACTTCTTCAAAATCAGTAGAAAAATATTGGAAATTGAATTTTGAATTTTTGGATAATTTATTTGATTTTATTCGTTAGTTTATTTATTAGTTAGCTAAGTAATCAGTATTGTAATGTTTGTTTTTAGTTTAGGCATTTCGACCCAGAAAAATGTTCACGAGGTCACTAATAAGGCCATTTAGCTATGTGATTTTTTCTCAAATTTTCAGGATTTTATTTATATTTAATTCGCGTATTTTAGTCTCTGGAAAAATTGTTTAAAAAAAGAGAATGTTCGGGCCGACCGAACTAGGCCGAACCCAGCCCAGCCGGCCTAGCTGCGCCGCCGCCTCGCCCACTCGCTCGGGATGAAGTCCCGAGCCGATATGCTACCGCCGCCGGGGGAGTCCATCCTGGACTCCCAAGTTCGCCGCCACCCGCTGCCCCTTCCCCAAGCCGAGTCACCCCCTCTCCACCTATATATACTCCTGCCCCGACCCCCTCTCTCCCCGTCACAAACCGCCGCCGCCGCTGCGATCCACCGCTGCCGCAGCCGCACCACCGCCGCCTCGCCCGCTGCCGTCGCCGGAGCCACCGCCTCGCCCGCAACCCGCAGCCGCCGCTGAAGCCGCCGCCGCCGTCAAAACCGGCGAACCCCGAACCGGTAAAAAACCGACTGAATCGCCCGGTTTATTCTGGTTTTCCTTTTCTTCGGTTTTTATTTAGATCACTTTATTTATTTAGGTTAGTTTAATTTATTAGCGAACGTTCGTTCATTTAGTTTCTGTAACGAACGAATTCGTTAGTTTGGGTTCTGTAGGGAATGTTCGTTCGGTAGATTTTTCTTTTTATTTTAGTTTTCATCCAGGGGCCTATCCGCGAATATTTTCTTTGCAGATTAGCCCCTGATCTTTAAACCCTCATAACTTTTAGCTCGTTTGTCCAAATTTGAAGAAACCAACGCCTAAATCTTCAGGGCAAGCTCATCTATCTAGTAAACTAACTTGAACATGATTTTCATAATTTAAAATTTGAGTTTAGTTCAGATTAGAGGTTGATCTTGTTTTGTTCGTATCTTGAGTTTCGTAGCTCCGTTTGAGTTGATTCTTTTTGCATATCGTAGCTAATCACATGTACCTACTGTTAAGATCTAATCCACATAAATATAATGTTGTTAGAATTTGTTTTCTATTTAGTTTAGTTATTTGCTTGTTTTCGAGTTTTTTTGGATCTTTTCTTCGTTTTCTCTTTGCATCGTTTGCTTGATTGCTTATGTAGTTTGTCTACGCTAAATTTTTCCGGAGTGTGAAGCTTGTTACTACGAATCTCTAGAGTTTTTCGATCGTCAGCAAGGAAAGTTAGACTTTGATCATACTTTTCAATACCCAGTTTTTACTATGCATTAGTTTTGCCCCTCAAATATTTGCATGTGTAGGATCGGGAACATGTGGTTTTGGTTGTAGTACTTGAGGTAGGAACCTATTACCTTTGATCACCCCGGGAATATACATTATGCTCACTTATTGCTTAGCCATGCTCGTAGACGGGGATTGGATCATGATATACATGGAAGTTGTGAGAGATAGTAATTTTTGGACAACATTAAGGTGGCAACTTTAATACACATATGGGTGGATTGGTTGGGGCACCTGGAGAAACCAGTGCTTGCCAATGGGAATCCCGGAGTACCTGTGTGATTTTCCCTCGGTTCGCCACCCAGGACTCAAAGGGATCATATGATATTTCATGCCTAGAAACTTCCGTGTGCAGCCACAAACCATTATGGGCTCTCGCATAGTTGAGTATGTTGTGTGAGCTCTTGAAGAGGTGGACTAGAAGATGTAGGGGAAAGTAGGTGTACCGGTCTACCCAGAGTAGAGAGTTAATGCTTTAGAAAGATCATGTCTCGATCTTCCAATCATGGATGCGGTCGAGTCTTGTGGGGAAAAGTGTGCAAACGTATGAAGATGTATAAACTAATCATGGTTAGTTGTGTCCCTGGTTATGGACAATTTGAGTATCTAGAAGTGGATATTATTGTTAATCTCATCACTCTTTAAGTAATGAATTGGGTTTAATGATGATACTTGGTTAATTGTTGGGCTTTGAGTTGGAGGAACCTTCTCAAATATTGGTATAACTTTGTAGTAAATAAAATTTGTTCCTTTGTTGTCGGGAAAATTAGCTTTATGCAAAAAAATTAAACTTAGAGCCTCCGCCAGCCAAATATGCATGTAGATATAGTTTCTTGCATTCTTTTTCTCTATGGTGTAACTCTGCCAACATATTCCATGTGCTGACCTCCACTGCTGCAATGTCTCATGTTGCAGACTTTACCGACGAAGAATAAGGTGCGATAGGTCATTGTCATGCACTCAGCTATGCCGTTGGAGTTGATGGACTCATTTACCTTCGAAGCTTCCACAATTATTTTACTTAGATGGCCTTCAACCATATTATTTTTGTAATAAATACTCTTTATGAGGACCTCGATGTAATAAGTGTGTGATTGAACTCTGTTATAATTCCTCGAGTACTGTGTGTGTCAGCATACCGATCCAGGGATGATACTTAAGCACAGAGACTTCGGTCCATTGGGATCGCGGTCACTACAAGTGGACAACAGCCCCCCTCGAGTGGTTCTTTGCTCCAGTATTTTTATTTTATTCCAAAATAATTTTCGAAAAAGTTTCATCCAATTCAAAGAACTTTTGTTTCAGCACAAAAACAACACCATGGTAGTTCTGCTAAAAACAACATCAGTACGGGTTAGTCTCATTCAAATCATGCAAATTATAGTCCAAAACTAGAGCAAAAGTGTTTGGAAAATTAGATACGGTGGAAACGTATCAACTTCCCCAGGCTTGACTCATTGATTGTCCTCAAGCAATTCAGTTGATAAACTGAAAGTGACAAGGAAAAACTTTTACAAAGTCTTTTGTTCTTGTGTCCATATATATGCTTAAATAATACCCAGGTTTTTAGCAAAGATCATGACTAACTATGAAGACGATAACTCTTAGAAATTATATTCACTCATATCTATGGCGTAATCAACTAGAAAGCAATAATGAAATATTTCAAATGCAACACTTCGTAAAAAGAATCATGTCCTTTCTAAGGCTGCAAAACATAAATGCAGAGCACCTCCAAAGTTCAACCAACAACTAAACATTGTAATTCATGGTAGAAGAGATCCATTCATGATGCACATAACATTAACTATACATAATGCATGAGGATGACAATAGTGCTCTTAGGACTGGTGGTTGTTTGAGAAGCTGATGACTCAATAATAAAAGTAAAATAACATAAAAGTAAATAGATAGACCCTTCATAGAGGGAAGCAGGGATTTCCATAGGTGCCAGAGTTCAAAGCTTAAATCAGAGATAAATATAATTTTGGGGGGTATACCTTTCCTGTCAATGTTACAACCAAGAGTTTTCAATATCTTTTATGCTAAAAACATTAGCGGCGGTTCCAAAGCGGTAAAAGTAAAGTTTACTCCCTCTCCACCAACAAACACAAGCCATGGCTAGCCGATTCCTCGGGTGGCCTCCATACCAACAAATTTCCAGGGGAGTTTTGTTTAATTATTGGAATTTTAATCATGGGACTGCGCATCCTGATTACCAGACCCTCTCATGCAAGGATGAGTGAATAAACACTCATCATGAGAATAACCCGCTTAGCATGGAAGATACTGACCACCCCCTGTCGCACCATGAGCGGTACACGCACACAATACGAATGTTCATTTGAAATTTTAGAGGTGGCACGTGCAAATTTACTTGGGACGGTAGAGTAATACCACATATAGGTAGATATAGTGAATTCATGTGGAACAACTTTGGTTTAAGAACTTGGATGCACAAGTAGTATTCCCGCTTAGGACAGGCGAAGGCTAGAAATAGGTTGAGAAGCGACCAGCTAGGAAGCGAAAACGTTCATGAACATGCGTTGTGAATAATTAACATTGAGTACTAGCATGAGTAGGATATAAACACCATGAACACAAATATCATGGAGGCTATGTTGGTTTTGAATCAACTACCACTACAAAAAAAGACACATCCATGACATTTCGAGCCGAACAATTTTTTTTGTCATACTTATGACACTTCTATGACGATAATTGTGACAAAACCTGGTATCATCATAGATGTGGTGGGCTCCTACTTGTATGACAAAAAATCATGACAGAAAATGGGCTTTTCGTCCTGGGCGGGCCGGATACGCAGCTGCATGACATTCTTTGGGTCGTCCATGATGGAAAAAACCATGGTAGAAGCGAGGGAGAGGAAATACCGGAGAGTTCCCGGTTACGGTGGGTGGTCGGGGACCGAGCGATGCGCGTTTCTCTCGTACACGTACGCACATGGGTGCGAGGCGTTGGGATCTAACTGAACCCGAACGATTGCACTGCAGGCTATGCGTTACTGAAACCGTGTGATTGACCGATGGCTGTTAACTGAACTTGATCGAATGATTCCTTCACTACTGCTGCTAACCGAAGCCGATCGATGCTGTCTCTGGATGAACAGTGAGCATTGTTGGGGGGTTTGGATGAACAGTTCCTGGTGGGGGGTTGGATGAACAGGACCCCGTGGTGTTTCCGCTGGATGAACATGACCCTGATCAATCGAGACGGTTGGGGGGTGGATGAACAGGAACCCGTGGAGGGCTGGATGAACAAGACCCCGTGGAGGGTTGGTTGAACAATAGCCAGGGGAGGGCTGGATGAATAGTAGCCCGTGGAGGGGTGGTTAAATAGGACCCCGTGGAGAGGGCTGGTTGAACAGTATCTGGTGGAGGAGCGAGCGGTGGAGGCTGGAGGAACTGGAGCCGGTGGATGAACAGTCACAGGTGGAGGCTGGAGGAGGTCGATGGTAGATGAACAGTAGCCCGTGGAGGCTGGAGGAGGTCGACGGTGGAGTTGAGCAGTATCCTGTGGAGTCCCGTTTTGTGGTACGCCACACCCCTCCCGATGAACAGGACCCCCGTTTCGACCGTAGCACTCCAACACAAGTCTGTTTCCTCTATTTTGCGGTATGCCACACCCCTCCCGATCAACAGGACCCCGTTTCGACCGTAGGAGGTCCAAGAGAAGTCCGTTTCCTTCGTATTGTGGTACACCAAACCCCTCCCGATCAACAGGATCCTGCTTCGACCGTGGTCGGTCAAACACAAGGCCGTTTCCTCCGTTTTGCAGTATGCCAGGCCTCGTTTCCATCGGTTGTTCCGTCCAAGCCGATTGGCTCCTGATGAACACAACGACGCATTCTGTTCCGACCCAGCCGGTTGGCTCCCCATGAACATGACGACGGCGCAGTTTCTCCGTTCCGACCCAGCCATGTACACGAGCCATGTCTGTACGTATGCACGAGTAGGCGTTCAAGACCCCGCCCGTATGTACGTACGTGGACGTATTTACTTTCTTGCACTCTGGCCGTTGTACGTACGTGTACATGCTACATGCGCGCCTCTACTACGACCCGTGCGCACCTCTACATCGACTAGTATGTACTTACATGTTCGCGACCAAAATGACAATGCTATGTATGCTTCGGCTAGGTGGGTCCCGACTATCAGGCACTTCCTTGCGTGCGAAGATGTAGCTGGTGGGTCCCAGCAATCAGGGGGCAAACCCTTTTTTGCCCATAATATGTATGCACTTCCTTGCGTGCGAAGATGTAGCTGGTGGGTCCCAGCAGCCAGGGGGAGAAAACATTATTTTTCAGGGTAAAAAGTATGCGGTTGCATGCATGCGTCCACGGGCGTGGTGCATCCCCATTGTCAGCCTCTCACGTACAGTCATCTTCCGATGAATCTCGTTTGTTGACCATGTTGACCACACCGTGCCAAGCACACCAAGGCCAGTGGATGATGGCGAGGCCCCAGACCGGAACGACTAGGAGATGGGGAAGACGCGACAGTGGAGTCACAAATGGAGAGGAGTGGGAAACTTGACTGGTTCGGGTGCGCGGCAACACTGCCGCCCGTGGGAGACAGGAGCAAGAACAAAGGTTGAAGAAGGAACACGGCTGTTGGATTAACATCCAACGATCCAGCTGCTAGAGTCATTTGTTGATTAAGTTGACAAAGCCCTGCGTACACGTCTGCTTAGTAGGCCCACAAGTCAGCCACCAAATCTGCCGGGTCCCAGCTGTCATCCAGAGGAATAGTTTTTTCCGCATAACAAGAAGGCACTTCCTTCCGTGCAAAGATACAACCGGTGGGTCCCAACTGTCAGGGGGAGGAAACAACTTAATAAGGAGGAACTTTCCTTGTGTGCGACCATGGACCTCGTGGGTCCCAACAGTCAGGCTCTCACATACAGTCCTGTTCCGATGACTCTCGTTTGTTGACCACGCCACATCGAGTGCAATGAGGCGGTGGACGACGGTGAGGCCCCAGACTGGAACGACCCGGAGATGGGAAAGACGCGGCAGTGGAGTCGCAGACGGAGAGGAGTGGGAAACTTGACTGGTTCGGGTGCGGGGTGGGTCTACACTCGGCAGAGAATAACATGAGGTGCGGATTGGAGGGATGGCCTGGCCGTCGGTGGGGTAGCATTTCGCTGCGAGGCGCACAAAACGACTCTGCTGGACACCGGAGGCTGGAGCAGGCGGTCCCGACAGTGCTGGGGGAAGAAGACGAGAGATTGAAGAAGAATGTGGGCCATTGGATGTAAATCCAACGCCTTGCTTAGGCTCCGACCTACTGGCTCACATGTCAGCCAGTCCATTTGTTTTTAGTCCATTTGTTGTGCTGGGTGAAACAATGATGTAGCATCTATGCAGCCCGTTTTTATATATGGTAGAATTTATAGCCCATTTGCATGTTTCTCAAAATCAACACTTGCTGGGCTGGGTGAAAATATCATGTTGGGCTGGGCAGATAAATGTTATAAAAACATAAACACATGATTGCACATCTATTACTGCATTGGTCAGTAAAATCTTTGCAAGCTTATGTACACAATCACTAGGAGTTAACTTGCGTAGTTATGTAAAAACAATTATTATTATTATTTTGTAAGAACTTTCAATTTATGAAATAAAATATCATTTTAATTTGATGAGTTAATAGGACGTGGGGTATTATTATTTTTTAGGCTAGACGTGGGACAGTTGAGTTGGTTCTAGGGAAAAGTATTGGGAGAAAACTCAGTTTACATAGAAAAAGAAAGTGTGAGAAAATTCAGATATAGGATTAATGAAAACAAAAAATAAAGGAAGTGGGAAGGTCTATAAAATGGTTGGACGAACGATAGGTTTAACCAAACCTTATGTTGTAATGAAATAATATATATATACTATTATAGAAGGGAAAACATAGGTTCAGTTTTGCATTCTTATAGAAAAATAGAACTGAGCTGCGCGTCGTCTTGAAAAAACAAACATAACTTGGGCTGCTGATGTTATAGACAAGCTAGGTTGGGAGGCCTAGAGGCCGCTTGATCCAAGAAATGTTGAAACATGTCATGGGCTGCCCATGGTAAACAACAAAACCTAGGCCATGGACCTGGTGGGACCGGGACTATCAGCCTCTCGACGAACAATTGTCTCATGATTACTCTTGTTTTGCTGACCATGTTGGGAACGACAGACGGTGGCACCGTGGCGAGAGCACCAAGTTGGAGGACGACGTCAAGACCGCCGATCGAATGAACCGGAGCGGGGGAAGACGCAGTCAGAGGGGAGTACGAGGGTTGACTTGTTCAGGTGTAGGGTGGGCCGGTGGAGCTGCCGCCGCCGGACAATGTGTGGGAGTAGAGGGATGGCCTGGCCAATGCCATAGGCTATGATGGCCAGTCGCTGTATAGGAAGAGGATGAAAGATTGAACAAAATAAAGAAATAGAAATGGATAGGTGGTTGGTCCCATATGTCTGTGTACGAGACTTGATGGGTTCACCTGAGAAGGGGAATATCTTGGGAGGAAGGAGATTCGAAGCACGGTAGCCGAGTGAACTAGTTTTTTTTGAAATGGACGAGTGAGCTAGTTACATACATAAGCAAATAGCCACTAAAAAGCAAACAGGTTAATGGGTTCTTAGAAGAAATATTTCGGACAAAAATAGATAATTACGACACATAGGCTAATACATGAAACACTCAAATGATAAAGGTGCTTACACAGATAAAGTACAACATCTAGATCTTCCTGGCATGCTTGATCATGACGCTGCGGTTGTCTGTGTACTCGTCGGTTACGGGAAGCAGACACACCCTCATGTCCAAGATCCACCTGTACATGTCGTAGCATGCGTATGCATCCTTGGCCGTGTAGGTTATGTAGGCTAGATTCAGAGGTACCTCCCACGTGTACAGGCCCTTGGTATCGTTGTCTTCTTTCATATTGGCGTAGCAGGGGTTGATGATGGTCTCGGCGAGGTCAACCACGGATTCCTTCTCCTGCCCGTTGCCTATGATCTTGTATTGCTTCTGGATGTCGACAAGCTTGTTGCACCAGATGGCCGAATCATCCCGTTATTCCTTCTCTCCACCGTAGCGAAGGTGCAGTCGGCGCTGCCGATGAAAGGGAAGAATGCTCCAGAACCTCTGATGGCCCTACAATAGTGGTAGATGAGAACCTCGTCCCGCACGCATACCTGGGCGGCCGTGATTTGCTGGTCCCTGTCAGGAGACGAATGGATGGGCACAAGGTCTAGTCATGCGACCTTGTGCTTTCTCGTCCTATAGGTACTGCTTGAACTCAGTGAGGCAGAGCTTCACCGAGTCGGATCGTTGGTGTACATCACATTCAACTTGGTGCAACCATGGGACTTAACGGCAAACTCATAGGTGAACTCCTTGCTGAAGTCCATATCCAGCAGGCTCACCCCTCGGATCGCCATTGGAGTCTCTTCAAGTGAATGAGTGGATAGGCGGCAGCAGCAGTTCATTTTTTAGCTCTTGGGGAACTGGATTCAACAGTAAACTGAGTGTGTACAGGTGACAACAGTTACTACCCCTCCCTCACCCGCTGCACGCACGGTAGAACATGCACCCTCGGCACATCCAAACACCTCCATTAAGAAACCTATTCCCGCCACACGCCAGTTCACGAGAGGGTCTGTATTGGTACTGTAATAACAACTGTTAGTGGTCACTTTACTTAAATTTAATTAGCTTTAATAGAGATTTATTCTTAAAACTAGTAACATGCATATGTTACTAGTCTATGTTTACTACCTTCATAATGATAACATGCAAGCCTTCATTAATTGAGCTATAGACTCATTTTACCTCAGGGTGTGTTATGTTACAGTAACATATATGTTACCACAAGCATCTCTCTCCTCATTAACTCCATGCCACATAAGCAAAATTGTCTTGGAATGTGTTATGTTACTACCTAAGTTACTCCCACTATGACTAGCCTCAGTGCCACAGGATCAACATGCACAAAAATTAGAATTATTATTCTCAGGATGCACACGATCAACACATTTGTCGCACTTTCACATAGATAATACTACCAAGTTTGAATTGTTTGTTATGGTTGCTGTCCTCTGCATCATCATGCCGTGTTTCTCAGCTTGCAAGATTCAGAACCAACAAATAAGATTCAAATAATAAGTACATCAAAGATGCCTAATCATATCATTGATTCCCAGCTTGCAAGATTCAGAACCAACAAATAAGATTCAAACAATAAGTACAATAAAGATGCCTACACATCTCATTGATTCCCAGCTTGCAAGATTCAGAACCAACCCATTAGAGCCTTTTGATAAACTGAATATCGGGATTAAATCCATCTTGGCTAGCCGTGTCATACAATCCAAGAACTTGGCGAATGCTCTTGACCATCACAACATCTGTAATTGAGTATTCCTGTTTGCACAGATAAGAAAGAGCATGATTACTATAATAGTGGCACTAGTTGAAGCAACCGGTGTGAGGGGCCCTATACCGCCACGACTCGATGTGGTGAACCTGCAACTCCACTGGGATGAGGCCAGCCTAGAGTTCCATGATTCAATTCATGCGCCTTTTTTCTGCAGTTCATCTGAAATGAAGCAAAGATTGCATCATTCAGCTAGCAAGAAGTACTTGCTCTCATGAGCTGGCAGGTTCTTCTTTAGTAGTTGCACTAGAACTCAGCAACATTGAGGTTGGCTGTCCTGCTCATGTAAGGTGCAACTATAATTTGCTTATCCTTTTGTGTAGTTCCACTAAAATAAAGTGCCATTGTGGTGACAGTGACGGCTCATCTACAAAAGCTAATAAAATGTTGCATGAGATTACCAGCAGAATTTGATGGAGATTTTGGAAACTCCAATCACCATTTTGTGCAGTTCCACCAAAATTGAGAGATGTTGCCCATGTGACATTTTAGTTGAACTGCACAAGACACTCATTCCAAAAAAGTGTTTTGCGCAGTTCACCAAAAGGTCACAATAGCAACAAGGTGAAATGGATATCCCTATCTGCACAAAAAGATAGAAAGTAAACAGTTGCTGGTCAATAAGAATATACGAAACATACACGAAATGAAAAGAAGCATCTTAATTATGTTCATGTCAATCACGCAAGGAAAGTATAAATTTTAAAACGTCAGCAATGCTTCATGTTACCGGAAGCATTACGATCAACTATGACATTCGTCAAATATGGGATTACTTTAGTGGTGGCATTGCTTGTTTACCAGATACAGTAAATCAACAGCAGCTAAAGAGTTGGTTTAAGGGCATGGGACCGTGGGAACACTAGGTCACTCAGTAGCGTAAATAAGCAACTTACTTATCATACTGGGGAAAATAGCAGGAGTACCATTTGTTAACACAGTTTAATTGCATCATATCACTGGAGGCATTAGACTAACAATAACACTGGTTAGGCATGTCTTTAAGGTAACAGTGTGATCGCTTCATTTTACATGCGCCCTTACATTAACAACATCATAAGGTTGGTATAAGGACATGCGACAGTGGACACATCAACACAATGTACCTACAAGGAGGCATAAAGTGGTGATGCCAAGTTTGTTCATGCTTTGTGAGGGCAGCAAATCTAATCCTAGAGAACTGTTACTATGTGAGGGTAGCAAATCTAATCATGGAGACCTTTTACTATGTGAGGGCAACAAATCTAATCCTGGAGACCTTTTACAATGTGAGGGCAGCAAATCTAATCCTGGACATACTCTGTTGACTTGTCCACCAGTGGCCCCCTTTCTATCCTTTTTTCAACCAATAATATATATGTTCCTTATCCAGCTTGTACTGAGTTTTCCCATTATTTCCCTTTTCAACCAAGAGACATGTTGGGTATCCGGTCTCTACTACTTTCCCCCTGTTATTTCCTCTTTTGAATCAAGTCCTAGATTCATGCTACGACTTTCCCCCCTTTCATCATTGTTTGAACCAAGTCCTAGATTCGAATGCATGAAGTAGCTTTACCTCTAATAGTACTAGAACTTTATGTGGATTTGGAAGAGCTGATGGAAATAGAAAAAGATGCACATGCAGACACGTGGGGAGCCGGGGTAGTAGAGCAAGGCCGCTTTTGAAGAACTTGTACCTGAGGTTCGTCGGGATGTCGATGGCGGCAGGTCCGATCTGCGCACAATACGGCAGGGAGGAAGAAGGGTCGGAGGACCTCCCGAGCCAGCGCTGTGTCGGAGAAAATGGCACGGACAGAGGACCGGGCCCCGCCAGCAGCTATGGGTTTCCTCCCTCGGCGGCGATGACCGTGTGAATGATGCACCTTTTAGTCCTCTACACACACCGACCGAAGGGATCCGTCCGGATCTGTGACCAGCGGTGAGCAGAGAGAAAATGTCGCTACCGCTATCTTGTTTAGATCTGGAGAGGATGAGAGAATGAAGAGAGCAACCCTAGTAAAGCAAGCGCTCAGGCCCCTGCATACATATATAGTGGAGTGATTATGTTTTTCTCTCCACAGCAAGCGTTTCAATTTGTGTACGTGGCATTAAAGAAAAGAAACTCTCTATTTAAGGTGACTGATGTCTACTACACAACCTTATTCTTGTAGACGTTGTTGGGCCTGCAAGTGCACAGGTTTGTAGGACAGCAACAAATTTCCCTCAAGTGGATGACCTAAGGTTTATCAATCCGTAGGAGGCGTAGGATGAAGATGGTCTCTCTCAAACAACCCTGCAACCAAATAACAAAGAGTCTCTTGTGTCCCCAACACACCCAATATAATGGTAATTTGTATAGGTGCACTATTTCGGCGAAGAGATGGTGATACAAGTGCAAAATAGATGGTAGATAAAGGTATTTGTAATCTGAAATTATAAAAACAGAAAGGTAAATAATGATAAAAGTGAGCACAAACGGTATTGCAATGGTAGGAAACAAGGCCTAGGGTTCATACTTTCACTAGTGCAAGTTCTCTCAACAATAATAACATAGATACATCATATAACAATCCCTCAACATGCAACAAAGAGTCACTCCAAAGCAACTAATAGCGGAGAAAAAACGAAGAGATTATGGTAGGGTACAAAACCACCTCAAAGTTATTCTTTCAGATCAATCTATTCAAGAGTTCGTACTAGAATAACACCTTAAGACACAAATCAACCAAAACCCTAATGTCACCTAGATACTCCATTGTCACCTCAAGTATCCGTGGGCATGATTATACGATATCCATCACACAATCTCAGATTCATCTATTCAACCAACACAAAGTACTTCAAAGAGTGCGCCAAAGTTTCTACCAGAGAGTTAAGAACGTGTGCCAACCCCTATGCATAGGTTCATGGGCGGAACCCGCAAGTTGGTCACCAAAACATACATCAAGTGGCACATGATATCCCATTGTCACCACAGATAAGCACGACAAGACATACATCAAGTGTTCTCATAAAAGACTCAATCCGATAAGATAACTTCAAAGGGAAAACTCAATTCATCACAAGAGAGTAGAGGGGGAGAAACATCATAAGATCCAACTATAATAGCAAAGCTCGGATACATCAAGATCGTGGCATAGAGGTAACACGAGAGAGAACTCGAGAGAGAGAGAGAGAGAGATCAAACACATAGCTACTGGTACATACCCTCAGCCTCGAGGGTGAACTACTCCCTCCTCGTCATGGATAGCGCCAGGATGATGAAGATGGCCACCGGTGAAGGATCCCCCCTCCGGCAGGGTTCCGGGAAGGGCTCCTGAGAGGTTTCTGGTGGCTACAGAGGCTTGCAGTGGCGGAACTCCCGATCTATCTTGATATTCGATGTTTTTAGGGTACGTAGGCTTATATAGGCGAAAGAACTCAGTCGGGAGGTGCTCGAGGGGCCCATGAGACAGGGGGGCGTGCCCAGTAGGGGGCGCCCTCCTATCTCTTGGCCTCCTCGAGGGTCTTCTGACGTGAACTCCAAGTCTCCTGGGTGATATTCTTCCAAAAAATCACGTTGCCGAAGGTTTCATTCCGTTTGGACTCCGTTTGATATTCCTTTTCTTCGAAATACTGAAACTTGCAATAAAACAACAATATGGGCTGGGCCTTCGGTTAATAGGTTAGTCCCAAAAGTAATATAAAAGTGTATAATAAAGCCCGTAATCATTAAAAACAGAAAATAAAATAGCATGAATGCTTCATAAATTATAGATACGTTGGAGATGTATCAGCACCCCCAAGCTTAAATCCTACTCGTCCTCGAGTAGGTAAATGATAAAGAAAGAATTTATGAAGTGTGAATGCTAGATGTGCACAAGTTTGATCAATGATAATTTCAATCACCTTTACTAGCATTATTATATGTCATAACAGTAGTTCATCTCATAAAACTTTTCACAAACTAGTAACAAGCAATTCACATGTTAAAGCATAGACCATAAACTTTCTTGAAAACTAGCAAACTTCATTCTTAGTCATCAAACAATTGCAATTCATCTTACTTTAAGGAAGAGTCTATGTCAGAGCTTTGATTTAGCAAACTTCACATACTCAACTATCATATAGTCTTCTACAATTGCTAACACTCATGCAATACTTGTGGTTATGAAGTTTTAATCAGACACAGAGAAAGATTGGGGCTTATAATGTTGCCTCCAAACGTATTCACCTTTGGGTGATGTCAACAATAATAGTTCATGCTAACGTACATCCAATTGGATATATATATCAGGATCACCCTAACGGAAAGTGCTTGCCAACGGATAAAATTAAAAAGGGAAAGGTGAAGATCACGTTGACTCTTGCATAAAGTAAAAGACATAAAGTAAAAGATAGGCCCTTCACAGAGGGAAGCAGAGGTTGCCATGCACTTTTAGGGTTGGATACACAAAATCTTAATGCGAAAGAACATTACTTTATATTGCCCCTTGTATATGGACCTTTATTATGCAGTCCGTCGCTTTTATTGCTTCCATAACAGGATTGTACAAAGCTTATTTTCTCCACACTAATAAGTCATGCATATTTAGAGAGCAATTTTTATTGCTTGCACCGATGACAACTTACTTGAAGGATCTTACTCAATCCATAGGTAGGTATGGTGGACTCTCATGGCAAAACTGGGTTTAAGGATATTTGGAAGCACAAGTAGTATCTCTACTTGGTGCTAGGAATTTGGCTAGCATGAGGGGGAAAGGCAAGTTCAACATGTTTGAATGATCCATGACAATATATTTTAACTGAGATGTGAGAAAACATAACCCATTACGGTGTCTTCCTTGTCCAACATCAACTCTTTAGCATGTCACACATAATGAGTGCTCATAATTATGAAGGATGTCTATGATAATATATTTATATGTGAAATCTCTCTTCCTTCAATATTCTTTCATGAATTGTTCAAATGACCAATACAATGCTTGCTAACCGTCAATAAATTTACAACCTCTACTTATTAGATGTGAAGTCATTTCTACCCATGGGATAAGCAAATGAGACATATATAATTTCAGATTTATGACAATCAACTCATTCAACCATTTACTCAAAGTATATAAGTGAAGCACACGAGTAAATGAAAAACTGCTCCAAAAAGATATAAGTGAAGATCAATGAGTAGCTAAATAATTATGTAACTATGTGAAGACTCTCTCTCATTAAAGAATTTCAGATCTTGATATTTTATTCATACAGCAAGCAAAGCAAAACAAAATGACATTGCAAGGATAGCACAACTCATGTGAAGAAGCAAAAACTTAGGCTCAACCGATACTAACCGATGATTGTCGAAGAAGAAAGGTGGGATGCCTACCGGGGCATCCCCAAGCTTAGATGCTTGAGACTTCTTGAAATATTATCTTGGGGTGCCTTGGGCATCCCCAAGATTGAACTTTTGTGTCTCCTTAATTCCTCTCATATCATGGTTTCTCTTTTTATCAAAAGCTTCATTCACAACAAACTCAACAAGAACTCGTGAGATAGCTTAGTATAAACCAATGCAAAACCATATCATTTTCTACTGTAACAAATCACTAAAATTATTATTCAACATTGAATATTAAATGTCTCTGCATATTTAATACTCCTATCCTCAAATAGAATCATTAAACAAGCAAGCATATGCAAACAGTGCAACCATAACAGCAATCTGCCAAAACAGTACAGTCTATAAAGAATGCAAGAGTATCAATACTTCCCTAACTCCAAAAATTATGATAGAAACTTCGCACTGTAATAAATTTATCAGATCTTAATATGCAAAAAGATTCAACATTATACCATTCTCTGAATTTTCTAGGGAATTTTTGCAACAGCGGTAAACTTTCTGTTTTCAAACAGCAACATGTATACTAGCAAAATAAGCATGGCAAAGGCTATCCTTGACATATTTATTGAAACTAAAGATGCAAAACATTAATCTAAATAACAGCAAGCAAATACTAACAAAATATAATGATGCTCCAAGCAAAACACATATCATGTGGTGAATAAAAATATAGCTCCAAGTAAAGTTACCGATGAACAAAGACGAAAGAGGGGATGCCTTCCGGGGCATCCCCAAGCTTAGTTGCTTGGTTGTCCTTGAATATTACCTTGGGGTGCCTTGTGAATCCCCAATCTTAGGCTATTTCCACTACTTATTCCATAATCCATCGAATCTTTACCCAAAACTTGAAAACTTCAACCACACAAAACTCAAGACAAAACTCGTAAGCTCCATTAGTATAAGAAAATAAATCACCACTTAGGTACTGTAATGAAATCATTATAAATTCATATTGGTGTAATATCTACTGTATTCTAAATTCTCTATGGTTCATACCCTCCGATACTACTCATAGATTCATCAAAATAAGCAAACATCACAATGAAAACAGAATCTGTCAAAAACAGAACAGTCTGTAGTAATCTGTATCAAACGTATACTTATGGAAGCCCAAAAATTATTAAATAAATTGGTGGACCTGAGGAATTTTTATATTAATCATCTGCAAGAAGAATCAACCTCAAAGCACTCTTATGTAAAAAATGGCAGCTAATCTCGTGAGCGCTAAAGTTTCTGTTTTTTTACAGCATGATCATAAAGACTTCACCCAAGTCTTCCCAAAGGTTCTACTTGGCACTTTATTGAAACAAAAGCTATAAAAAATGATTACTACAGTATCATAATCATGTGTACACACAAAAACTGTAAGAATAAATATTGGGTTGTCTCCCAACAAGCGCTTTTCTTTAATGCCTTTCTAGCTAGGCATGATGATGGCAATGATGCTCACATAAAAGATAAGAATTGAAACATAATGGGAGCATCATGAAGCATATGACTAGCACATTTAAGTCTAACCCACTTCCTATGCATAGGGATTTTGTGAGAAAACAACTTATGGGAACAATAATCAACTAGCATAGGAAGGTAAAACAAGCATAACTTCAACATTTTAAGCACATAGAGAGGAAACTTGATATTATTGCAATTCCTACAACCATGTGTTCCTCCCTCATAATAATTTTCAGTATCATCATGAATGAATTCAACAATATAACCAGCACCTAAATCATTCTTTTCATAATCTACTAGCATAGAAAATTTACTACTCTCCACATAAGCAAAATTCTTCTCATTCGGAATGGTGGGAGTATCATAAGAGACTTGAACACTAAAAATTGTTTCCATATTAAAAGAGTAATGTTAAGAAAAATGGTAATCATAATCATGACAAGTTTTATAAATATAATCATCACTACTTTTTATTGCATAAGTTTCATCACAATAATCATCATAAGTAGCAACTTCGTTCTCATCATAATCGATTGAAACCTCTCCCAAGATAGTGGAATCACTAAATAAAGTTGACACTCTTCCAAATCCACTTTCATATTCATCACAATAAGATTCAATATCCTCCAAAATAGTGGGATCACTACTTCGTAAAGTTGACACTCTTCCAAACCCACTTTCATCAATATAATCATCATAAATAGGAGGCATGCTTTCATCATAATAAATATTCTCATCAAAACTTGGGGGACAAAAAATATCATATTCATCAAACATTGCATCCCCAAGCTTGTGGCTTTGCATATCATTAGCATCATGGGTATTCAAAGAATTCATACTAACAACATTGCAATCATGCTCATCATTCAAAGATTTAGTATCAAACATTCTAATGCGTTCTTCTTCTAGCACTTGAGCACAATTTTCCTTTCCATCATTCTCAAGAAAGATATTAAAAAGACGAAGCATATGACACAAACTCAAGTCCATTTTTTGGTAGTTTTCTTTTATAGACTAAACTAGTGATAAAACAAGAAACAAAAAGATTCGATTGCAAGATCTAAAGATATACCTTCAAGCACTCACCTCCCCGGCAACGGCGCCAGAAAAGAGCTTAGTTGATGGGGTGTGAGTGCCGTTTACCTTGCCTCCCCGGCAACGGTGCCAGAAAAGAGCTTGATGTCTACTACACAACCTTCTTCTTATATACGTTGTTGGGCCTGCAAGTGCACAGGTTTGTAGGACAGTAGCAAATTTCCCTCAAGTGGATGACCTAAGGTTTATCAATCCGTAGGAGGCATAAGATGAAGATGGTCTCTCTCGAACAACCCTGCAACCAAATAACAAAGAGTCTCTTGTGTCCCCAACACACCCAATACAATGGTAATTTGTATAGGTGCACTAGTTCAGCGAAGAGATGGTGATACAAGTGCAAAATAGATGGTAGATAAAGGTATTTGTAATCTGAAATTATAAAAACAGCAAGGTAACTAATGATAAAAGTGAGCACAAACGGTATTGCAATGGTAGGAAACAAGGCCTAGGGTTCATACTTTCACTAGTGCAAGTTCTCTCAACAATAATAACATGGATAGATCATATAAAAATCCCTCAACATGCAACGAAGAGTCACTCCAAAGCAACTAATAGCGAAGAACAAACGAAGAGATTATGGTAGGGTATGAAACCACCTCAAAGTTATTCTTTCGGATCAATCTATTCAAGAGTTCGTACTAGAATAACACCTTAAGACACAGATCAACCAAAACCCTAATGTCACCTAGATACTCCATTGTCACCTCAAGTATCCGTGGGCATGATTATACGATATGCATCACACAATCTCAGATTCATCTATTCAACCAACACAAAGTACTTCAAAGAGTGCCCCAAAGTTTCTACCGGAGAGTTAAGAACGTGTGCCAACCCCTATGCATAGGTTCATGGGCGGAACCCGCAAGTTGGTCACCAAAACATACATCAAGTGGCACATGATATCCCATTGTCACCACAGATAAGCACGACAAGACATACATCAAGTGTTCTCATAGAGGACTCAATCCGATAAGATGACTTCAAAGGGAAAACTCAATTCATCACAAGAGAGTAGAGGGGGAGAAACATCATAAGATCCAACTATAATAACAAAGCTCGGGATACATCAAGATCGTGCCATAGAGGGAACACGAGAGAGAACTCGAGAGAGAGAGATCAAACACATAGCTACTGGTACATACCCTCGGCCTCGAGGGTGAAGTACTCCCTCCTCGTCATGGATAGCGCCGGGATGATGAAGATGGCCACCGGTGAAGGATCCCCCCTCTGGCAGGGTGCCGGGAAGGGCTCCCGAGAGGTTTGTGGTGGCTACAGAGGCTTACGGTGGCAGAACTCCTGATCTATCTTGATATTCGATGTTTTTAGGGTACGTAGGCTTATATAGGCGAAAGAAGTCGGTCGGGAGGTGCTCGAGGGGCCCACGAGACAGGGGGCGCGCCCAGTAGGGGGGGGGGGCTCCTATCTCCTGGCCTCCTCGAAAGTCTTCTGACGTGAACTCCAAGTCTCTTGGGTGATGTTCTTCCAAAAAATCACGTTGCCGAAGGTTTCATTCCGTTTGGACTCTGTTTGATATTCCTTTTCTTCAAAATACAGAAACAGGCAATAAAACAACAATATGGGCTGGGCCTCCGGTTAATAGGTTAGTCCCAAAAGTAATATAAAAGTGTATAATATAGTCCGTAATCATTAAAAACAGAAAATAAAATAGCATGAATGCTTCATAAATTATAGATACGTTGGAGACGTATCAATGACTAACTGTACGACTCCTACTTACTACTAGTAGTACTAGTATTGTTCACTTGTGCTCCCCGGCCCTCCATTCATTGAACAACCCCACGGGTGAATAAACATGTAGTACTAGTATTTATATAGAACGAACAAGCTCGAACAATTTTCGCGTAGTTAAAAGTTGAGGGCGGGGATTTTCCCGGGCAGTACGTGCGACAGTTTTCGCGTAGGCGGTTTGACAGAGATGCGAGGAGGGTGAGGGAGTAGTGGATTCAACTTATTTACTGCTGGAAAGGTCGGGCTGTGCAATTTGACGGTGCGTTACTGCTGGAAAGACTTGTGATATGACTACTCACTACAGTCATGAATTACTGACGCTACGACCGGGGTGATGCCCCCTTCCGTTCCGCACTCTAATCTGGTGCATGACACGTCGACCCGGATGCTGGCTCTCCCACATGTCGGCGAAGTACATAGTAAGAAGGAGCAAAGAATCATGCGGTATATACTACTACTACTCATGTCGGAGGAGTGCGAACCACGGCAGCCCAGTGAACCAGCAGTGCGAACCACGACAACCTAGTGAACCAGTAGTAGAAAACAATGTGGTGATGTGGCCATAAAAACAATGTGCTACAGTCCAGACTGTAGCATGTAGAGTACTACTCCTCTTTGTTTGGATCACTGAGTTAGAGGTAGTTTGGGTTGAAATAGCCTAAAATTATCGAAACAGGAGGGGTTAGTTTGAGCTAGTTTGTTCTAACCAGCTAAAAAAAACTAGCCCGGTGGAGAGGTTCTAATTGGGTAAGTTATCCTTGGGCCCACTAAAAGAGAAGTAAAAAAAATCTCCCCTGCCCGCACCAAATCGCTCCCTCCGCCCTCCCCTCGCACGACTCCTCTCTGTTCCCCATCGGGCTGCCCGCCCAAGCGTCGCTCTACCGCTCACCCTCTCTCTCTCCTTCGGCCGCCCTCTCCCTCCGGCCTCCGCCGCCCTCCTCCGGCCTCCGAAGGTCGCCCCGCTCCTGCTTCACCGACCCTTTTTCTCCCTCTGTCATGCGCGGTGACGGCGCATCTACCAGGGAGGTCGCGAGAGGGGTGAGTTTGTTCATTCCTTCTCTGTCTCATAGCCATATCATTGATCTTGCTCGCTCTAGCACTAATTCTGATTTGGAAAAGTAGATCCTGATCAAACTTGGTATAGATTTGTGGTGCATGCATGGAATTGTTTGATGCTGCTTGAGGAGGTAATAAATCTTTCTAGAGGCCCAAAGATTCAGTTCACCTTTCTATGTATTTCAGTTTAAGGCTTGCATCATTTCTAGAGGCCCAAAGATTCAGTTCACCTTTCTAGGTATTTCAGTTTCAGGCTTGCATTATTTCTAGAGGCCCAAAGATTTAGTTCACCTTTCTAGGTATTTTAGTTTCAGGCTTGCATTATTTCTAGAGGCCCAAAGATTCAGCTCACCTTTCTAGGTATTTTAGTTTCAGGCTTGCATTATTTCTAGAGGCCCAAAGATTCAGTTCACCTTTCTAGGTATTTCAGTTTCAGGCTTGCATTATTTCTAGAGGCCCAAATATTAAGTTCGCAGTCGTCGGCAAGTGGCCCTGCTACCCATGCCAGTGTCGGCCTCAACTCGCAAGCGCCAGCATCGCAGGGGTTCCCGGGGCTTGGGCTCTACAGAGCCTTCCTCCAGAGCGACGATGATGAGCTCCTCCCTGATACGTCTCCAACTTATCTACAATTTTTGATTGTTCCATGCTATTATATTACCCGCTTTGGATGTTTATGGGCTTTAATTTACACTTTTATATCATTTTTGGGACTAACCTACTAGCCGGAGGCCCAGCCCGAATTGCTGTTTTTTTGCCTATTTCAGTGTTTCGAAGAAAAGGAATATCAAACGGAGTCCAAACGGAATGAAACCTTTAGGAGCGATCTTTTTGGAACAAATGCAATCCAGGAGACTGGAAGTGGACGTCAAGAAGCAGTCGAGGCGGCCATGAGGCAGGAGGGCATGCCCTAGGGGGTTGGGCGTGCCCCCCACCCTCGTGGGTCCCTCATGGCTCAATCGACCCACCTCCTTTGCCTATATATATCCACATATCCTGAAAATATCCAGGAGCACCACGAAAAACTATTTCCACCACCGCAACCTTCTGTATCCGTGAGATCCCATCTGGATCCTTCGCCGGCGCTCCACCGGAGGGGGAATCGACCATGGAGGGCCTCTACATCATCTCCAAGGCCTCTCCGATGAGTTGTGAGTAGTTTACCACAGGCCTTCGGGTCCATAGTTATTAGCTAGATGTCTTCTTCTCTCTCTTTGAATCTCAATACAAAGTTCTCCTCGATCTTCTTGGAGATATATTCGATGTAACTCTTTTTGCGGTGTGCTTGTCGAGATCCAATGAATTGTGGGTTTATGATCAGGTTTATCTATGAGAAATATTTGAATCTCCTCTGAATTCTTTTATGTATGATTGGTTATCTTTGCAAGTCCCTTCGAATTATCAGTTTGGTTTGGCCTACTAGATTGATCTCTCTTGCAATGGGAGAAGTGCTTAGCTTTGGGTTCAATCTTGCGGTGTCCTTTCCCAATGACAGCAGGGGCAGCAAGGCACGTATTGTGTTGTTGCCATCGAGGATAAAAAGATTGGGTTTATATCATATTGCTTGAGTTTATCCCTCTACATCATGTCATCTTGCTTAATGTGTTACTCTGTTCTTATGAACTTAATACTCTAGATGCAGGCAGGAGTCGATCGATGTGTGGAGTAATAGTAGTAGATGCAGAATCGTTTTGGTCTACTTATTGCGGAAGTGATGCCTATACACGATCATGCCTAGATAATCTCATAACTATGCACTTTTCTATCAATTGCTCGACAGTAATTTGTTCACCCATCGTAATACTTATGCTATCTTGAGAGAAGCCACTAGTGAAACCTATGCCCCCCGGGTCTATCTTTTATCATATAAGTTTCCAATCTACTTTTATTTGCAATCTTTACTTTCCAATCTATATCATAAAAATACCAAAAATATTTATCTTATCTTATTATCTCTATCAGATCTCACTTTCGCAAGTTACCGTGAAGGGATTGACAACCCCTTTATCGCGTTGGTTGCGAGCTTCTTCTTTGTTTGTGTAGGTATGAGGGACTTTTGAGGAGCCTCCTACTGGATTGATACCTTGGTTCTCAAAACTGAGGGAAATACTTACCCTACTTTGTTGCATCACCCTTTCCTCTTCAAGGGAAAACCAACGCAGTGCTCAAGAGGTAGCAAGAAGGATTTCTGGCACCGTTGCCGGGGAGGTCTTCGGTCAAGTCAAGACATACCAAGTACCCATCACAAACTCATCTCCCTCGCATTACATTATTTGCCATTTGCCTCTCGTTTTCCTCTCCCCCACTTCACCCTTGCCATTTTATTCGCCCTCTCTTTTCCGTTCGCTTTTTTTTCCGCCCGCCACTTGTGTGCTCGTGTGTTAGATCGTTTATCTCGTCGTCATGGCTAGCTCAGTTTTCATCCCTTTGTCTCCCTACTTTGAAGTCCCTCACTTCAAACAAAGACAAGTTGAAAATTTAAAAGATGCTTGGTTTAGGATGTTAGAATCCTATCGTAGTTGCAATATAGAAGGATATTTCAAAATTTTACTTCGCAATTTTTATGTTAGGCTAACCATATCCCATAGACAACTCCTTAATTTTGCCGCCAAAGGGAGGTTTATTGAAATTGACTCTAGCTTTGCTTATGAAATTATAGAGGGGATATTAGGAGTAGTCCCAATACAAAAGGGATCACCCCTTACTCAAGAAGGAACCCAAATTCTAGAGAAATTATGTGAATTGCAAAAATTTGTTGAACCTCTTAAAAATGTTGATGGAAATCTCAACCGCATGAATACTTTGATTACACTTAGCAATAAGCGGTTGGATGCTCTAGATCAAAAGATCTCTAAGCACGAAGGAAAACGTAAGGAGCCTCCCGGATCCAAGCATAACTCCATTAAAAAGACGAATACCAAAGATGGCAATACTTAGATCTATTCTTGCATTTACGCCTAGCTAGGGGCGTTAAACGATAGTGCTTGTTGGGAGGCAACCCAATTTTATTTTTGTTCCTTGCTTTTTGCTTCTGTTTAGTAATAAATAATTCATATAGCCTCTTTTTAGATGTGGTTTTATGTTTTAATTAGTGTTTGTGCCAAGTAGAACCTATAGGATCATCTTGGGTGATAGTTAATTTGATTTTGCTGAAAACAGAAACTTTTTTGCGCACGAGAATAATTTTAATAAATCACAGGAACGTGGTTTTTAGTTGATTATTTTTGCAGTAGATCAGTAGACAAATTTCCTAGGACTTCCTATTTTGGTAGGATTTTTAGATGTCCAGAAGTATTCCAAAGTTACGGTTTGCTACAGACTGTTCTGTTTCTGACAGATTCTGTTTTTCGTGTGTTGTTTGCATATTTTGATGAATCTATGGCTAGTATCGGGGGGTATGAACCATAGAGAAGTTGGAATACAGTAGTTTTAACACCAATATAAATAAAGAATGAGTTCATTATAGTACCTTAAGTTATGGTTTTTCTTTCTTGCACTAACGGAGCTTATGAGATTTCCTGTTGACTTCTGTGTTGTGAAGTTTTCAAGTTTTAGGTAAAGATTTGATGGACTATGGAATAAGGAGTGGAAAGAACCTAAGCTTGGGGATGCCCATGGAACCCCAAGATAATTCAAGGACAACCAAAATCCTAAGCTTGGGGATGCCCCGGAAGGCATCCCCTCTTTCGTCTTCGTCTATCGGTAACTTTACTTGGAGCTATATTTTTATTCGCCACATGATATGTGTTTTGCTTGGAGCGTCTTGTATGATATGAGTCTTTGCTTTTTAGTCTACCACAATAATCCTTGCTGTAAACACCTTTTGGGAGAGACACACATGATTTGAAATTTATTAGAATACTCTATGTGCTTCACTTTTATCTTTTGAGCTATATAATTTTTGCTCTAGTGCTTCACTTATATCTTTTTAGAGCACGGCGGTGGCTTAATTTTGTAGAATTTATTGATCTCTCATGCTTCACTTATATTATTTTGAGATTATTTTAGAACAGCATGGTATTTTCTATGGTTATAAAGTTGGTCCTAATATGATGGGCATCCAAGTTGGGTATAATAAAAACTATCATAGAAAGTGCATTAAACACTATGATCAATTTGATGCTTGATAATTGTTTTGAGATATAAAGGTGGTAATGTTAGAGTCATGCTAGTTGGGTAATTATGAAATTGAGAAATACTTGTGTTAAGGTTGGCAAGTCCTGTAGCGTGCACGTATGGTAAAAGTTGTGTGACAAATTTGTTGCATAGGGTGCTCTTTTAATTGTCTTCCTTATGTGTGGAGGTCGGGATCGCGCGATGGTTAACTCCTACCAACCCTTCCCCTAGGAGCATGTGTAGTAGTACTTTGCTTCGAGGGAAAGTATACTTTTGCAATAAGTATATGAATTCTTTATGAGTAATGTGAGTCCATGGATTATACACACTCTCACCTTTCCACCATTGAGGGAGTCCTGGATTAGGGGGTATCCGGACTGCCAGACTATATACATCATCCGGACTATTGAAGCGTGAAGATACAAGACTCAAGACTTCGGCCCGTGTCCGGATGGGACTCTCCTTTGCGTGGAAGACAAGCTTGGCGATCCGGATATTATATTTCCTTCCTTGTAACCGACTCCATGTAAACCCTAACCCTCTCCGTTGTCTATATAAACCGGAGAGGATGGTCCTTAGAAGGCCGATCACAATTACAATCATACCATCATAGGATAGCTCTTAGGGTTTAGCCTCTACAATCTCGTGGTAGATCTACTCGTGTACTACTCATATCTTCAATATCAATCAAGCAGGAAGTAGGGTTTTACCTCCATTGAGAGGGCCCGAACCTGGGTAAACATTGTGTCCCTTGCTTCTTGTTACCATCAGCCTAAGACGCATAGATCGGTACCCCTACCCAAGATCCACCGGTTTTGACACTAACATTGGTGCTTTCATTGAGAGTTCCTCTGTGTCGTCGCTTCAAGGCTTGATGGCGTCTTCAATGGTCAACAACACGGTCCAGGGCGAGACTTTTCTCCCCGGACAGATCTTTGTGTTCGGCGGCTTCGCACTGTGGGCCAATTCGCTTGGTCATCTGTAGCAGATCGACAACTACGCCCCTGGCCACCAGATCAGGTTCAGAAACATGAACTACACGGCGGATATTCACGGAGACTTGATCTTCGACAGATTCGGGCCGGTGCCAGGAGCGCCAGACAGTCACGATGAGCACGGCCTAGACCTGCTGTCAGACAATGCTCAGAACATCATCCCTGCAGCAGCCCCAGATCTAAATCCGGAGCAGGTTGCGTTACCCAAGGACGAAGGGGTGGACCCCGCCCCGCAGGCCGCACACTCATCGGCGGTGGAGCCGAACACAGGTCACATCTCTGTGGAGGCCTGTATTCCCGGGTCCCTGGACTCGTATCCGGTCGTTGGTCCCGGTCCGCACACTCTCGAGCCAGTTGAGCCAGGTTGGGCTCCGGTAATGGAGTTTACCGCTGTGGACATCTTTCAGCACTCGCCCTTTGGCGACATGCTGAACTCATTAAAGTCTCTCTCTTCGTCAGGAGGCTCCGGGCCGAACTATGTCTGGCCTAAGTGGGAAGCAGGTGACGAAGGAATTCGCTGCCCACCCTCCACCCACTACATTGCCACGGTCGATGATTTAACTGACGTGCTTAACTTCGACTACGAAGACATCGATGGTATGGACGACGATGCGGAAGACTTACAGGAGCCACCGCTCACAGGGCGGTGGACAACCACCTCTTTATACGATATATATATGGTGGATACTCCAAAGGAAACTAATGGCGATGAGGCAACAGAGGACAACCCCTTAGAGGGAAAAGCAAAGCATGGGCGTCTTCGGCGCCACTCCAAGCCCTGCCACATCAATGCCGGCCCCGGAGATGAAAGCAATCCAGATGGTGTCGAAGAGGAATACAACCCTAATCAGCCTACCTTCAAGAAGACCGGATAGGCCATGGTGGGATACTTGGAGAGGGACGACTATATACCCCCCTCCGAAGACGAGGTAAGCCTCGGCAATGACGAATTTAGCGTGCCTGAAGATCCAATGGACCAAATTCGCTTCAAGCGACGACTCATGGCCACGACAAGGAGCTTGCAAAGGAAGCAAGAGCAACTTAAAATCAACCAGGATTTGCTAATGGATAGGTGGACCAAGATCTTGGCAACCGAAAAGTATGGACTCGACCGCCCTAACAAAGGGCATACGCGGCACAACTGGCTACATCAACCTAAGTAGGCGATCCAAAGGCACACAACCCGACATCTGCACACCACTACAGTCCAAGACAGCAAGAAGGATACACGAAGAGGCATCCTCAAGCCTCGGTGCAACGGCCATAAACATCAAGTCAGGGAAGCTGGTGTCAAGTTCAGCAACTCCCAGTCCGGCCAATGGACAAAAAACAGCTTAAGCCTATTTGGCCCGAGCCACAAACTCGATCAACTGTGTGAAATTCACGGTACTCCAAGAAGGGCGGCAAAACATAGCAATACAGAATGCTGGATCTTCAAAACAAAGCGACCGGTCGTGTGCCGGAAACAATGAAGGGAGGAATCCAGTCAAGAGACCCCCCAGGGCACAACAGCACGGACGATCGTCCCCTATCATACAAACCACGACAACTCAATTGCCGTACCCCTAGACCTAGTAGTCCAGGGGCTCCATAACACATAAAGCCCCCGCGGGTATAAATCTATAAATAAACACCTTCTATAAGGTGTCTGGTGCAAAGGCCAAGTTCATTGGCCCACCGCTCTAACGATTGTTCTCCGATAACCAAAAAATGCCATGCCATTGGTGCACTCCCCTCATACGGTAACCCATCGTATGCTAATGGGATGAACTACGTTGACTAGATTCAACGGGGTAAACCATTAGCCCAACGCCGGTGATATACTCACGCCTACATACAAGGCCGAAACCCCGCCCTTAGAGCGGAAATCATACAGCTGCCGGAGTAGCAAGTCGTGCACGCCTATCAATATTTTGATACGACAGCCACCTATCCGGACACCCACGGAGGAATCCGGGCTACTTCCCAGTATAGCGGCTGGGATCACCAGGATCCGATCAGGAACCTTTAGACCAACCACGGGAGGACGTTCCGCTGCCTCTGAGCATTTACCTTCACAAACTAACTTTTATGCAGAACAGGATTGGTGGCGTGGAATCGGCCCAGGACAGGACCACCCAGGTAGAAGGCAGTTAGGATTCACCTTCAATCCATTCACAGCCCCCTCCAGTCCGACCATCACAGGTTCCGCCAAAAAACCATTCCTTTTTCATAATCATAAATCGCACTCATATGCATAGACATATCATCCTACCACAATGCATAGACTTAAATAACACGTACCGGCCGTCGTTTATCATCGATGCCTCTTTGCCACAAAATGGCAGCCACGTTTCGTGTTACGCCCGGTTATGCCAGGGGCTTCACAGCACGGCACTAAAGTCCGACCACCTTTTCGGTCGCTCGGCGCCCCGAACTTATAGCACTATATGCATCAGCTCCGAATCATGTCTTGGGTCATTGGTTGGGTTTGCCCGGCTCCCATGTTTTGGTACCTTACGTTCCGTTCTGTAGGCTAAGGTAGCGATGGGAGAACTACTGCGATTGTGTCCCGGTTTTGCCGGACGAGCACCTCAGTAGAGAAATCCGAAAACCGACTGTCATGATGCAGCGAGAGCTGGTCAGCTGCTCGAGAGGTTGTAAAATCCTTAAAGATTTATTCCGCATAACGCCACTATAAAATGCAGATTGCGAACAATCGGTCTTTCGATCAGGCGCCGATAGAGCTCCTAGTTCGGCCTTCCGAACACTAGGGGCTGCGCCGACCATACTCGAATTGCTATGGCTAAGTGAGAGTAGTAAAGCCATATATAGTCTGATTGCCTGGTTCGTGGTGAGAAACACCTCCTTAAAAGGACTCAACCATGGGATAAAGATTGTTCAGAAATACCCCGAACACCCCCGTACTTCTCATGTGGGGGCTGAAGCCGATGACTGGCCAACTCTCAGAATTTACATACAATAAACAGCCGCGCGGGAAGAACATATGTTCACACGAAATAGGCAATACATAATAAAGGTGCCATTATCCCACATTACAATTATTGGCAAGAATGCCCTCAGGGAAATATAATGTATTTGGTGCACTTATCCGCCGCCAGGCGGCCCCCCTTCAGTACACCTTCATAGTACAGTTCGGGCTTGCAATGCTCCTTACCCTCCGGTGGCCCCTCAGTTATCAGCTTCTCCGCATCAAGCTTCCCCCAATGCACTTTCACATGGGCAAGCGCCATGCGCGCACCTTCTATACAGACTGGTCGCTTGATAGAATCAAGCCGAGCACACGCGCCCACAATCCGCTTCACGAGTCCAAAGTAACTGCTTGGAATTGGCTCTGCAGGCCACAGCCGGATAACCAAGTCCTTCATGGCTAGTTCAGCCGCCTGGTGCAGTTCGACCAGCTGCTTCAGCTGATCGATAAAAGGCATCGGATAGTTCGGCGCCAAACACTGCGACCAAAAGTTCCTCCCTGCAGACTCCCTCTCCTCGGTCCGGTAAAATTGGGCAGCATCTGATATGCTACGAGGCAGATCCGCAAACGCCCCTGTAAAATCAAGAATTTAGCTTGCCGCTTAGAGTTCTCCACACTATAACGTAATAATGGCCATAGATACAATTGGCCTTACCAGCCGCAACTTTTCGGGCCTCCTGAATGTGCCGTACAGCACCTCGGGCTTCTTCCCGAGCATCTTCCACGGCTTGGAGAGCTCGGGCAAGTTCAGATTCTTTCCCTACTAGACTTTGCTCCAAGCTCTCGCTTTTTGTCGCAGCCTCCTGGAGCTCCCGCTCAGCTGTGATGACCCTGGCCTCGTGTTTTTCACGAAGCGCTTGTTTGGCGGAAGCCCTCTCGTGGGCATCTGCCACTGCCTTCTTCAGCACCTCATATTCGGCACTCGCTCCTAGGGCGTATAACATAAATACTTTTCAATAGGCACAATTACTCACTCGTGCCTAATGCAAGACAATGTTTAAACATACCTTGCTTCTCCTCTAATTGCTTCCTCACACGGCCAAGTTCTTCCTCAGCCCGTGCCAGGCTCTGCTTCAGTACGGACACTTCCGCCTGATATGCGGCCGTCTTCTCCGCAGACGCCTGTTTTGAAACAAAGAGGTACACGTCATTAAGAAGAGTTCACACGAAAAGAGGAGTTGATCCCCTGCCCGCCTCTCTATCTTTCGCCGGACAGTGTATCAGGGGCTACTACTCATATTATGATGATTCCTCAAAGTTTCCTTAGAAACCATACCTCAAAAGCCTTTATAAGGCCAAGGCAGGACTCATTCAACCCGCTTTTGGCAGACTGAATCTTTCCAACCACCGCACCCATAAGGGTCCGATGTTCATCGATGATAGACGCATTCTTCAACGCTGTCGATAGACCGCCCGACAGCTCTGCATAGACAGAGGTTGCCGGCGGAGTAGGCAAACCTCCCTCCTTGAAGGGTGGCCGCTCGCCCGATCCTGGAGCCTTAGTAGTCTCCAGGACCTTATCCGGCTTGGGGTCTCCTCGAGACGACACCTCGGTGTCGTGCCTGGACTCCGGAAAATGAGCCTCCGGAGGCGTCTCGCTCGCCACAGCATCCGAACTCAACGAATCCTCTGATGATGACTGTCCGGCAGGAGATCTCACCGGGCTGTACGAGATATGGCGACAGTTAAAACTACTATACTCAAACGACCCTGAATGCATAGGCGCATTAGGGATTCGGTTACTTACGATTTTTCCAGGGGCTGGGCCCTCGGATCCCACTCCAGGCCGCTGTCGGTAGCCGGGGCGGGTGCCTTTGGATGGGAACCTTTCCCCCTCTTGGGCGATTCGGCCCCCAGGGACGGGGAAGCTGCGTGTTTCTTCCCATCTACAGAGTAAGGCTCGCCCTCCTCTGCTTCCTCCTCTTCGTCTTCGGAGGAAGGAGCGTCGCTGGTGTCTTCGGATTTGGCGTCCGAAGTCTCGTGGCGACGGAGGCCACTCCGGGTCTTCGTGACCTTCTTGGAGTCCTCCTTCTTTGGCGCCTCGTAAGGCGCGAGGACCAGCATCTTCGTTATAAGAGGTCCGACCGGTTCCTATGGCAGTGGGGCCAGACAATGCATCCGCTCCACCTTCTTAATCCATCCCTGGGGTCACGATGAAACACGATTAAAATGTCTCCCTCATGACATGCCAACTGAAGCATGGATAGACAGAGCGTGACTGTAACTTACTAGGCTTGGAGAATGGGATAATTGATACCCCCGATCCCGAGCAGAGTCCGGCCATGATTTGCCGGACTTGAAGAGCACCTTCCAGATATCCTTGTGGGAGGAGTCATCAAGGTCCTGAAGGGTCTGGTGCTCGGTTGGGTCGAACTCCCACAAAGTGCAGGCTCGACGCTGACAAGGTAGAACCAGGCGAACTAGCATCACGTGGACTACGTCGACGAGTTTGACGTCCTTGTCAACTGCGCTACGAACGCGTGTCTAGAGCAGTGATAGCTCATCGGACGAGGACCAGTTCGGGCCCTTCTTGGGCCAGGACGTGAGCCATAGTGGAGCTCCAGATCTGAACTCAGGAGCTGCATCCCACTTTTTGCTGCGTGGTTCGGTGATATAAAACCACTACTGCTGCCACTCCTTGACGGAGTCGTTGAAAGTGCCCTTCGGCCAAACGACCTTGGGCATCTTGCTCACCATGGCACCGCCGCACTCGGCGTTTTCGCCACTTACCACCTTGGGCTTCACATTGAAAATCTGCAGCCACAGGCCGAAGTGAGGCGGAATCCGGAGAAAGGCCTCGCACACGACGATGAACATCGAGATATTGAGAAAAGAGTTGGGGGAAAGATCATGAAAATCGATCCCATAGTAATACATAACTCCACGGACAAATGGGTGGAGGGGAAACCCGAGCCCGCGGACAAAATGGGGAAGGAACACGACTCTCTCGTGAGGCTCCGGAGTAGGGACGACCTGTCCGCCGGTGGGAGACTGTTACCAATCTTCTTGGCCAGATACCCTGCTTCTCGGAGCTTCTTGGTATCCTTCTCCCGGACGGTAGAGGCCATCCATCTGCCTCCTGCTCCGGATCCGGACATCTTTGTAAAACTTCTCTTTGATGGAAAAGAAGAAGCCTTGGGCGTTAGGGCTCGAGCATAGGGGAATGAGTTAGCGGAAGGAGAAGGCGTGTGTAAAGAGGAAGGGACCTTATATCTTTATAAGGGATGGTAAAAGCTTTTTGCGCCTCCCCACTTGCCTGGTGGAACCCTCTCACCTCCCACTCGCCGCGTTTAGCGGTGCAGTTGGATTACCCATACCTGTATTGATGAGAATCCCGTGATAAGGGGACATGATCTCCGCTTTGACAAGATGTGTCAAGGAAACCGCCCCGCGACACGCGATGTGGCTGGTTGTGGGAAAAACCGTTCGAATAATGACCTGACTGTAATGGCATATCACGTTGTCTAAAAATCGTCAGCTGAAGTATCATTCTCTCTACGGTGGTATGTGAAGATCATTTTGTAGATCCGGACACGGTCTGCGTGTACGATAATAACCTTGGAGTATTCGGAGAAGGAACCCACCTTGCAATGCCGAAGACAAGACTGCGCGCCGGACTCATCGTCATTGAAGCTTGGTTCAGGGGCTATTGAGGGAGTCCTAGATTAGGGCGTATCCGGACTGCTGGACTATATACATCGTCCGGACTAGTGAAGCGTGAAGATACAAGACTCAAGACTTCGGCCCGTGTCCGGATGGGAGTCTCCTTTGCGTGGAAGACAAGCTTGGTGATCCGGATATTATGTTTCCTTCCTTGTAACCGACTCCATGTAAACCCTAGCCCTCTCCGGTGTCTATATAAACCGGAGAGGATGGTCCTTAGAAGGCTGATCACAATTACAATCATACCATCATAGGATAGCTCTTAGGGTTTAGCCTCTACGACCTCGTGGTAGATCTACTCTTGTACTACTCATATCTTCAATATCAATCAAGCAGGAAGTAGGGTTTTACCTCCATCGAGAGGGCCCGAACCTGGGTAAACATTGTGTCCCTTGCTTCCTATTACCATCAGCCTAAGATGCACAGATTGGGACCCCTACCCGAGATCCGCCGGTTTTGACACCGAAAACCATTGCTAGCCTCTATTATGCCGCGCAACTTTCGCCGGTATCATGCACCCACCATTTACCTTCCTCAAAACAGCCACCATACCTACCTATTATGGCATTTCCATAGCCATTCCGAGATATATTGCCATGCAACTTTCCACTATTCCGTTTATTATGACATGCCCCATCATTGTCATATTGCTCTTTGCATGATCATGTAGTTGCCATATTTGTGGCAAGGCCACCTCCATAATTTTTCATACATGTCACTTTTGGTTCATTGCATATCCCGGTACACCGCCGGAGGCATTCATGTAGAGTCATACTTGTTCTAAGTATTGAGTTGTAATTCTTGAGTTGTAAATCAATAAAAGTGTGATGATATTCATTATTAGAGCATTGTCCCAAGTGAGGAAAGGATGATGAAGACTATGATTCCCCCACAAGTCGGGATGAGACTTCGGACTTTATAAAAAAATAAAAGAGGCCAAAGAAGCCCACCAAATAAAAAAATGAGAGAAAAGAGAGACATAACAATGTTACTATCTTTTTTCCACACTTGTGCTTCAAAGTAGCACCATGATCTTCATGATAGAGAGTCTCCTATGTTGTCACTTTCATATACTAGTGGGAATTTTTCATTATAGAACTTGGCTTGTATATTCCAATGATGGGATTCCTCAAAATGCCCTAGGTTTTCATGAGCAAGCAAGTTGGATGCACACCCACTTAGTTTCTTTTTATGAGCTTTCATACATTTATAGCTCTAGTGCATCCGTTGCATGGCAATCCCTACTCACTCACATTGATATCTATTAATGGGCATCTCCATAGCCCGTTGATACGCCTAGTTGATGTGAGACTATATCCTCCCTTTTTGTCTTCACAACCACACCTATTCCACATATAGTGCTATGTCCATGGCTTGCGCTCATGTATTGCGTAAGAGTTGAAAAAGCTGAAGCGCGTTAAAAAGTATGAACCAATTTCTTGGCTAGAACCGGGGTTGTGCATGATGGGAGTATTTTTTGTGATGAAAATGAAGCATGGCCTAACTATATGATTTTGTAGGGATGAGCTTTCTTTGGCTATGCTATTTTGATAAGACATGATTACTTGTTAGTATGCTTGAAGTATTACTATTTTTATGTTTTATGAGCTTTTATCTTGAATCATTTGGATCTGAACATTCATGCCACAATAAAGAAAATTACATTGAGAATTATACTAGGTAGCATTCCACATCAAAAATTCTGTTTTTATCATTTACCTACTCGAGGACGAGCAGGAATTAAGCTTGGGGATGCTTGATACGTCTCCAATGTATCTATAATTTTTGATTGTTCCATGCTATTATATTACCCGTTTTGGATGTTTATGGGCTTTACTTTACACTTTTATATCATTTTTGGGACTAACCTACTAACCAGAGGCCCAGCCCGAATTGCTGTTTTTTTGCCTATTTCAGTGTTTCGAAGAAAAGGAATATAAAACGGAGTCCTAACGGAATGAAACCTTCGGGAGCGATCTTTTTGGAACAAACGCAATCCAGGAGACTTGGAGTGGATGTCAAGAAGCAGCCAAGGTGGCCACGAGGCAGGAGGGCGCGCCCTAGGGGGTTGGGCGCACCCCCCACCCTCGTGGGCCCCTCGTGGCTCAACCGACCTACCTCCTTCGCCAATATATATCCACGTACCCCGAAAACATCCAGGAGCACCACGAAAAATTATTTCCACCACCGCAACCTTCTGTATCCGCGAGATCCCATCTTGGAGCCTTCGCTGGCGCTCCGCCGGAGGGGGAATCGACCACGGAGGGCCTCTACATCATCTCCAAGGCTTCTCCGATGAGTTGTGAGTAGTTTACCACAGACCTTCGGCTCAATAGTTATTAGCTAGATGGCTTCTTCTCTCTCTTTGAATCTCAATACAAAGTTCTCCTCAATCTTCTTGGAGATCTATTCGATGTAACTCTTTTTGAGGTGTGTTTGTTGAGATCCGATGAATTGTGGGTTTATGATCAAGTTTATCTATGAGAAAAATTTGAATCTCCCCTGGATTCTTTTATGTATGATTGGTTATCTTTGCAAGTCTCTTCGAATTATCAGTTTGGTTTGACCTACTAGATTGATCTTTCCTGCAATGGGAGAAGTGCTTAGCTTTGGGTTCAATCTTGCAGTGTCCTTTCCCAGTGACAGCAGGGCCATCGAGGATAAAAATATGGGGTTTATATCATATTTCTTGAGTTTATCCCTCTACATCATGTCATCTTGCTTAATGCACTACTCTGTTCTTATGAACTGAATACTCTAGATGTAGGCAAGAGTCAGTCGATGTGTGGTGTAATAGTAGTAGACGCAGAATCATTTCGGTCTACTTGTTGCGGACGTGATGCCTATATATATGATCATGCCTAGATAATCTCATAACTATGCACTTTTCTATCAATTGCTCGATAGTAATTTGTTCACCCATCGTAATACTTATGCTATCTTGAGTGAAGCCACTAGTGAAACCTATGCCCCCCGGGTCTATCTTTTATCATATAAGTTTCCAATATACTTTTGTTTGCAATCTTTACTTTCCAATCTATATCATAAAAATACCGAAAATATTTATCTTATCTTATTATCTCTATCAGATCTCACTTTTGCAAGTTACCGTGAAGGGATTGACAACCCCTTTATCGCATTGGTTGCGAGGTTCTTGTTTGTTTGTGTAGGTACGAGGGACTTTTGAGGAGCCTCCTACTAGATTGATACCTTGGTTCTCAAAACTGAGGGAAATACTTATGCTACTTTGCTGCATCACCCTTTCCTCTTCAAGGGAAAACCAATGCAGTGCTCAAGAGGTAGCACTCCCTGGGTGCGTGAGGGACTCCGGGCTCCCTCCCTGTCGTGAATGACTTCCGTGATGGTTTAGCTCATGCTTTGTTTCATGGAGTGTATTTTTTTGTGAAGCTTGATTGACGACTTGTATGTTTAAGTGGGATATCTCATTTGTATGGACAAAGTAAAATTTATCATGTTTTGCATGCTTGATTTGTAAAGATGGTTTGTTTATGTCAATTGTGAGAGGGAGGAGGCCACACAAGAGCCGGTCACTCCAAATCCGGTAGGAAATAGGGTCCAAAGTAGTCAAATGATTGAGAAAGAGCATTTATTGTCAATCTAACCCTCCATCCATACACCTCTTTGGTATAGAGTTAGTTCAGGGTTAGAATATAACTCTAACCTCTAACTGAGTTAGAGTTCTCCACGTCTCGGTTCATCGCCATCATACTTTCCCCATTCCTGTTTTTTCAGTATCCTGTGAATCAAAGAGGCCCTTTTTTGTGGGAAAAATCAAAGAGGCCCTTAGACTGGTTTAGGTCCGGCCATTTTTTATAAATGTGTTATGTCCAAAATTTAATGAACATGCTCCGGTTTCTACGAAAATAATCCGGTTTCATGTAGTAATTCATTTATTTACTTATTCTTCTGCGGGGGGTTTGCATGTAATTCGTGAGGTCTGAAATGTAAAGTACCCCAGCATATGCTCTGAGTCGTGCATGCACTACGACCCAGATGCTCTATGTCCCACATGTAGGCGAAAGGGAGCACGTGGAAATAGCCTAGGAGTACATATAGGAGGATAAATGCGTGAAAAAATATCTACGGTGAAGCCTAGCTGCAGTTCGAAAAGGAGATCTAAAGTGATGACAGCTAAGGTCGCACACACCCAACTAGTGGTACTAGACATACGACTATTTTTTCCCTAAAAAAGAGGTACGAGTGCTCAGTACTCCTATTCTATCAACACGAGTCCCATCTGACAGCAGCGTCCGTGCTACAGCTAGCTCTTCTCCCTCATTTCTCTCTTCTAATTCTCAACTCAGCCAACGCCCGGTGGGCGGGGTGGGGATTTGCCGATGGTCGGTTTGCTCAACTGCGGCCCCACCTCATAGTGAAAACGCTACGACTGGAATAAAAATGCCATATACTCCATCCGTTCCTAAATATAAGCCTTTTTAGATATTTCAAATGGAATACAACTTACGGATGTATGTAGACATATTTTAGAGTGTAGATTCACTCATTTTGCTTCGTATGTAGTCCCCTGCTGGAATCTCTAGAAAGACTTATATTTGGGAACGGAGGGAGTACTATACTAATAAAACATTAAGGCCATGAGGCGATGCAGTGTTGGTTACAGGAGGCAAGAAGAAGAGATGCATCCATCGATGACGTCCACCTCCTTGACTCAGGGCACCAGCCCACCGAACGACGGCTAAGTAGCAGCGGCTTTCGTGGCCAGGTCGATGTGCTTCTAAACAATGGCGTCCAAAGATTCAAGCCACTTGAAGATGGCCAACATCTTTCTGTCCTCGCTTGCCTTGTAGTGGCCTATGTAGACGATTTCCTCGTAGACATGGATGTGCATGTCGACGGTTTCTTGCATGGCAAGGCGCTGCGCGGAGAGCAAGGCCTCGAGGTGCACATTCTTTGTCGCGACCTATAGCACCTGCAGGGCCACAAGGGATTGAAAGAGTTCATCACCATGGAGGCCGATGAGGGTGGCAAGCAATGAGGAGCCTGGGCGTGCATGCTGGAGTAGTACGGTAAGGTCGTCCGCGCACTTCTTGACGGTGGTGAACTTGCGGATGGAGTTGACCATCATGTCGTCCATGCGAGAGGCGAAGCCGGCGTCGGCGAGGGCTATGATGCCGGCGGTCGCCAGCATCGTTTGGAAATGCTGCGTGATGCGGGGCCGCATGCCGGTGCCTTGGATGATTTGGCACAGTCGACTGCCGCTCGCGTCCATCACCTCCATAGGTGCTTGTGGCTTCTGGTCACTTGGTTTTGGATTGGAGTGAGCAGTGTTGCGCAGAGACTAGGAATAGATGGATTGGAGTGGTGGGGCGCCTTTCTATGAGAGTCCAAACTCTGTTGCATTCACATCATGCTGGCTCTATTCTACTTCTCCAATTAATTCCCTCTGCATATAATTGAGGATGCATCATTGACCGTTCAACGTCTCGGGAACCGCTACCCTCTCCCTCGTTGGCATTCAAGCACCTATGGAGACATTCCCGTCAACAATGAGGTGCCTATGGTGACTTCGTAAATTTCAAGAAGATAGTGTCGACTCAGTCTTTCGGAGGTGCTCATGGGGGTAGGGTGTGCATGTGTGCATTCATAGGGGTGAGTGTATGCACGTGTATATGAGCGCTTGCGTCTGTATTGTGTTAAAAAACATAAATGCGTGTCAAAAAGAGACTAGTCATTATACTCAACATTGTGCACCGCAACCAAGGCAGAGAGGAAAACGAGAGAACTAAGTATTTATTTACGGTGCAGATTCACTCATTTTGCTCCATTTGTACTCCGTCTCGGTGTAGTCTAGTCACTTGTTGAAATCTCTAGGAAGGCAAATACTCCTTTCAGGTTTACAGGGCTATACTAGCAAGTACTACAATAGTGGGCTAACATAGTAATTTTGTCTCATGCCAGAGCCTGGCTATATGCGTGCTCCAAGGTTCGCAACTACCACGTTCGGGTTGTGCTTGGCTCTTCGCCTCTTCAGGAAGACGAACAATGATGTTAATACTACTGTTTCTACAGTATCGAATCCACGGCTGCATGTCCGTCCACCGTGAGCGGGAGGGATAGCTTGTTGTAGTACTATAAGCAAAAGCATGCTCTCGTCTGCGAGCCACCACGCGCATGGGCGAGGGAGAAGGCGTGTAGTAGTAAAATAAAGCTTCTCCTCGTTGTACGAGTTGACACGACACATCATAGCACTGGCCGCACATGCTTGCCTCTAAACTTGGCTGAAAGACCCGCAATGTACAATATATTTGTTGCAACCTCTAACATTTACCCACCACAAATTAAAATATATATTCCTGTCTTGACCAGATGAGCGTGCAAACTACAATCACCATGATGACAGGTAGGGCCAGAAGATTATTTTAATAAAAAAAATCTTCGAGACGGCCACATAACATGTAGCCGACCCCAACGATTTAAGCTTACAAGCACGATACATGCTATCCTAGACTACTCTACACATGAAACTACCACACAAGCGTCTGGGATGCGCTTGGCTCTTCGCCTCTTTGGGAAGTCGAACAATGATGGAGTACTACTGCAGTGGAGGAGTACTACAGTATGCTTCTGGCCATCTGAGACTGATTGAACTGTTGCATGTCCACTGCGTGCGGGAGGGAGAGCGTGTAGCGAAAGCTTCTCCTAGTCCTGCCAGCCACCACACTCATGGGGGAGGGAGGGACGCAGCTTCATTGACTTACTGCTCATGCCTTTGCGTGTATGACAGGTGGGCCCAATAGGTGGGTGGCCCACCTGTCATACAACCAAAGGCAGGTGCAGTTAAGGCACCGGAGCTCAGTCCGCGAGGGAGAGGATAATCAAACTTCTCATTGTTGTATGAGTTAACGCAACACATCAAAACACTGCACTCAATATATTTCAATAATTTGCATTTACCAATGCATTAATTAAAACGCATGCATGCATGCCGTGACTCTCCTTTTGGTACTTGCATGTGTTGATTTAATGCACCTTGAAGTAGTATGAATATGTGACGGTAAAGCTTTGTAATGCCCTGGCCCTAAAGCGAGAGATGGTTGTGCACGAGGAGGGCGAGATCATGCAGACGGAACATGACTTGACGATGGAGCTCTCTATGGTCTCGATGGACCTCACCTTGCTCCACTGCCCCTTGTGCCTCCACCCCTTGAAGCCTCCAGTGTATGAGGTTCAAATACACCTCGTCCGTTCGGGTGATTGAGCAAGGTGCAGGTTTCTTGATTGATGTGCTGTTTGATTGATTTGTGCAGTGCAAGCGAGGGCACTTGGCCTGCGCAGACTACCGCGTTGAGCGCCCCAGGAACTGATGGTGGCTTTGACGTGCAGAACACGACGGTGGATGCCGTCCTCTCGTCGGTGAGGGTGGAGTGCCCGCATGAAGTCTGTGGGCTCTACGTCACTTACCACAAGCTCGCCGATCACCAGATTGTGTGTTTGCTCGCGCCCTGCAAATGCCCCGTGCCCATCTGCGGCTATGAAGGCCCGCCGCCGGTGCTCTCCCACCACATCAGCACCGTGCGTCACATGCCCATGGACATGATCCAATACGGCAAGGTGCTCCAGCTGCAAGTTTCACTGTCGGAGCCACGGCTCTTGCCGTTCGTGGAGGAGGACGGCTGCATTTTTTTCTTGGTCGGCGGCATGCTCGACATCGGTGCGCCTATCACCGTGTCGGTCATCTGCATTAGAGCAGGGGCGTCCCCGTTGCCGCACTACGTGGCCAAGTTGTGGGCGAACGGCCCGCTGGGGGAGCCCAAATGCAGGACCGACGCCGTCAAGGTGGAAATGGAGGTGACAAGCAGCAAGGATCCCGACGACGTCGCCGTGCAGGAGCTGACCTTCTTCACAGTTCCGCACAAGCTACTGGCCGGGGCTAAGCTCGTCTCCCTCCACATTCAGATTGACAAGCTCACATCCGAAATGTTTCTATAATGCCTTCTGTTTATCTTAGTAATAGGCTAATATAGGTGTTAGCTCGGTCTGCTTTAGCTTAAGACATGGTGGGTTTTGGTGGCGATGCAGCAATTACTTCGACATCAGATTAGTAATTTCCAACAGTCGAACGGATATTTTGTGTCTGTTGGATATAAAGTTCCTTTGGGTAAGAAGTACTTCTTGTCATCAAAATGGATAAAAGGATATGTATCTAGACGTACTTTAGTTCTAGATACGTCCATTTTTATCCATTTTGATAACCAGTATTTTCGGACGGAGGGAGCTTATATGCTTGTTTGTTCATGAAGTGTTTCATACTTGTGCGAGTTGACGCGACACATCAAAGTATAACTACTAGTAGTACTCCCTCTGATCCTAATTTCTCTGTGCATAAGTCGAGGCACAGATACCAAGCAAGGCCTGGTTGTGTTGGACAACTGACCCGACTGTGCACCAGGCAGACGAAGCTCGTGTCGTGTCGGTGTGCGGCCTGCACATTAACCAAAACCTCGCGCCTCCAGCTTAGCCTCCACATTTTAAACTTCTCAATCTCAAGGACAAGGAGCAACATGAAACCTATGATAGAGCCAATCGGATGGTTGAGAACACTACAATTCGTAGCTACAGATGCGAGTGTGAGAGAGGACGAGTGCGTGGCGTGCACCTCTTCTCTTACTCTATAAGTACTAAACTCAGAGTACAACTGTATGTGGGTGGCATTGACCTAGGGAGCTAGAGATGGTGCGTGCGAGAAGTCCCGAGAGATAGGTGTAATGCGTCTGAAAAAAAGACTAGTCTATAGCTCGCCACGAGGCTATTCCTGTCGAACGCCACAAAACCCGTAAGATATGTATCCGACGGTGCCAGTTATTGCACGTACACAACATTAGAAAAAGAACTACCATGGCATATGCTACACCACGACCGAGAACACGTGCCCACGTTATGCCATCCGAGAATAGTGCCGCACTTCGAAACTAGAACTGTCAATAACTTTTGAGCTTGCGTCTCTACCACGCTATATTTAATTGCAAACCCGTTCACACCGATCACAACCTAAATGGTTTCCCACTTAGGAGCGTATTAGTACTCGGTTATAAATAGTACTATGCCAAGATGACTGCACATTCCTCCTCAACTCCTCATCGACAAAAACAAACAAGTCATTCATCATCCTTCCCTTGCGTCTGCCATGGCCAGTGTGAGTTCTAGGTCGAGAGATTACCACCAGGGAGAGGCGAGCATGGAAGCGGAAGCACGAGAGATGTCCCGCCTCGCCACGAAAGCAGCCGACATGTCCCGCCGCACGAAAGTAGCAGCACAAAGGTCCTGCCGTGCTGCCAAAGCAGCACGGAGGTCCCGCCGCACTGTCGATGCAGCAGGCTGGTCCGGCCGCTCCGCGGAAGCAGCAGAGATGTCCCGCCGCGCCGCGAATGCAGCAGAGATGTCCCGCCGCACCGCGGCGGCCTGGGAAAATGTCTCGCGGGCAGGCGAATAATCTTATAGGCGAATGCATGCGATCGTCCATATCCAGATGGATTAGATCTCAAGCTGGGCGAGGTTGCAGGACGACATGAAAGCCTCGTTTGAACAGGCTACCAGCATCATCTGGTAACTAAGGGAGCGCAATGAGAAGCTCTGGGCCGAGCGTGACCTGCTGCGGGCGAAGATCGTTCAAAGGCTGGTGGAGGAATCCGTGGATGCTCTCAAGCAGCATCTTGAGGACACGACAGAACTCATCATCGCTCGTTGTAGAGACTAGTTCCCGTGGCCTGCAGCAACGCATCAAGAAAGTAGAGATCAGCGAGCCAGATCGTTGTCTTCCTTCTTCTTTTGACCTTGTGTATTTCGGGCGTAGCCGCATGTGGCTTTTTTAATTATCTTCCTAATTATGTAAGACAATTATTATCCACTGTTGTTGTCCTTATATATTTATCAATCTTGCTATAAGTCGTAGTAGATGCTATATACGTCTGTCGAATCTTATATCAAGATCCGTGCAAAATTTTCTTTCCAGATTTTCTTTTTTCTCTCTTAAATCTCAGTCGAGTGAGACATAGCCATGCCATTAAACAGAGGCTTGGGCGCCATTAATGGAGACCTTGGGAGAGAGGTGGATGGAAGATGGAGGTCAAAGGGTCTCCTCCCGATAAGCACGCGCAGGGGTCTGATCGCACGCCTCCCGTACTCAAATAGCTACCCTGCACGACGCCTCCTAGCTAATAAAAAAAGGGGACACATGGCGGCATGTGAATGGTAAATAGAACACCCACAGTTTCAATAATACTCGTGTTTCCGACTGTAACGTGACATCACTTGTTCCAAAATGACTTTGTTGATTGTTAATGTGTGCGTCTTCGCAAATCGGATAGCAAAATTACCACAACATGTTGGTGCCATGTCATGGAACCAAGCCAAGTTTCATGATTTTCATGCATGTTTTGGATTTACAGGAATTAAAAAAACCAAGTTTCTCAATGTTTCCAGCTGAGCCACGACGCCAGATGTTTGAATTTCAATCCAATTTCTTGCATGGGACCTAGAAATTTACCCGAGGACACACATGTGATTTTTCAACCAACTCTGGTGCACTGGAGAATGTGCTTGTATTTCAATTTTGAATTATGCACACAAAGGTGACACATTCCCTCTCAGAACCACGAGCCTTCTTGGGATAAGCTCCGGTTTGCAAGAAGCTTATACCAAAATTTGTTCCTATTCGGCCAATTTTTTTACCACAGCATGGTAGTATCATGACATGACACCATGCAAAGTTTCATGATTTTCAGGCGTGTTTTGGATTTACAAGAATTTTAAAACCAAGTTTCTCAATGTTCTCGGCCGAGCCACGAAGCCCAGATGTTTGAATTTCATTCCTAGTTCTTTCATGGGACCTAGAAATTCAACCGTGGACACACATGTGATTTTTCAACCAACTTTGGTGCACGGGAGCATGTGCTTGTAGTTCAAATTTGAATTATGCACATTAAATGACCAGAAACTCAATTAATGTATAAGAAAGGCCAAACGAACCCGTAATAGTTCCAAAATTTAACAGGGCACTCATGTAGTTCTATGTTGCCTCTGTAAAGAAACTCAAGGGGGGCAGCGTATATCGTTTCGCACTCAAAGGTGGCACGTTCCCTCTCAGAACCACGAGCCTTCTTGAGAGAAGCTCCGGTTTGCAAGAAGCTTATACCAAAATTTGTTCCAAATCGGCACAATTTTTTACCACAACATGTTAGTGCCATGACATGACACCATGCCAAGTTTCATGATTTCCATGCGAGTTTTGTATTTACATGAATTTAAAATCTAAGTTTCTCGATGTTCTCGGCCGAGTCACGACACCCAGATGTTTGAATTTCATTCTCATTTCTTGCATGGGACCTAGAAATTCAACCAAGGACACACATGTGATTTTTCAACCAACTTTGGTGCACCGGAGCATGTGCTTGCAGTTCAAATTTGGATTATCCACACTAAATGTCCAGAAACTCAATTATTGTATAAAATGGCCAAATGAACCTAGAATAATTCCAAAATTTAACAGGGCACTCATATAGTTCTATGTTGCCTCTGTAAAGAAAATCAGGGGGGTTGCAGCGTATATCATTTTGCACACAAAGGTGACATGTTCCCTCTCGGAACCACGAGGCTTGTTGAGAGAATCTCCGGTTTTGCAAGAAATTTATACCAAAACTTGTCCCTATTCAGCCAGCAATTATACATATGAAAACAGAGTTTATATTATCCCGAACATCTCGCTACCTAGACCAATGTACTATGATTTGAATTCAACATAAAATGGATACAAATATTTGAATTGGAGATCGTATGGTACATGTAGTTCATAGTGAAATATGATTACCGCTATATGCATGTTTTTTTATCAAGATAATATTTAAATGATTGTATAACTTGACAACAATCATATTCAAATAAGGAAAATTGATTTTAATTTAGTCCATATGGTAGACGACAATATATATGTTCATAGGGTGGAGTGAAATGTTCATATATGATGGAAGATCAAAATGTACGACTGCATCAATTATAAACCGCAAGGTCACCTAACGATATATTTTAATTCAACATAACGTGGATTCAAAAATTGAAACTCAAAATCCTGGCATTTGTAATCATATAAAAAGGGACATTACTCTTTCTTTTGGTGTTAATTGATTTGTTTTTTGTTGTTGTTGAGGGAAGTGCACATCGATTTGGTACTGTATGGGGTAATCTTGTTCTCCCGATTTTTTTGCATTTTTCTAGTACTTTTTTCAGTGGTATTTATAGCAGTATAGTACAAGGGGACATGACTCTCTTGTGTCTTGTAGGAATTATTTTTTTGTACACGTTAAGTTTGTTCTGCTGAACAAGGAATCCTCACCTTGTTATCCCGAAAGTTTCAAGCTCGAGTATCTTTTGTATCACCTGCTTTGAAACTCCTGCCTCTTCAACCCGCGCCGCGCCTTGTTATCCCGAAATTTCGACGCACGCGAAAACTCCCTCCTCATCCGAAATCGGTCCCACAGCCCAGACACGTGAAATCCCCCTTCTACCCCTCAGCCGGAAATGTCGGCTCGCCGTTGCAGTGTCAAAACCGGTGGGGGTATGCTGGTAACTTACCCTACATTTGGGACAAGCGCGTCCCTAAGCCATGGCTCCCCCTACCTTCCCCTTTTTCCCCCATTCATACACCGAGGTCGCCAAAACCCGCGAAACCCCATGCTCCTCCATCGGCCTCCCGATCATCGCCCAGCCGGAGACTCTTCTCCGATGATGTTGTCCACCGCAACAGCTCGCCGTCCCTCATCCACCGCACCGGATGAGGATCCGTCGTTGATCTCATTGTCCCGCTGGATCAGCCGCCCCATCCTCCACTTCCAAGGAGCTGCCCCAATGTTCGCCTCGTCTATCGCGCCACCTCCATCCCCACAGCATCGTCTTGACCTGCCCCACCGGAACCGCAGCATCCTCACCAATTCCTCTGATGATGCCGAGGACTACTCGGCGCCACCAAGGAGGTTCTGCACTCACCGCTGCATTTTATCTTTTATTCGATCTCACGGGGCTGCCGGTGCTCGATACCGAGCAGCCATGGCTGGTCTCCATCGACAGAGCCATCGCCGGCCACTTCATCCATGGTGTCTCTCCCCTATGTCGTTGCTTCCTCGGCGGTGACTTCCACACCGGCACTAGCTGCAGCTGCTCCGGCTCTCGCTCGCTCTGCTGCTGCTGCTCCGGCTCTTGCTCGCGGTGTGGCTCTGTTCTTGCTGTCGGTCGCGCTACTGCACTGCTCTTGCTTTCGTTCATGCTACTGCACTGTTCTTGCTTTTGTTCCTGCTACTGCTTTGCTCTGCTATTGCTGTCGATCGCGCTGCTGCTCTGCTCTTGCTCTCGATCATGCTGCTGCTCTGCTCTTGCTCTTGCTCTCGCTCACGCTGCTGCTGCTGCACGACCTCCGACAGCTACAGGAGTTGCTGCTTCAGCACTCGCTCGCAGTGCTACTGCATGACTTGCTCTCTGCTAGTGTGTTCCCTGCTCGAGCGTCTGCTGATTTAGATCACTGCTTCTCTGCTACTAGTGCTCGATCGTGAAAGTGCTAGTATTCGACTATAGTGGGGGGGGGGTGAATAGGCGATTTTTATGAAAGTATTCAAAACATGGGTGCTTTGAAGACAATCAATAGAAATGAACCTATTGATATGCAACGGAAGGTAGACTACACTAGACAAGCCATAGTCAAGTAAGCAATGTAGTGAAAGCACGAAGACTATTAGCAGCTAGGTAGTATGGATCAGGATGGAAGAGTATGAAGCCAAACAGTAAACAGTCTTCACTCAGTCAAGTCAATCAGATCAGGCAAATAGACAATGACTTCACGAAGACAAGCAGTAAGTAAGGAAAGAGGAAGGATAGAACCAGTTGCTCGGAGAGGACAGGGATTTGGTGGACCAGTTCCAGTTGCTGTGACAACTGCACGTCTAGTTTGGGAGGCTGAGATTCAACTCAGAAGACCGCGTCTTCACCTTATTCCCCTTGAGCTAAGAACACTTAGTCCTCTCCCAAACACTCTGGTAAGTCTTCAAGAGGGACTTCCAAACCTTCACAGACTTTGTTCACCGGCAATCCACAATGACTCTCGGATGCTCAGAACGCGACGCCTAACCGGTTGGAGGATTCACAATCCTCAAGTGTAATAAGTCTTTAGATCACGCGGACAGAAAGACTTCAGTGATGCCTAACACTCTTTGGCTCTGGGTGTTTTGGGCTTTGTCCTCGCAAGGATTACTCTCTCAAAGGCTTCAGAGGTGGGTTGCTCTCAAACGACATAAGGCATGCACTAACTCTAAGCAACCACCAATTTATGGTGTAGGGGGTGGGCTATTTATTGCTAGGAGGCAACCCGACCCAATTTGTCCAAAATGACCCTGGGTCACTAAGGAACTGACATGTGTCCAACGGTCAGATTTTAAACACATGCGGCAACTTAGCTTGGGCTACATGCAAAACTAACTCATCCAGCTCTGGATAAGATTTTCTCTCATTGTCTTCACTCGAAGACATAGGATTTGGTTGAGCATCACTTCAGTCATTCTGACTTTGTTCACTTGGAACCCACTTAACAGTACGGGTGTTCCTATGAATCAACAAAGAAGAAAAGGAAACTACTAAAGAACTATGTCTTCGCACTCCATAGTCTTCATGCGATGTCTTCTCTTGTCATAGTCTTCAATGTGAATATCTTCACAGACACCATTGTCTTCAATGTCTTCACACATTTTTAGGGGTCATCTCTGCTAGGTAAACCGAATCAATATGGGACTACTACTTGTGTTATCCTGCAATTCTCACAAACACATTAGTCCCTCAACCAAGTTTGTCGCCAATACTCCAAAACCAACTAGGGGTGGCACTAGATGCACTTACAATCTCCCCCTTTTTGGTGATTGATGACAAACTGGTTGAAGTTTTCAACGGGGATAAAAGTATGTGAAAGTTTAGTGTTGTGAGTATTGTCTTCATACATATGACGAGGCTCCCCCTGAAGATGTGCATATAAATGATTTGCTTTTGAATGCAAATGCACATGGCAGGTTTTCTTTGTGGAGACCATCTTGAAAGTGTGAAGACAATACATTATGCATATTCGTAGATAATGAAGATAATGATATGCATAATGGAAGATGGACGTCTGCTGAATGACTTCATGCGGAATTTATCATCGCATCACAGAATAGCAGAAAAAAGTAGCAGACAACCATCAAGTTTAAGTGTTACAACTCAAAGAACCAAATGTATCAAAAAAATAAGAGTTGTAAATACTTGGCAAAATAATGCAACCACCCATAAGGACCCGCTTGAAGTCTATCAACTCATATGCTTCTCCCCCTTTTGTCAGTAATGACCAAAAAGGTTTGAAGACACAGAGCGTCTACTCGTTCCAAGAAGGAGCAGGGTCGGTGTTGGAGTTTGGTGGTGCAGATGGGCCTGGTGCAGAGTCGAGATGCAGTGTAGCCATGGTCGGTGAAGTGGTGTTGTCTTCTTCATCGACGACATTCGCAACAACAGTTGTTGCCGAAGATGAATACTCAGAATCTTCAAGTGAGGGAGTGCGATGCGAACTTGCATTTGGTGGAGGCTTGGAACCAAACTTGAATCCCTCGGTGAAGCCTCTGTGCGTAGATCATCTTCAGAGCATAGCAGAGTGAGGCTCTTCCAGGACCGCCGTGAGTTTTCATGGGTAACAAATGAGTTCTTGGTGGCCAGGTTGTGAATGCGATTGACATCCACCAACAGACTATGCATCTGACGCTTTAGCCAGTCATGGTGCTTGTCCTGCTTCTGGTGCAAGGCCACAAGCAGCTCTCGGTCATTGAGTACACGAGAACACTTCCGAGGCCTTTGAGCTATTGTACTGACAGTGGCTTTGGTATTTGCACGATGAGGCATACGCACATTGCCAGCCAGAGGATAAGCAGGAGTAGCAGCATTGGGAACATGAACTCCTTCTATGGGCTGCATGAAGCTTTGATGATCAGCATTATGAAGATATATCGGCTCCTTGGCAGGCTCAGGGTAGATGGCTTCAACTGACAGATCAACCTCAGGCAGAAAGACAAGATGGTTGCGTTCTAAAGGCTGATAGTTGACAGAAGAATGGAGTTTGATCAGGCACATTACCCATGGAGCATAAAACTTCAGGCCAAATAGATCAATCCCAGATGTAGCAAGCTGTCTGATGAAGAAATCCTGGGAGTTGAATCTGATGCCATTGACAATATAGAATACCAAAGTCTTCATGGCTCCTTCAAGTTTGGCTTCAGACGAATGTCCCTTGATTGGCCATAGAGTATGCCTCAGTATATGATAGACTATGCGGGGAAAGTACTCGAGGTCCTAGACAAAGAATTCCTTGGGATATTTGGCATCTTGAGGCAACAGCTTCATCAAGCTGAGCATCTAACTCATATTGGGTTCATGCCTCTGAAAAATACTCTGCAGTTCTTCTCTGTGACACTGACAACCAGGCTCATACAATTCACCTGGAGTGGCCAGGGAGGTAAGCTCGATGATGTCTTGAGCTTTAGCTTCATGGTGCACATCTCCTATCATCCACTCGAGGATCCATGTCTTCAGATCCCGGTTGTAGCCGCGAATGTGAAGAGTAGCATAGAACTGTAGCAGAAGCTCTTCATTCTAGTGCTCTTTGGTAGTGACAAATTGCAGAAGACCAGCATCCCGAAAGCAGTCTAGAGCTTCTTCAAGACAGGGGAGCCCAGCAATGGCTTCACAATCAAGACGCATGTGAGGAAAGATTCTCTCTTGACTGTAAAGGACACGAGAGTAATAGCAGCGCTATTGATGGCTCCAAAAGCGATCTGAAGAGATCTTTGAATTCGAGTATGGATTCTTGTCACTGACAAAGAAGGTATTGTGTGCTCTGAAGCTGTTGACACTGAAAGATCCTGGCGATGTAGCAGCACCTGGAAGCCTTGGCAGCCTGGGCTTTGGCTTCTGAACCTGTGGTCGCTGCTCCACATGATAGTCATATTGTGGACCGGGAGCCGTGGGAGGAACCATGATTCGCCAATGAATAGTGACCAACTCTCCATCACAATTGTAAGCCATTTCCATAGTGTGAGGCCTTGGGGGTGGAACATTGCCGTCAGTGGGGACCGGCGTGACAGAAGCTTCAGGGTTCACATTGGCTTCAGGCACAAAATTAGCTTCAGGCTCCACATGATCTTCTGCCAAGACAGGGTCATTGGCTTCAGCAGTGTTTGTGGCAGCCTCATTGTTCTCGACCTCCATTTGGTCAACGACCGGAGGGTCTTGCGTAATCACATTCTCCTCAAGAATGACTTGGTCTACGGCAGGGGGTGTGGCAACTCTCTCTACTCTTCTTTCTTCTTCTTTGGCTGATGCAGCCAGAATGTCTTCAGCATCTTTAGCTTCAGACTCTGGAACCGTCAAAGAAAGATTCACTTCAAGGAACACTTGACGTGCCACTGAGCTGGATTAGTGTGAGTCTTCTTCTAGGATGGTTGACATGGAGACCGATGGCTTGAGACCTTTGCGAAGCCGTTGAAACACGGGCGACGCCATTGGTGATGGAGTGGTCTCCATGTAGTTGTCGTCATTCAGTACCGGAGTGGTAACTTGTGCTAAGGGGGGAACATGGTGTCTCATCATGAACTGGGGTTTCTTCTTGCACGCACTCAGCCCATGAATCATCTTGAGCGATTGGCGTCAATGGACGACCAATGCTGATGTATTCGCTACTCGTTGGAGCACGCGATGATACCAACTGATGCTCGAGTTGAGGAAGGACTTCATCATCAACAACATTGTCATTGTTACCAATGTCTTCAGCTGCGTTGGGGTCAACATCTGGAACTTGTTCTTCTACATGAGCCTCTGCAGAAGCAGGCTAGTGGATCACAACACGTTGATCTTGGTTGTCGGCAGCAGGAGGGGCACCTGAGATGGGTTCAACAATGAGAGGCTGAGAGGCCGCAGCACACTCTTTCTTTGAAGACTTAGTTCCCTTAGTCTTCAACTTCTTCTTGGAAGGGGCATCGTCAGATGCATCCTTGTGCTTGCGCTTCTTGGCTTCGGCTTTAGCTGCCCTTGTTTTCTTCTGTTTCGAAGCTGCTGAGGGGACCTTAGGCTTCGAGCCTGTCATGCAGGCAGGGAAGACATTGCCAGGTTCTTCCTGCCTTGGTTCTTGAGTCTGTGTCACAGCAGGCTTCTTCTGTTTGGCAGCCATCCTGGGATCGATGCTAGGGCGCCCAAGAGCTTTGCACTTCTTAGCTTCATTGTGAGCTTGAATGCATTTCTGAGCGAAATACTTCATGCGCTCTCATGAGCCTTTAGCTTCAGTACGCTTCTTCTGGAACCCCTCCTTGAGGTCATGCAACATCTTCTTGAAGATTTAAACATCTGCCACGCCGAGCTTGGCCATGTTCTTCTTGAAGTGAGCCTTCTCATAATCAATTTTGTTCTTTAGCTCAACAATCTGCTGAGCCAATGCCAACTCAGTAGCAATGGCTCCATGGAAAGTGACGCTGATGTCCATTGGAAGTTGAAGATCATCAATACTGATGCGCTGGTCATCGAACCACTCATCGATGAAGTTATTCAGAATATCAACATCAAAGAGGTGCAGATCGTTGAAGATTTCTGCCTCTTGCTTGCTATTGATAAGCATCTCTAGAGCATAATCACCAAGATCTTCATTGCTGGACAGATCAATGGCTACATCTTCGTTGCGAAGAACATCAAACGGAGTCAGAGGTTGCCCGGAGGCCTTCTTGGGCAATGGTTTCTTGGTCCTCTTGGACACGCGAGATAAGTATTCAGACTGCACACTGGATTCTTGTGGTGTAGTCTTCAGAGTCTTCCTTTTTAAAGCTTTTGGTGAAGAAGATGGCTTTGAAGCTTTTTCCTTCTTCTTCTTCTTCTCCTTTGGAGGTGAGGGAGCATCTTCAGAATCAGCTTCTCCAGCAGATTGCTCCACTTCTGCTCTCTGAGGAGCAATGTGAGATAGAAGCCCATCAAAATTGGCATAGGGGCCAATTCTGTTCTCATTAGCTTCACGTGTCCCATCAGATCTTGGAGCGGAGGGGCCAGGGTTGAAGTTGAGGCCAAACTCCTTGTGGTTCTTGGCAGCTGAATCTTTTGCAAAATGATAGTTGCGCTTGAACAGATTGTCGTCACGACACCATAACAAAGAAGATGGGTCGACAACTTCAGACTGTGGTCCTCTAACCATGCAAGGATAGAATTTCCACTCAATGGCTTCAGCCTTGCTCTTCGGTACCAAGCCACGGTATAGACAGTCACCCCATGGGCGCTTGATGGCATTGTTTTCAGCATATTCTGGCGTGACGAACCTGTACTTGAACCATTCCTCGGCCCAATATCTTTGGATCCACTGAATCCAGTTCTTGCGCTGGTTGTAGTTTTCTTCAGGATCTGACTTATACAGTTCATACAGATCAGGTGGCAAATCAAGAGTAGTGTTGCCACGGCGTTGCCTGCCACCTTTTCTTGCAGACTTCTTTGAAGCCATTATATTCAGACTAATTGGCTTCAACATAGTAAATGGCTTCCATCTGCTGGTCAGACAAGAACTGGCTTCAGAAGATTCGATGTGACTCTAAGTATTCTGCAAATGAATGTAGACTATGAGATCCAAGGGATTCTCCCGTGGACATGTACCTATGACAACATTAGAGATGCGAGGGAAGGGGAAGAGGTCATATGCATTCTCAGAAGATTTCGAAGATAAATCAGTTTAGAAGAACTTGACCTCATAGTGCGAAGACATTCACTTATTTGGAGAGAGTTGGTTGAAGATCTGTAAGAATCCATGAATAAGTACAAGTGCGGAATCTAATTAGTTATGACGCATAAGTGAATATACTTGGCATGATATGAGGTGCAGAAGAGAGCAAATCCAAATTTGGAAGTGAAAAAACCACTTTTGGTTGAAGTGGATGGATTTGACGGACCAAAAAGGCACTAACAAGTAAGATTTACTTACCACAGACGAACTTCTAGACAAGGTTGGAAAAGAGGCCGAGCAGTTCAATCTCCCGTGCCCTAACTGTTGTGATCTACAGTAGGGTGCGTCAACTGCAAATTAAAATTTCATACGTGCACAACAACCAAGAACATGCTACGGGAGATGGATCACAGTTCGTTACCACTAGACGCGCAGTGTCGTGCAGCGGAAGAAGAGTTGGGGCAACGCGTCCGTGTGGATCGTCTCCTCCTCGTCCGATCTCCCTCGAACAACCGGTCATCCGATCCCACCTACAAGTTGGCCGGAGCGGCGCAAGTGCACCGCCTCTAACGGTATCGTTGCGTGCAGGAGGAACACCGTGCAGCGGACTGCTAGGTCCGATCACACAGTCGGCAACGAGTGGAGGTGGCTATTTGCAACATATGCAAACCCTAGTCGCAGCGCCGAAGCGATCAACCCCATGAGTGTGACGCACCTCCACTTTATATAGGCGTCCATCGCAGGCTCAACACTTGGGCCTCGCACGGACCCTAAAGCCCAAAGTCTACTCGGTCACGTTCCTAGTCTAGTTCGGATCACATCCGACCAGTGTCCTACGAACCGACCTCGTAGGTTCCTTCCCTTAAGCGCGCGACCCCTTAGGTTCAAGTCGGCTTGGTCACAGTTCGGATCACCTCCGACCTGCACGGTTGGTAGCGGCCTCTAGCAAGGCGTGCCGACCACCAAGCAGACTATGAAGCTGGTTAGGCGAACCTGTACAACATGTCACACTTCTGTTCCCTTTGCCGCATGATATATGTTGTCGGGATCAAGGAGAGCCTGTCATCCTTGTGCTAGCCCGACCTCTTTCTCGTTCCAGTGATTCCGACCACAAATCGGATTATCTCATAATCCCTGTCGCATGTCCATGCTTATCCTGGTCGGATCACACGAGGGGCCCAGAGTATATCTCTCCTGATCGGAGGGGCAAATCCCATCTTGCTCGACCATGTATCGCAGCATGGGACTGGACAAACCCGAAACCTACCTTTATAACTACCCAGTCACGGAGTAGCATTTGGTCGGCCCAAAGCAAGTCTCACCATCTCGAGTACATGCGTCAGCTCAGGTCTTAGGACATAGAACGTATGTTGTACTAGAGACTCACAGATGACATATCACTGCGTCTCATAGTTGGGTCTATCCGACTCGGACCTTATCTCGACTCGGATCTGACTACGTCGAATCCGACCAGACCTTTCCAAGTCCATATTATCCGGTTAGCATCCAATGCTCCATAGCTAGTGAGACCAAGCCATCGACCGTGTCATATGTTAGTCTAGTCGGCTGTGCGTCCACACAGCCCTTTCGACTAGGGACCTTTTAGGACAGTCATCATACAACGCATAGTCCCACAAACAAGTCACGTACTTGCTGATACACATCATTGATAATGTCCAAGGACTATCGTTATTTATAAACACATGGGAAATATCATCATACATGATTGCCTCCAGGGCATATGTCCAACAGTCTCCCACTTGCACTAGAGTCAATCAAATAGACATCGAATGCCCATAGCTCTAACGTGCCCCGCATGCTTGGGTTGTGGAAGCGGCTTAGTCAATGGATCTGCAACATTTGCATCCGTGTGAATCTTGCATAACTCTACATCACCATTCTTTACGATCTTTCGTATCAGGTGATATTTCCGATCTATGTGTCTGACCTTGTGGTGATTCCTCGGCTCCTTGGCTTGTGCGATGGAACCAGAGTTATCACAATAAAGGTCCAACGGTTTCATCGAGACTGGGAAAATACCAAGATCATCCAAAAAATGCCGGATCCAAACACCTTCCTTTGCAGCTTCACAAGCCGCAATGTATTCGGCTTCTGTGGTAGAATCGGCCACCGTATCCTTCTTGGAACTCATCCAGTGCACTGCTCCTCCATTCAGGACGTACACAAATCCGAACTATGATCGACAATCATCTCTGTCAGTTTGGAAACTAGCATCAACGTAACCCCTTATACATATCATGGCATACATGATGGATCCGATTGCCGAGGCATACAGAATCCTACTCATCCTAGTTCGCTCATCACATGTCGAAGGACTCTGAGTCTTGCTTAGCCTTATACCATGTGAGAGTGGCAAGAACCCTTTCTTCGCCTCACTCATGTTGAACTGCTTCAACACTTTATCTATGTACGTGCTCTGGCTTAAGCCGAGCAGCCTCCTCAATCTATCTCTATAGATCTTAATGCCTAAAATATACACTGCTATTCAAGGTCTTTCATCGAAAACTTGCTATTCAATGATTCCTTGACCGAGTTCAGCATCGAAACATTGTTCCCGATTAGTAGTATGTCATCCACATACAAGATCAAAAAATACTATCGAGCTCCCACTTAACTTCTTGTATAAACAAGAGTCCTCTTCGCTTTTGATGAAACCGAGACCAGTGACGACCTCATCAAAACGAATGTTCCAACTCCGAGATGCTTGCTTCAACCCATAAATGGATCTCTTGAGCTTGCATACCTTACTAGTGCTAGTTGGATCGACAAAACCCTCGGGCTATATCATATACACGTCCTCGGTTAAATTTCCGTGAAGGAAAGCCGTTTTGACATCCATCTGCCATATCTCGTAATCGAAATATGCAGCTATAGCTAGTATGATCCTCACCGATTTCAGCATCGCTACCGGCGTCCAAGTCTTGTCGTAGTCAATTCCTTGAACTTGTCCATAACCTTTAGCGACAAGCCGAGCTTTGTGGATCTGAACATTTCCATCCACATCGGTTTTCTTCTTAAAGACCCATTTGCAACCAATGGCCGTTACGCCAGGCGGCAGATAAACCAAGTCCCAGACTTGATTCTCATCCATGGACTTTAACTCGGATCTCATGGCCTCCAGCCATGCCTCGGAATCTGGGCTCACCATCGCTTCCGCATATGTCGCCGGCTCGTCGCTTTCTAGCAACAATACATCACGCACTCTGCGCAATCTTTCCGACCTCCGTGGTTCAGGTGCCGCTTCCACTATGGGTTCCCTGACTAACTCCGGTATGATCTCATCACCAGCCGAGCCCTCCCCGAGTGGTCCTCGAATTTCTTCGAGTCGAACCGTCCTCCCACTGGCCTCCCAACTGAGAAACTCTTTCTCAAGGAAAACCCCGTTCCGAGCAACAAACACTTTGTTCTCTTCCCGGTTGTAGAAGCTATATCCCAAGGTTTCCCTTGGATATCCCATGAATATGCATTTATCCGACTTGGGTGTAAGCTTGTCTGACATAAGTCGCTTGACAAATGCCTCACAACACCAAATCTTTAGAAAAGACAAGCTGGGACTCTTCCCGGTCCACATCTCATGTGGTGTCTTGTCTACGGATTTTGATGGTACCCTATTAAGTGTGAAAGCTGCAGTTTCTAGAGCGTATCCCCAAAATGACAAGGGTAAATCCGATTTGCTCATCATAGACTGGACCATGTCCAACAAGGTCCTATTCCTCCATTCTGACATGCCGTTTCTCTGTGGCGTATCCGGAGGTGTGAGCTGAGGTACTATACCTCGACTTTTCAGATGATCATCAAACTCCTGGCTCATGTACTCACCTGCACGATCAGATCGCAGAAGCTTTATAGTCTTGCCGAGCTAATTCTCAACCTCGTTCTGAAACTCTTTGAACTTTTCAAAAGTTTATGACTTGTGCCTCATCAAATAGATATATCCATATCTACTCAAGTCGTCGACAAAAGTCACGAAGTACTGATAGACACCTCTGGCAGTTGTGCTCATTGGACCACACACATCACCGTGTATAAGCTCCAATAGCTCGGACGCCCTCTCGCAACTCTTTGCGAAAGGAGACTTAGTCATCTTGCCGAGCAAGCATGATTCACATGTCTCGAATGACCCGAAGTCGGACAAAGTTAGGAGCCCATCATCATGGAGCTTCTTCATGCGTTTCAGACTAATGTGTCCAAGCCGGCAATGCCAGAAGTATGTTCGATTTATCTCATTAGGCTTATGCCTCTTGACATTCACGTTATAGACCGGCTCCTGTTCTAGATTCAATATAAATAGCCCATCAACAATGGGTGCATAGCCGTGGAACATGCCATTCAAAAATATCGAACAACCATTGTCCTTTAAATTGAATTCATAACCTTGACTCATCAAACATGAGGCAGAAATAATGTTCCGACTAAGTGCAGGAATGTAATAACAATTATTCAATTCCAAAATGAATCCAGAAGGAAGCTGGAGCTGCATCGTGCCGACCTCCAACGCAGCAACTCTTGCTTTGTTGCCGACCCTGATGTCAATCTCCCCTTGTGCCACACGCCTAGTTCTTACCAGCCCCTGCATCGAGTTGCAAATATGAACAACTGATCCGGTATCAAATACCCAAGAGATACTAGGTATGTCAGCAAGGTAAATGTCTATAACATATGCAACAAGTGTACCTTTGCTTGAAGAAGCATTTCCGGCCTTCTTGCCATGCTCTGCAAGCCACTTGCTACAGTTCCTCTTCCAGTGACCAGTTTCCTTGCAATGAAAGCAAACGATCTTTGAGTCCAGCCCAGACTTCGGCGCATCGGCAAAGGTTACCATCTCCGTGCCCTTTTCCTTAGCCTTCTTCTTGGACCAACTCTTCTTGAACTTAGCCTATTTCTGCACCATCAACACTTGATGCGTGCCTTTCTTAGTATCTTGCTCTGCCACCTTGAGCATCCCATGCAATCCAGTGAGCTTCTTATCCATGCCATGCATATGATAGTTCTAGATGAACGTTCCATAGCTGGGCGGAAGAGAACCCAGAACTGCATCAGTAGCAAGCTCATCCAAGAGCGGGAAGCCCAAACGATCCAAAGCTTGTACATATCCGATCATCTTGATCACATGCGGGCTTAGTGGATCACCTTCCTTCAGCTTGCAATCCATCAAGGATCGCCAGACGTTGAACCTTTCGGTCCTAGCCTGTGTCTGAAACATGCTCTTGAGACTCTCGATCATATCGTAAGCCTCAACATTTTCGAAATGCTGTTGCAAATCGGGCTCCATACAAGCGCATCAGACAGCTGATCTCCGTTGATTCATCAACGAGTTTCTGGTAGGCATTCTTAGTGGTGGCATTAGCATTATCGCCAGGTTCCTCTGGAAGTGGATCCTATAGAACATGTTCTTTTTTATCGTGCTTGAGAACAATTCTCAGATTTCTATACCAGGTGGTAAAGTTTGTTCCATTCAGTTTATCCTTTTCCAGAATTGATTTCAATGAAAAGTTGGGTTGAGCAGGTGGTGCCATTGATATACAACAGAAAATATGCAATCACTAAGCAATTTGTTTATGTAGAGTAATTCTAGCCTAAACAGAAATACTCCCACTGAAGTCAGCATCCCTCCGCAAAATCTCAGTGATTCAGGATCCGACTTGCGCATGCGACTAGTGAGCTTTAGCATCACTGCTAGCCAACATACCTATCCGGTAAGCAACTCCTTGCTAATCGTATCTCTATACGACTCCTGTCGGTCGGGAAGGTATCTCATACCCTGGCTCCCAACCTTCTTTGCCACAAGGACCAAAACCGTTTTGATAGCCTTGTCAAGTTAACCTGACGCAATGCATGTCTGTGTTCGACACGAACCCTTCAGTTCGAGGACACCCAGCAGCACCTCAATTTTATGAGCCCACTACTAGACGTACTTGACGTGCGAAGGTGCAACATCGGGGATGGCAATTCGCTTGATATTCATGAGAGATCATTCTACCATTCTAACATGCATAGAATCAAAGAAGCATAACAATCACATATAGACATATATTGTGAAATAGTATGGCTCCTTCATGGATGTTCTTCCAGGTCGGCTCCAACTCCGATGACCATCTACGAACTCCATCTTGTTTGTCACGCCGGGACGCCAAGCCACCAACCCGATCTCTATTATCCAACTACTACAACTAGTACTGAATTTACATAGAGTCACAAGTCGACACGCAGGTCGTTATACAATATAATGATAACACTTGGCTCCTGCCGGCTGATAAACATGACACGCAGGCCATGTATAAATTACACACATGCATCACATACACATGAGCCATACTATTCACATCAACCATGCAAAACAAAGTTATGCATAGAATCGCATTCTACCGGTTTGTGTTCCAGGTACGAAATACACGGCGCTATGCACACGGCGGTCCCGATGGCGGATCACATCTGAACTCCGATCATGTCGAATTCTCTGATCTGACCGATCTTATTGATCATCGCGAGTCTGATTCGGGTTTACGTTTCACTGTTAACCCTGATGGCGGATGACCGACCAGCAGGGGTAGATCGTGTCATGACCTCATCGACTCTGATCATCAGAAAACATAGCCACATAATTCCCCATCTGAAGTTGATCTCATCAACCGTGCACACAGCTGATTTCATCAACGACAACAGATCTCATCTGCTGCCTCCACATATCTAATATGCATATGATCTGAATCCAAATCCTATAGCAGAGGCTCTGATACCACTGTTGTGATCTACGGTAGGGTGCGTCAACTGCAAATTAAAATTTCCTACGTGCACAACAACCAAGAACATGCCACGGGAGATGGATCATAGTTCGTTACCACTAGACGCGCAGTGCCGTGCAGCGGAACAAGAGTTGGGGCAGCGCGTCCGCGTGGATCGTCTCCTCCTCGTACGATCTCCCTCGAACAGCCGGTCGTCCGATCCCACGTACAAGTTCGCTGGAGCGGTGCAAGTGCACAGCCTCTAACAGTATCCGCACGTGCAGGAGGATCACCGTGCAACGGACTGCTAGGTCCGATCACACAGTCGGCAGCGAGTGGAGGTGGCTATTCGCAACACATGCAAACCCTAGTCGCAGCGCCGAAGCGATCAACCCCATGAGTGTGCTGCACCTCCACTTTATATAGGCGTACTAGAGACTCACAGATGACATGTCGCTGCGTCTCATAGTTGGGTCTGTCCGACTCGGACCTTATCTCGACTCGGATCTGACTACGTCGAATCCGACCAGACCTTTTCAAGTCCATATTATCGGGTTAGCATCCAATGCTCCATGGCTAGTGAGACCAAGCTATCGACTGTGTCATATGCTAGGCTAGTCGGCTGCGCATCCACACAACCCTTTCGACTAGGGGCCTTTTAGGACAGTCATCATACAATGCATAGTCCCACAAACAAGTCATGTACTTGCTGATACACATAATTGATAATGTCCAAGGACTATCTTTATTCATAAACACATGGGAAATATCATCATACATGATTGCCTCTAGGGCATATCTCCAACACTAACTTGGAGGCGGAAGACACCTACGGTGGCGGTAGAGAGGACGAGACCCGCGGCCGGCGTGAGGACGGCGTCGAAGAGGTCGCGACAGCTAAGCGCTTCGTCTCCAGCATCAACGTGAGCTAGCGGAGGCGCTAGGGTTTGTGCGAGGTGGCGAGGTGGAAGAACAGATATTGACCGCACGGGTGAGTATTTATAAGTAGGAGGAGGGCGGTGCAGCGCAATTACGTAGGTGCCCCTAGCGGTTCACATCTGAGAGACACGTGGAATGCATGCAACTCTTGAAAGTTGTTGCAACGCCTAGATTGTCGGGTGGTCGTTCCGGCTTCTCTGGTTTTCAGGCAATAAGGATACAACATTAAAACATATTTAAATGTTTGTCAGATTGTCCTCTGCTGACAAGGACTCAAAGAAGACAATTGACAGGTTTCAATAGAATGCATATGATCTGGATATATAGAATTGAGGTAGAAGCATAGAATAGGTTAGGGTCCGATCACATTCACTTAGATCAAAAAAGATTCAAGAATGAAGACATAGCTATAAGTGAATGTTGTAGAGGATAGAACACAAACAAATATATATCAATTCAACATTGAGAAGATAAACTTTGAACACAAATCAATGATGAAGACAAACCAAATGCGAAGACTATGCAACCACGATGCCAAGAGAAACACTTCAATAAGAGTTTGGTGGTGGTGTTACCCACCATATAGGAAGTATTAGACCCAGACATGGCACACAATTATCGTGGCGCTCCGAAGTCAAATTCCATGTTAATGTATTCACACTTAGAGGGTAAGTCTTCATTGAAGATATACGTTACTGTTGCACATCTAAGCCATCAACATGCATAAGCTTTAGGATGTGTGTCCAATTACAGGACATTTGAGGATTCTAAGATATTTAGCTCACACCACAACTTCCAAAATCTTTTCTCATCCAAGGGCTTATTGAAGATATCTACCAATTGCTCTTCAGTGTTGACGTGAATGATATCAATATCTTCTTTGTTGACATGATCTCTGAGAAAGTGATGACAGATCTGAATGTGCTTTGTCTTCGAGTGCTGAACTAGATTCTTGGAAAGCTTGATGGCACTTTCATTGTCACAGAAGAGTGGTACATTCTTCGTGTTGATGCCATAGTCCTCGAGAGTTTGCTTCATCCATAGAAGATGAGCACAGCACGATCCAGCAGCAATGTATTCAGATTCAGCAGTGGAGAGTGATACACAGTTCTGCTTCTTTGAAGACCAACAAACAAGAGATCGTCCAAGAAAGTGACATGTTCCTGAAGTGGACTTGCGATCAACCTTGTCACCAGCATAATCAGCATCAGAATACACAATCAAATCAAATGTTCAGCCCTTTGGATACCATAATCCTATCATTGGGGTTTAAGCCAAGTATCGAAGTATTTGCTTCACCGCTAGGTGATGCAACTCCTTTGGTGCCGCTTGGAATCGGGCACACATGCAAACGCTAAGCATTATATATGGCCTAGATGCACATAAGTAGACTAAAGAACCAATCATGGAGTGGTATACCTTTTGATCGAACTCTTTACCATTGTCATCAGGGCCCAGATGACCTTTGGTTGGCATTGGCGTCGTGTATCCTTTGCAGTCTTGAATTCCAAACTTCTTTAGGCAATCTTTGAGGTATTTTTCTTGTGATATGAAGATGTCGTTTCTCTGCTGACGGATTTGCAGACTGAGGAAAAACTTCAGCTCGCCCATCATGGACATCTGATATTGCTCTTGCATCATGTGCCCAAACTCATCACTGTATCTTTTGTCAGTGCAGCCAAAGATAATGTCATCCACATAGATTTGGCACACAAACAGTTCACCGTCATATGTCTTCGTGAAGATTGTAGGATCTAGAGAACCAGGTTTGAAGCCTTTGCTCTTCAGGAAGTCTTTGAGTGTGTCATACCAAGCGCGAGGAGCTTGTTTGAGGCCATATAGTGCCTTGTTGAGCTTGTATACCATATCAGGATGTTTTGGATCTTCAAAGCTAGGTGGTTGTGCAACATACACTTCTTCTTTAATCTTGCCATTGAGAAAGGCACTCTTCACATTCATTTGGTACAGAAGGATGTTGTGATGGTTGGCATAGGCTAGCAGTATGCGAATGGCTTCAAGCCTAGCCACGAGAGCGAATGTTTCATCGAAGTCAATCCCTTCTATTTGAGTGTAACCTTGAGCAACTAGACGAGCCTTGTTTCTGACAACTTGACCATGCTCATCTTGTTTGTTGTGATAGATCCATTTGGTGCCAAATGATATTGTGCTTGCAAGGATCAAGACGCTTAACCAGTTCCCATACACTGTTCAGCTCAAAGTGATGAAGCTCTTCTTGCATAGCTTGAACCCATTCAGGTTCTAGGAAGGCTTCATCAACTTTCTTGGGTTCAGATATAGAGACAAATGCAAAGTGCCCACAGAAATTTGCCAGCTGCGTTGCTCTTGAACAAGTGAGTGGACCAGGTGCATTGATGCTATCAATTATCTTCTCTATTTGTGCTACATTTGCAACTTGGGGGTGTAGTGGACAAAGATTTTTCCCTTGCAGATCCTTGTCTTCAGCCTCAGCATTGACTTCAAGCTCAACATTGTCTTCGGGTTGATTTGGTGCAATGATGGTTTCTTCTTCAGCCTGTGCTTCTGAAGGTATGATTTCTCCAGTACCCATAAGCTTGATAGGTTCACTGGAGGGACTTCATCTAGCACATTTGGCAGGTGCTCTCTTTGCAAGCCGTTAGTCTCATCGAACTACACATCCATAGTTTCAAACACTTTATAGTTAAAGAGGTTGAAGACTCTGTAGGAGTGCGAATCCTTTCTGTACCCAAGCATAAAACCTTCATGTGCTTTCGGTGCAAATTTGGAAGTGTGATGTGGATCCTTGATCCAGCACCTAGCACCAAATACTCTGAAGTAACTAACGTTTGGCTTCTTACCAGTTTGTAGCTCATATGATGTCTTCTTCAGAAGCTTGTGAAGATAAACACGGTTGATGACATGGCATGCAGTATCAATGGCTTCAGGCCAGAACTTCCTTCGAGTCTTGTACTCATCAACCATCGTCAGAGCCATCTCAATGAGGGTTCTATTCTTGCGCTCCACTATGCCATTCTGCTGAGGTGTATAAGGAGCTGAGAACTCCTGAGTGATGCCCAGTGTATCAAGATAAGCGTCGAGGCTGGTGTTCTTGAATTTAAAGCCGTTGTCACTTCTGATGTGCTTGATCTTGATGCCATAGTTCGTCATGGCACGGTTGGCAAATCGTCTGAAGACATACTGCACTTCAGTCTTGTTGAGGATTATATGGACCCATGTATATCTTGAGTAATCATCAACAATGATGAAGCCATAGAGACAGGCAGTGGTAGTAAGAGTAGAGTAATGAGTAGGGCCGAATAAGTCCATGTGAAGCAGCTCGAAGAGTTGTGATGTCATCATGATTGTCTTCGAGGGATGCTTGGCCCTAGTCATCTTCCCAGCTTCACAAGCACCACACAGATGATCCTTCTTGAACTTGACACCCTCGATCCCCACAACATGCTTCTTCTTCGTGAGAGTGTACAAGTTCCTCATGCCAGCATGTCCTAGCATCCGATGCTAGAGCCAGCACTCTGAAGCTTTTGCTAGAAGACATACGGCCAACTATGGTCCTGATTGCTTTTACCAGTGTTAGTAAATGTGATGTGACTTTTGTCAGACGAGCGTAGGGTTGAATCCATCAAAAGACTTCGATCACCAGTCATGTGGTTGGTGCAGCCACTATCCATAATCCATTCTGAAGCCTTTGGTGTCATATCCTACAATATAGTTTGGGGGATAGGCTTCACCAAGGGAGTTGTGAAGCAGAAACATTTGACGAACTAGCGGAACATGAAAGTTCAGATCTTGGTTAGGATAAATAGGATGATTGTGAAGGAATCCTAGGACGAAATACATAGTAAGAACATTTGGACATTTTATCTTGCGTCCCACAAGATGTTTAAGGTCCCCAGCATAAGCATCAGACGCCTTTGATTTCCGGCTGGAGACCTTACCCTACAAAAGAGAGTTAAGTTTTCTTAACCACCCACATCTTCAGGGGTGGCTTAGAAGCAATGTGTCTAAGTGCAGCATCTGAGAACTTCGGCTTTAGAGCCCTAGCAAATAGCCTTGCAGGAGGTGAATAATACCCATAAAAATAAGCAGAAAATTTGTTGGTCTTATGAACATAGCGGTTTGACGAAACACGCTCATATTTAAAAGTCTAAGTATGGTTTCCCTGCAAAACATTGGCGTTAGGGTGACTCGGGTGAGTCCTCTATCTGTATGAAGCCTTTGGACCATATGAAACCTTTGAACCGGGATTTGTCTTCTTCCCAGGTGGTGTCATGATGACATTCATGGGAAGACTTTCAAGACAACTTTTGGGTACCCAGATCTTCTTAAGAGGTGGTCCATTCCTGCAGTTAGTACCAATATACCTGGCAAACAATTCACCATTCTGATTCCTGAACAGTTTATAGTTTGCATCAAAGGATTCAACAATGATAATTGGCTTAGCAGAAGAGAAGCCAGATAGGGTAGATGGATCCACTGAAGGTCCCTTTGCAGCAACCCATGTGGTTTTGGGGTACTGCTTAGGCATCCAGTAAGAACCATCAACATTGATTTTCCTCTTGAACCCAACACCGTCTTTCCTAGGGTTTTGATTCAGAATCTACTTTTTGAGGACATCACATAGTGTCTGATGCCCTTTGAGACTTTTGTACATTCCTGTCTCAAGCAATGTCTTCAACCTGGCATTCTCATCAGCAATAGTACTGGTTTCCTGAGTAGAGGGATTAGTTACCACATTAGCAGTTGAAGATAGTGCAACAGTAGCAACAGTTGAACATTCAGCAACAGAGACAACATTATCTCGCTCAAGACATTTTAGACATGGTGGTTGAAATCCTTCCCGAGCGGAGCTGATCTGTTGAGCATGGAGTGACTCGTTCTCCTTTTGAAGATCTTCATGAGCCAATCTCAATTTCTCAAGCTCTTGCTTCCTTTGAAGATAATCATAGGAGAGCTTTTCATGAGTTGTTGAGAGCGATTCATGACGACTTTCAAGTTCCTCGTACTTAACATGAAGATTTTTAATGTCCTCAATTAAGGACTGAGTTCGGGTCATTTCCGCATCCAATAGGTCACTGCTTTTGTCTAACGACTTTTGAATATGTTCCATAGCATTCTATTGTTCAGTTGCAATTTTAGCAAGTGTTTTGTAGCTAGGTTTAGATTCATATTCAGAGTCATCTTCACTTGATGTTTGAAAGTAAGCATCGCGTGAGTTTACCTTGGCACCACGTGCCATGAAGCAGTAGGTGGGAGCAGAGTCATCCTCATCCTTGGCATCAGCGTTGGTGACCAGGCCATTGTCTTCAGTGTTGAAGATGGACTTGGCGACATACGCAGAAGCTAGAGCCAGGCTTGCTACTCCAGAATCAGATTCCTCTTCAGACTCCACCTCTGCCTCCTCAGATGCAGACTCCTCCTCTGAATCCATCTCCTTGCCAACAAATGCATGAGCCTTGCTTGATGAGATCTTCTTGTGTGATGAAGACTTTGATGAAGACTTGGAAGAAGACTTTGAGGATTTCTTCTTCTTGTTGTCATCAGAATCATATTCCTTGCTATTCTTCTTCTTCTTCTTTGTCTCATTGTCCCACTGTGGACACTCAGAGATGTAGTGACCAGGTTTCTTGCACTTGTGACAGGTTCTATTCTTGTGGTCACGAGAGGAAGCTTCATCATTCCTAGAGCTGGATCTTCAAGACTTTTTCAAGTCTTTCTTCTTAGTGAACTTCTGGAACTTCTTCACAAGCATAGCAAGCTCCTTTCCGATAGCTTTAGGATCCCTAGAACTACAGTCAGATTCTTCTTCAGATGAGGAGACAACCTTTGCCTTCAAAGCGCGAGTACGACCATAGTTGGGACCATAGATATCTCTTCTCTTAGATAGCTGGAACTCATGTGTGTTGAGCCTCTCAAGTATGTCAGACGGACCGAGAGTCTTGAAGTCAATGTGCTCTTGAATCATTAGGGCCAGGGTGTTAAATGAGCTGTCAAGTAATCTCAGAAGTGTCTTGATGATTTCATGCTTGGTGATCTCAGTGGCGCCAAGGGCATGAAGCTCATTTGTGATATCAGTGAGGCGATCAAATGTGAGCTGGACATTCTCATTATCATTTCTCTTGAAGCGGTTGAAGAGATTGCAAAGAACACTGGTCCGTGAATCTCTTTGGGTGAAGACGCCTTCGTTGACCTTGGAGAGCCAGTCCCAGACTAGCTTCGCAGTTTCCAGTGCACTCACACGACCATACTGTCCTTTGGTCACATGACCATAGATGATGTTCTTGGCAGTTGAGTCCAGTTGAATGAACTTCTTGACATCAGCAGGAGTAACGCCTTAACCAGCTCTAGAATGCCATTCTTGATGACATACCAGAGATCAACATCGGTGGCTTCAAGATGCATACGCATTTTATTCTTCTAGTAGGGGTAATCAGTGCCATCGAAGACAGGGCACGCAGCGGAGACCTTGATTATACCTACAGTCGACATAGCTAAACTCCAGGATTCAACTGAATCACACAGAACAAGGGAGCGCCTTGCTCTGATACCAATTGGAAATGCTAGTATTCGACTAGAGGGGGGTGAATAGGTGATTTTTATGAAAGTCTTCAAAACATGGGTGCTTTGAAGACAAACAATAGAAATGAACCTATTGATATGTAGCGGAAGGTAGACTACACTACACAAACCATAGTCAAGTAAGCAATGTAGTGAAAGCACAAAGACTATCAGTAGCTAGGTAGTATGGATCAGGATGGAAGATAGTATGAAGCCAAACAGTAAACAGTCTTCACTCAGTGAAGTCAATCAGATCAGGCAAATAGGCAATGACTTCACAAAGACAAGCAGTAAGTAAGGAAAGAGGAAGGATATAACCAGTTGCTCGGAGAGGACAAGGGTTTGTTGGACCAGTTCCAGTTGCTGTGACAACTGTACGTCTGGTTAGGGAGGCTGAGAGTCAACTCAGAAGACCGCGCCATCACCTTATTCTCCTTGAGCTAAGAACACTTAGACCTCGCCCAATCACTCTGGTAAGTCTTAAAGCAAGACTTCCAAACCTTCACAGACTTCATTCACCGGCAATCCACAATGACTCTTGGATGCTCAGAACGCAATGCCTAACCAGCTGGACGGTTCACAGTCCTCAAGTGTAATAAGTCTTCAGATCACGCAGACACAAAGACTTCAGTGATGCCTAACACTCTTTGGCTCTGGGTGTTTTGGGCTTTGTCCTTGCAAGGATTACTCTCTCAAAGGCTTCGGAGGTGGGTTGCTCTCAAACGACATAAGGCGTGCACTAACTCTGAGGAGCCACCAATTTATGGTGTAGGGGGTGGGCTATTTATAGCCAGGAGGCAACCCGACCTGATTTGTCCAAAATGACCTTGTGTCACTAAGGAACTAATTGCATGAAGAACGTAGGTATTTTAATATCCACTTGGACGTCCTTTTCAAATTAATATGCATGAAGAACAGAACTAATTGCATTACTGGCGTAATAAGATTCTTATTTTTTTTCATTTTCACGTGGTTTGACTTTAATTTGACCATGTTTTTCCATTCCTGTGTTCTTCCAATTCATGTGAACCAAACACCGAGGTTGATAGAAATCCTATGTTTCCAAATGCTCTGTTTTGCACGTGCATTCCTATCATATTCATGTGTTTTTCCTGTCCCTGCGTTTATAGAATCCTCCAATTCTAAGGAGCCCTTACAGATTTACTTCATTTTCAGATAGGCGTCAAAGAAAACTCTTTGTGTTATGTCCTGCTCCTGTCGTGCCGTCATCCACCCCACCTAAGGTGCACCATCAACAGAAGCATTCACTGCAGCAGAGATCCCCCCTGCAGACTTTCTTTTGCCACCTCAGATCATCTTCCCCATTGCCAGCAGCCACACCAACTGCATTACCATCATCGACTGAGTAGATGAACCTGAGGACTACACAGTTCTGAAAGAGAGGTCGCAGTCTTTCATGTTTGCTTACGTTACACATCGGTTATTATTACCTACTACTTTATTGTTCAAGCTTGAGATTTAAAATGCCCATGGGTCTCATATCGACGCAGCAACGAATAGTATCTGTCTACTATCTGGTTCATCTGGGGTCTTCTATGTGGTTCATGTTGGGTGGTGAACAAACAGTTGATGATCCATTGTCTATCTTTTTTAACTGAAGCTATAATCTATATGCTGTCATTAGTTTTGGATCTATCCACTCCTTTGCTACCATCAGTCTTGATTTCTGCATGCTCCCCTTAGGACATACACAATCTAACTATTTTTTATTATGCATGTCAGTTATTGTACACAATCGTATTGAACATGTAGAGAAAAAGAGAAGACTGTTGCATGGGAATATAATGTCATGCAGACACCGCTCCATGGTGGGAGAAGTGCCCCCCTACCATTCCAGATTGTATTCCAAAGGAAGATAACTATTCAGATGGGGATTCAGAGGGAGCCAACCACTCCTATCTACCACCTGAGGTGTTTTCTCTAACCTGGCATGTTGATGTTGGTCATATCATGCATATGGTGCCTCGCATTGCTTACATTATACATCTTATATGTCATCAGCTTAGTTTAGATTTGCTTTGTGTGAATGCCACCTGTTTGGTTTATATATCATACTCCCATCGTTCCTAAATATTTTTCTTTTTAGAGATTTTAACAAGTGATTACATACGGAGCAAAATGAGTGAATCTACACTCTAAAATATGTCTATATACATCCGTATGTGGTAGTCCATTTGAAATATCTAAAAAGACAAATATTTAGGAACGGAGGGAGTATATGGGAATTATGTAATTCCATCTTCTTTAGCCAGGCATCATATACGTGAATCATGCAATTCCATCCTGTTTAGCCAGTCATCGTATATGTGAATTGTATCGTGCCATATTTTTATTCATAATATATTCCATTTGTCAACAATGTTTATTCATTCATCTACTCTTCCTGTGCATTAGCCATTTGAGTCGGTCATGGGAGAATCTGGAGTGAAAACAAGGTCTTCTGAGCAGTCAGTGCTACCTGTTGATGCAGATTTCTTGCTGGTTACAGATAGCTCCTCAAAGGAGGATTCAGAGACAGATGACCAGTCATATCCCCCCCCCCCGAGGTGCATGCTCTAACTTGGCAGGGTTATATTGCTCATATCATGCATATGGTGTCTTGCATTGCCATGCCATCTACTTAGATTAGACATGCTTTGTGTGAATGCCTCCTGTTTGCTTTCTATATCAGATATGTGAATTATGCAATGCCATGTTTTTCAGCGAGTTATCATATATGTGAATTATGCACCACCATGTAGCCAGGCAACATATATGTGAATTACCTCATGCCATCTTTTTTTTCATTACGTATTCCATTTGTCGACAATCTTTGTATATTGAACTACTCTTCATGTGTATCAGCCATTTGAGCCGGTTATGGAAAAATCTAGAGTGAAAACAAGGTCTTTAGAGCAGGCAATGTTACCTGTTGAAGCATATATCTCGATGGTTACAGGGAACTCCTTAGAAGAGTATTCACAGACATATGACCAGTACTATATCCCACCTGAGGTGTATGCTCTAAGCTGCAATGTTTATATTTCTCATATCATGCATATGGTGTCTTGCATTGCTTAGTTTAGACATCATATGCACAATATTGAATTCCATCTGCTTAGTTTAGAGATCATACATGCGAGTGCCAGCTGCTTAGTATATGAATCAATTATGTCAAGTATATCATGCCATCATGTATACTTAGACAACATGTATGTGAATTATTTCATCCCAACCTATTTTAGAAATACATCATATAGTTTTGTCATGTCATCCTATTTAGATACTCATCATATGTTGAATTATGCCATTATATCATGTTAAGTTGTCCATCATATATTTGAAACTGTGTCATGCTATCCTGTTTAGTTAGGCATCATATATGTGAAATCGTGTCATGCTGTCCTGTTTGGTTAGACAACATATATGTGAATTACCACATCTGTCTATCATACAATGTCTATAAGTTCAATTTCTTTTCTTGTTTATCAGCCATTTGAATTGGAGGGGGTGATGGCAGTATCTAAGGGAGCAAAAACTTATTCTTCACAAAAGACTGTGCTACCCGTCGATGCAGATAGAACCATGGTTGTACTGGCCCACAAACTAGCCCCACTGCATATAATTGAGACTCTTCCAGATTGCACACTTACACCGTTGGGCAGAGAACCAGCTACAACCCATCTAACCGCAACCTCAGCAGATAGTAACCCACTTCTGTTGACAAAGCACCATGTCCACCACAGAGTACCCCCACACGAGCAGTTTGTAAAGCAACTGCAGTGCCCAAAGCACGAAGACCACCACAACAAACCCAAACTCCACATTTAAAGCAGAAGAGGAACTGTTCTCAGGTCAGATTCTGTAGCTATGGTCCATACTCCTTTGCAGTTGCATCACTGTATTTACTCATACCAACTACTTTCGAATTTGAAGGATCCAATTGAAACTCCAATGGCGCAACAGGTATGTTTTAAACCTATTTCTTTATCTGGATTATTGTTCTAACTTCTTGCTCTATGTTGATTTCAGTTTCACTTGTATAAACAGTTATGTTCTCATGTGATGCACATTACAAGTGTTGCCAATGCTGTGTAGTTTCTCACACTTATATTCTTTCTATGCTGTCGTGTCTTAAAAATATATGAGTTGACCTGTGTCTCTATCTTGATTACACAACATAAACTAGAATGATATGAACAATACAGTGACCATAGTACATAGATATATGTTTGTTTCATGTTGTTATCCTGTCCACCTTACTACTGAACCGGTTTACCAAAATAAGTTTCGTATACTACATGCTAAACTTGTGATGTGTTTGCTTGTTTCTCTTGTAGTATGCGAACAGAATATTGGAGAAGAGCACCCCTGTATGCAATGGTAGAGAAAGTAATGCAGATAAGGTTCAAGATAGTGAGACAACCCTGGTGGTCTCCAAGAAAGGTGATAAAAACGATCTTGTAGACAGTGAGAAAACCACACCATCCTGCGTTGATGTAGTGTTCGAGTTACTGGCCAGAACCGCTAGCACAAGCTCTTCGAACTCGTTGCCTGAATCACTTCAGCTTCTTCAGTCTCAGCTACAAGCTAAAAGGCATTAGTCAGTTGTGCTGCGGCAAGAAGCCGAAGGACTGAGGAAGTCCCTGTAGAATTCAGATGCATACTTTCTTGTGCAACAGCAAGCGCTGGAGGATTTAAGTGCCAAACAAGAGAAAGTTAATAAGCTTGCTAAGCATCTTGCCACCATTATGGGTACCCAGAATATTGTTTCTTGAGCTCTTCGGAAGTGGTTTCAGTTCTGGACTTGTTTTGCTGTGGCGTTTATTTGCACTGGTCGCCAACTTTGACAACCAGTATATGTGATATGCTGCTTTGTTCCCTATATTTGCACTGGTGGCGAACTTTGATGTCCTGTGGATGTAATATGTGTAATAGCCATGATAGCCTAGCGTAAGTTGCTTGCTTATTTATTTCCTTGTTGTCTTGTTTATTTGTTTGCTTGTAGTGAGTGCAGTTCTTTTTCCGTGGTTTGCTAGTGTCCGCAATAACCTATTTTTTAAAACTAGGCCACAATAACCATGGGCTACATATTTACTGTAGTGACACTGGGCCTCCTACGGGCCGTAGAAACATGCCTTCTACGGGGCATAGAAACAATGGGCCTTCTACGGGTCGTAGACACAATGGGCCTTCTACGTGTCGTATCATCAATGGGCCTTATACGGGTCGTATGATTGATTGGCCAAAGATGGGACAATAACAGACCGCATTATGGCCGTAAACGGGCCAGACCTGGAATCGTTTGTTCATGGGCCGACCATAACGGGCCGTCATTAATCGCCCATATTTGATGATGCTATGAAAACGGCCCAACGTATTAACGGGCCACAAACGGGCCGACTGTAACCATGGGTTGAATTCGGCCGACAAGCAGAAAATGACAGTAACGGGCCATAAATAACCGAATGCTGGAAATGAGCCCAAGAATAAATGGGCCTTGAGAAGGCCGAAAGATAACATGGTCTAGAAATGGCCCAATGGAATAATGGGTCGTTAATGTGTATAAAGTGATACACTGTTCATTACGGGGTAGTTTCCCCATGGGCCGTTAATGGGCCAAGATATCATGGGTCATACATGGGACGGAAGTTAAAACAGGCTGGAATCATATTGGACGGCCCAGATGACGCTACTGGGCCTAATTCGGGTAGGTCGTAACGGGCCCTGGGTTAGTGGGCTATAAATGGGATATATGCAAACAAGTCATTAATAGGCTTTCCGTGGGACGGGCCACCAACTTTTGACCAAGTCAAATGGGCCGGCCTTTTCACAGGAATGTGTCTCTATTGGGCCGTGCCAGGTGTTGATGTATCATAGGCGCCTTCGGTCCAATGAGTGGATGACATCTGTCCCAACGGTGAGCCGACACGTGTTTCCTCCAGGCAATGATGATTTTACACATGGAAAATCCCCATTGGTCAGGGCTGTTAACGGGTTATCGGATCCAAAACCGGACCCGATAGCTTAACGGTGAGCCGTTACGGTGGATGCCACGTGCCGGTAACCCTTGACGAAAGCACTTCTACGACGTGCGATTTATCGTCATGGAAGTGGACACTTCCGTGATGATAATTTTGGTAATGTCATGGAACACTTCTACGACAGCACAGGAATGACTATCTTGATTCTGTCATAAAATCGTCATGGATGTACATGCATGACAAAAAACATGACCTACTGTGACAAACATGTATCATCATGGAAGTGTATTTTTTTGTAGTGTACATGCATGAAGATGTGCTTAGTCAAGCCACCCGAAACATTCAGAGGAGGATACTATATCATCATACTACATCACAACTATTATAATGCATGTTGACATCTAAGATAAATCATTATCCACTCCTAGCTACTTAAGCATGGCATGAGCAACTATAATCTATAATTGTCATCATAAACATGTTTAATTACGATATGTTGAATCATGGATACTGCGTTAAACATATTTACAAAAATAAAAACAAGTTGAGTTCATACCTGCCTTTCCTTGCCACAATCACTTCATCATATATCGTCATTATTTCCTTTCACTTGCACGACCGAATGATATGAAAATAATAATAGTGCAAGAGTGTCGTGGACTAAGTTGGAATCTGCAAACATTTTATTCAAAGGAGAAGACATGGTAATATGGGATCTTAGTTAGATCAACAATAATGCATATGAGAGCCACTCAACATTTTGATTGTGGTCTTCTCCTTAGTATGAATCAACAAAAGAAAAGGAATTCATATAAACACACTCAAATATGTTTGGAATTTTTCTCAAAGGAAGCAAATTAATGAAGGAAACCAAAAACGAGAAACACTATTTACACGGGAAAGCTCCCAACAAGTAAAAGAAGAAACGAGAAATCTTTTGGGGTTTTCTTTTAATACTAAAACTAATTTAAACTAGAAAGAAAAACAGAAAAGAAGCGAGAAATATTTTTGGATTTTCTCAAAGTTTTTCAAACACACAAGAGGAAAGTGAGAAAATTAATATAACATGGATAATACAATGAAAGAGGATACGAACCGACAACTAGAATGCAGTGTGTGAACATGAATGCAATGTCAATGAGAAATACGTTCTCCCCCAAGCTTAGGGTTTTGCCTATCTTGGTAATCACCATCCCTGGCTTGGGTAATTGTCAAAGTGATAGCTCGTGGAGTCTCTAGGTGCGGCCTCCTCAGCCCGACGGGCAACTTCTACTGCTACATTGTACTCATGTGCCTCTCTTTCATAGATGTAATACCTTCCTTATCCCTGGTAATCAAAGAGGGCATGCACAGGAAATATAACAGATACAATAGGTTGGTTATCAAACATCAAGTTATAATTGTGATTCATGGCTCCATACTTAATGAACTTATAACGCTGCATTGCATCAAAGTCTAAATTTCTAGTAGGTAAAATAGGATCGTTAGGCAAAGGTGAAACTCTTAGCCTTGCAACTATGCAGGAGGCATAAATTCCTCCATATAAATGACCACTATCAGCATTGCGTTGTAGCCTCTGGGCAATGATTGCACCAAGATTATATTGTTTAGTGCACAGTGTACTGCAGTCTTGATTACCCAAGACAAATTTGCCATTAAAGAGTGCAAAGTAACAGATGGAGGGAATTTGTATACTTTTTATTCTAGCTTGTGTAACTCCCCTATCCTCGCCACAACAGAGGCTGCTCAGAAACATCTCATAATCAGGTTTTGGTGGTTCATCTAACAAACCCCATTATGGAATTTTGCGTGAACCACAGAATTCCTCTAAAGGTGTAGTATAGGTTACATCATAAAGGCAAAATGAGATCTAGAATCACAATAATGACACTTAAACTTTTTGGTGAATGAGTCGTTAAGGTTGTAGTGTTAAATACATTTATCTGCGATGAAAGGAGCGAGATCAGTGTTGCGAACATACTGATCAAATTGTTCTTTAATACCTGCACCTATCATGAACTTGTCAAACGGCCATAGGCACGATCTGGTGTCGGTATCCTGCACCGACCTTACCCTTGATTCAACATAGGCTTGTCGTATCGAGCTCTCACTCGATGATGCGTATGAGGACCTCCACCTTGAAGAACTCCTCCTAAAGAGGTGCATTTTATCTGCAAACAATTTCTAAAAATTTTGGGCCTCAAAATAATACCAATAAAACTTCACAAAACTGATAACAACTACTCATATGGATGTCTAGAGGCTATATCAAGCATTCAAACTACTTAGAACTCAAAGGATCCAACATGTAAGCTCATTTTCAATAGCACCAAGAGTAGATATTACTCAAAATATAAACCACTAAAGCAAAAACTAATTGGAGCAATGGAGGAGTCACATACCAAGTAGCAATGCCCCAAAACTAATTTGGAAATGGAGCTCCGAGCAAAGAGATCGAAAATCTCAGGTTTGGGAGCAAGAACACGAGAGAGAGAGAGAGAGAGAGAGAGAGAGAGAGCTACATGGATTTTTTCTGGAGGTGAGTGACAATGTGAGCTAAGAGTGTAAGTGAGGGGGTCCTCGTGGGGCCCACTACCCACCAGGGCGCGCCCTGGTGCCCAGTGGGCACCTGGGGCACCCCCTATGGTGTATTCAGTACCAGAAATTCTCAAATATTCAGAAAAGATTGTGTTAAAATTTCATGTCATTTGAGCACTTCTATTTTGGGGCTATTTTTTTATTGCACGGATAATTCAAAAATAGGATAAACACGACATTCTTTTGCATTTAACTAAAAATAACAAAAAACAAAAGGTAAGAACAAAAGATTGTGCTTACTAAATTCATCGATCACATGCCTCGTAAAAAGAATCCATTTATAAGGTTGATCAAGTCTCATAAACAAACTATTTTCGATTAACATGAAATCAAGGAATCTTTGTATAACACTAAGTTACCTCAAGGGGGATGTGCATATCCGCCACAATAAGTATTTCATATTTATTTTGGCAGTAGGAAGTGGATGTTGAAAACGTCCAATAGTAATTGTCGGAGTCTTTTTAATAACATTAATACCATTCACTTGAAATTGTTTCTTTGGAAAGTGCACTGTATGCTCATTACCATTGACATGAAAAGTGACCTTGCTTTTGTTGCAATCAATAACAACCCCTACAGTATTCAAAAAGGGTCTACCAAGGATAATCGACATGATGTCGTCCTCAAGCATATCAAGTATAACAAAGTCTATTAAGATAGTAACATTCGCAACTACAACGGGCACATCCTAACAAACACCGATAGGTATGGCAGTTGATTTGTCAGCCATTTGCAATGATATTTCAGTAGGTGTGAGTTTATTCAAATCAAGTCTTTTGTATAACGAAAAAGGCATAACACTAACACCGGCTCCAAATCACATAATGCAGTTTTGACATAACTTCTTTTAATGGAGCATGGTATAGTTGGTATTCCTTGGTCTCCTAGTTTCTTCCATCCTTAAAAGAATAATTAGCAAGCATGGAAGAGATTTCAGCTTCAGGTATTTTTCTTTTATTGATGACAATACCTTTCATATATTTAGCATATGGGGCCATATTTAAAATATCAGTCAAACGAGTACGCAAAAAGACTTGCCTAAGCATTTCAGCAAAGCGTTCAAATTCTTCCTTGTCCTTTTCCTTGGATGGTTTAGGTGGAAAGTGAAGGAAATATGCCCTAGAGGCAATAATAAAGTTGTTATTTTATATTTCCTTATTCATGATAAAGGTTTATTATTCATATTAGAATTGTATTGATCGGAAACCTTGATACATGTGTGAATACATAAACAAATATTGTGCCCGTAGTGATCCTCTACTATACTAGCTCATTAATCAAAGATGGTTAAGGTTTCCTAACCATGGACATGAGCTGTCACTTGATAATAGGATCACATCATTAGGAGAATGACGTGATGGACAAGACCCATATGTTAGCTTAGCATTTGATCGTACAGTTTATTGCTACTGCTTTCATGTATGTCAAATACATATTCCTTTGACTATGAGATCATGCAACTCCCGAATATCGGACGTATGCCTTGTGTGCTATCAAACGTCACAATGTAAATGGATGATTATAAAGATGCTCTACAGGTATCTCCAAAGGTGTTTTGTTGGGTTGGCGTGGATCGAGATTAGGGTTTGTCATTCTATGTATCGGAGAGGTATCTTTAGGCCCTCTCAGTAATGCACATCATAATAAGCCTTGCAAGCAAATGACTAATGAGTTAGTCATGGGATGATGTATTACGGAACGAGTAAAGAGACTTGCTGGTAACGAGATTGAACTAGGTATGAAGATACCAACGTTCGAATCTTGAGCAAGTAACATACCGATGGACAAAGGAAATTACGTATGTTGTCATAACCGTGTGATCGATAAAGATCTTCGTAGAATATGTAGGAGCCAATATGGGCATATAGGTTCCGATATTGGTTATTGATTGGAGAGGTGTCTCAGTCATGTCTACATAGTTCTCGAACCCGTAGGGTCCGCACGCTTAATGTTCGATGACGATATTGTATTATATGAGTTATGTGATTTGGTGACCGAATGTTGTTCGAAGTCCTGGATGAGATCATGGACATGACGAGGAGTCTCGAAATGGTCGAGAGGTAAGGATTGACATATAGGATGATGGTATTTGGACACCGGAAGTGTTCCGAAGGGTACCGGGTACATATCGGGTCACCCGAAGGGGTTCTAGACACCCCCGGCAAAAGATATGGGCCTTATGGGACAAGGAGAAGGAAAGAGGGTAAGGGAAAGGAAAAGGTGGGAATAGGATTCTCCCTTCCTTCCCTCTCCCTCTCTCTTTCCTTCCCCCTGAGGGAGTCCTGGATTAGGGGGTCCTCGGACAACCGGACTATATGCTTATGCCGGACTATTGGACTATGAAGATACAAGATTGAAGACTTTGTCCCGTGTCTGGGTGGAACTCTCCTTTGCGTGGAAGACAAGCTTGGCAATTCAGATATGTAGATTCCCTTCTATGTAACCGACTCTGTGTAACCCTAGCCCCCTCCGCTGTTTATACAAATCGGAGGGTTTAGTCCGTAGGAAAACAACAATCATAATCATAGGTTAGCTCCTAGGGTTTAGCCTCTACGATCTCGTGGTAGATCAACTCTTGTAATACTCATATCATCAAGATCAATCAAGAAGGAAGTAGGGTATTACCTCCATAGAGAGGGCCCGAACCTGGGTAAACATTGTGTCCCCTGCCTCCTGTTACCATTAGCCTTAGACGCATAGTTTGGGACCCCCTACCCGAGATCTACCGGTTTTGACACCGACATTGGTGCTTTCATTGAGTGTTCCACAGTTTCGTCACCATAAGGCTTGATGGCTATTTCAATCATCTGCAACAATGTGGTCTAGGATGAGGTCTTCCTCCCTGGAAATATCTTCGTATTCGGCGGCTTCACACTATGGGCAAACTCGCTTGGCCATCTGGAGCAGATCGATAGCTACGCCCATGGCCATCAGGTCATATTTGGAAGCCTGAATTACACTGCCGACATCGGCGGAGACATGATCTTCGATGGATTCGAGCCCATGTCAGGTGCCCCCCACTATTGTGATGAGCATGACTTAGATCCACCGTTGGACGATGTTCTGAAGAACACACCTGCAGCTGCCCTGGCATTGAATCCAGTGCAGATCGTGCCATCCGAGGACGGGAGGATGGACCTCGCCATGGAGGCCGCACACTCAACGGCGACAGAGCCGAACATAGATTTCACTTTCGATGAGGTCTGTGCCATCGGACCCTCGGACTCGTCTCTGGCCATAGGCTCTGAACCGCGTGCATCCGTGCCCAACAGATCTAACTGGGCGCCGATCATGGAGTTTAGCTCCACGGATATCTTTCAGCACTCGCCCTTGGGTGACGTGCTAAATTCATTAAAATCTGTCTCCCTGTCAGGAGACTCTTGGCCGAACTTTGTCCGGCTTGAGTGGGAAGCGGATGATGAAGTAATTCGTTACCCACCCACCACCCACTTAATAGCCACTGTCGACGACTTAACCGACATGCTTGATTTCGACTGTGAAGACATCGACGGTATGGCCGACGATGCCGGAGAAGAACATGAACCACCTCCCACAGGGCGCTGGACAGCCACCTCATCATATGACATATATATGGTGGATACACCTAAAGAAAACAATGGCGAGGATCAAAAGGATGCAGCAGAGGTTATCCTCTGGAGAAGCAACCTAAGCACCAACGTCAGTGGCACCGCTCTAAACCCCGCCATAGCAAAAACAGCAATACCGACACCAGAGACAATAGCACTCCGGATGATGCCGAAGACGATAACAATCCCACCCGTCCTAGCTTCGAGCAGGCCGGACAGGAGGACGGGTAACCTAGCCCTGATGAACAGGCAATGGATGAAGACTCGGAGGATGACAATTATATGCCCCTCTCCAAAGACGAGGTGAGCCTCGGCGACAAAGAATTTATCGTGCCTGAGGATCCCGTCGAGCAGGAGTGCTTCAAGCGCCAGCTTATAGCCACTACAAAATGCCTGAGGAAAAAATAGCGGCAGTTCCAAGCTGATCAAGATCTGCTCATTGATAGATGGACTGAGGTCCTGGCAGCCGAGGAGTACGGACTTGAGCGCCCAACCAAAAGTTACCTGAGGCGCAGGTTGTTACCTCAATTCAAGGACGAGGCACTAGAGCCTATACTACCAGCGTAGGATGTAGCTGACCGACCACCCCGTGGCCGAGACAAAGTGGCGTATCAGCCCGAACACCAGCCCGCACCACGTCGCCAAACAACTAAAAACACCATGGCCCGGGGCTACACGCATGACCTGCAAAACAAATTGGAAAACAAAGCAGGACAGTCAAGATCGATCTACGGATCGCGGGGGCGCGCCCTAACGCATGATGATGACCGCCACACCTGATATACTAAATACAAATCCGTCCGGGCCGAATACAGCAGACCAGATTCATCCGAACTGCATCGTGATGTAGCCCGACACCGAGGCGCCGAACACCCCTATGCTTCACTGACGAAGTAATGGACCATGAATTCCCAGAAGGGTTTAAACCCATAAACATAGAACCATATGATGGGACAATAGACCCCACGGTGTGGATCGAATATTTCCTTCTCCACATTCACATGGCCCACGATGATGATCTACACGCCATCAAGTACCTCCGACTAAAACTCAAGGGACCAGCTCGGCATTGGCTAAATAGCTTGCCGGCAAACTCCATTGGTAGTTGGGAGAACCTGGAAGACGCATTCCTTGACGACTTCCAGGGAACTTATGTGCGACCACCGGATGCTGACGACTTAAGTCACATAACCCAACAGCCCGGAGAGTCAGCCAGGAAATTCTTGACTCGGTTCCTAACTAAAAAGAACCAAATCGTCGACTGTCCGGATGCCGAAGCCCAAGCGGCCTTTAAACATAACATTCATGACGAGTGGCTTGCCCGACACCTCGGCCAAGAGAAGCCAAAGTCCATGGCAGCCCTTACGACACTCATGACCCACTTTTGTGTGGGCGAGGACAGCTGGTTGGCTCGTAGCAACAACACATCAGGAAATCCTGGCACTTTAGACGCCAGAGATAGCAACGGCAAGCCCCGGCGCAACAGACACAAGCGTCGCAATAATGGCGAAAACGCTTAAGACACGGTCGTCAATGCCGGATTTAGTGGATCCAAGTCCGGTCAATGGAAAAATCCATTTAAAAGAAACAATCCGGGCCCATCCAGTTTGGACCGCATACTCGATCGCTCATGTCAAATCCACAGTACCCCCGATAAACCAGCCAACCACACCAATAGAGAATGTTGGGTATTGAAACAGGCCGGCAAGCTAAATGCTGAACAAAAGGAAAAGGGGTTGTATAGTGATCATGACGAGGTACCCCGGCTACCAAACACAGGGGGACAAAAGAAATTTCCTCCCCAAGTAAAAGCGGTAAATATGATATATGCCACCCATATTCCCAAGCGGGAGCAGAAGCGCGCACTAAGGGAAATCTACGCGATGGAGCCAGTCGCCCCAAAGTTCAACCCATGATCGTCTTGTCCGATCACCTTTGATCGCAGGGATCATCTAACCAGTATCCCTCATGGCGGCTCAGCCGCACTGGTCCTTGACCCTATCATTGACGGATTCCACCTCACACGAGTCCTCATTGATGGTGGCAGCAGCCTGAACCTGCTCTATCAGGATACAGTGCGCAAAATGGGTATCGATCCCTCAAGGATCAAACCCACCAAAACCACTGAGGGAGTCCTGGATTAGGGGGTGTCCGGATGGCCGGACTATGACCTTTGGCCGGACTCCCGGACTATGAATATACAAGATTGAAAACTTCGTCCCGTGTCCGGATGGGACTTTCCTTGGCATGGAAGGCAAGCTTGGCGATACGATATGTAGATCTCCTCCCATTGTAACCGACTCTGTGTAACCCTAGCCCTCTCCGGTGTCTATATAAACCTGAGAGGTTTAGTCCGTAGGACGAACAACAATCATACCATAGGCTAGCTTCTAGGGTTTAGCCTCTCTAATCTCGTGGTTGATCAACTCTTGTACTACCCATATCATCAATATTAATCAAGCAGGAGTAGGGTTTTACCTCCATCGAGAGGGCCGGAACCTGGGTAAAAACATCATGTCCCTTGTCTCCTGTTACCATCCGCCTAGACGCACAGTTCGGGACCCTCTACCCGAGATTCGCCGGTTTTGACACCGACATTGGTGCTTTCATTGAGAGTTCCTCTGTGTCGTCACCTTCAGGCCCGATGGCTTCTTCGATCATCGACCACGATGCGGTCCAGGGTGAGATTTTTCTCCCCGGACAGATCTTCGTATTCAGCGGCTTTGCACTGTAGGCCAATTCACTTGGCCATCTGGAGCAGATCGAAAGCTACGCCCCTAGCCATCAAGTCAGATTTGGAAGTTTAAACTACACGGCTGACATCCGCGGAGACTTGATCTTCGACGGATTTGAGCCACAGCCGAGCGCGCCGCACTGTCATGATGGGCATGATCTAGCTCTGCCGCCGGACAGTGCCCAGAATGCCGCTCAGGCGTCTGCTCCGACCCTTAGCTCGGAGCCGACTATGCCGGTCAAGTACGGGTGGTTGGACGCCGCCTCGGGGGCTGCAATCTCTACGGCGGTCGAGCCGAACACCAAACTTGACCTTCGCGGAGCTCGTGACTCCAAGGTGCCGGACTCCGTTCCGGACTCCGAACCTTCCACACCCCTCCCGATCAAACCCAATTGGGCTCCGATCATGGAGTTCACTGCCGCGGACATCTTTCAACACTCGCCCTTTGGTGACATCCTGAATTCACTAAAGTCTCTCTCTTTATCAGGAGAGACCTGGCCGGACTATGGTCAGCAAGGTTGGGATGCGGACGACGAAGAAATTCGAAACCCACCCACCACCCACTTCGTAGCCACTGTCGACGATTTAACCGACATGCTCGACTTCGACTCCGAAGACATCGACGGTATGGACGCCGATGAAGGAGGCGACCAAGAACCAGCACCTATAGGGCACTGGAAAGCCACCTCGTCATACGACATATATATGGTGGACACCCCAAAAGAAGGGGATGACGATGGAACAACGGAGGATGACCCCTCCAAGAAACAGCCTAAGCGTCGGCGTCAGCTGCGCCGCTCTAAATCCCGCCAAAGCAAAAACGGCGAGTCCGGCACCGTTGACAATAACACCTTGGACAGTGCCGAAGACAACCCCCTCCAGCAGGATTCGGCGTAGGAGGATGGAGAAGCCAGCCCTCATGAGAGAGCGGAAGACAGAGAGGTCGAGGACGATAACTACATGCCTCCCTCCGAAGACGAAGCAAGACTCGTCGACGATGAATTTGTTGTGCCTGAGGACCCCGTCAAACAAGAGCGTTTCAAATGCAGGCTCATGGCCACGGCAAGCAACCTCAAGAGAAAACAGCAGCAGCTTAGAGCTGACCAAGACTTGCTAGCCGACAGATGGATGGAAGTCCTAGCTGCCGAAGAGTACAAACTCGAACGCCCCTCCAAGAGCTACCCAAATCGCAGGCTGCTACCCCAACTAGAGGAGGAAGCAACTAAACCTACATCACCAACGTATGATACAGCCGATCTGCCACCCCATGGCCACGACAGAGAGGCCTTTCGGCCCTCAACTCAAGCCGCACCCCGGCGTCGCTCAAAAAGTACCAAGGCACGGGGAAACGCGCCAGACCTGCGAGACATATTGGAGGACAAGGCAAGGCAAAGAAGACCGATCTACGGATCATGTAGGAGCCCCACGACACGGGACGATAACTACCACGCCGGATATGGCAAATACGGCCAGGCCGAACACAACAGACAAAGCTCTCCCGAGCAACGTCGTGATATAGCCCAGTACAGAGGCGCCACACACCCACTATGCTTCACTGATGAAGTAATGGATCATCAAATCCCCGAGGGTTTTAAACCCGTAAACATCGAATCATACGATGGCACAACAGATCCTACGGTATGGATCGAGGATTATCTCCTGCACATCCACATGGCCCGTGGTGATGATCTACATGCTATCAAATACCTCCCACTCAGGCTTAAAGGACCAGCTCGGCATTGGCTTAACAGCTTGCCAGCAGAGTCAATCGGTTGCCGGGAGGACCTGGAATCCGCATTCCTGGACAATTTCCAGGGAACCTATGTGCGACCACCAGACGCTGATGACCTAAGCCACATAATTCAGCAGCCAGAGGAATCAGCTAGACAATTCTGGACACGGTTCCTAACCAAGAAAAATCAAATAGTCGACTGTCCGGACGCAGAGGCCCTCGCAGCCTTCAAGCATAACATCCAAGACGAATGGCTTGCCCGACACCTAGGATAGGAAAAGCCGAAATCCATGGAAGCCCTTACGACACTCATGACCCGCTTTTGCACGGGAGAAGACAGCTGGCTAGCTCGTAGCAATAACATGACCAAGAGCCCAAGTAATTCGGATACCAAGGAAAACAATGGCAGGTCGCATTGCAACAAGCACAAGCGCCGCATTAATGGCGACAATACTAAGGATACGACAGTCAATGCCTGATTCAGAGCTCTAAACCCGGTCAGCGGAAAAAGCCATTCAAAAGAAATACTCCGGGCCCATCCAGTTTAGACCGGATACTCGATCGCTCGTGCCAGATACACGGCACCCCCGAACAACCAGCCAATCACACCAACAGGGATTGTTGGGTGTTCAAGCAGGCAGGCAAGTTAAGTGCCAAAAACAGAGACAAGGGGCTGCATAGCGATGACGAGGAGGAGCCCCGACCGCCGAACAACAGAGGACAGAAGGGCTTTCCCCCACAAGTGCGGACGGTGAACATGATATACGCAACCCACATCCCCAAAAGGGAACGGAAGCGTCCGCTCAGGGACGTATATGTGTTGGAGCCACTCGTCCCAAAGTTCAACCCATGGTCCTCCTGCCCGATCACTTTTGATCGAAGGGACCACCCCACTAGCATTCGTCACGGCGGATTCGCCGCATTGGTCCTAGACCCAATCATTGATGGATTTCACCTCACTAGAGTCCTCATGGACGGCGGCAGCAGCCCGAACCTGCTTTATCAGGATACAGTGTGGAAAATGGGCATAGATCCCTCAAGGATTAAACCCACAAAGACGACCTTTAAAGGCGTCATACCAGGTGTAGAGGCCAGCTGTACAGGCTCAGTTACACTCGACGTGGTCTTCGGATCCCCGGATAATTTCTGAAGCGAGGAGTTAATCTTCGACATAGTCCCATTCCGCAGTGGTTACCACGCCCTGCTCGAACGAACCGCATTTGGAAAGTTCAATGCAGTGCCGCACTATGCATATCTCAAGCTCAAGATGCCAGGCCCTCGCGGAGTCATTCAATGGAAACACCGAACGCTCTCTCCGAATAGAGGAGCACACGGCGGCCCTCGCCACGGAAGTACAAAGTAGCCTCTCAAGGCAATTCTCCAGTCCGGCTGCTAAGCGTCCAAACACCGCAAAGCATGCCCGGTATAACCTACAACAAGACCGTCTCGCACGTTCCGAGCTAGCATAGCAGTGCGGCCCTAGCCCTCGCGAGATTGCAAAACTAGTACCACGCGTACATAATTACGCTCTGGAAATACCATGGGCATAAGGGGAGGGGCACAACTACGGCATGCCCAGAATGCGGCTTAACCGTATTAGGGGCTCCCAATTTTTGTGATTTTTCTTTTTTTTTCTTACTTTCAGGACTCCACTATTCGGAAGACCTGTCCGGCAGTACAATCGCCGAACAAACGATGCAACAACCAGGGAGACAGCAAGCCACGCCGAACGTCTAGGTGGTCTCTATAACGAGCTAAATACCTGTCTTACTTAAAGTCTCGCAGCTTGCCCCTGGAGGGGGACATGTCAAATAATCCCATCTCTTGCTTATCGCACTATTTGTATCGTTCTGCTCTCATAGCAACCCTTTAATAAACAATATATAGCTCTTGTCTATTATTGCATTTATTTCGTACATATGTTCAGTTTTGACATTATGCAACCGTACACTTTGGTACGACCAATACACCAGGGGCTTAATTACTCCAGAATACGGTGTGAGAAGACCGAACACTCTCATGAGTGCGGCACCCCGAACTTATAGCATTATATGAATCGGCTCCGAATCATGTCTTGGGTCAATAGTTGGGTTTGCCCGGCTCCCATGTTTTGGTACCTTACGTTCCGCTATATCGGCTAAGGTAGCGCTGGGAGAACTACTGCGATTGTGCCCCAGTTGAGCTGGGTTAACACCTCAGTAGAGAAAGCTAAAACTGACCATCATGATAGGGCGAGAGCCGGTCACTGTTCGTGAGGTTTTTTGAGTCCTTAAAGACTTATGCCGCTTAGAGCGAGGAGCTGGCTTTGTCCGGCCTAGGCATGGATAGCGCCCCGAACTCGGTCTTCCGAATACTAGGGGCTTCGCCGAAGTTTAAAATTATAGAATTCTATGGCTAAGTGAGAGTGATAAAGCATTATAAGTCCGATTGCCTTGTTCGTTGTGCTAAGCGCCTCCCACGAAGGACCCAAGAATGGGAACAAGAGCGCTCAGGTTTATCTCGAACACCCCAGCACTCGTGGCATGGGGGCAGAAGCCGACGACTTGCATCTCTCAGATTTAATAAACGGCCGCACAAAAGGTAATATTGTAAATTCAAAAAGGGTTGCTTAGAGCATATGAACAAGTTTTCAGCGCACATGATAAACACGAGCGAGTTTACTCAAAAATTACATCCCTGGTACATTCATTCGCCACAAGACGGGCACCCTTCAGGACGCCCTCATAATACATCTCGGGCCTGCGATGCTCCTTCCCCTCCAGTGGCCCTTCTGTCACCAGCTTCTCAGCATCCAGCTTTCCCCAGTGCACTTTAGCACGGGCAAAAGCCCTATGGGCGCCTTCGATGCATATGGAGCGCTTGATGACTTCAAGCCGCGGACAGGCATCCACCAGCCGCCTCACTAGCCCAAAGTAGCTCTCAGGCAGGACCTCCCCAGGCCACAGCCGGCCTATAAGGCCCTTCATGGCCTGTTCGGCCACCTTATGGAGCTCGACCAGGTGCTTCAGCTGGTCGCTCAAGGGCACCGGGTGTCCGGCCTCAGCATACTGGGACCAGAACACCTTCTCCGTCGAGCTCCCCTCTTCGGCTCGGTAGAATGCGGCGGCGTCAGACACACTGCGGGGCAGATCTGCGAATGCTCCTGGAGAGCTCCGGATTCTGGTAAGTAACACGTAATTCACTTTCACATGCTTGTTTTGCATAAAGAATGCCTTACCCGCCGCTATCTTTTTCATCGCCTCAATCTCCTAGAGGGATTTTTGGGCTTCGGCCTTGGCAGACTTGGCGCTTTCAAGTGCCGAGGCAAGCTCGGACTCTCGCGTCTTTGAGTCAAGCTCTAAACTCTCCTGTTTCTTCACGAGAGCATCGAGCTCTTGCCGCGCCTCCGCCACCGGCACCTCTTGTTTCTCTCGCTCGGTGCGCTCCATGGCCGCACTGTCTTCGGCCTTGGACAGCGCTTCCTTCAGGGTCGCCACCTCGGTTGTGGCCCCTGTAACATTCACGTTGGTCCTGTCATTATTTGCAACCAGGTATTTATATATATATATATATATATATATATATATATATATATATACATAAGGCACTACCTACCTTCCTTATCCTCGAGCTGCTTCTTGGCAAGGCTGAGCTCGTTCTCAGACCGCTCGAGGCTCTGCTTCAATGCATCGACCTCCGCAGTCAGTGCGGCAGAGGTCAGCAGCGCAGCCTGCATTCCCATATTGACACATTTCTGTTAGACTCCTGCGTATATCTTTTTAGATCCTCAGTCCGGCTTTTCTTTCCGAACACCAAACTAAGCATCAGGGGCTACTGTCTATGCGGTAACATTTTTTTACATGTTTTAAATACATACCTCAAAGCCTGTTAAAAGGCTGGCACATGCTTCTGTTAGCCCGCTCTTGGTGGACTGAACCTTCTTGATCACCGCACTCATAACAGTGCGGTGTTCCTCGTTGATGGTGGCGTCGTTAAGCACCTCCAGCAAATTGTCCGGCGCCTCCGGTTGGATGGAGGCCGCCGGTGTCGTAGGCTTGCCCTTCTTGCGAAGGGGCCGCCTGCCGGACTCTGGAACCACTGAAGGTTCTGGTGCGGTGTCCGGCCCAGGGCCGGACTTAGATCCCTCCAGGGTTTTATCCCCTTTGGGCCTGGAGTCCGGGAGGTCGCCTTGCTGCGCCTTGAGGACCACCTCCTCCTGGCTCAGCCCCTTTTGGAACTCCAACTCGGCTTCGTTCGTAGGGCGGGGGGAGGAAGCTGTCGGAAGTGAAAGACTATTCATATCCGACAAGTCCAGGGAGCCACTCACGAATCATTGAGCTGAGCCTTGGGTGGACTGCATAATTATATTCGGCGTCAGAAGGTGTTGTGCACTAAAGGAACGCCATGAGTTATTCTGGTATCTAGATACTTACGATGTTGCCAAGGGCTTAGCCCTGGTTGGCCACTCCTCTCCGCCATCTTCGGTGTCGGAGGCGTAGTCCGGGAGAAGGGTCTTCCCCTTCTTGGAGCCTCCGGCCTCCCTAGTTGGGGCGGCCTTCCTTTTCGTGCCTCCCCCCGCTGGAGGGGGAGAGGCTTCTTCTTCCTCCTCCTCGTCTTCGGAGGAGGAGTGCGCTTTGGGGTCATCGGGCGATGAGTCCGACACCACCAGTCGCCGGGAGCTCCTTCGAGTTCCTGTGGCCTTCTTCTTGGCCTTCTTCTCTAGCACCACGTGAGGTGCCGGAACCAGCAGCTTTGCCAAACGGGCATCCGCTGGGTCTTTGGGCAAAGGAGCCGGACAGTCGATCTGTCCGGCCTTCTTTTGCCAATCCTGTTAAAGGAATGGGAGTTTAGATCCCGCATAGACTCAAACTATGAAAAACAAATACCCTGTATTGGGTAAACTAAGCTTACCGCGCTGGCTTGGCGCTTCGCGCAGAATCCGCGATCCTCGGTAGTGGGAGGGCGGACCCCAGAGCTCTTGAAAAGCACCTTCCAAGCATCTTCGTGTGTTGTGTTGAAGAGCCTGGATAGAGTTTGGTGCTGAGCCGGGTCGAATTCCCACAGATTAAAAGCCCGCCGTTAACACGGGAGGATCCGGCGGAAAAGCATGACCTGGACTACGTTGACGAGTTTAACCTTCTTGTCCATCAGGTTCTGGACGCAGGTTTGGAGTCCGGTCACCTCTTCCGGATTACCCCACGACAGGCCCGTATCTTTCCATGAGGTGAGCCGCGTGGGAATGCCAGATCGGAACTCGGGGGCCGCTGCCCATTCAGGGTCACGCAGCTCGGTGATGTAGAACCACCCCGATTGCCACCCTTTGATGGTTTCCACAAAAGGAGCCCTCGAGCCATGTGACGTTGGCCAGCTTGCCCACCATGGCGCCTCCGCACTCCGCTTGTCGGCCGCCCACAACCTTCGGCTTGACATTGAAGGTCTTCAGCCATAAGCCGAAGTGGGGCTGGATGCGGAGCAAGACCTCACACACGACGATAAACGCCGAGACGTTGAGGATGAAGTTCGGGTCCAGATCGTGGAAGTCCAGCCCGTAGTAGAACATGAGCCCGCGGACAAATGGGTGAAGAGGGAAGCCCAGTCCACGGAGGAAATGGGGGAGAAACATGACCCTCTCATGGGGCCTGGGGGTGGGGATGAGCTGCCCCTCATCTGGGAGCCGGTGCGCGATGTCGTTGGACAAGTATCCGGCTTTCCTCAGCTTCTTGATTTGCCCCTCCGTAACGGAGGAGGCCATCCACTTGCCTCCCGCTCCAGACATGATTGGAGAATGTTGAGGTGGGAAGTGCGTACTTGGGCGCTGGAGCTCGAGTGCACAGAAATGGATAAGTGAAGGAGGAGGAAGGTGTAGATGGAAAGGGTGGATTCTTATCCCCTTATATGGGCGGCCGAAACTATGTGCCCCCACCAGCCTAGTAAAACTCGCTTATCTCCCAAGCGCCACGATTAATGGCACGGTTGGGTTACCCACGCCCGTATTGATGAGAATCCCGGAATAAGGGGACACGATCTCTGCTTTGACAAGACGTGCCAAGGAAACCGCCTCACTAAACACGCTGAGGTGGGATAGTAAAACGATTCGAATAAAGGCTTGGCTGTGGCATGATGTCGCGCTACGGAATACGTCAGCAGATTAGATTTGTGCGAATATTATTCTCTGTACGGTGGTATGTGGAAACTATTTTGCAGAGCCAGGCACTATCCTTGTGTTCAACATCTTCTATGAAGTATTCGGAGGAGGAACCCGCCTTGCAATGCCGAAGACAATTTGCGCGCCGGACTCGTCATCATTGAAGCCTGGTTTAGGGGCTACTGACGGAGTCCTAGATTAGGGGGTGTCCGGATGGCCAGACTATGACCTTTGGCCGGACTCCCGGACTATGAAGATACAAGATTGAAGACTTTGTCCCGTGTCCGGATGGGACTTTCCATGGCGTGGAAGGCAAGCTTGGCGATGCGATATGTAGATCTCCTCCCATTGTAACCGACTCTGTGTAACCCTAGCCCTCTCCAGTGTCTATATAAATCAGAGAGGTTTAGTCCGTAGGACGAACATCAATCATACCATACCTTCTAGGGTTTAGCCTCTCTGATCTCATGGTAGATCAACTCTTGTACTACCCATATCATCAATATTAATCAAGCAGGAGTAGGGTTTTACCTCCATTGAGAGGTCCCGAACCTGGGTAAAAACATCGTGTCCCTTGTCTCCTGTTACCATCTGCCTAGACGCACAGTTCGGGACCCCCTACCCGAGATCCGCCGGTTTTGACACCGACAACCACCTTTATGTTGGGTAACGTCGTAATTTCAAAATTTTCCTACGCACACGCAAGATCATGGTGATGCATAGCAACGAGAGGGGAGAGTAATGTCCACGTACCCTCGTACACCGTAAGCGGAAGCGTTATGACAACGCGGTTGATGTAGTCGTACGTCTTCACGATCCGACCGATCCAAGTACCAAACGTACGGCACCTCCGAGTTCAGCACACGTTCAGCTCGATGACGATCCCCAAACTCCGATCCAGCAAAGTGTCGGGGATGAGTTCCGTCAGCACGACGGCGTGGTGACGATGATGATGTTCTTCCGGCGTAGGGCTTCGCCTAAACTCCGCGACGATATGACCGAGGTGGAATATGGTGGAGGGGGGCACCGCACACGGCTAAGGAACGATCCGTAGATCAACTTCTGTGTCATGGGGTGCTCCCCTGCCCCCGTATATAAAGGAGCAAGGGGGGAGGAGGCCGGCCCTAGGAGGGGGCGCGCCAAGTGTGGAGTCCTACTAGGACTCCCTAGTCCTAGTAGGATTCCACCTCCCTTGTTGGAGTAGGAGAAGGGGAAAGAGGGGGAGAGGAAGAAGGAAAGGGGGGCTGCGCCCCTTGTCCAATTCGGACCAGAGGGGGGGCGCAGGCCTCCTTCCTTTTGGCCTCTCTCCCCTATTCCCGTATGGCCCAATAAGGCCCATATACTCCCCGGCGAATTCCCGTAACTCTCCGGTACTCCGAAAAATACCCGAATCACTCGGAACATTTCCGAACTCCGAATATAGTCGTCCAATATATCGATCTTTACGTCTCGACCATTTCAAGACTTCTCGTCATGTCCCCAATCTCCTCCGGGACTCCGAACTCCTTCGGTACATCAAAACTCATAAACTCATAATATAACTGTCATCGAAACATTAAGCGTGCGGACCCTACGGGTTCGAGAACAATGTAGACATGACCTAGAACTATTCTCGGTCAATAACCAATAGCGGAACCTGGATGCTCATATTGGCTCTTACATATTCTACGAAGATCTTTATCGGTCAAACCGCATAACAACATACGTTGTTCCCTTTGTCATCGGTATGTTACTTGCTCGAGATTCGATCGTCGGTATCCAATACCTAGTTCAATCTCGTTACCGGCAAGTCTCTTTACTCGTTACGTAATGCATCATTCCGTAACTAACTCATTAGTTACATTGCTTGCAAGGCTTATAGTGATGTGCATTACCGAGAGGGCCCAGAGATACCTCTCCGACAATCGGAGTGACAAAACCTAATCTTGAAATACGCCAACCCAACATGTACCTTTGGAGACACCTGTAGTACTCCTTTATAATCACAAAGTTACGTTGTGACGTTTGGTAGCACACAAAGTGTTCCTCCGGCAAACGGGAGTTGCATAATCTCATAGTTACAGGAACATGTATAAGTCATGAAGAAAGCAGTAGCAACATACTAAACGATTAAGTGCTAAGGCTAACAGAATGGGTCAAGTCAATCACATCATTCTCCTAATGATGTGATCCCGTTAATAAAATGACAACTCTTTTGTCCATGGTTAGGAAATATAACCATCTTTGATAAACGAGCTAGTCAAGTAGAGGCATACTAGTGACACTATGTTTGTCTATGTATTCACACACGTATTATGTTTCCGGTTAATACAATTCTAGCATGAATAATAAACATTTATGATGATATAAGGAAATAAATAATAACTTTATTATTGCCTCTAGGGCATATTTCCTTCAGTCTCCCACTTGCACTAGAGTCAATAATCTAGTTCACATCGCCATGTGATTTAATACCAATATTCATATCTGTATATGATTAACACCCATAGTTCACATCTTCATGTGACCCACACCCAAAGGGTTTACTAGAGTCAATATTCTAGTTCACATTGCTATGTGATTAACACCCAAAGAGTACAAAGGTATGATCATGTTTTGCTCGTGAGAGAAGCTTAGTCAACGGTTCTGTCACATTCAGAGCCGCATGTATTTTGCAAATATTCTATGTCTACAATGCTCTGCACGGAGCTACTCTAGCTAATTGCTCCCACTTTCAGTATGTATCCAGATTGAGACTTAGTGTCATCTGGATCGGTGTGAAAGCTTGCACCGATGTAACTCTTTACGACGGGATCTTTTATCACCTCCATAATCGAGAAATATCTCCTTAGTCCTCACTAAGGATATTCTTGACCGCTGTCCAGTGATCTACTATTAGATCAAAATTGTATTCCTTTGCCAAACTTAGAGCAAGGTATACAATAGTTCTGGTATACAGCATAGCATACTTTATAGAACCTATGACTGAGGCATAGGGAATGACTTTTCATTCTCTTTCTATTTTCTGCCATGGTCGGGTCTTGAGTCTTACTCAACTTCACACATTTGCATCACAGGCAAGAACTCCTTCTTTGACTGTTCCATTTTGAACTATTTCAAAAATTTATCAAGGTATGTACTCATTGAAAAATCTTATCAAGCGTCTTGATCTATCTATATAGATCTTGATGCTCATTGTGTAAGCAGCTTCACCGAGGTCTTTCTTTGAAAAACTATTATTCAAGTATCCTTTCATGCTATCCAGAATTTCTATATCATTTCCAATCAACAATATGTTATCCACATATAATATTAGAAATGCTACAGAGCTCCCACTCACTTTCTTTTAAATACAGGCTTCTCAAAAAGTCTGTATAAAACCATATGCTTTGATCAACTCATCAAAGCGTATATTCCAACTCCGAGAGGCTTGCACCAGTCCATAAATGGATCGCTGGAGCTTGCACACTTTGTTAGCACCTTTAGGATTGACAAAACCTTCTGGTTGCATCATATGCAACTCTTCTTTAATAAATCCATTAAGGAATGTAGTTTTGACATCCATTTGCCAGATTTCATAAAATGTGGCAATTGCTAACATGATTCGGACAGACTTAAGCTTCGTTACGAGTGAGAAAATATCATCGTATTCAACACCTTGAACTTGTCGAAAACCTTTTGCAACAAGTCGATCTTTGTAGATAGTAACACTACTATCAGTGTCCGTCTTCCTCTTGAAGATCCATTTATTTAACATGGCTTGCTGATCATTGAGCAAGTCAATCAAAGTCCATACTTTGTTCTCATACATGGATCAAATCTCAGATTTTTTATGGCCTCAAGCCATTTCGTGGAATCTAGGCTCATCATCGCTTCCTCATAGTTCGCAGGTTCATCATGGTCTAGTAACATGACTTCCAGAACTTGATTACCGTACCACTCTGGTGCAGATCTTACTCTGGAAGACCTACGAGGTTTGGCAGCAACTTGATCTGAAGTTTCATGATCATCATCATTAACTTCCTCACTAATTGGTGTAGTAATCACTAGAACTGATTTCTGTGATGAACTACTTTCCAATAAGGGAGAAGGTACAATTACCTCATCAAGTTCTACTTTCCTCCCACTCACTTCTTTCGAGAGAAATTTCTTCTCTAGAAAGGATCCATCTTAGCAACGAATAACTTGCCTTCGGATCTGTGATAGAAGGTGTACCCAATAGTTACCTTTGGGTATTCTATGAAGACGCACTTCTCTGATTTGGGTTCGAGCTTATCAGGTTGAAAACCTTTTTCATATAAGCATCGCAACTCCAAGCTTTAAGAAATGACAGCTTAGGTTTACTGCTAAACCATAGTTCATACGGTGTCGTCTCAACGGATTTAGATGGTGCCCTATTAAACGTGAATGCAGCTGTCTCTAATGCATAACCCCAAAACAATAGTGGTAAACCGATAAGAGACATCATAGATCACACCATATCTAGTAAAGTACGATTACGACGTTCGGACACACCATTACATTGTGGTGTTCTAGATGGCGTGAGTTGCGAAACTATTTCACATTGTTTCAAATGAAGACCAAACTCATAACTCAAATATTCGTCTCCACGATCAGATCGTAGAAACTTTATTTTTCTTGTTACGATGATTTTTCCACTTCACTCTGAAATTCTTTGAACTTTTTAACTATTTCAGACTTATGTTTCATCAAGTAGATATACCCATATCTGCTCAAATAATTTGTGAAGGTTAGAAAATAACGATACTTGCCATGAGCCTTAACACTCATCGGATCGCATACATCGTTATGTACTATTTCCAATAAGTCAGTAGCTCGTTCCATTGTTCCAAAGAACGGAGTTTTAGTCATCTTGCCCAAAAGGCACGGTTCGCAAGCATCAAATGATTCATAACCAAGTGATTCCGAAAATCCATCTTTATGGAGTTTCTTCATGCGCTTTACACCGATATGACCCAAACGGCAGTGCCACAAATAAGTTGCACTATCATTATTAACTTTGCATCTTTTGGCATCAATATTATGAATATGTGTATCACTACGATTGAGATCCAACAAACTATTTTCATTGGGTGTATGACCATCGAAGGTTTTATTCATGTAAACAGAACAACAATTATTCTTTGACTTTAAATGAATAACCGTATCGCAATAAACATGATCAAATCATATTCATGTTCAACGCAAATGCCAAATAACATTTATTTAGGTTTAACACTAATCCCGAAAGTGTAGGGAGTGTGCGATGATGATCATATCAGTCTTGGAATCACTTCCAACACACATCGTCACTTCATCCTCAACTAGTTTTTGTTTTTTCTGTAACTCCTGTTTTGAGTTACTAATCTTAGCAACCGAACAAGTATCAAATACTCAGGGGTTACTATAAACACTAGTAAAGTACACATCAATAACCTGTATATCAAATATACCCTTGTTCAGTTTGCCATCCTTCTTATCCACCAAATATTCAGGGTATTTACGTTTCCAGTGACCATTTCCTTTGCAGTGTAAGCACTCAGTTTCAGGCTTTGGTTCAGCTTTGGGCTTTTTCGTGGGAGTGACAACTTTCTTGTCATTCTGCTTGAAGTTTCCCTTTCTTTTCCTTTGCCCTTTTCTTGAAACTAGTGGTCTTGTTAATTATCAACACTTGATGCTCTTTTCTTGATTTCTACCTTCGTCGATTTCAGCATCACGAAGAGCTCGGGAATTGTTTTCGTCATCCCTTGCATTATAGTTCATCACGAAGTTCCAGTAACTTGGTAATGGTGACTAGAGAACTCTGTCAATCACTATCTTATCTGGAAGATTAACTCCCATTTGATTCAAGCGATTGTAGTACTCAGACAATCTGAGCACATGCTCACTAGTTGAGCGATTCTCCTCCATCTTTTAGCTATAGAACTTGTTGGAGACTTCATATCTCTCAACTCGGGTATTTGCTTGAAATATTAACTTCAATTCCTGGATCATCTCATATGGTCCATGACGTTCAAAACGTCTTTGAAGTCCCGATTCTAAGCCGTTTAAGCATGGTGCACTAAACTATCAAGTAGTCATCATTTTGAGCTAGCCAAACGTTCATAACGTCTGCATCTGCTCCTGCAATAGGTTTGTCACCTAGCGGTGCATTAAGGACATAATTCTTCTGTGCAGCGATGAGGATAAACCTTAGATCACGGATCCAATCCGCATCATTGCTACTAACATCTTTCAATACAATTTTCTCTAGGAACATATCAAAATAAACATATGAAAGCAACAACGCAAGCTATTGATCTACAACATAATTTGCAAAATACTACCAGGACTAAGTTCATGATAAATTAAAGTTCAATTAATCATATTACTTAAGAACTCCCACTTAGATAGACATCCCTCTAATCCTCCAAGTGATTACATGATCCATATCAACTACACCATGTCCGATCATCATGTGAGATGGAGTAGTTTCAACGGTGAACATCAATATATTGATCATATCTACTATATGATTCACGCTCGACCTTTCGGTCTCCGTGTTCCGAGGCCATATCTGTTATATGCTAGGCTCGTCAAGTTTAACCTGAGTATTCTGCGTGTGCAACTGTTTTGCACCCGTTGTATTTGAACGTAGAGCCTATCACACCCGATCATCACGTGGTGTCTCAGCACGAAGAACTTTCGCAACGGTGCATACTCAGGGAGAACACTTCTTGATAATTTAGTGAGAGATCATCTTAAATGCTACCGTCAATCAAAGCAAGATAAGATGCATAAAGGATAAACATCACATGCAATCAATATAAGTGATATGATATGGCCATCATCATCTTGTGCTTGTGATCACCATCTCCGAAGCACCATCGTGATCACCATCGTCACCGGCGCGACACCTTGATCTCCATCATAGCATCATTGTCGTTACGCCATCTATTGCTTCTACGACTATCGCTATCGCTTAGTGATAAAGTAAAGCAATTACAGGGCGTTTGCATTTCATACAATAAAGCGACAACCATATGGCTCCTGCCAGTTGCCGATAACTTCGGTTACCAAACATGATCATCTCATACAATAAAATATAGCATCACGTCTTGACCATATCACATCACAACATGCCCTGCAAAAACAAGTTAGATGTCCTCTACTTTGTTGTTGCAAATTTTACGTGGCTTCTACGGGCTTAGCAAGAACCGTTCTTACCTACGCATCAAAACCACAACGATAGTTCGTCAAGTTAATGTTGTTTTAACCTTCGCAAGGACCGGGCATAGCCACACTTGGTTCAGCTAAAATGAGAGAGACAGACACCCGCCAGTCACCTTTAAGCACGAGTGCTCGTAACGATGAAACCAGTCTCGCGTAAGCGTACGCGTAATGTCGGTCCGGGCTGCTTCATCTTACAATACCGCTGAGCCAAAGTATGACATGCTGGTAAGCAGTATGACTTGTATCGCCCACAACTCACTTGTGTTCTACTCGTGCATATGACATCTACGCATAAAACCTGGCTCTGATACCATTGTTGGGTAACGTAGTAATTTCAAAATTTTCCTACGCACACGCAAGATCATGGTGATGCATAGCAACGAGAGGGGAGAGTAATGTCCACGTACCCTCATAGACCGTAAGTGGAAGCGTTATGACAACGCGGTTGATGTAGTCGTACGCCTTCACGATCCGACCGATCCAAGTACCGAACGTACGACACCTCCGAGTTCAGCACACGTTCAGCTCGATGACGATCCCCGGACTCCGATCCAGCAAAGTGTTGGGGATGAGTTCCGTCAGCACGACGGCGTGGTGACGATGATGATGTTCATCCGGCGCAGGGCTTCGCCTAACCTCCGCAACGATGTGACCGAGGTGGAATATGGTGGAGGGGGGCACCGCACACGGCTAAGGAACGATCCGTAGATCAACTTCTGTGTCCTGGGGTGCCCCCTGCCCCCATATATAAAGGAGCAAGGGGGGAGGAGGCCGGCCCTAGGAGGGGGCGCGCCAAGTGTGGTGTCCTACTAGGACTCCCTAGTCCTAGTAGGATTCCACCTCCCTTGTTGGAGTAGGAGAAGGGGAAAGAGGGGGAGAGGAAGAAGGAAAGGGGGGCTGCGCCCCTTGTCCAATTCGGACCAGAGGGGAGGCGCAGGCCTCCTTCCTTTTGGCCTCTCTCCCCTATTCCCGTATGACCCAATAAGTCCCATATACTCCCCGGCGAATTTCCGTAACTCTCCGGTACTCCGAAAAATACCCGAATCACTCGGAACCTTTCCGAACTCCAAATATAGTCATCCAATATATCGATCTTTACGTCTCGACCATTTCGAGACTCCTCGTCATGTCCCCGATCTCATCCGGGACTCCGAACTCCTTCGGTACATCAAAACTCATAAACTCATAATGTGACTGTCATCGAAACCTTAAGCGTGCGGATCCTACGGGTTCGAGAACAATGTAGACATGACCTAGAATTATTCTTGGTCAATAACCAATAGCGGAACCTGGATGCTCATATTGGCTCCTACATATTCTACGAAGATCTTTATCAGTCAAACCGCATAACAACATACGTTGTTCCCTTTGTCATCGGTATGTTACTTGCTCGAGATTCGATCGTCGGTATCCAGTACCTAGTTCAATCTCGTTACCGGCAAGTCTCTTTACTCGTTACGTAATGCATCATTCCATAAATAACTCATTAGCTACATTGCTTGCAAGGCTTATAGTGATGTGCATTACCGAGAGGGCCCAGAGATACCTCTCCGACAATCGGAGTGACAAAACCTAATCCCGAAATACACCAACCCAACATGTACCTTTGGAGACACCTGTAGTACTCCTTTATAATCACCAAGTTACGTTGTGACGTTTGGTAGCACACAAAGTGTTCCTCCGGTAAACGGGAGTTGCATAATCTCATAGTTACGGGAACATGTATAAGTCATGAAGAAAGCAGTAGCAACATACTAAACGATCAAGTGCTAAGGCTAACGGAATGGGTCAAGTCAATCACATCATTCTCCTAATGATGTGATCCCGTTAATCAAATGACAACTCTTTTGTCCATGGTTAGGAAACATAACCATCTTTGATAAACGAGCTAGTCAAGTAGAGGCATACTAGTGACACTATGTTTGTCTATGTATTCACACATGTATTATGTTTCCGGTTAATACAATTCTAGCATGAATAATAAACATTTATCATGATATAAGGAAATAAATAATAACTTTATTATTGCCTCTAGGGCATATTTCCTTCACTTTAAAGGTGTCATACCAGGTGTAGAGACCTGTTGTACAGGCTCAATCACACTAGAAGTGGTCTTCGGATTCCCATACAACTTCTGAAGCAAGGAGTTAATCTTCGATATCATACCCTTCTGCAATGGTTATCATGCACTGCTAGGTCGAACAGCATTCGTTCGATTCAATGCGGTGCCACACTACGCCTACCTCAAGCTCAAGATGCCTGATACGTCCATTTTGCATCATGCTTTTATATCAATATTTATTGCATTATGGGCTGTTATTACACATTATATCTCATTACATATGGCTATTCTCTCTTATTTTACAAGGTTTACCATGAAGAGGGGGAATGCCGGCAGCTGGAATTCTGGCTGGAAAAGGAGCAAATGTTGGAAGCCTATTCTGCACAACTCCAAAAGTCCTGAAACTCCACGAAACAACTCTTTGGGATTTATAAGAATTTCTGGGCGAAAGAAATAGGCCAGGGGGCCCACACCCTGTCCAGGAGACAGGGGGGTGCGCCCCCCCTATAGGGCACGCCCCTATCTCCTGGGCCCCCTGGTGGGCCTCCGGTGTCCATCTTCACTTTTACCCTAGAAAAAATCATGGGCAAGCTTACGGGACGAAACTCGGCCGCTACGAAGCGGAACCTTGGCGGAACTAATCTAGGGCTCTGGCAGAGCTGTTCTGCCGAGGACACTTCCCTCCGGGAGGGGGAAATCATCACCAATGTTATCACCAATGATCCTCTCATCGGGAGGGGGTCAATCTCCATCAACATCTTCACCAGCACCATCTCTTCTCAAACCCTAGTTCCTCTCTTGTATCCAATCTTGTATCCAAAACCACAAATTGGTACCTGTGGGTTGCTAGTAGTGTTGATTACTCCTTGTAGTTGATACTTATTGGTTTACTTGGTGGAAGATCATATGTTCAGATCCTTAATGCATATTATTACACCTCTGTTTATGAAGATGAATATGCTTTGTGAGTAGTTACGTTTGTTCATGAGGACATGGTAGAAGTCTCGCTATTAGTAGTCATGTGAATTTGGTATTCGTTTAATATTTTGATAAGATGTATGTTGTCTTCTCCTCTAGTGGTGTCATGTGAATGTTGAATACATGACACTTCACCATTATTGGGCCTAGAGGAGGGCATAGGGAAGTAATAAGTAGATGATGGGTTGCTAGAGTGACAGAAGCTAAAACCCTAGTTTATGTGTTGCTTCGTTAGGGATTGATTTGGATGCACATGTTTCATGATATGGTTAGGTTTACCTTAATACTTTTGTTGTAGTTGCGGATGCTTGCAATAGGGGTTAATCATAAGTGGGATGCTTGTCCAAGTAAGGGCAGTACCCAAGTACCGGTCCACCCACATATCAAATTATCAAAGTACCGAACGCGAATCATATGAACGTGATGAAAACTAGCTTGACGATAATTCCCAATGTGTCGTCAGGAGCTCCTTTCTCATTATTAGAAGTTGTCCAGGCTTATACTTTGCTACATAAAGGATTGGGACACCTTGCTGCACCTTATTTACTTTATTTACTTGTTACTCGTTACTATTTATCTTATCATAAAACTAGCTGTCACCTACAATTTCAGTGCTTGCAGAAAACCTTACTGAAAACCGCTTATCATTTCCTTCTGCTCCTTGTTGGGTTCGACACTCTTACTTATTGAAAGGACTACAATAGATACCCTACACTTGTGGGTCATCAAGACTCTTTTATGGCGCCGTTGCCGGGGAGTGTAGCACTTTTGGTGAGTGGAACTTGGTAAGGAAACATTTTATATAGTGTGCTGAAATTTTCTGTTACTTGTCACTATGGAAACTAATCCTTTGAAGGGCTTGTTTGGGGTATCTTCACCCCAACCAGAAGAGCAAAGAGTTGCTCCTCAACCTACTAAACTTTATGAAAATATTTACTTTGGGATTCCTTCGGGTATGATAGAGAAACTGCTAGCTAATCCATTTGCAGGAGATGGAACATTGCATCCTGATTTACACCTTATCTTTGTGGATGAAGTTTGTGGATTATTTAAGCTTTCAGGTATTCCCGATTATGTTGTCAAAAGGAAGGTCTTCCCTTTATCTTTTAAGGGAGATGCATCGACATGGTATAGGCTATGTGATGATACGAGATCTTGGAATTATAAGCGATTGAAGTTGGAATTTCACCAGAAGTTCTATCCTATGCATCTTGTTCATCGTGATCGTAATTACATATATAATTTCTGGCCTCGCGAAGGAGAAAGCATCGCTCAAGCTTGGGGGAGGCTTAAGTCAATGTTATATTCATGCCCCAATTATGAGCTCTCTCGGGAAATTAGTATTCAGAAGTTTTATGCTAGGCTTTCTCTTAATAATTGCAACCTGCTCAATACTTCCTGTGCTGGTAGCCACTTTGAGATAGTAGCCACTTTTTGTGAATCTTTTGCTACTCACGTTGATCTCCCTAAAGAGAAGTGGTTTAAATATAATCCTCCTGTTGAAGTGAAAGAAGTTGCACCTATTACAGTCGAAGAAAAGACTATTACATATAGTGATCCTATTGTTCCTACTACTTATGTTGAAAAACCTCCTTTTCCTGTTAGGATAAAGGATCATGCTAAAGCTTCGACTGTTGTTCATAAGAGTAATACTAGGACTTATACACCACCTGAGCAAATTAATGTTGAACCTAGTATTGCTATGGTTAAAGATCTCTTGGATGAGGACTTAGATGGGCATGTTATTTCTTTCTTGGGTGAGACTGCTAATATTGCTAGACCTGATACTAAGACACGTAGACCTATCGTAGGCACGCCTGTTATTTCCGTTAAAATTGGAGATCATTGTTATCATGGCTTATGTGATATGGGTGCCAGTGCTAGTGCGATACCTTATGATCTTTATAAAGAAATTATGCACGACATTGCACCCGTTGAATTAGAAGACATTGATGTTACTATTAAGCTTGCTAATAGGGATACCATTAAACCTATCGGGATTGTTAGAGATGTTGAAGTTTTGTGTGGGAAGGTTAAATACCCTGCTTATTTTCTTGTTCTTGCTTCCCCACAAGATGCCTTTTGTCCCATTATTTTTGGTAGGCCCTTCTTGAATACTGCTAGTGCTAAGATTAATTGTGAAAGGAATATTGTTACTGTTGGCATAGATGGTATGTCTCATGAGTTTAATTTTGCTAAGTTTAGTAGACAACCTCGTGAAAGGGAACCACCTAGTAAGGATGAGATTATTGGTCTTGCTTCCATTGTTGTTCCTCCAACTGATCCTTTAGAACAATATTTGATAGACCATGAAAACGATATGTTTATGAAGGAAAGGGAAGAAATAGATGAAGTGTTCCTTAAACAGGAACCTTTGCTGAAACATAACCTTCCCGTTCAAATTCTTGGGGATCCCCCTCCACCCAAGGGTGATCCCGTGTTTGAACTTAAACCATTACCTGATAATCTTAAATATGCTTATCTTGATGAAAAAGAAATATATCCTGTTATTATTAGTGCTAACCTTTCAGAGAAAGAAGAAGAAAGATTATTGAAAACTATGAAGAAGCACCGTGCAGCTATTGGATATACTCTGGATGATCTTAAGGGCATTAGTCCCACATTACGTCAACACAAGATTTCAGTGGAGAAAGATGCCAAACCAGTTAGAGATCCTCAAACACGATTAAATCCCAAGATGAAGGAAGTGGTAAGAAAGGAGATACCGAAGCTCCTTGAGGCAGGTATTATTTATCCTGTTGCTGATAGTGAGTGGGTAAGCCCTGTCCATTGTGTCCCTAAAAAGGGAGGTATTATCGTTGTTCCTAATGATAAAGATGAATTGATCCCGCAAAGAATTATTACAGGTTATAGGATGGTAATTGATTTCCGTAAGTTAAATAAAGCTACTAAGAAAGATCATTACCCTTTACCTTTTATTGATCAAATGCTATAAAGGCTATCCAAACACACACATTTTTTGCTTTCTAGATGGTTATTCTGGTTTCTCTCAGATACCCGTGTCAGCGAAGGATCAATCTAAAACTACTTTTACTTGCCATTTTGGCACTTCTGCTTATAGACGTATGCCTCTTGGTTTATGTAATGCTCCTGCTACCTTTCAAAGATGCATGATGTCTATATTCTCTGATTTTTGTGAAAAGATTTGTGAGGTATTCATGGGTGAATTCTCCGTCTATGGATCCTCTTTTTATGATTGTTTGAGCAACCTTGATCGAGTTTTGCAGAGATGCGAAGACACCAGTCTCGTCCTGAATTGGGAAAAGTGTCACTTTATGGTTAATGAAGGAATTGTCTTGGGGCACAAGATCTCCGAGAGAGGTACTGAAGTTGATAAAGCAAAAGTTGATGCTATTGAAAAGATGCCATGTCACAAGGACATAAAAGGTATAAGAAGTTTCCTTGGTCATGCCGGCTTTTATAGGAGGTTCATTAAGGACTTTTCTAAGATCTCTAGGCCTCTGAATAATTTATTGCAAAAAGATATTCCTTTTGTCTTTGATGATGATTGTGTAGAAGCGTTTGAAGTGCTTAAGAAAGCTTTGATCACTGCACCTATTGTTCAGCCACCTGATTGGAATTTACCTTTTGAAATTATGTGTGATGCTAGTGATTATGCTGTAGGTGCTGTTTTAGGGCAAAGAGTTGATAAGAAATTGAATGTTATCCAGTATGCTAGTAAGACTCTTGATATTGCCCAGAGAAATTATGCTACTACTGAAAAAGAGTTTTTAGCAGTTGTGTTTGCATGTGATAAGTTCAGACCTTATATTGTTGATTCCAAAGTTACTATTCACACTAATCATGCTGCTATTAAATATCTTATGGAAAAGAAAGATACTAAGCCTAGACTCATTAGATGGGTCTCTTGCTCCAAGAATTTGACTTGCATATTATTGATAGAAAGGGAGCTGAGAACCCCGTTGCAGATAACTTGTCTAGGTTAGAAATGTTCTTGATGACCCACTGCCTATTAATGATAGCTTTCCTGATGAACAATTAGCAGTCATCAATACTTCTTGTACTGCTCCTTGGTATGCTGATTATGCTAATTACATTGTTGCTAAATATTTACCGCCTAGTTTCACATACCAGCAAAAGAAAAAGTTCTTTTATGATTTAAGACATTACTTCTGGGATGATCCACGCCTTTATAAAGAAGGAGTAGATGGTGCTATTAGATGTTGTGGGCCTGAGCATGAATAGGAACAGATCCTACACAAGTGTCACTCTGAATCTTACGGAGGACACCACGCTGGAGATAGAACTGCACACAAGGTACTACAATCTGGTTTTTATTGGCCTACTCTCTTCAAAGATGCTCGTAAGTTTGTCTTATCTTGTGATGAATGTCAAAGAATAGGTAACATTAGTAGACATCAAGAAATGCCTATGAATTATTTTCTTGTTATTGAACCATTTGATGTTTGGGGCTTTGATTATATGGGACCTTTTCCTGCCTCTAATGGTTATACACATATTTTAGTTGTTGTTGATTACGTTACTAAGTGGGTAGAAGTTATTCCAACTAGTAGTGTTGATCATAACACTTCTATTAAAATGCTTAAAGAAGTTATTTTTCCGAGGTTTGGAGTCCCTAGATATCTTATGACTGACGGTGGTTCACATTTTATTCATGGTGCTTTCCGTAAAATGCTTGCTAAATATGATGTCAATCATAGAATTGCATCTCCTTATCATCCGCAGTCTAGTGGTCAAGTAGAGTTGAGCAATAGAGAGCTCAAATTAATTTTGCAAAAGACTGTGAATAGATCTAGAAAGAATTGGTCCAGAAAACTTGATGATGCATTATGGGCCTATAGAACTGCATACAAAAATCCTATGGGTATGTCTCCTTATAAGATGGTTTCTGGAAAAGCGTGTCATTTACCTCTTGAACTTGAACATAAAGCATATTGGGCTATTAAAGAGATCAATTATGACTTAAAAGTTGCCGGTGAGAAGAGGTTATTCGATATTATCTCACTTGATGAATGGAGAACCCAAGCCTATGAGAAAGCCAAGCTTTTCAAAGAAAAAGTCAAACGTTGGCATGATAAGAGGATACAAAAGCGTGAGTTTAACGTAGGAGATTATGTTTTATTATTCAACTCTCGTTTAAGATTTTTTGCAGGAAAACTTCTCTCAAAATGGGAAGGTCCCTACGTTATCGAGGAGCTCTATCGTTCTGGTGCCATAAAAATCAACAACTTCGAAGGCACAAATCCGAGGGTGGTAAACAGTCAAAGAATTAAACATTATATTTCAGGTAATCCTATCAATGTTGAAACTAATATTGTTGAAACCGTGACCCCTGAGGAATACATAAGGAACACTTTCCAGAACGTTCCAGACTTCGAAAAGGCATAGGTATGTGGTACGGTAAGTAAACCGACTCCAAAACAACTCCAATGGCAATTTTTATCAGTTTTGGAATATTTAAGAATTTTAGGAAGAAAGAAGTAGTCCGAAAGGGACACGAGGCTCCCATGAGAGTGGAGGACGCGCCCCCTGTAGGGCGCGCCCCCCTGTCTTGTGAGCACCTCGTGTGCCTCCCGGACTCCGTTTTCTTGCACGTTACGTATTTTGGTCGGTAAAAATTCATTATATATACTCCCGAAGGTTTTGACCACCGTATCACGCAAATATCCTTTGTTTTCATTTCGAGCTGTTTCTATTTCAGATCTAAGAGCATCGTGTCGTCTCCAAGCGCTCCCAAGGACAAGTTTTTTGAGAGGTTTATCAACCCCTATCCTGCGGAGGTGCTGCAACACCCTCAAACCATTGAGATGCGTGAGGGTCTGCTGCACATCTGCGATGTGGAGGGACCAAAGCGTACCGGGAGCATGGAGACAAAGCTCGAAGCCATGGAGCAGCAAGTTTTCAAGTGCCAAGGGATGGTGGAGCATGGACTCAACGCTAACCAAATGATGATCACGGAGTTCACCAATAACCACAAGTTGGATGCCAAAGTCATTGGGGATACCATCTTCAAGCTTCAAGGGAAAATCGAGCACCTCCAAGCCCAGATCTATGACCTGCAAAACCAGAACTGTGAGTATGAATATAGATTCAAGAGGATGAGTTTGGCTACAAATTTAAGGATCCCGGAGACTCGATCGTCCTTCTATGATGGAGAGCCTATGCCTTGGAAGACGGACGACAAGCCTACATCATCAACAACTCCTACTTCACCACCTCCGAGGACATAATCACATGGGTATGGGCACTCCCCTTGGCAACTGCCAAGCTTGGGGGAGGTGCCCCGGTATCGTATCACCGTCACACTCCTATCTTTACCGCTTTATTTAGTTCGATCCTTTTAGTAGTATCTTGATTTAGTGGTTTGAAGTTATGATATCTAGAAGTTTGAGTTTTGCTTTGTGATCTCTTTTTGTATTCGAGTCCGCGAGCTATCTACAATAAAGATTAGTGTTGAGTCAAGGGCTTTGCTATGTGCTATGATCTTGAGAAAGTAGAAAGAATAAAAGAGTTCATATTGATCTTATGGATAGTGATAACTTCACACATAGAAAGTATGAGGCATAAAATTTGTTGGGAGTTGATGAATGTAGCCTTGGTCATCATTGCAATTAATAGGAAGTAATAAGGGAAGATAGGTTCGCATATAAATACACTATCTTGGACATCTTTTATGATTGTGAGCACTCATTAAGTATGACATGCTAAAAGAGTTGACGGTGGACAAGGAAGACAACATAATGGTTTATGTTTTCTCACATCTCAGTTAACGTATGTTGTCATTGACCTTTCAAACATGTTGAGCTTGCCTTTCCCCCTCATGCTAGCCAAATTCCTAGCACCAAGTAGAAATACTACTTGTGCTTCCAAATACCCTTAAACCCAGTCTTGCCATGAGAGTCCACCATATCTACCTATGGATTGAGTAAGATCCTTCAAGTAAGTTGTCATCGATGCAAGCAATAAAAATTACTCTCTAATTATGTATGACTTATTAGTGCGGAGAAAATAAGCTTTGTACGAACTTGTTGTGGAAGTAATAAAAGTGACGCACTGCATAATAAAGGTCCACACACAAGGGGCAATATAAAGTAACGTTCTCTTGCATTAAGATTTTATGCATCAACCCTAAAAGCGCATGACAACCTCTGCTTCCCTCTATGAAGGGCCTATCTTTTACTTCATGTTCTTACTTTATGCTTTTATTTTGTGCTTGAGTCAAGGTGATCTCCACCTTTCCCTTCTTCATTTTATCCTTTGGAAAGCTCTTTGCTTTTGAAAGATCATGATATACATCTCCAATTGGATGTTCGTTAGCATGGGCTATTATTGTTGACATCACCTAAAGGTGAATATGTTGGGAGGCAACACAATAATCCCCTATCTTTCTCAGTGTCCGTCTAAAACTCCATAACCACAAGTATTGCGTGAGTGTTAGCAATTGTAGAAGACTATATGATAGTTGAGTATGTGGACTTGCTGGAAAGCTCTATTATTGACTCTTTCTGATGTTACGATAAATTGCAATTGCTTCAATGACTAAGATTATAGTTTGTTAGTTGCCAATGAAGTTTTTGAACCATACTTGACATTGTGAATTGCTTGTTACTTGAGCATAGGAAATCATATGACAAAATCTATATATCTTGCTGTTATTAGAATGATCATGATGCCCTCATGTCCGTATTTTATTTTTTATCGACACCTCTATCTCTAAACATGTGGACATATTTTTCCATTTCGGCTTCCGCTTGAGGACAAGCAAGGTCTAAGCTTGGGGGAGTTGATACGTCCATTTTGCATCATGCTTTTATATCAATATTTATTGCATTATGGGCTGTTATTACACATTATATCTCATTACTTATGGCTATTCTCTCTTATTTTACAAGGTTTACCATGAAGAGGGGGAACGCTGGCAGCTGGAATTCTGGCTGGAAAAGGAGCAAACATTGGAAACCTATTCTGCACAACTCCAAAAGTCCTGAAACTCCAAAAAAACAACTCTTTGGGATTTATAAGAATTTCTGAGCGAAAGAAATAGGCCAGGGGGCCCATACCCAGTCCAGGAGATAGGGGGCGTGCCCCCCCTATAGGGCGCGCCCCTATCTCCTAGGCCCCTTGGTGGGCCTCCGGCGTCCATCTTCTGCTATATCATCACTTTTACCCTGGAAAAAATCGTGGGCAAGCTTATGGGACAAAACTCCGCCGCCACGAGGCGGAACCTTGGCGGAACAAATCTAGGGCTTTGGCAGAGCTGTTCTGCCGGGGACAGTTCCCTCCGGGAGGGGAAAATCATCACCAACATCATCACCAACGATCCTCTCATCGGGAGGGGTCAATCTCCATCAACATCTTCACCAGCACCATCTCCTCTCAAACCCTAGTTCATCTCTTGTATCCAATCTTGTATCCAAAACCACAAATTAGTACCTGTGGGTTGCTAGTAGTGTTGATTACTCCTTATAGTTGATACTTATTAGTTTACTTGGTGGAAGATCATATTCTCAGATCCTTAATGCATATTATTACATCTCTGATTATGAATATGAATATGCTTTGTGAGTAGTTACGTTTGTTCCTGAGGATATGGGAGAAGTCTTGCTATTAGTAGTCATGTGAATTTGGTATTCGTTAGATATTTTGATAAGATGTCTTCTCCTCTAGTGGTGTCATGTGAACGTCGACTACATGACACTTCACCATTATTGGGCCTAGAGGAGGGCATAGGGAAGTAATAAGTAGATGATGGGTTGCTAGAGTGACAAAAGCTAAAACCCTAGTTTATGTGTTGCTTCGTTAGGGGCTGATTTGGATCCACATGTTTCATGCTATGGTTAGGTTTACCTTAATACTTTTGTTGTAGTTGTGGATGCTTGCAATAGGGGTTCATCATAAGTGGGATGCTTGTCCAAGTAAGGGCAGTACCCAAGTACCGGTCCACCCACATATCAAATTATCAAAGTACCGAACGCGAATCATGAACGTGATGAAAACTAGCTTGACGATAATTCCCAATGTGTCGTCGGGAGCTCCTTTCTCATTATTAGAAGTTGTCCAGTCTTATCCTTTGCTACATAAAGGATTGGGCCACCTTGCTGCACCTTATTTACTTTATTTACTTGTTACTCATTACTATTTATCTTATCATAAAACTATCTGTCAACTACAATTTCAGTGCTTGCAGAAAACCTTACTGAAAACCGCTTATCATTTCCTTATGCTCCTCGTTGGGTTCGACACTCTTACTTATCGAAAGGACTATGGTAGATCCCCTACACTTGTGGGTCATCAATGCCCGGACCCCATGGTGTTATAACAATCAATGGAAATATAGAGCGCTCCCTCTGTACTGAGGAGCACACTGCAGCCCTTGCAGCAGAAGTACACAGCAGCCTCCTTAGGCAGACCTTCAATTCGGCAATAAAGCCCTCGGACACCGTCAAGCGAGTCTGGAGTACTCTGCAACAGGATCGTCCGACCCTTCAAGAGCTCGCCTAGCAATTCGACCTCCGTCCTAGTCCCAGTCAAGCGGTGAAATTCGTGCCGCGCATACATAATTACACACTTAAAATACCATGGGCATAGACGGAGGCACAGCTAGACCACGGTCCACAACATGGCTCAACCTCCCCAGGATCCGCATACCTTCACCTTTTTCCTTCTTTCAGGTCCCTCTCTACTTGAGGCTCTTCCGATAACCTGATTGTGAGACCCATCATGGGACGGAAACACCAAGGAGGCAAGGAGCTTTGACGTACAAGGGAATCCCCAGGTGGTCTCTGATAACGACCGCAATACCTGTTTTACATACCCACACGCAGCTCACTCTTGGTTAGGGCATGTAAAATAGTCCTATTTGCTTATCGCACTACTTGTATACATACGCATTGACGTATCATTCAAATAACAATGGAAAATAACTCACAGCGTCAGCTTATTACTTTATTTCTTTTTTCCTGACTGTTGATTTATTACAAATCGCACTCGTACATTCTGGTACGTTTAGTTTGCCAGGGGCTTAAGTGTACCCCATAACACGGCAAGAAAGTCCGAACACTTCCGACAGTGCGGCACCCCGAACTTATAGCATTATATGCATCAGCTCCGAATCATGTCTTGGGTCAATAGTTGGGTTGCCCGGCTCCTGTGCTTGCTACCCTACGTTCCGCTATATCGGCTAGGGTAGTAAAGGGAGAACTACTGCGATTGTGTCCCGGTTCTTCCGGACGAGCACCTCAGTAAAGAAAACCAAAAACTGACTGTCATGATGCGGCGAGAGCTGGTCGCTGTTCGAGAGGTTTCAAATCCTTAAAGATTTTTTCCGCTTCATGCGAGGAATCGGTCTTCGTCCGATTTAGGCATGTATAGCGCCCCAAGTTCGTCCTTTCAAATACCAGGGGCTACGCCAAAATTTAAAATTATAGAACTTCTATGGCTAAGTGAGGGTGATAAAGCTGTATAGTACGATTGCCTTGTTCGTTGCGCTAAACACCTCCTTCAAGGACCAAAAACATGGATAAAGAGTGTTTAGATTTATCCCGAACACCCCTGTGCTAGTTACATGGGGGGCAGAAGCCGACAACTGGCCAACTCTCAGATTTTGTAAACGGCCGAACAGGAGGTAAAATTTTAAATCAACAAGTATTATATTGCACAAATGAACTTGTTTCATATTACAGGATAAAATGAGTACATTCATTCAAAGATTACATCCTTTGTACATTGTTCTGCCACAAGGCGCGAGCCCTTCAGAACACTATCATAACAATTTTCAGGCCGGCAGTGCTCCTTGCCCTTCGGAGGCCGCTCGGTCATCAGCGTCGTGGCGTCCATCTTCGCCCAATGCATCTTTGCACGGGCAAAGGCCATCCACGCACCTTCAATGCAAACCGACCACTTTATGACCTCCAGTCGCGGGAAGACACTCATGAGCCGCTTCACGAGACTGAAGTAACTACTGGGCATAGGCTCGGCAGGCCATAGCCAGACTATGAGGTCCTTCATGGCTAGTTCGGCTGCCTTGTGCAGCTTGACCAGTTGCTTCAGCTGGTCGCTCAAGGGCATCAGATGTTCTGTCCCGATATATTGAGACCAGAACAACTTCTCCGTTGAGCTCCCTTCTTCGGCTCGGTAGAACTCTACGGCATCAGATACGTTGCGCGGCAGATCCGCAAATGCCCCTGGAGAACTCCAAATTCGGGTAAGTAAAAGGAATGTCTCCCTCACATGCTTGCTTTGCATAATGAATGCCTTACCCGCCGCAATCTTCTTGGCCGCCTGGATCTCCTGGAGGGCCTTAGCAAGCTCGGACTCTTGCGTCTTAGAGTCACGCTCCAAGGACTCGTATTTTTGGATGAATCCCGGAGCTCTTGCTGGACCTCGCTGACCCGAGCCTCTTGCTTCTCGCGCCCGGCGCGTTCTTTGGCCACTTTGTCTTTGGCCTCAGCCAGCGCCTTCTTAAGGGCCACCACTTTGGTTGTGGCCCCTATCAAAGTTCATGACGCTTCTATCAGCAGAAACCATTTATCCTTTGTAAATATATAGATGGGGTATTGCGTATGTTGACTTTCCTCGAGCTGCCTCTTCACAAGGCCGAGCTCTCCCTCGGTCCGCTCCAGGTCCTGCTTCAGTCCAGAGACCTCCGCGGTACGAGCGGTAGCGGCCAGGAGCGACGCCTTCTTATTCACATAGACATCTTCTGTTAGACTCCTGCGAACTTTATTTGATCCTCTGTTCGGCTTTTCTTTCCGAACACCAAACAGAGCATCAGGGGCTAATGTTTACACAGTGATATTCTCTCACAATTTTATTACTTACCTCAAAGCTTGTTAGAAGGCTAGCGCACGCTTCGATCAATCCGCTTTTGGCGGACCGGACCTTTGCAATCACCGTACTCATAAGAGTATGGTGTTCGTCATCAATGGAAGCGCTGCAAAGCGTTTCCAGCAAGTTGTCCGGCGCCTCTGGGTGGACATAGGTCGTTGGTACAGGAGGCTCGCCCTCCTTAAGGGGAGGCTGCCGCCTGAATCCGGAACCACTTGGGTTTCCTGAGCCGTATTCGGCTAGGGGCCAAATTGGCTGTGGCCCCCATTATCGGAGTCCATGGGGGTCTTCCCCCCCATGTGCCCGGCGACTGGGATTTCGCTTGGGGGCGTCTCTGAAACTGTCTCCCCTTGGCCCGGTATCCTTCGAGACAACACCTTGGTGTCGTCCGCGGGCCGGGGGGAGGAGGCAGTCGGAACCGAATCACTGTTCATCGCCGACGGGTCCAGAGACCCCTCCGAAGAGGAGGATATCTCGATGTTGGATTTGGCCGGACTGCATGTGCATGTTTGGCATGATAAGAAGCGATAAAACAAACATACCAGAAGTACTATTGTGTCCGGATACTTACGACTTAGCCAGGGGCTTGTCCCTGGGCTCCCACTCCTCTCCACTGTTGGTGGCTGCGGTGGAGTGGTCCGGAAGGAAGGTTTTTCCCTTCTTGGACACCTCGTCCTCCCCATACATGGCGGCCTTCCTCTTCTTTCTCCCCCTGGTATAGGGGGAGGGATTTCCTCCTCGTCCTCGCCTTCGGTGGAGGAGTGCATCTCAGTGTCTTCGTACGTCATGTCCGATGTAACCTTGCGCTGGAGACCTTCTCTGGTCCCCACGGCCGTCTTCTTGGCCTTCTTCTCCGGCACCTCATAGGGCGCCGAAAATAGCATCTTCGTTAGAAGAGGCGATTTTGGTTCTTCAGGTAGCGGAGCCGGGCAGTTGATCTGCTCCACTATTGCTACCCAAGCCTGTAAAATCGGCCTGGAGGCTTAGATTCCTCCTGCGGATGTGCTGGTAGAAGGCATATCTTGCAAAATATGAAAACTTACAGGGTTGGCTTGGCATTTCGTGCTGAGTCCGCGATCTTATGTTATGGGCGGTGGTACCTCGTTGGCCTTGAAAAGCACCTTCCAGACGTCTTCGTGCGTCATGCCGAAGAGCTCTTGCAGCGTCTGGTGTTCGGCCGGGTCGAACTCCCACAGATTGCAAACCCGTCTCTGACACGGAAGAATCCAGCGAAGGAGCATAACTGTAACGCCCCGGATTCGATGCGCCAGGTGTCTCCCAGTTATTCGCCGTCATTGCCATGTCATTTGCTTGCGTGTTGCATATTGCCATGTCATCATGTGCATCTCATTTTGCATACGTGTTCGTCTCATGCATCCGAGCAACTTCCCCGTTGTCCGTTTTGCAATCCGGCACTCCTATGTCCTTCGGCATCCCCCTTTTGTCTCTTGTTGTGAGAGGGTGTTTAAAGATTCTCGGAATGGACTGAGTCTTGCCAAGCGGCCTTGGTACACCACCGGTAGACCGCCTGTCAAGTTTCGTTCCATTTGGAGGTCGTTTGATGCTCCAACGGTTAACCGGATAACCGCAAAGCCCCTTTTTTCTTGCACCCCAACACCCCTCCAAAGTGGCCTATAACCCATCGAAACCCCCTCCACGCTCTCGGCCGTTCGATCATAATCGTGTGGGCGAAAACAGCTCCCCATTTGGACTCTCCTAGCTCCCAGAATCTATATATATGTGCCTCCCCAAAAATCTCGGGTCCCGAAACCCTAGCCGCGCTCCTCCCCGCGCCGCCGGACGCGTCCGCGACGGCCGGACATGTCCGCCCGTCGCCCCCGTCCAATAGGAATCTTCCACGTCGCCCGCCGCCGGCCTCTCTCTCTCCTCCGCACCGCCGGCCCGCGGAGCCCATCCGGGGCCCGCGCGAGCCCAACCACGCCGCCTCCCTGATCCGGCTCGGCCCCGTCGCCCATCGCCGTCGGCGCCCTGCTCCGGCCGCCGCCATGTCGCCGCCACCGCTCGCCGCCGCCGTCGGGCTCCGCTCCGCGCCCCGCCGGCATCCCGCCAACCTCGCGCCGGTGCCCCGCCGCCCGGCCGCACCTCTCCTCCGCCGCCGACTCGGCCGGTCCCGCGCACCGCCTCCCGCCGGCGTCGCCCTTCGCCGGCGCGGCCCCGCGACGCCGTCCACCCTTCCCTGCGCAGCCTCCTCTGCGCCTCTCCCTCTGCGCCGACCGGAGCTGCCCGCGGGCCTCCGCGTCTCCCCGCCGCCCTCCGCCGCCGGGATCCACCGGATCCGGCCAACTCCGGCCACCGTCGCCTCTTCTCCGCCGGAGATCCAGCGAGATCCGCCACTGCCTCGGGATCCATGTCGCGGTCAAACCCCAGATCGGAAGGTCGAACCCCCCTCGTTTTCCACCGTCATTTTTCTTGTGATATTTTATGCCATGTTCATCATGTTATAACTCCATGCATACTGCACTGTTTCGTGCGCATGATATATCATAATGTTCATTGCGAGATGCTCTTCATTTCATTACATTGGGTAATGTTAATTTGAGTTCATCTTGATGTCCTAATCATTGTTGCAAGAGTGCTATATGATATTAATCTGCTGAAACTGTTATAACTTGATGATTTGTCATTTTTGTAGCATTTGATGTGTGCATCCTATGAGCTTGAAGTCTACATGAGTTTCGTACTACATCATGCCATATTTACAGTGGTGCAATCCATGTATTTTTGTGAGTCTTGTAGGGAGTGCATCGAGCTCGTGAAGTAGGGTACTTGCTGTTACTGTTTTGCTAGGCTGAATCAGTTATATCATGATGCTATGTAAACCTGCTTCTACAAGTCATTCCATGCATAATCTGGAGATGTTCACTAAGGATGTTTTGTTACACATGTCATGCTCTACCCATCCATGCCTCTGGTTGCATTTATAGCCTGATGTAGCTTGTTGTAATCTTGCTCCAAAGTTGCTAAATAATGTTGTTGTCAGCCTCTTAACATTAAGTTCAGTTTTGCCATGTGTTTTGCTAGTGATACATGCACCCTATGAACTTGCTATTGCCATTATTAGCTTCATAAACATGTATTCTTACTGTTGGTCACCTTGTCATGCCATGTATTGCTCTGTGGTGAGTGGTACGAGCTCACCAACATGCCTACTTATTGTTGTTCCTGCCATGTATGAATCTGTCATATCATTTGCCTTGTTTGCACGGATGCTACCATGTTTTTCTGTTGATCTTTGGAATAACTTCAGTAAGGGACTTTTGTTCTATGCAATTAGTAGATTCATTCCATGCCTTTGTTTTCCATGTTAAGGTCCTGTAGCATGTTGCTTGATAGCTCTAAACATTGCAACCTGATGTTATTTCTGCTAAGCCTGTAAACTGTTATTATTTGTAATCTTGTCATGTCATTTTGAGCATGTTCTAGTGATTTCTGGAGATAGCTCAGTGTTCATGTTTTGTCATGCTTTACCTGTACATCATGTTCATGCCTTTTGTTCTTATGTTGAGGTGCTGTAGCATATTGTTTTGATGCTTGCTAGATGCCTAGTTGCTGTTTTGGACAGCTTGTCCTTTAAACTTGCTCCATGTGTATGTGTTGAAACGTTGCTCCGTTTGAGTGTGCTCTATATGAAACTTGCTTGATTTTGCATGAAGTTCCATATTATAATGTTGCATCCATGTTTTGAGAGTATTTGCTTGATGTTTGTATGCATTTTGCATCAATGCCATGTTTAACTTGTTTTGCTCATATCTTCTAGGCCGTAGCTCCGAACTAAATGAACTTTATATGTAACTTGACTAGAATCTCGTGTAAATCATCTTGGTGCATCTTAACTTGCTGTTTAACAACATGAACATAAGGTTTATTCAGATCTGGACCAATTTGGAAATTTGCATATGAGGACTTACCGGAATTGTTATATGTTGTTTCCGGCCTCATTTAAACTTGCTTTGATGTGTTGCTCTTGTATGCGTCATCTCTTGCCATGAGTAGCTTCATGTAGCCTTGTCATGCATCATACTTGGTTGAGCATCATGTCTTGTTCATGTGTGGTGTGTTTACTATGTTGTGTGCTTCTTCTCGACAGTTCCCGTTTCGTTGCGATCGTGAGGATTCGTTCTTCTACGCTTGGTTCGTCTTCATGGTTTCGTCTTCTTCATGGACTCGTTCTTCTTCCTAGCGGGATTTCAGGCAAGATGACGGTCACCCTGGATCTCACTACTATCATTGTTTTGCTAGTTGCTTCGTTCTATCGCTTTGCTACGCTACCTATCACTTGTTCTTCAAGCCACCCAAATTGCCATGTCAGCCTCTAACCTTTTTCACCCTTCCTAGCAAACCATTGCTTGGCTATGTTACCGCTTTTGCTCAGACCCTCTTATAGCGTTGCTAGTTGCAGGTGAAGTTGAAGATTGCTCCATGGTGGACAGGATTATGTTGGGATATCACAATATCTCTTATTTAATTAATGCATCTATATACTTGGTAAGGGTGGAAGACTCGGCCTTATGCCTGGTGTTTTGTTCCACTCTTGCCGCCCTAGTTTCCGCCATATCGGTATTATGTTCCCGGATTTTGTGTCCCTAACACGGTTGGGTGATTTATGGGACCCCCTCGATAGTTCGCTTTGAATAAATCTCCTCCAGCAAGGCCCAACCTTGGTTTTACCATTTGCCTCACCACCACCTACATTTCCCTTGGGAGTAATTAACCCGAGGGTCATCTTTATTTTAGCCCCCCCCCGGGCCAGTGCTTCTCTAAGTGCTGGTCTGAACCGAGCAACCTGCGGGGCCACCTCGGGGAAACTCGAAGTATGGTTTTACTCGTAGCTTGACTTATCCGGTGTTGCCCTGAGAATGAGATATGTGCAGCTCCTATCGGGATTGTCGGCGCATCGGGCGGCTTTGCTGGTCTTGTTTTACCATTGTCGAAATATCTTGTAACTGGGATTCCGAGACTGATTGGGTCTTCCTGGGAGAAGGAATATCCTTCGTTGATCGCGAGAGCTTACCATGGTCTAAGTTGAGACACCCCTGCAGGGTATAAACTTTCGAAAACCGTGCCCGCGGTTATGCGGCAGATGGGAATTTGTTAATGTCCGGTTGTAGATAACTTGACACCAGATACGAATTAAAATGCATCAACCGCGTGTGTAGCCGTGATGGTCTCTTCTCAGCGGAGTCCGGGAAGTGAACACGGTTTTTGGGTTATGTTTGAAGTAAGTAGGAGTTCAGGATCACTTCTTGATCATTGCTAGCTTCACGACTGTTCCTTTGCTTCTCTTCTCGCTCTTATTTGCGTATGTTAGCCACCATATATGCTTAGTCGCAGCTGCAACCTCACCACTTTACCCCTTCCTTTCCCTTTAAGCTTTGCTAGTCTTGATACCCATGGTAATGGGATTGCTGAGTCCTTGTGGCTCACAGATTACTACAACAAAAGTTGCAGGTACAGGTTATGCGATGATCTTGACGCGAGAGCGATGTTTACTTGTTTGGAGTTCTTCTTCTGCTTCTTCTTCGATCAGGGGATAGGTTCCAGGTTGGTAGCCTGGGCTAGTAGGGTGGATGTCGTTTGAGCTTCTGTTCGTGGTTCATCCATAGTCGGATGTTGTTCTCATGTATGTTATATTGTTGTATTCATGTGTCATTGGATGTATTGGATGTATCCCCACTATTATGTAATGTTGATGTAATGATATCCACCTTGCAAAAGCGTCTTCAAGATGCGCTTATATCCTTGGTGGGACCTTCGAGTTCCTTTAGGATAGGCCCGCATCTTGGGCGTGACAAGTTGGTATCAGAGCCTCGACCGACTTTAGGAGCCCCCCTTGATTGATCGTGTAGTTTGGCCGATGTCGAGTCTAGAAAGAAAACTATTTTGGAGTCTAGTTATATCAGAGAGTAGGAATTCTTTTTACTCCTCAGTCCCCTCGCCGCTCTGGTGAGGAATCGTGTTTTGAATTACTCCTCTTCCCTTTCAAATTTTCTTTAGGATCACGCAGTTGGTTTTTTAGTCGTTGGTTCTATTCTCTTTTCATCTGGTGCATTTCTCGTCAAGTTCACTCGAGCCTCTTCATCGTTGAGTTCAATCCTCAGTTGTTTTCTTTTCCCACCCACCCACCCCTTTTTCTTCTTGAAGCCGGAGTCCATAATCGAGTATTCATCCTACTCGTGTGAAGCCTTTGCTTTCTTTGAACCGGTGCTTTCTCTTCAAGATATTCGTCCGTTCCCCCTCCCGAGTTGCCTTTGTTTTCCCACCCTCCCACCCTCTTCTTCCCGAAGCCTGAGTCTGTTTCGAACATCAATTTTCATTCGTACGGAGCCTCTTCAGTCTTCCCTCAATCATTTCAACCGGTGAATTCTCGTCTCGGTAGACATTCTTCATCTCTTTTTCTTCTCCAGTGGATTCAATTCAAGTTTTTTCGGTTTGATCATATTCTTTTCCTTGGATCAAGTGTTTTCCCTGCTCGTTCACCTCTCTCCAGTTCATCCTTCCGGAGTGTTCAAGACATCTCAGGAGATTCGTTTGTGTTCCAGTTAATTGGTGGTTGTCACCTCATTCAAATATTTCAATTGTTCCGGTGCTTCACCTATCTGTTCAACATCCCTTTTCCAACGGTGTTCTATTTTAGTGGGCCCTAACCCATGGGTCTTTTCCCAGGATCTTACCTGACTCTTCTAATTCTCCCGGAGTTATTCTCAATTCTTTTCAAGTGTGATGTAAGAATGAATTTCATCAGTCAAATGATTTTCCAAGATCGATTTCAAATCATTTTCATTGTTGGCTCAACCTCTTCGCTTTTCATTCTCCCGAAGTATCTCAGTAATTTTGGTGCTGTTTCCCGTCGTCATTTGAAGACCGAAGAAGAGTTTTTCCTCTAAATCTTGTCTGTTCTCTCGAAGATTCGTGGTTCTAGCTTCATGTTATCCTCTCGGATTATTCCATTTGTCAGAGATTTTTTTCCTTACCCATCCAGAGTATGTCAGGATTTGTTTTTTCCATTTCTTTTCATCGGAGTCCATCATTCCAGCTATCGTTATCCAATTATCCCGATGCTTCATTCAAGTGCTCTTTAATCAGATCGAGTTCTTCCCGTTCTCTTGTATCTAAATCCCCTCAATCATATTTGTTCTTCTAATTCTTCCCGATGATTCATTCTCTTTCGTCATTCAATTTTCGAATTCTTACGGTGGTTCGTTCAAGATTCTTTTTCTTTGATTATCATATTAATTCATTCGTTCTTTCCAATCTTACCGGTGGATCAGTAAGACTTTCTCAAGTTTTGTGCTATATCCCCCCTTAATCCTTTTCATCAAGGATAAGTAGTATGCAAATCCATGGCTTCTCATCAATTTAATTGGTGGAGGATAAGCATAACATAATTCTTATTCTTCTTTCAGCAAGTTGATTACCCTCTTCCTTTTGGAGATTGTTCATCATCTCAAATTCTCGGTTCGAAGTGTTTTCATCTTTTCTTTTCCGGAGTTCAAATTCCCTCGGCCATTTCAACGGAACCCCCATCTAAATCATTGCAAGGCTCATCTTATTCTTTTTTCCTTCATTCTATCTCATCATCCTTTTGTCACCGGAGTTCTTCATGGTGGTTCTTCATGATTTAATTCATTCTTCTAGAGTTCATCAAGACTTCGGAGAAATTCAAGTATCATTCCATCCTCTCAAGCTCGTGTTCTATTCCTCCTTGTTTCAGTCGGAGTGCTGCCTAAATCCTTTTCAGTCTTATTCCTTTCTTATCTCGTTCTAACCGGAGTGGTTTCATAATCTATCTGATTCCGTGAGCTTTCGATTCTCGTCATTCTCGTCGTTCCTCTCTTCTTCTCGAGTGCTCTCGATTCTTTGCTTCTTCTCTTGAGTTCTTGTTTCACCTCATCCCTTTTCCCTTTCGTCTTGGCCCTAAGATCTCGGGACGAGATCTCTTGTTAGTGGAGGAGTGTTGTAATGCCCCGGATTCGATGCGCCAGGTGTCTGCCAGTTATTCACCGTCATTGCCATGTCATTTGCTTGCGTGTTGCATATTGCGATGTCATCATGTGCATATCATTTTGCATAAGTGTTCGTCTCATGCATCTGAGCATTTTCGCCGTTGTCCGTTTTGCAATTCGGCACTCCTATGTCCTCTGGTGTCCCCCTTTTGTCTCTTGTTGTGAGCGGGTGTTTAAACATTCTCGCAATGGACTGAGTCTTGCCAAGCGGCCTTGGTACACCACGGGTAGACCGCCTGTCAAGTTTCGTTCCATCTGGAGGTCGTTTGATGCTCCAATGGTTAACCGGGTAACCGCAAAGCCCCTTTTTTCTTGCAGCCCAACACCCCTCCAAAGTGGCCCATAACCCATCCAAACCTCTCCGCGCTCTCGGTCGTTCGATCAGGATCGTGTGGGCGAAAACCGCTCCCCATTTGGACTCTCCTAGCTCCCAGAATCTATAAATATGTGCCTCCCCCGAAAATCCTGGGTCCCGAAACCCTAGCCCCGCTCCTCCCCGCGTTGCCGGACGCGTCCGCGACGGCTGGACATGTCCACACATCGCCCCTGTCGAATAGGAAGCTTCCACGTCGCCCGCCGCCGGCCTCGCTCACTCCTCCGCGCCGCCTGCCCGCGGAGCCCATCCGGGGCCCACGCGAGCCCGACCGCACCGCCTCCCATCCCAAGCCCCGCCTCCCTGATCCGGCTCGACCCCGTCGCCCTTAGCCTGCGGCGCCCTGCTCCGGCCGCCGTCGGGCTCCGCCGTGCGCCCCGCCGGCATTCCGCCAACCTCATGATGGCGCCCCGCCGCCCGGCCGCACCCCTCCTCCGCCGCCAACTCCGCCAGTCCCGCGCGCCGCCTCCTCCGTGCCTCTCCCTCCGCGCCGACCGGAGCTGCCCGCGGGCCTCCGCGTCTCCCCGCCACCCTCCGCCGTCGGGATCCACCGGATCCGGGCAACTCCGACCACTGTCGCCTCTTCTCCGGCGGAGATCCAGCGAGATCCTCTCCCGCCTCGGGATCCGTGCCGTGGTCAAACCCCAAATCTGAATGTCGAACCCCCCCTCGTTTTCCACACATTTTTCCTGAGATATTTTTATGCCCTGTTCATCATGTCATAACTCCACGCATACTGCTCCGTTTCGTGCGCATGATATAATGAAATGTTCATTGTGAGATGCTCTTCATTTCATTCCATTGGGTCATGTTCATTTGAGTTCATCTTGATGCCCGAATCATCGTCGCAAGAGTGCTATATGATGTTAATCTGCTGAAACTGTTATAACTTGATGATTTGTCATTTTTGTTGCATTTGATGTGTGCATCCTATGAGCTTGAAGTCTACATGAGTTTCGTACTACATCATGCCATATTTACAGTGGTGCAATCCATGTATTTTTGTGAGTCTTGTAGGGAGTGCATCGAGCTCGTGAAGGAGGGTAATTATTATTACTGTTTTGCTAGGCTGAATTAGTTATATCATGATGCTATGTAAACCTGCTTCTACAAGTCATTCCATGCATAATCTGGAGATTTTCACTAAGGATGTTTTGTTACACATGTCATGGTATACCCATCCATGCCTCTGGTTGCATTTATAGCCTGCTGTAGCTTGTTGTAATCTTGCTCCAAAGTTGCTAAATAATGTTGCTGTCAGCCTGTTAACATTAAGTTCAGTTTTGTCATGTGTTTTGCTAGTGATACATGCACCCTATGAACTTGCTATTGCCATTATTAGCTTCATAAACATGTATTCTTACTGTTGGTCACCTTGTCATGCCATGTATTGCTCTGTGGTGAGTGGTACAAGCTCACCAACATGCCTACTTATTGTTGTTCCTGCCATGTATGAATCTGTCATATCATTTGCCATGTTTGCACGGATGCTACCATGTTTTTCTGTTGATCTTTGGAATAAGTTCAGTAAGGGACTTTTGTTCTATGCAATTAGTAGATTCATTCCATGCCTTTGTTTTCCATGTTAAGGTCCTGTAGCATGTTGCTTGATAGCTCTAAACATTGCAACCTGATGTTATTTCTGCTAAGCATGTAAACTGTTATTATTTGCAATCTTGTCATGTCATTTTGAGCATGTTCTAGTGATTTCTGGAGATAGCTCAGTGTTCATGTTTTGTCATGCTTTACCTGTACATCATGTTCATGCCTTTTGTTCTTATGTTGAGGTGCTGTAGCATATTGTTTTGATGCTTGCTAGATGCTTAGTTGCTGTTTTGGACAGCTTGTCCTTTAAACTTGTTCCATGTGTATGTGTTGAACTGTTGCTCCGTTTTGAGTGTGCTCTATATGAAACTTGCTTGATTTTGCATGAAGTTCCATATTATCATGTTGCACCCATGTTTTGAGAGTGTTTGCTTGATGTTTGTATGCATTTTGCATCAATGCCATGTTTAACTTGTTTTGCTCATATCTTCTAGGCCGTAGCTCCGAACTAAATGAACTTTATATGTAACTTGACTAGAATCTCGTGTAGATCATCTTGGTGCATCTTAACTTGCTGTTTAACAACTTGAAAATAAGGTTTATTCAGATCTGGACCAATTTGGAAATTTGCATATGAGGACTTACCGGAATTGTTATATGTTGTTTTCGGCCTCATTTAAACTTGCTTTGATGTGTTACTCTTGTATGCGTCATCTCTTGCCATGAGTAGCTTCATGTAGCCTTGTCATGCATCATACTTGGTTGAGCATCATGTCTTGTTCATGTGTGGTGTGTTTACTATGTTGTGTGCTTCTTCTTGATAGTTCCCATTTCGTTGCGATCATGAGGATTCGTTCTTCTACACTTGATTCGTCTTCATGGTTTCGTCTTCTTCACGGACTCATTCTTCTTCCTAGCGGGATTTCAGGCAAGATGACTGTCACCCTGGATCTCACTACTATCATTGCTGTGCTAGTTGCTTCGTTCTATCGCTTTGCTACGCTACCTATCACTTGCTCTTCAAGCCTCCCAAATTGCCATGTCAGCCTCTAACCTTTTTCACCCTTCCTAGCAGACCATTGCTTGGCTATGTTACCGCTTTTGCTCAGCCCCTCTTATAGCGTTGCTAGTTGCAGGTGAAGTTGAAGATTGCTCCATGGTGGACAGGATTATGTTGGGATATCACAATATCTCTTATTTAATTAATGCATCTATATACTTGGTAAAGGGTGGAAGACTCGGCCTTATGCCTTGTGTTTTGTTCCACTTTTGCCACCCTAGTTTCCGTCATATCGGTATTATGTTCCCGGATTTTGTGTCCCTAACGCGGTTGGGTGATTTATGGGACCCCCTCGACAGTTCGCTTTGAATAAAACTCCTCCAGCAAGGCCCAACCTTGGTTTTACCATTTGCCTCACCACCACCTACATTTCCCTTGGGAGTAATTAACCCGAGGGACACCCCTATAGGGTATAAACTTTCGAAAGCCGTGCCCGCGGTTATTCGGCAGATGGGAATTTGTTAATGTCCGGTTGTAGATAACTTGACACCAGATACGAATTAAAACGCATCTACCGCGTGTGTAGCCATGATGGTCTCTTCTCGGCAGAGTCCGGGAAGTGAACATGGTTATTGGGTTATGTTTGACGTAAGTAGGAGTTCAGGATCACTTCTTGATCATTGCTAGCTTCGCGACCATTCCTTTGCTTCTCTTCTCGCTCTTAGTTGCGTATGTTAGCCATCATATATGCTTAGTGACTGTTGCAACCTCACCACTTTACCCCTTCCTTTCCCTTTAAGCTTTGCTAGTCTTGATACCCATGGTAATGGGATTGCTGAGTCCTCATGGCTCACAGATTACTACAACAATAGTTGCAGGTACAGGTTATGCGATGATCTTGATGCGAGAGCGATGTTTACTTGTTTGGAGTTCTTCTGCTTCTTCTTCGATCAGGGGATAGGTTCCAGGTCGGCAGCCTGGGCTAGTAGGGTCGATGTCGTTTGACCTTCTGTTCGTGGTTCATCCGTAGTCGGATGTTGTTCTCATGTATGTTATATTGTTGTATTCATGTGTCATTGGATGTATTGGATGTATCCCCACTATTATATAATGTTTATGTAATGATATCCACCTAGCAAAAGCGTCTTCAAGATGCGCTTCTATCCTTGGTGGGACCTTCGAGTTCCTTTAGGATAGGGTCGCATCTTGGGCGTGACAATAACCTGGACCACATTGACGAGCTTGAATTTCTTGCCTATCATATTTTGGACGCATGTCATAAGTCCGGTCAGTTCCTCCGCTGAGCCCCAGGCTAAGCCCTTCTCTTTCCAGGAGGTGAGCCGCATGGGGACGCCGGATCAAAATTCGGGGTTTGCCACCCAGTTGGCGTCGCGCGACTCGGTGATGTAGAACCACCCAGATTGCCACCCCATCACGGTCTCCACAAAGGATCCTTCGGGCTAGGTGACATTGGTCATCTTGCCCACCATGGCGCCCCCGCACTCCGCTTGTTGGCCGCCCACCACCTTTGGCTTCATGTTGAAGGTCTTCAGCCATAGGCCGAAGTGGGGCGTGATGCGGAGGAAGGCCTCGCACACGACGATAAACGCCGAGATGTTGAGGATGAAGTTGGGGGCCAGATCATCGAAGTCCAGCCCATAGTAGAACATTAGTCCTCGGACGAACGGGTGAAGGGGGAAACCCAGCCCGCGAATGAAATGAGAGAGGAATACTACCCTTTCTTGGGGCTTCGGGGTAGGGATGATCTGCCCTTCAGCCGGAAGCGGATGTGCGATGTCTGCGGACAAGTATCCAGCCTCCCGAAGCTTCTTGATGTCCTCCTTCATGACGGAGGATGCCATCCACTTGTCTCCCGCTCCGGACATGTTCGGAATGGTTTTGGGGAAGAGGTGAAAGCTTGGGTGTTGGAGCTCGAGAATGGATGAGCAGACGAAGAAGAAGGTGTGGGTGAAAAAGGGGAGTCTTTCTCTCCTTATAAAGGCAGCAGATCATGCGCCTCCCCACTTGCCCTAGAAACTCACTTATTCCCCAAGCGATGTGCTAATGGCACGGTAGGGTTACCCATGCCCGTATTGATGAGGATCCCGTGATAAGGGGACATGATCTCTGCTTCGACAAGACGTGCCAATAAAACTGCCTCGCAAGATGTGTAGTAGCAGGTTGAGAAAATGGTTCGAATAATGACCGGGCCACGGCGTGATGTCATGCTGTGAAAAAAGTTGTCAGCAGATTAGACTTGTGGAATACTATGCTATCTACGTTGGTATGTGGAATTTTCTTTGCAGAGCCGGACAATATTCCTGTGTTCAATATCCACTTTGGAGTATTCGAAGAAGGAACCCGCCTTGCAATGCCAAAGACAAATCTGCGCGCCGGACTCATCATCTTTGAAGCCTGGTTCAGGGGCTACTGAGGGAGTGCTGGATTATGGGGTCCTCGTACAACCGGACTATATGCTTTGCCAGACTGTTGGACTATGAAGATACAAGATTGAAGACTTCGTACCGTGTCCAAGTGGGACTCTCCTTTGCGTGGAAGGCAAGCTTGGCAATTCGGATATGTAGATTTCCTTCTCTATATCCGACTCAGTGTAACCCTAGCCCCCTCCGATGTCTATATAAACCGGAGGGTTTAGTCCGTAGGACAACAACAATCATAATCATAGGCTAGCTCCTAGGGTTTATCCTCTACAATCTCGTGGTAGATCAACTCTTGTAATACTCATATCATCAAGATCAATCAAGCAGGAAGTAGGGTATTACCTCCATAGAGAGGGCCCGAACCTGGGTAAACATCGTGTCCCCTGCCTCCTGTTACCATTAGCCTTAGACGCATAGTTCGGGACGCACTACCCGAGATCCGCCGGTTTTGACACCGACACCCCGTCCGGCAGATAAGGAAAGGGGGGTGCCGGCCATAGGAAGGCCCCAAGTAGGATTTGGCCTACTTGGGCTCCTCCTTGGCTGCCTCCCCTCTCCCCCACCTATATATATGTGGGGGGGTGCTCCTAGCACACACCAGACAATTTCCTAGCCATGTGCGGCACCCCCTCCGCTGTTCACTCCGACGGTCATATCTTCGTAGTGCTTAGGCAAAGCCCTACGTAGCTCACTTCACCATCACCATCACCATGCCGTCATGCTGACGGAACTCATCTACTACCTCGACAACTTGCTGGATAAAGAAGGCAAGGGACGTCACCGAGCTGAACATGTGCAGAACTCGGAGGTGATGTACATTTGTTACTTGATCGGTCGGAGCTAGAAGAAGTTTGACTACATCAACCGCATTGTCAAACACTTCTGCTTTCGGCCTATGAGGGTACATAGACACACTCTCCCCCTCTCATTGTTATGCATCTCCTAGATAGATCTTGCGTGAGCATAGGAATTTTTTTGAATTGCATGCTACATTGCCCAACAGTGGCATCAGAGCCAGGTCTATGCGTAGATGATATGCACGAGTAGAACAGAAAGAGTTATGGGCGGTGATCATCATACTGCTTACCACAAACGTCTTATTTTGGTTTGGCGGTATTGTTGGATGAAGCGGCCCGGACCAACCTTACATGACCACGTTCATGAGACTAAAGGTGGCTGGAGGGTGTCTGTTTCTCCTACTTTAGTTGAAGCAAATTTGACTACGGCCGGTCCTTGTTGAAGGTTAAAACAACAAACTTGATAAATCACCATTGTGGTTTTGATGCGTAGGTAAGAACGGTTCTTGCTAGAAGCCCGTAGGAGCCACGTAAAACTTGCAACAATAAAGTAGAGGACGTCTAACTTGTTTTTGCAGGGCATGTTGTGATGTGATGTGAGGTATGTTGTTGTATGAGATGATCATGTTTTGTACAATATATGGCAACTGGCAGGAGCCTTATGGTTGTCTGTTTATTGTATGAAATGCATACGCCATGTAATTGCTTTACTTTATTGCTATGAGTTAGCAATAGTTGTAGAAGCAATAGTTGGCGAGACGACCAAAACGCCACGATGAAGTTCAAGGTGTCGAGCCAGAGACGAGGGAGATCATGATGATGCTTTGGAGAAGGAGATCAAAAGAACAAGATGATGATGGCCATATCATGTCACATATTGATTGCATGTGATGTTTATCTTTTATGCATCTTATTTTGCTTAGTACGGCGGTAGCATTATAAGATGATACTTTCACTAAATTTCAAGGTAAAAGTGCTCTCCCTGAGTATGCACCATTGCTACAGTTTGTCGTGTTGAGACACCACTATGCACCATTGCTAAAGTTTGTCGTGTTGAGACACCACGTGATGATCGGGTGTGATAGACTCTACGTTCACATACAATGGGTGCAAGACAGTTTTGCACATGTGAAATACTTGGGTTAAACTAGACGAGCCTAGCATGTACATACATGGCATCGAAACACTGGACACCCAAAGGTCGAACGTGAATCATGTAGTAGATATGATCAACATAGAGATGTTCACTATTGATGACTATCCCATCTCACGTGATGATCGGACATGGATTAGTTGATTTGGACCACGCACTTAGATGACTTGAGGGATGTCTATTTAAGTGGGAGTTCTTTAGTAATTTGATTAACTAAACTTAATTTATCGTGAACTTAGTCATGTTAGTATTTGCAAATTATGTTGTAGATCAATAGCTCGCGATGTAGCTCCCTTATATTTTTGATATGTTCCTAGAGAAAAATAAGTTGAAAGATGATATTAGCAATGATGTGGACTGGGTCCATGGTCTGAGTATTATCCTCATTGTTGCATAGAAGAACTATATCCTTGATGCACTGCTAGGTGACAAACCTGTTGCAGGAGCAAATGCAGACGTTATGAACGTTTTGCAAGCTTCATATGATGATTACTTGATAGTTTAGTGCACCATGCTTTACGGTTTAGAACCGGGACTTAAAAAATGTTTTGAACGCCATGGAGCATATGAGATGTTCCAAGAACTAAAAATTGGTATTTCAGATTCATGCCTGTGTCAAGAGGTATGAGACCCCTGACAAGTACTTTGCCTATAAGATGGAGGAGAATAGCTCAGCCAGTGAGAATGTACTCAGAATGTCTAGGTACTACAATTGCTTGAATCGAGTGGGAATTAATCTTCCAGATAAGATAGCGAATGACGGAGTTCTCTAGTCACTATCACCAAGCTACTACAACTTCGTGATGAATTATAATATGTAAGGGATGACAAAAAAACAATTCCCAAGCTCTTCGCGATGCTGTAATCGGCGAAGGTAGAAATCAAGAAAGAGCATCAAGTGTTGATGGTTAACAAGACCACTAGTTTCAAGAAAAAGGGAGAGGGAAAGAAAGGGAACTTCAAGAAGAATGGCAAGCAAGTTGACACTCCCATGAGGAAGCCCAAAGCTAGACCCAAGCCTAAAACTGAGTGCTTCTACTGTGAAGGAAATGGTCACTCAAAGTGGAACTGCCCCAAATACTTGGCGGATAAAAAGGATGGCAAAGTGAACAAAGGTATATTTGATATACATGTTATTGATGTTTATTTTACTAGTGTTCGTAGTAACCCCTAGGTATTTGATACCGGTTCAGTTGCTAAGATTAGTAACTTGAAGCAGGAGCTGCGGAGAAGTTAAAAGTGAGGTGATGATGTGTGTTGGAAATGATTCCAAGGTTGATATGATCACCATCGCACACTTCCTCTACCTCTGGGATTAGTGTTGAACCTAAATAAATGTTATTTGGTGTTTGCGTTGAGCATGAATATGATTAGATCATGTTTTTTGCAATACGTTTATTCATTTAAGCCAGAGAATAATTGTTATTCTGTTTACATGAATAAAACCTTCTATGGTCATATACCCAATGTGAATGGTTTATTTAATCTCGATCATAGTGATACACATATTCATAATATTGATGCCAAAAGATGCAAAGTTGACAATGATAGTGCAACATACTTGTGGCACTGCCATTTAGGTCATATTGGTGTAAAGCGCATGAAGAAACTCCATGCAGATGGAATTTTGGAATCACTTGATTATGAACCATTTGATACTTGCGAACCATGCCTCATGGGCAAGATGACTAAAACTCCGTTCTCTGGAACAAAGGAGCGAGCTAATGAATTGCTGGAAATAATACATACCGATGTATGAAGTCCGATGAGTGAAGCACGCGGCGGGTATTGTTATTTTCTAACCTTCACAGATGATTTGAGTAGGTATGGGTATATCTACTTGATGAAACACAAGTCTGAAACATTTGAAAAGTTCAAAGAATTTTAGAGTGAAGTGGAGAATCATTGTAACAACAAAATAAAATTTCTACGATCTGATCGCGGAGGCAAATATTTGAGTTACGAGTTAGGCCTTCATTTAAAACAATGTGGAATTGTTTCACCACTCACGCCACCTGGAACACCACAGCGTAATGGTGTGTCCGAACGTCGTAACCGTACTTTAGTAGATATGGTGCATTCTATGATGTCTCTTACCGATTTACCACTATCGTTTTGGGGTTATGCATTAGAGACAACTATATTCATGTTAAATAGGGCACTATCTAAATCCATTGAGACGACAACGTATGAATTGCGGTTTGGCAGGAAACCTAAGCTAACGGTTCTTAAAAGTTTGGGGATGTGACACTTATGTCAAAAGGCTTCAGCCTGATAAGCTCGAACCCAAAGCGGAGAAGTGCATCTTCATAGGATACCCGAAAGAAACTATAGGGTATACCTTCTACCACAGATTCAAAGGAAAAATCTTTGTTGCTAAGAATGAGTCCTTTCTAGAGGAGTTTCTCTCGAAAGAAGTGAGTGGGAGGGAAGTAGAACTTGATGAGGTAGTTGTACCTTCTCTCGAATTGGAAAGTAGTACATCAGAGAAAGCCGTTCCCGTGATGCCTACACCAAACAGAGAGGAAGCAAATGATGACAATCATGAAACCTCAGATCAAGTTACTACTGGACCTCGTAGGTCAACCAGAGCGCGATCCGCACCAGAGTGGTACGCTAATCCTGCCCTAGAAGTCATGTTACTAGACCAAGGCAAACCTACGAACTATGAGGAAGTTATGATGAGCCCAGATTTCGATAAATGGCTTGAGGCCATGAAATCTGAGATAAGATCAATGTATGAGAACAAAGTGTGGACTTTGGTGGATTTGCCCGATGATCGGCAAGCCATAGAGAATAAATTGATCTTCAAGAGACTGAGGCTGATGGTAATGTTACTGTCTCTTAGCTCGGCTTGTTGCAAAAGGTTTTCAACAAGTTCAAAGGGGTTGACTACGATGAGAATTTCTCACCCGTAGTGATGCTTAAGTCCGTCTGAATCATGTTAGCAATTCCTGCATTTTATCATTATGGAATCAGGCAAATGGACGTCAAAACTGCATTCCTTAATGGATATCTTAATAAAGAGTTATATATGATGCAACCAGAAGGTTTTGTCGATCCTAAAGGTTCTAACAAAGTGTGCAAGCTCCAGCGATCCATCTATGGACTGGTGCAAGCATCTCGGAGTTGGAATATATGCTTTGATGAGGTGATCAAAGCATATGGTTTTATACAGACTTACGGTGAAGCCTGTATTTACAAGAAAGTGAGTGGGAGTTGTGTAGCATTTCTGATATTATATGTGGATGACATATTATTGATTGGAAATGATATAGAATTTCTGGATAGTATAAAAGGATACTTGAATAAGAGTTTTTCAATGAAAGACCTCGGGGAAGCTGCTTGCATATTAGGCATCAAGATCTACAAAGGTAGATTGAGACACTTAATAGGACTTTCACAAAGCACATACCTTGACAAAGTTTTGAAGAAGTTCAAAATGGATCAGTCAAAGAAAGGGTTCTTGCCTATGTTACAAGGTGTGAAGTTGAGTTAGACTCAAAACCCAACCACAGCTGAATATATAGAGAGAATGAAAGTCATTCCCTATGCCTCAGTCATAGGTTCTATAAAGTATGCCATGTTGTGTACCAAAACTGTTGTGTGCCTTGCCATGAGTTTGGCTAGGGGGTACGATAGTGATCTAGGAGTAGATCACTGGAAAAAGGCAAAAATTATCCTTAGGTACCTAAAGAGGACTAAGGAAATGTTTCTCGGTTATGGAGGTGATAAAGAGTTCGTCGTGAAGAGTTACGTTGATGCAAGTTTTGACACCAATCCGGATGACTCTGAGTCTTGATATGGATACATATTGGATGTGGGAGCAATTAGCTAGAGTAGCTCCATGCATGGCATTGTAGACATAGAAATTTGCAAAATACATACGGATCTGAATGTGGCAGACCCATTGACTAAACCTCTCTCACAAGCAATACATGATCACACATTAGTACTCTTTGGCTGTTAATCACATAGAGGTGTGAACTAGATTATTGACTCTAGTAAACTCTTAGGGTATTGGTCACATGGTGATGTGAACTATGGGTGTTAATCACATAATGATGTGAACTAGATTATTGACTCTAGTGCAAGTGGGATACTGAAGGAAATATGCCCTAGAGGCAATAATAAAGTTGTTATTTTATATTTCCTTATTCATGATAAAGGTTTATTATTCATGCTAGAATTGTATTGATCGGAAACCTTGATACATGTGTGAATACATAAACAAACACCGTGTCCCTAGTGAGCCTCTACTAGACTAGCTCATTGATCAAAGATGGTTAAGGTTTCCTCACCATGGACATGAGTTGTCATTTGATAATGGGATCACATCATTAGGATAATGATGTGATGGACAAGACCCATCTGTTAGCTTAGTATTTGATCGTACAATTTATTGCTACTGCTTTCATGTATGTCAAATACATTCCTTTGACTATGAGATCATGCAACTCTCGAATACCGGAGGAATACCTTATGTGCTATCAAACGTCACAACATAACTTGCAAGCAAATTACTAATGAGTTAGTCACGGTATGATGTATTATGGAACGAGTAAAGAGACTTGCCAGTACCGACATTGAACTAGGTATGAAGATACCGATGACCAAATCTCGGGCAAGTAACATTCCGATGGACAAACGGAATTACGTACATTGTCATAACGGTTCGACCGATAAAGATCTTCGTAGAATATGTAGGAGCCAATATGGGCATCCATGTTCCTCTCTTGGTTATTGACCAGAGAGGTGTCTCGGTCATGTCTACATAGTTCTCGAACCGGTAGGGTCCGCACGCTTAATGTTCGATGACGATATTGTATTATATGAGTTATGTGATTTGGTGACCAGATGTTTTTCGGAGTCCCGAATGAGATCACGGACATGATGAGGAGTCTCAAAATGGTCGAGAGGTAAAGATTGATATATAGTACGATGGTATTTGGACACGGAAGTGTTTCGGAGGGTACCGGGTCACCGGAAGGGGTTCTAGACACCCCCTGGCAAAAGATATGGGCCTTATGGGCCAAGAGAGGAAACACACCATTCACAAGGGGCTGGTTCACCTCCCATATGGGTTGGCCAAGAAGGGCAAGGAAAGAGAGGAAGGGAAAGGAAAAGGAGGGAATAGGATTCCCCCTTCCTTCCCTCTCACCCTCTCTTTCCTTCCCTCTCCAGCAGATAAGGAAATGGGGGGGCGGCCATAAGAAGGCCCCAAGTAGGATTCGGCCTACTTGGGCACCTCCTTGGCTGCCTCCCCTCTCCCATCCACCTATATATATGTGGGGGCACCCCTAGCACACACCAGACAATTGTCTACCCGTGTGAGGCGGCCCCTCCACCGTTTACTCCCGCGGTCATATCTTTGTAGTGCTTACACGAAGCCCTGCGCGGATCACTTCACCATCACCGTCACCACGCCGTCATGCTAATGGAACTCATGTACTACCTCGACAACTTTCTGGATCAAGAATGCGAGGGACGTCACCGAGCTGAACATGTGCATAACTCGGAGGTGTCGTACGTTCGGTACTTCATAGGTCGGAGCTAGAAGAAGTTCGACCACATCAACCGCGTTGTCAAACGCTTCCGCTTTCGGTCTACGAGGGTACGTAGACACACTCTCCCGCTCTCGTTGCTATGCATCTCCTAGATAGATCTTGCGTGAGCGTAGGAATTTTTTTGAAATTGCATGCTACGTTTCCCAACAGAAAGGGAAAGGGTTTCTAAACCCATGGTTCTCTTTCTTTACCTTGTTTTCTAGCAACAAAGTCTCTTTTATCAAAACATTTATTTTTAGGAGGTGGGTTATGAAGATCAACATCAGGCTCTATTTTAACTTCATTGTCAGGTTCTTTGTTATTTTCTGGTCGAGCATCTACATGAACATCATCATTGTCATTTTCATTACCACTAGGTGAATGTTCATTACCAGATTGTGTTTGAGCATCAGAATTAGAGACATTATTATTATCCTCGGAAGGTTTTTCTACCGCAGGTTCACTAGAAGTATGCAAAGTCCTATAATTTTTCTTTTTCTTTTTAGGTGGGGTAGGTTCATCAACATTTATTCTTTGACAGTCTTGTTCAATTCTTCTAGGGTGACCTTCAGGATAAAGTGGCTCCTGAGTCATTTTACCTCCCGTAGTCAATACTCTAACAGCAAGATCATTTATATTGTTATTCATTTAATTTAGCAATTCACTTTGAGATTTAGCAACTTGTTCTAATTGGGTTTGGACCATAGATGCATGTTTACTTACACCTTTGACATCATTAACAATTCTAAACAACAAGTCACCAAGCGACCAATCATGTAAGCATTTTGTTTCAATTGTTTCATAACATTTGCATTAAAAACATCTTGCTTAATAATATAGTTGTCAAATTCATACAAGCATTGACTAGGATATTTAAGGAATATCACCTTCATCAAACTTTATAAGAGAATTTACGTTTACCACCTATGGTGGTGTCGGTGCAATGAACATTCACGATTTTTTCCCGGACTTACACACAGGCGTGCTGGCGCCGCATGTCCAGCACCAACATACAAATCAAGACTATGCCAGAAGAACAGGTCTTTTGTGAGATCAAGGAGCAAATCAAGAAGACCAAGCCAGCAGACAAGACAGAACAATGCCACCCTCGGAGTGCCTCCCTTGCTGGGCTGGAGAGCCTGGCCGGGTCGAGGCCACCCGATGGACAAGTTCAAGATCTCCCGGCAGGCTTGCCGGGGTCGCCAAGACCAAGATCCCCTCCAAGACATCACTGTGATAACCCACAAGTGTAGGGGATCGCAACAACTTTCGAGGGTAAAGTATTCAACCCAAATTTATTGATTCGACACAAGGGGAGCCAAAGAGTATTCTCAAGTATTAGCAGTTGAGTTGTCAATTCAACCACACCTGGATAACTTAGTATCTACAATGAAGTATTTAGTAGCAAAGTAGTATGATAGTAATGGTAACAGTGGCAAAAGTAAAGATAGCAGTTTTGTAGTAATTGTAACGGTAGCAACGGAAAAGTAAATAAGCGAAGCACAATATGTGAAAAGCTCGTAGGCATTGGATCAGCGATGGATAATTATGCCAGATGCGATTCCTCATGTAATAGCTATAACACAGGGTGACACAGAACTAGCTCCAGTTCATCAATGTAATGTAGGCATGTATTCCGAATATAGTCATACATGCTTATGGAAAAGAACTTGCATGACATCTTTTGCCTACCCTCCCGTGGCAGCGAGGGCCTAGTGGAAACTAAGGGATATTAAGGCCTCCTTCTAATAGAGTACTTGACCAAAGCATTAACACATAGTGAATACATGAACTCCTCAAACTACGATCATCACCGAGAAGTATCCCGATTATTGTCACTTCAGGGTTGTCGGATCATAACACATAATAGGTGACTATAGACTTGCAAGATAGGATCAAGAACTCACATATATTCATGAAAACATAATAGATTCATATCTGAAATCATGGCACTCGGGCCCTAGTGACAAGCATTAAGCATAGCAAAGTCATAGCGACATCAATCTCAGAACATAGTGGATACTAGGGATCAAACCCTAACAAAACTAACTTGATTACATGGTAAATCTCATCCAACCCATCACCGTCCAGCAAGCCTACGATGGAATTACTCACGCACGGCGGTGAGCATCATGAAATTGGTGATGGAGGATGGTTGATGATGACGACAGCGACGAATCCCTCTCTCCGGAGCCCCGGACGGACTCCAGATCAGCCCTCCCGAGAGAGATCAGGGCTTGGCGGCGGCTCCGTATCGTAAAACGTGATGAAACTTTCTCTCTGATTTTTTTCTCCGCGAAACGGAATATATAGAGTTGGAGTTGAGGTCGGTGGAGCATCAGGGGGCCCATGAGACAGGGGGGGCGCCCAGGGGGGAGGGCGCGCTCCCCACCCTCATGGACAGGGTGTGGGCCCCCTAGCCTTAATTCTTTTGCCAGTATTTTTTATATTTTCCAAAAGTTATCTCCATGGATTTTCAGGTCATTCCGAGAACTTTTGTTTTCTGCGCAATAAACAACACCATGGTAGTTCTGCTGAAAACAACATCAGTCCGGGTTAGTTTCATTCAAATCATGCAAGTTAGAGTCCAAAACAAGGGCAAAAGTGATTGGAAAAGTAGATACATTGGAGACGTATCAACTCCCCCAAGCTTAAACCTTTGCTTGTCCTCAAGCAATTCAGTTGATAAACTGGAAGTGATAAAGAAAAACTTTTTCAAACTCTATTTGCTCTTGTTTTTGTAAATATGTAAAGCCAGCATTCAAGTTTTCAGCAAAGATTATGAACTAACCATATTCACAATAACACTTAGGTCTCATATTTTCTCATATCAATGGCATAATCAGCTAGCGAGCAATAATAATAAAACTCGGATGACAACACTTCCTCAAAACAATCATAATATGATATAACAAGATGGTATCTCGCTAGCCCTTTTTGAGACCACAAAACATAAATGCAGAGCACCTTTAAAGACCAAGGACTGACTAAACATTGTAATTCATGGTAAAAGAGATCCAGTCAAGTCATACCCAATATAAACTAATAGTAATGAATGCAAATGACAGTGTGCTCTCCAGCGGGTGCTTTTTAATAAGAAGGTGATGACTCAACCTAAAAGTAAATAGATAGGCCCTTCGCAGAGGGAAGCAGGGATTTGTAGAGGTGCCAGAGCTCGATTTTAAAATAGAGATGAATAACATTTTGAGCGGCATACTTTCACTGTCAATGCAACAACTATGAGATGGCGATATCTTCCATGCTACATACATTATAGGCGGTTCCCAAACAGAATGGTAAAAGTTTATACTCCCCCACCACCAACAAGCATCAATCCATGGCTTGCTCAAAACAACGAGTGCCTCCAACTAACAACAGCCCTGGGGGAGTTTTGTTTAATTATTTTGATTTGCTTTGATCTTTTTGATCATGGGACTGGGCATCCCGGTTACCAGCCATTTTCTCGTGAATGAGGAGCGGAGTCCACTCCTCTTGAGAATAACCCACCTAGCATGGAAGATACAGACAGCCCTAGTTGAAACATGAGCTGCTCGAGCATACAAAACAGAATTTCATTTGAAGGTTTGGAGTTTGGCACATACAAATTTACTTGGAACGGTAGGTAGATACCGCATATAGGAAGGTATGGTGGACTCATATGGAACAACTTTGGGGTTTATGGAGTTTGGATGCACAAGCAGTATTCCCGCTTAGTACAGGTGAAGGCTAGCAAAAGACTGGGAAGCGACCAACTGAGAGAGCGACAACAGTCATGAACATGCATTAAAATTAATTTACACCAAGTACAAGCATGAGTAGGATATAATCCACCATGAACATAAATATCGTGAAGGCTATGTTGATTTGTTTCAACTACATGCGTGAACATGTGCCAAGTCGAGTCACTCAATTCATTCAAAGGAGGATACCATCCCATCATACCACATCATAATCATTTTAATAGCATGTTGGCACAGAAGGTAAACCATTATAAACTCATAGCTAATTAAGCATGGCACAAGCAACTATAATCTCTAAATGTCATTGCAAATATGTTTACTTCATAATAGGCTGAATCAGGAACGATGAACTCATCATATTTACAAAAACAAAAGAGGTCGAGTTCATACCAGCTTCTCTCATCTCAATTAGTCCATCATATATCGTCATTATTGCCTTTCACTTGCACGACCGAACGGTGTGTATAATAATAATAGTGCACGTGCATTGGACTAAGCCGGAATCTGCAAACATTCAATTCAAGAGAGAAGACAAAGTAATATGGGCTCTAAGTTAAACCTACAATCATGCATATGAGAGCCACTAAGCATTTTCAATATGGTCTTCTACTCTCTACCCCCAAAGGAAAGAAAAGAAATAAAACTATTTACACGGGAAAGCTCCCAACAAGTAAAAAGAAGAACGAGAAATCTTTTTGGGTTTTCATTTTAATTACTACAACAAGCATGGGAATTAAACTAACTAGTTTTTTTGGTTTTTCTTAAGGTTTGTCAAACACACAAGAAGAAAGCTAGAAAAAGAAAATTAAACTAGCATGGATAATACAATGAAAAAGTATGAGCACTGACAACTAGAGTAGTGTGTGAACATGAATATAAAGTCGGTGAGAAATATGTACTCACCCAAGCTTAGGCTTTCGGCCTAAGTTGGTCTACTGCCAAGGACCGCGACTACTCTCCCCGATGTACTAAGGAGTGTCATCAGGGTACCACTGGCTAGCGATCTCCTCCGGATCCCACTGATAAGATGATGGACGATAAGGGTCCAGTGGAGGTTCCGGCTCAGGCTTTGGAGCGGACGCCTGGCCTCGATGGGCGTACACCGCTTTCGGCGAGACAAGATAATTAAATGCAGTCAAATCAAACAACAGAGGCGCAGGCAGGGTAATAATCTCATTGTGTTTCTTATTAAATCTCAAGTTATACAGGAGCATCTTATCATCATTGTGAACAATAAACTCATGTGCTACCATGCTCCTGTAATCTAAAAGGTAAGGAGGCAATATTGCCTCCTCTTTCTCATAGTGCCTAATAGGTATCTCAAAATGTTTAGCAAGGCGTGCAACATAGATACCTCCAAAGATGGGGCCCTTTGTATGGTTCAGGCTTAGCCGTTTAGCAATAACGGCACCCATACTAAAACTGTTATCACCAAACAAGGCATGGAATAGAATAATAATATCAGGAACACTGAAGTTTCCACTATTCCCATGACCAATTAAGCATCGACTAGCAAATAAGGCAAAGTAGCATAAAACAGGAAAGTGTATGCTAGTGATTCTCGCATCGGAACCCTTCTTCGGATCCCCTACAGTAATGGTGTTAACAAAGCCATCCACATCTTTACGATGTGGTTCATCTAATCTGTTCTCAAAGGGTATTCTACATACCGCGCAAAAATTACGTAAATACATTTCCTTGAATTCATCATATAAATGAAATGATACTGATGGAGGTGAATTCTTAGGATCATAATAAAAGTTTTGCATGAAAGTATTGGTGAGTAAGAGATACTGGTCGATCCGGTCATGGAGGAAGTCAGTGAGGCTTGCATTTTCAATCAAAGAATAAAAGTCTTCATAAATCCCGGCTTCTCTCAAGAAATTAACACAAGGACATTCACACGGCCTTACTTCCGCTACGCGAACAAGATTATACTTGGCCTTTTCCTTCTCTTTAGCTTGTTTATCCTGGGAGCCTTGGCTAGAAGAGCCCCTCAAAAATCTCCTTATCATTTTCTGAAAAATTCTGAAATTTTTAGTAACTTCAAAATAAAAGTGAATAAAACTAAACAAGGTTGGTAGAAACTACTCCTACAAGTGCCTAGAGCCTATATCATGCATTAGAATTACTTGGGACCTCATAAATTTGACATGCAGGCTCAAGAACAGGGTCTCCTATGCAGCAAAAATTTGCAATGAATAAAGCACTAGAACAAAAACTAATTGGATCAATGGAGGAGTCACATACCAAGCAACAATCTCCCAAAGCAGTTTTGTGAATGGAGCTTTGAGCAAGGAGATCGAAAATTGCAGCAAAATGAGCTAGAACTCGTGATTGAGCTGGATGGGGATTTTTTTGGGAGGAAGATGGAGTGTGTGGGTGCAGGAATAAGTGGAGGGGGGCACTGTGGGCCGACGAGATAGGGGGGCATGACCAGGGGGTGTGGGCGCGCCCTCCAAACTCTTGGCCAGGTGATGGGCCCCCCTGTAGTGTTTTCAGTGCCTAAAATCCTCAAATATTCCATAAAAATCATACTAAATTTGAAGGGCATTTGGAGCACTTTTATTTTCGGGATATTTCTTATCGTATGGATAATACAGACAACAACAGATAATACTATTTTTGCTTTATTTATTCTAAATAACATAAAGTAAAAAGAAGGTACAAAAGGTTGTGCCTTCTAGTTTCATCCATCTCGTGATCATCAAAATGAATCCACTAACAAGGTTTATCAAGTCTTGTTAACAAACTCATTCTGAATAACACGGAACCGGAGAAATTTCGAATAACACTAGGTTACCTCAACGGGGATATGAACATACCCAACAATAAGAATATCATACTTTTTCTTGACAGTAGGAAGAGGAAATTCAAAACCTCCAATAATGATAGTTGAAACTTTTCCAATAGAATTGATGCTATGAACTTGAGGTTGTTTCCTCGGAAAGTGTACCGTATGCCCATTACCATTAACAAGAAATGTGACATTGCCCTGGTTGCAATCAATAACAGCCCCTGCAGTATTCAAAAAGGGTCTACCAAGGATAATCGACATACTATCATCCTCGGGAATATCAAGAATAACAAAGTCCGTTAAGATAGTGACATTTGCAACCACAACAGGCACATCTTCACAAATACCGACATGTATAGCAGTTGATTTATCAGCCATTTGCAAAGATATTTCAGTAGGTGTCAACTTATTAGATTCAAGTCTACGATATAAAGAGAGAGGCATAACACTAACACTGGCTCCAAGATCACATGAAGCAGTTTAACATAGTTTCTTTTAATGGACCATGGTATAGTTGGTACTCCTGGATCTCCAAGTTTCTTTGGTATTCCACCCTTAAAAGTGTAATTAGCAAGCATGGTGGAAATTTCATCTTCCAGTATCTTGCTTTTATTTGTAATGATATCCTTCATATATTTAGCATAAGGATTTAATTTAAGCATATCAGTTAAGCGCATACGTAAGAAGATAGGTCTAATCATTTCAGCAAAGCGCTCAAAATCCTCATCATCCTTTGTCTTGGATGGTTTAGGAGGAAAGGGCATGGGTTTCTGAACCCATGGTTCTCTTTCTCTACCGTGCTTCCTAGCAACAAAATCTCTCTTATCATAACGTTGATTCTTTGATTGTGGGTTATCAAGATCAACAACAGGTTCAATCTCTACATCATTATTTTTGCTAGGTTGAGCATCAACATGAACATTATCATTAACATTATCACTAGGTTCATGTTCATCACCTGATTGTGTTTCAGCATCAGAAATAGAAATATCATTGGGATTCTCAGGTGTGTCTACAACAGGTTCACTAGAAGCATGCAAAGTCCTATCGTTTTTCTTTTTCTTCTTTTTAGAAGAACTAGGTGCCTCTAAATTATTTCTCTGAGAATCCTGCTCGATTCTCTTAGGGTGGCCTTCAGGATACAAAGGTTCCTGAGTCATTCTACCAGTTCTAGTAGCCACTCTAACAGCAAAGTCATGTTTATTATTTAATTCATCGAGCAAATCACTTTGAGCTTTAAGTACTTGCTCAGCTTGAGTGGTAAAAATAGAAGCATATTTGCTAATGAGTTTAAGTTCACCTTTAACTCTAGCCATATAATCACTCAAGCGTCCTATCTCGAAAGCATTATTCTTTAATTCTCTACCAACATAAGCATTAAAACTTTCTTGTCTAGCCATAAAGTCATCAAATTCATCTAAGCATGGGCTATGAAATTTAGTAGAGGGAATTTCAACTTTATCATATCTATAGAGAGAATTTACCTTTACTACCTGTGTCGGGTTATCAAGACAATGTGTTTCTTCAACAGGCGGTATATTAAGACCATGTATTTCTTCAATAGGAGGTAAATTCTTAACATCTTCAGCTTTAATACCTTTTTCTTTCATTGATTTCTTTGCCTCTTGCATATCTTCAGGACTGAGAAATAGAACACCCCTCTTCTTCGGAGTTGGTTTAGGAATAGGCTCAGTAGTTGGCTCAATTGCCTCAGTAATTGGCTCAGGAAGAGTCCAATTATTTTCATTAGTCAACATATTATTCAATAGTAATTCAGCTTGGTTAATTGTTCTTTCCCTAAAAACACAACCAACACAACTATCCAAGTAGTCCTTGGAAGCATCGGTTAGTCCATTATAAAAGATATCAAGTATTTCATTTTTCTTAGGAGGATGATCAGGCAAAGCATTAAGTAATCGGAGAAGCCTCCCCCAAGCTTGTGGGAGACTCTCTTCTTTGATTTGCACAAAATTAAAAATTTCCCGCAAGGCAGCTTGTTTCTTATGAGCAGGGAAATATTTAGCAGAGAAGTAATAAATCATATCCCGGGGACTATGCACACAACCAGGATCAAGAGAATTAAACCAAGTTTTAGCATCACCCTTTAATGAGAACGGAAATATCTTAAGGATATAATAATAGCGAGACTTCTCATCATTAGTAAACAGGGTGGCTATATCATTTAACTTGGTAAGATGTGCCACAACAGTTTCAGATTCATAGCCATAAAAAGGATCAGATTCAACCAAAGTAATTATTTCAGGATCAACAGAGAATTCATAATCCTTATCAGTAACACAGATAGGTGAAGTAGCAAAAGTGGGGTCAGGTTTCATTCTAGCATTAAGGGATTGCTGCTTCCATTTAGCTAATAACTTCTTAAGATCATATCTATCTTTGAAAGCAAAAATAGCTCTAGCAGCTTCCTCATCCATAACATAACCCTCAGGAACAACAAGCAATTCATAACCAGGGGGAGAACTTTCATCATCACTATCATCAATAATATCGTCATTAATAATTTCATTCTCTCTAACCCTAGCAAGTTGTTCATCAAGAAATTCAGCTAATGGCACAGTAGTATCACGCACAGAAGTAGTTTCATCATAAGTAGCATGCATAGCTGAAGTGGCATCATCAATAACATGTGACATATCAGAATTCAAAGCAGTAGCAGGTTTAGGTGTCGCAAGCTTACTCAAAACAGAAGGAGAATCTAGTGCAGAGCTAAATGGCAGTTCCTTACCTCCCCTCGTAGTTGAGGGAAAAATCTTAGTTCTTTCGTCTTTCAAGTTCCTCATAGTGATCAGAAGATATAAATCCCAAGTGACTCAAAGAATAGAGCTATGCTCCCCGACAACGGCGCTAGAAATTAGTCTTGATAACCCACAAGTGTAGGGGATCGCAACAGATTTCGAGGGTAAAGTATTCAACCCAAATTTATTGATTCGACAGAATGGGAGCCAAAGAGTATGCTCAAGTATTAGCAGTTGAGTTGTCAATTCAACCACACCTGGATAACTTAGTATCTGCAGTGAAGTATTTAGTAGCAAAGTAGTATATAGTAATGGTAACAGTGGCAAAAGTAAAGATAGCAGTTTTTTAGTAATTGTAATAGTAGCAACGGAAAAGTAAATAAGCGAAGCACAATAAGTGAAAAGCTTGTAGGCATTGGATCAATGATGGGTAATTATGTCGGCTGTGATTCCTCATGTAATAGCTATAACATAGGGTGACACAGAACTAGCTCCAGTTCATCAATATAATGTAGGCATGTATTCCGAATATAGTCATATGTGCTTATGGAAAATAACTTGCATGACATCTTTTGTCCTACCCTCCCATGGCAGCGGGGTCCTAGTGGAAACTAAGGGATATTAAGGCCTCCTTCTAATAGAGTACCGGACCAAAGCATTAACACATAGTGAATACATGAACTCCTTAAACTACGGTCATCACCGAGAAGTATCCCGATTATTGTCACTTCAGGGTTGTCGGATCATAACACATAATAGGTGACTATAGACTTGCAAGATAGGATCAAGAACTCACATATATTCATGAAAACATAATAGGTTCAGATCTGAAGTCATGGCACTCGGGCCCTAGTGACAAGCATTAAGCATAGCAAAGTCATAGCAACATCAATCTCAAAACATAGTGGATACTAGGGATCAAACCCTAACAAAACTAACTCGATTACATGGTAAATCTCATCCAACCCATCATCGTCCAGCAAGCCTACGATGGAATTACTCACGCATGGCGGTGACCATCATGAAATTGGTGATGGAGGATGGTTGATGATGACGACGGCGACGAATCCCCCTCTCCGGAGCCCCGAACGGACTCCAGATCAGCCCTCCCGAGAGAGATTAGGGCTTGGCGGTGGCTCCGTATCGTAAAACGCGATGAAACTTTCTCTCTGATTTTTTTCTCCGCGAAACGGAATATATAGAGTTGGAGTTGAGGTCGGTGGAGCATCAGGGGGCCCATGAGACAGGGGGCGCGCCCAGGGGGGAGGGTGCGCTCCCCACCCTCATGGACAGGGTGTGGGCCCCCTAGCCTTAATTCTTTTGCCAGTATTTTTTATATTTTCCAAAAGTTATCTCCGTGGATTTTCAGGTCATTCCGAGAACTTTTGTTTTCTGCACAATAAAAAACACCGTGGCAGTTCCGCTGAAAACAACGTTAGTCCGGGTTAGTTTCATTCAAATCATGCAAGTTAGAGTCCAAAACAAGGGCAAAAGTAATTGCAAAAGTAGATACGTTGTAGACATATCACACCGCTCCACCGCGCAGCGATGCAAGTCACTTATCGGTGCGGTGTCGAGCCTCCAAGTGATTAAGTGGCTTCCATTGAGCCCGTGGCAGCCCGTTGGAAGACAAGTTTTACCCAATTGACACCTGTCCAGAGGCGTGTCAAGATGGTAAGAAAGAGATGATTAAGCAGCCTGATAGGCTTGTCGGGCTTCACACTCAGCATGACACATAATAGTGCATTTAATGCACTTTGTCCTAACTGCCAGAGTTAGGTATGATAGCATCGTTAGCTATCTAATCACTAGATAAAGACTGTTTTGCCCTTGTGGTTACCCCTTGAACTATAAAAGAAGGTCCAAGGTGACCTAGCAAAGGATTGGGACCCCCGCACGCTTGTACGCGCGTAGCCACTCTCCCTGAGGCCACCTTGTCGGGCTTGAGCGTTGCGTGTTCATCGTGTTCCTCCATCCAATCCACATCGGCCCGAACCTGGGTGTGTCGCATCATGGCTTCTGCTCTTTCTGCAACGTGATCTCCCCCTTGCTGAACCACAAAGGGGCCGATGGCCCCATAGGTGATCGTGTTCTCCCACAACATCTTTGGCACGCCAGGTAGGGGGAATCGCTTGCGAGAACCTGAAGTTGTGAATAGCGCGTCAAGCTTCATCATCATATTCTCCGTCCATGGAGTCCAATAAGAAATCCAGTGCAACCGCACACCCTTGCACTTCGAAGGATCCATCGCACGCAGTCGTGGACATAGTATACGCCGCAGTGGCATTTGGAGAGGCTGGTGCCGCGGGAGACACGATCGGTGCAGGCGGTGTCATCGTGGTAATCCCCGTGGCCAAAACTAGAGCGGGAGGTGCCAAAAATGGGCAACATCAACAGCACCACGACGGCCACAACCTGCAGGCCACGGATGGAGGGAACAATCAGTCTCAACCTCCCCGCCATGCTAGCGGGCGCAGCCACAGCAATGACGCCCGCTCTAGTTCGAGTCATGACCCTATAACCATGCCTGTCCCAGGCACGGCTACTGTTCATGCGCCATGCTCGGAGCGAGGCGAGCAAGATGGAGCACTAAACGGGGTCGTCAAGCCCTGAAGGCAACCCACTCATCGTCAGACTACCTTGGTGACTGGCCCACGATGGCAAGATCACGACAACGCTCCTGCTGGTCCTACCAAGAGTTGAGCGACGTCGCGATCCGCCACGTCAGCCATGCCAAGCACAACTACGGAAGCCATGGCATGAGCCCAGCTCCTACTGAGATTCCCTCCGGCGGGTGATCAGATGGATGAGTGGAGGGTCACAATCCAAAGTTTTATCGGTTTCACTGAGGCTGGAAGATCGCAGCAGGCAAAGCCATCGCTGTACCCGCAAACAACACCGGCAGTCCGGGTTGATGGCCCTGTCGAGGGGGCCACATTGACTGTGCAGTCCCCTCTACGATAGTAGACCCAGAGGCAGCTACAGTAAGAGCGGAGGATCAACGAGCCCGAGGAGATGTTGATGGCCTCATCCAGCCCGCGAGCCCAACAAGATCAGCGATGAGTCTTGGAAGATCGATGGTGGGAAGATGCGCGCTTCACTATAGAGCGACGTCGGGAGACACACCGTGAATCAAACAGACGCAATGGCCCAGTTGTTGATGAGCTCGCGCTCAGTGATGACAGGCACTTGCCTTACAAGGTCAGGTGCCCCGCCTTCACTCATGAACTGCGGCAAGTCCGCTGGCCATCTGCCCGAGTCGTCAAGCCAGAACTGCCAGAAAAATACAATCGAAAGTTGAACCCAGTAGAGTTCTTGAGCATTTACACAAATGTTGTTCAAGCTGCCGCCTAGGGCACGGATGGGAAAGTGTTAACCAACTACTTTCCTTTGGCGCTCAAGCCAAATGTGAGGTCGTCGCTAATGCACCTGTCGGAGAACTCCATTTATTCATGGGCTGACTTGTGCAATGAATTTGTTGGCGCCTTCACGGGTGGCCATCAAGAACCTGGGAGGCCCAGTGACTTGCAAGTTCTTCCGCAAAAGGAGGGCGAGAGCTTGCGGAAGTATATTCAGAGGTTCAGCCGAGTGCACCGCAACATCTCAGAGATACACCCAGCAGCTGTGACGGCCGTGTTCCATTCGAACGTGTGCAATAGAAGAATTCGTTCCAAAATGAACATCCGCCTGCCCAAGACCGTCAACGAGTTTACACCTTGGTAGATAAATGTGCTCGGGCTGAGGAAGGAAGGTGACTACCCGGAGAGGAGGAGGGCGTCGAGCTTGATTCGAACAACGATGATGAGGCCACCGACCCGAAGAATAAAGGTCGGAGGCACAACAAGAAACGCAAAGAGATTTCAGTACTGGCCGTTGAGGGATTTGGCGATCTCAGCACCGACAAGAAGGCTAAAACCGAGACCCCCGGCAAGGAAGTTGCCGCGTGTGCTAATACTTCTCCAATGTATCTATAATTTTTTATTGTTCCATGCTATTATATTATCTGTTTTGGATGTTTAATATGCATTTATATGCTATTTTATGTTATTTTTGGGACTAACCTATTAACCAAGGGCCCAGTGCCAGTTTCTGTTTTTTGCCTATTTTAGAGTTTCGCAGAAAAGGAATACCAAACAGAGTCCAAACGGAATGAAACTTTCACGATGATCTTTCTTGGATCACAAGCAAACCAAGAGACTTGGAGATGAAGTCAAAGACTTAACAAGGCGGACACAAGGGTGGAGGGCGCGCCCAGGGGGTAGGGCGCGCCCCTGCCTCGTGGGCCCCTCGGGGACCTTTTGACCTAGTTCCTTCACCTATATATACTCTTATACCCCAAAAACACCAGGGGAGCCACGAAACCACTTTTTCATCACCGCAACCTTCTGTACCCATGGGATCCCATCTAGGGGCCTTTTCCGACATCATGCCGGAGGGGGATTCGATCATGGAGGGCTTCTGCATCAACACCATTACCATTCCGATGAAGCATGAGTAGTTTACCTCAGACCTTCGGGTCCATAGCTAGTAGCTAGATGGCTTCTTCTCTCTCTTTGATTCTCAATACCATGTTCTCCTCGATGTTCTTGGAGATCCCTTCGATGTAATATTCTTTTGCGGTGTGTTTGCCGAGATCCGATGAATTGTGGATTTATGATAAGATTATCAAGGAATATTATTTGAGCCTTCTCTGAATTTTTATATGCATGAGTTGATATCTTTGCAAGTCTCTTCGAATTATCGGTTTAGTTTGGCCTACTAGATTGGTTTTTCTTGCAATGGGAGAAGTGCTTAGCTTTGGTTTCAATCTTTCGGTGTCCTTTCCCAGTGACAGTAGGGGCAGCAAGGCACTTATTGTATTGTTGCCATTGAGGATAAAAAGATGGGGTTTTCATCATATTGCTTGAGTTAATTCATCTACATCATGTCATCTTACCTAATGCGTTAATCTGCTCTTTATGAACTTAATACTCTATATGCATGCTGGATAGCGGTCGATGTGTGGAGTAAGAGTAGTAGATACAGGAAGGAGTCGATGTACTTGACACGGATGTGATGCCTATATGCATGATCATTGCCTTAGATATCGTCATAATTATGCGCTCTTCTATAAATTGCTCGGCAGTAATTTGGTCACCCACCGTAATATTTGCTATCTTGAGAGAAGCCACTAGTGAAACCTATGGCCCCCGGGTCTATTTTACATCATATTAGTTTTCCGTCAACTTGCCCATTTCTGTCGTCGTTCCTTTAATTTGCAATCTTTACTTTCCAATCTATAAACAAAAAATACCAAAAATATTTACTTTACTGTTTATCTATCTCTATCAAATCTCACTTTGCCAGTAACCGTGAAGGGATTGACAACCCCTTTATCGTGTTGGGTCAAGTTTGTTGATTGTTGGTGCAGGTATTCGGCGACTTGTGCATAATCTCCTACTGGATTGATACCTTGGTTCTCAAACTGAGGGAAATACTTACTCTACTTTGCTGCATCACCCTTTCCTCTTCAAGGGAAAAACCAACAGAAGCTCAAGAGGTAGCAGGAAGAATTTCTGGCACCATTGCTGGGGAGATCTACACCAACTCAAGACAGACCAAGTACCCATCATAAACTCTCATCTCTTCCATTACATTATTTGCCATTCTTGTCAGAGGATTCTCGTCTGCTGGAGATGTGTTTTGGCAATAGAACCAAATTTGGTTCGAGTCCTTGGGATTGCTGGGAGGCTTAGCATAAGGAAAACTGGCTTCTTTTCTCATCTGAATTGAAACTCCACCGAGTTCCAAACTGGGTCCGTCAGTAAACTCTGTCTGACGGTTTAAATAATAAAACTCTCTAAACAGTTCAACCGTGGGCTCCTCTTGAAGAAAAGCTTCACAGAATAGTTGGAAGTTGCAAATATTGGACACGGAGTTAGGCCCAATGTCTTGAGGATGAAGTTGGAAAAAGTGAAGTACATCTCGGAAAAACTTTGAGCCGGGTGGGCTAAACCCCCGGATCATGTGGTCAGTGAAAACAATCACTTCTCCATCCTTGGGCTTAGGAGGATTTTCAAGGCATGGGACCCTCCACTAGGTGCCCTCTTTCTTGGCTAGGGTGCCAGCTGAACAAAATTATTCAGGTCTTCCTCGGTGACCCGGGATGGTACCCAGTTGCATGGAGTGAATGTCTTAGTCATTGTTGATGATCTAAAAGGAAAATTTTTGCCGGTTTAAGGTGATGTTGTTAAGCCGGTTGTTGGTTCAAAGGTAAAGAAAGATGAAACATGCAAGTGTGTTAAGCCAGAGGATAGCATTGGAGTTATAAAGTTGAATTATTGGCGGCTTAAGAGGGGACTAATGGTACCTGGCGGGTTACGGTTTGTGAGTTAAGCCGCCCACAGAGTTATCGATATTCAGGTCGGTGAATGGAAAAATTGCTAAGTATTGGACAAATATCTTTCACACACTGATGCTATAATTTTGCATCTATGATAGTTCAAATAATGGAAAATTTTCTAAACCTAAGTTGCGGCAGCTGAGCAGTTCATGTGTCCAGATTAGATCTCTCATGCAGAGGATGTGTTCAAATATAAACAATGAGTACTACAACTAATGCCGCACAGGAGGAGCACTAAGTTCGGATCAAAACCATAGAGGACATGGACAAACTAAGAGGAATGGAGACGAACTCTGAAGAACTCAAGAAAACCCTAATGGGATCTACGGTGAGGAAAGGGGAAAGCGTACCGGGGCTGTTGAGCAGTGGAGGCGCGTGGACGAACTCTGGTACGCACAGGTTGATGCAGCAGCCGAGGTTGAGGCAGTGGTGAAGGTCGACGGCGGCGGCGGAGCTCGGGCGCTGAAGGCGTTGGGAGGAAGAGGACGAAGACGAGGAGGCAAGGAGGGAAAGTGAAAGGAACCCCTAGCCCTATTTATAAGGGAGAAAGGATAAGTGGCATGCACGGGAATCGAGGAGGCTAAAAATGGATATGTGACAGCACAGGCGCCTTGATTTTCGGAGATTCACCATAAGTGAAGGCATATTAAGATTTGGGCCTCGTGTAATATTAATGTGAGGTGACATCACGGCGGGTTACCACAATTCTAGGAGATGACGTCATGGCGGGTTACAAGATCCCGGAAGAACATATGAGGAAGGTTTTTTTCTAAGTGTTGAAGATTAATGTGAACAATTTCACATCAACCTAGGGCCTAATGTTGGGGATATAAATATTGGGTATGACCCGCCCAGGAGGGGCCAGGTCATACCACTGGCGGTTCATAACAAGAAGGCCCATGAAAATGTTGAAGATGGCGGTTCATGAAGCAAGCTTACTGAAGGCCCAAGACCCGGAGGAGACTTGGGGACCACGGGCGTAAACTGTCATATGTTAACTTGTATGTTACGGAAAGCGTAGTTCTGTCATCGAGCCGGACACATTGTGTATGAGTCGGTCGGGACTCTGTAAGCCGCTGGGCATCAGCCTATGTATATAAAGGGGTGACCCGGCCGTAGTTTGGGGCAAGAAAGAAGAGATCGAGAACTAGGTCATAAACTGGAGTAAGCCTTTACCTCCACCGTGAGGGGCTGAACCGGTATAAACTCACTGTGTCCCTTGTCCCATTTAACCCCTTCAAGCTAACTACGTTGCGATGGCTCCATACCTAAGTCCTCGTGTTAGGGCATCTGCCATGACAATTCCACGACAGAGAGGTCAAGACTTTAAGTAGCAATGAACCCACTATTTTGGATTTCAAGGAATTTAATTATGATAATTATTCTTTAATAGATTGTATTTCCTTTGAGCTAGGCAATATTGCTCTAGTATATCTTTTGATCTAGGCAATATTTCTCTGGTGTATCTTTTAATAGTATAATTTAATTATAGACTTTAAGTAGCAATGAACCTAAATGCTTCACGTATATCTTTTGAGCTAGGCAATATTGCTCTAGTACTTCACTTATGTCTTTTTAGAGCATGGTAGTGGCTTTATTCTATAGAAATGGATGAACTCTCATGATTCACCTATATTATTTTGAGAGTCTTTTAGAACAGCATGGTAATTTTCTTTGCTTCTAAATTTAGTCCTAATATGATAGGCATCCAATATGGATATAATAAAAAAATTCATATAAAGTGCATTGAATACTATGACAAGTTTGATTCTTTATGATTGTTTTGAGATATTAAGATGGTGATATTAGATTCATGATAGCGAGTAGTTGTGAATTTGAGAGATACTTGTGTTAAAGTTTGTGATTCCCGTAGCATGCACGTGTGGTGAACCGTTATGTGATGAAGTCGGAGCATGATTTATTTTTTGATTGTCTTCCTTATGAGTGGCGGTCGGGGACACGCGATGGACTTTTCCTACCAATCTAGCCCCCTAGAGCATGCACGTAGTACTTTGTTTTGATGACTAATAGATTTTTGCAATAAGTATGTGAGTTCTTTATGACTAATGTTGAGTCCATGGATTATACACACTCTCACCCTTCCACCATAGCTAGCATCTCTAGTACCGCGCAACTTTCACCGGTACCATACACCCACCATATACATTCCTCAAAACAGCCACCATACCTACCTATTATGGCATTTCCATAGCCACTCTGAGATATATTTCCATGCAACTATCCACCGTTGCGTTTATTATGGCATGCTTCATCATTGTCATATTGCTTTGCCTGATCATGTAGTTGACATTGTATTTGTGGCAAAGCCACCGTTCATAATTCTTTCATACATGTCACTCTTGATTCATTGCACATCCCGGTACACTGCCGCAGGCATTCACATAGAGTCATATTTTGTTCTAAGCATTGAGTTGTAATTCTAGAGTTGTAAGTAAATAAAAAGTGTGATGATCTTCATTATTAGAGCATTGTCCCATGTGAGGAAAGGATGATGGCGGCTATGATTCCCCCACAAGTTGGAATGAGACTCAGGATGAAAAATAAAGAAAAAAAGAAGAGAGAAAAAAAATAATGAGAGAAAAAGAGAGAAGGGGCAATGTTACTATCCTTTCCCACACTTGTGCTTCAAAGTAGCACCATGATCTTCATGACAGAGAGTCTCCTATTTTTCCACTTTCATATACTTGTGGGAATTTTTCGTTATAGAACTTGGCTTGTATATTCCAATGATGGGCTTCCTCAAATTTCCCTAGGTCTTCGTGAGCAAGCAAGTTGGATGCACACCCACTTAGTTTCTTTTTGAGCTTTCATACACTTATAGCTCTAGTGCATCCGTTCATGGCAATCCCTACTCACTCACATTGATATCTATTGGTGGGCATTCTCCATAGCCCGTTGATATGCCTAGTTGATGTGAGACTATCTTCTCCATTTTGTCTTCTCCACAACCACCATATTCTATTCCACCATAGTACTATATCTATGGCTCACACTCATGTATTGCGTGAAGATTGAAAAAGTTTGAGAACATCCAAAGTATGAAACAATCGCTTGGCTGAAACCGGGGTTGTGCATGATTTAAATATTTTGTGTGATGAAGATAGAGCATAGCCAGACTATATGATTTTGTAGGGATATCTTTCTTTGGCCATGTTATTTTTGAGAAGACATGATTGCTTTGTTAGTATGCTTGAAGTATTATTGTTTTTATGTCAATATTAAGCTTTTGTTTTGAATCTTTCGGATCCAAACATTCATGCCAAAATAAAGAATATTACATGGATAAATATGTTAGGTAGCATTCCACATCAAATTTTTTGTTTTTATCATTTACCTACTCGAGGACGAGCAGAATTAAGCTTGGGGTGCTTGATACGTCTCCAACATATCTATAATTTTTGATTGTTCCATGCTATTATATCATCTGTTTTGGAAGTTTAATATGCATTTATATGCTATTTTATATTATTTTTGGGACTGACCTATTAACTGAGGGCCAAGTAATGGTTTCTGTTTTTTGCCTGTTTTAGAGTTTCGCAGAAAAGGAATACCAAACAGAGTCCAAATAGAATGAAACTTTCGCGGTGATCTTTCTTGGACCAGAAGCAAACCAGGAGACTTGGAGATGAAGTTGGAGACTCAACGAGGCGGACACGAGGGTGGAGAGCTTGCCCAGGGGGGTAGGCCGCGCCTCCCTACCTTATAGGCCCCTCGAAGACCTCCTGACCTAGTTCCTTCGCCTATATATACTCTTATACCCCAAAAACATCAGGGGGAGCCACGAAACCACTTTTCCACCGCCGCAACCTTCCGTACCCGTGAGATCCCATCTAGGGGCCTTTTCCGGCGTCCTGCTGGAGGGGGATTCGATCATGGAGGGCTTCTACATCAACACCATTACCCCTTCCGATGAAGCGTGAGTAGTTTACAGATAACCCACAAGTATAGGGGATTGCAACAGTTTTCGAGGGTAGAGTATTCAACCCAAATTTATTGATTCGACACAAGGGGAGCCAAAGAATATTCTCAAGTATAAGCATTTGAGTTGTCAATTCAACCACACCTGAAAGACTTAATATCTACAACAAAGCATTTAGTAGCAAAGTAGTATGGAAGTAACGATAACGGTGGCAAAAGTAACAGTAGTAGTTTTGTAGCAATCGTAACAGTGGCAACGGAGAATTAACGTAGAAAAGATCAATATGTGAAAAGCTTGTAGGCAATGGATCAATGATGGATAATTATGTCGGATGTAATTCATCAAGCAATAGTTATAACATAGGGTGACACAGAACTAGCTCCAATTCATCAATGTAATGTAGGCATTCCGAATATAGTCATATGTGCTTATGGAAAAGAACTTGCATGACATCATTTGTCCTACCCTCCCATGGCAGCGGGGTCCTATTGGAAACTAAGGGACATTAAGGCCTCCTTTTAATAGAGTACGAGACCAAAGCATTAGCACTTAGTGAATACATGAACTCCTCAAACTACGGTCATCACCGGGAAGTGTCCCGACTATTGTCACTCTGGGGTTTGCCGGATCATAACACGTAGTAGGTGACTATAACTTGCAAGATAGGATCAAGAAATCACATATATTCATGAAAACATAATAGGTTCAGATCTGAAATCATGGCACTCGGGCCCTAGTGACAAGTATTAAGCATGGCAAAGTAATAGCAACATCAATCTTAGAACATAATGGATACTAGGGATCAAACCCTAACAAAAGTAACTCAATTACACGGTAAATCTCATCCAACCCATCACCGTCCAGCAAGCCTATGATGGGATTACTCACGTACGGTGGTGAGCATCATGAAATGGGTGATGGAGGATTGTTGATGATGACGATGGCAATGGATTCCCCTCTCCGGAGCCCCGAATGGACTCCAGATCAGCTATCCCGAGGAAGAACAGGGCTTGGCAGCGGCTCCGTATCATAAAATGCAATGAATCCTTCTCTCTGATTTTTTTCTCCCCGAACATGAATATATAGAGTTGGAGTTGAGGTCAGTGGAGCTCTAGGGGCCCACAAGGCTGGGGGCGAGCCCCCCCCCCCCACCCTCGTGGCAAGGGTGTGGGCCCCCTTCTATTGATTCTTTCGCCAATAGTTTATTTTAATTCCAAAATGTGCCTCCATGAAGTTTCTGGTCAATCCAAGAACTTTTATTTCTGCACAAAAATAACACCATGGCAATTCTGCTGAAAACATCGGCAGTCCGGGTTCGTTCCATTCAAATCATGCAAGTTAGAGTCCAAAACAAGGGCAAAAGTGTTTCAAAAAGTAGATACGTTGGAGATGTATCAACTCCCCCAAGCATAAACCTTTGCTTGTCCACAAGCAATTCAGTTGACAAACTGAAAGTGATAAAGAAAAAATTTTACAAACTATGTTTGATGTTGTTGTTGCAAATATGTAAAGCCAACATTCAAGTTTTCAGCAAAGATTATGAACTAACCATATTCACAATAACATTTAGGTCCCATGTTTACTCATATCAATGGCATAATCAACTAGCGAGCAATAATAATAAATCTTGAATGACAACACTTCCTCAAAAAAATCATGATATGATATAACAAGATGGTATCTCGCTAGCCCTTTTTGAGACCGCAAAACATAAATGCAGAGCACCCCTGAAGATCAAGGACTGGCTAGACATTGTAATTCATGGCAAAAGAGATCCAGTCACAGTCATACTCAATGTATATTAACAATAATGCATACAAATGACAGCGGTGCTCTCCAACTGGTTCTTTTTTTATAAGAGGATGATGACTCAACATAAAAGTAAATAGATAGGCCCTTCGCAGAGGGAAGCGGGGATGTGCAGCGGTGCCAGAGCTCGAGTTTTGAAACAGAGATAAATAATATTTCGAGCGGCACACTTTCATTGTCAACATAACAACCAAGAGATCTCAATATCTTCCACGCTACATACATTATAGGCGGTTCCCAAACAGAATGGTAAAGTTTATACCCCCCCCCCCCCACCACCACCACCACCAACGAGCACATTCCACGGCTGGTCCAAAACAATGGGTATCGTCCAACTAACAACAATCCTGGGAGTTTTGTTTGCAATTATTTTGATTTGATTTGAGAATGGGACTGGGCATCCCAGTTACCGGGCATTTTCTCGTGAATGATGAGCAGAGTCCACTCATCATGAGAATAACCCACCTAGCATGGAAGATATAGACATCCCTAGTTGATTCATGAGCTATTCGAGCATACAAAACATAATTTCATTTGAAGGTTTAGAGTTTGGCACATGCAAATTTACTTGGAACGGCAGATTGAAGCCCCCAACGTTCTGCCAGACACTGGACAGGGGTAAGCTCTGTAAATGTGTAGAGCCAAGTGTAGTGTGGTGTAGTAGTAGGCACTTCTAGGCCCCTTCCCGGCTACTGGATCACTCCAGTGCTTCGGGTACTACGGACCCTCTGCCATCCATTGCAGCAGAGCCGTTTCATGAGCGGGGGGGCTAAGCGCAGTTCTTTGAATGGTAAATACCGCATATAGGTACATCTGGTAGACTCATATGGAACAAATTTGGGGTTTATGGAAATGGATGCACAAGCATGTGACGCCCGGATAATTAAGCTACAGTGGTCCCACGCTAATGGTGCCACGTCACCACGGTTACTGCTGCTAGTCTATTGTTAGATCAAAACCGGTCCAAAATTCAAATTCAAAGTTTGGTAAATAATAAAGATTTTCAAACATTAAAATAAAAATGTTCGGGTTGTACTAAATATTACATAGATAAATATGGTATAGTAAACACATTTTTATAAAATATCTAAGTAATTTAAAATGAGTTAAAACAGAAAAGAAAATAATTAAAAAAAGAAAATACAAAAGAGAAACCCCCACCCGTTGGACCAACCGGCCCAGCTGGCCACCAGGCCGGCCAGGCCGGCCCACCCCGCACCCCCATATGCCTCCCCCCACTCCCCACTCGGTCCAGCCCGCATCCCCCACCGACACTTTCCCCCCCTCCCGAAAATATCTCTCCCCCTCTCCCCCGATTGGATCGGGATCGAGGGAGGAGACCACCATCGCCGCCAGGCCTCGTCGCCGCCGAACGCCGCCTCCTCGTCCTCCTCCTCGCCGGTCCTCCCCGACCGCCGTCACGCCCGCTGCCCGTTGCCCTACTCCCCGCCGTGAGCGCCCCCCCTTCCTTCCCCTTTCCCCGCGGTCACCGCCCGCGCTCCGGCGCCACCGTCGCCCGCGCCCTGCCGCGCCGGGCCGTCCCGCCCCCGACCCCTCCCCTCTCCCCCTCGCTCACTCACCGCGCCGTCCGGGCTCCGGCACGCCCGCGCCTCGGCGGCGCCCGCACGCGCCCACGCGGCCACAGCCGCGGCCCCGCACGGCCACGCACGGCCGCGCCCCCCCCCCTCGCACGGGCCTCGTCCCGGTTCTCCCCGCCCGCGCGGCTCGCCGTCCGCGCCCGGTGCGCGACCGCACCCCCGGCCTCCTCTCCCTCCGGCGACGCCGGCCCCTCCCCGCTTCCCCGTGCTGCTCCCCTGCCTCGGCCTCGCGCGAGCGCCCCCCCCCCCGGAACCCCGTCCCGCGCCGTTCGCCGCCTCAGCCGGTGCCCCGCTGCTGCGGTGGCCCCGTGCTCCCCCGCCCCTCTCCGTCGACGCCCCGGCTCCGGCCGCTGCGGCCGGCGTCTTCCCTGGCCGGCACCCTGCTGCACTGGTTCAGGGGCTCGTCCGCTAACGGGCGCCCCGTAGCCCCTTGCACCTGTGCGCCCATGCGCCCACACCCATTAAGGCCCCCTGTGGGCCAATGACAGTGGGGGCCCGCCCTGGAACGTTTTAGAAAATAATAATAAATAAATATATATTAAATAAATAAATAAATAATAACTAAAATAATTAAAATATTAATTAATTAATTAATTAAGTAATTAATTAAGTAATTAATTAAGTTAATTAATCCTGATTAGATTAACCTAATCACTAATTAAATTAACTAAGCTGTAATTAACCTAAACAGAGAATGACAGGTGGGTCCCACTGGACCCACACGTCAGGTTGACCAGGTCAATGGTCAACGTTGACTGCTGACATCACTCTGATGTCATGCTGACGTCATCATTTACTATTCTGGATAATGTTGGATTAAATAATTAATTGAATTCCAGAAATTAATAAAATCTTTAGAAAATCATATCTTTTAATCCGTAACCCGGATTAAAATATTTTCAACATGGAAGTTGCTCAAAACGACGAGACGAACCCGGATACGCAGCCCGTTCATCTACCACACACCCCTAACATATCAAACCCGCAACTTTCCCCCTCCAGTTCATCTGTCAGAAAACACGGAACATCTTGAATACTTTCCCGGATGTTTCGCCCCTTAACCGGTACCACCTCATACCACGTTAGGGCACGCCTAGCATCGTTACTTGTCTTGTCATGCATCGATATGCATCTGTTTACATGGTATTCATTGTTTCTTCCCCCTCTTCTCTCCGGTAGACTACGAGACCGACGCTGCTGCTGCCCAGTTCGACTACGGAGTTGACGACCCCTCTCTCTTGCCAGAGCAACTAGGCAAGCCCCCCCTTGATCACCAGATATCGCCTATTCTACTCTATATTGCTTGCATTAGAGTAGTGTAGCATGTTACTGCTTTCTGTTATACCTATCCTGATGCATAGCCTGTCCTTGTTACTACTGTTGTTACCTTTACCTGCAATCCTATATGCTTAGTATAGGATGCTAGTATTTTCATCTGTGGCCCTACATTCTTGTCCGTCTGCTGTGCTATACTATCGGGCCGTGATCACTCGGGAGGTGATCACGGGTATATACTATATACGTTATACATGATACATGTGGTGACCAAAGACGGGTCGGCTGGTGGAGCACCCGCGAGTGGATCTTTGTGGCGGAGCGACAGGGCAGGTTGAGACCGCCTAGGAGAGAGGTGGGCCTGGCCCTGTTCGGCGTTCGCGGATATTTAACACGCTTAACGAGATCTTGGTATTTGATCTGAGTTGGCTACGAGCCTATACGCACTAACCAACTACCTGGGAAAGATATGGGCACTCGGCATCGTGGTATCAGCCGAAGCACTTCGTGACGCCAGCGACTGAGTGGCGCGCGCCGGATTGGAACGTAAGCCTGCTCTTGTATTAAGGGGCTAGTTCTGCTTTCGGCCGCGTACGCAACGTGCAGGTGTGCTATGGGCGATGGGCCCAGACCCCTGTGCGCTTAGGTTTAGACCGGCGTGCTAGCCTCTCTGTTGAGCCTAGATGGGGCTGCGACGTGTTGATCTTTCGCGGCCGGGCATGACCCGGGAAAGTGTGTCCGGCCAAATGGGATCAAGCGTGTTGGGTAAGTTGGTGCACCCCAGCAGGGAAGTTAATCTATTCGAATAGCCGTGATCTTCGGTAACAGGACGACTTGGAGTTGTACCTTGACCTTATGACAACTAGAATCGGATACTTAATAAAACACACCCTTCCAAGTTCCACAGACAACCCGGTGATCGCTTTTCCACAGGGCGACGAGGGGAGGATCGCCGGGTAGGATTATGCTATGCGATGCGACTGGGGACTGGAGATGCTACTTGGAGATGCTACTTGGAGGACTTCAATCTACTCTCTTCTACATGCTGCAAGACGGAGGCTGCCAGAAGCGTAGTCTTCGACAGGATTAGCTATCCCCCTTTTATTCTGGCATTCTGCAGTTCAGTCCACCGATATGGCCCTTTACACATATACCCATGCATATGTAGTGTAGCTCCTTGCTTGCGAGTACTTTGGATGAGTACTCACGGTTGCTTTTCTCCCTCTTTTCCCCTTTCCCTTCTACCTGGTTGTCGCAACCAGATGCTGGAGCCCTGGAGCCAGACGCCACCGTCGACGATGATTCCTACTACACTGGAGGTGCCTACTACTACGTGCAGGCTGCTGACGACGACCATGAGTAGTTTAGGAGGATCCCAGGCAGGAGGCCTGCGCCTCTTTCGATCTGTATCCCAGTTTGTGCTAGCCTTCTTAAGGCAAACTTGTTTAACTTATGTCTGTACTCAGATATTGTTGCTTCCGCTGACTCGTCTATGATCGAGCACTTGTATTCGAGCCCTCGAGGCCCCTGGCTTGTATTATGATGCTTGTATGACTTATTTTATTTGTAGAGTTGTGTTGTGATATCTTCCCGTGAGTCCCTGATCTTGATCGTACACGTTTGTGTGTATGATTAGTGTACGATTAATCGGGGGCGTCACAAGTTGGTATCAGAGCCGACTGCCTGTAGGAATCCCCTTTCCAACTCCTTGGCCGAAGTTGAGTCTAGCCATTGCAAAACTTTTACTAACTTGGCTGTGTGCCTTACGGGCCCACGTCGCCATTGGGTGGTATTAGGATCTTTTACTCCTCGTCTATACTCTGGGACTCTGATCTCTCTTCTATTCGGGTTAAATGATTTTCTAAAATCTAACTTTAGGTTCTCGAAAACGCTTTCTCCCGGAGAGCCCCTTCAGTCTAGATGATCGCCGACTGCACATGAAGATTTCAAAGTTACTTTCCGATACTCTTTCGGGACTGCCCATTGCTTTTGCAATTCACTACCACCGAAATATCCCTATGAATAAATTCATACACCGTTCTTACTTAGTCCCCAGTTGTTCTTTTTATTACAAGACGCCCCGAAATACTCGTTGTTGTTCTTAGAATACTTACGCCTACTGCCTTGCAGTTCCTTACCACCTGAATACCCATACGGATAATTTCTCGCACTTATCGAGTATCCGCTCATCCCCAGTTGATTCATGTATTTCACAAAAGTCTTCGAAATGCCATTCGATCTTCCGAAAATCCCGAGCAGCCTATTGCTCTTGAAATTCTTGCTTGCTTGCATTATGGTTAATCCCATAAGTCTCGTAATCAGATTGACATCCCTTGTCATTATCATTTGGGTCTGTTAATTCGATATGTTGTGAATGCTCGCAATCCTCAATCAGGTCCTAGAATTCATCCCTCCGGCTCAGACGTCATTTTGGACATGAGCTGGTTATCAACCAATTAAATTGCCGTCGGTTGTGCCCCTAAGTCTATTGAACTTATCCATCCTTGGTCAGAGCGTCTGCTTCTGATCCTTTGTTTTGGAAATCATAATTCCTTTGTTATCTAAGCATCAAATTATTCAGTTGTCCTATAATATGATGCCCGTGCATTCTTTCTTCCTCTGATTGAGTACCGATACTCACATCAGCTCCGTTGTGGATCGCCCGATCCATTGTTGGATTTTACCTGACAACGCCCTTCATATTCAATAACCTTGTGAGCCTTTCCTCTGATACATAATGCCTTTGGTAAATTGTATCCTCTGCTTTCTCAACCATGCTCTGCCTTCGAGCTTGAGTTAATTACTTCTAAAGATTCTAGTATATGATTCTGAGATGCCCCGATGGGTTGAACCTATGCCTTCCTTAATATGTGTGAACTCGGAAGTTTTCACGAGTCGTACTCATCTGGTATTTCACCAGGTAAAACTTTCAACACTAATGCTTTTATCAAAGCGAGAAGTGAATGGAAGGTTATACATTGAAGAAGTGGGAGTCGACCTTGAACCTTGCGTTCATGCCCATGGACACGATGTATAACTTATCATGGAAGCTGCTCGTAAAAATAGTTACCCCCTTGCTATAAGTTCATCTTGTATCCGTGGTTCGATCATTTATGATCGTGGTTTCCGACCTTGTTCTCCTTTAAATACCATTTCTCGTGCAAGTTTAAGCACTTGTCTTCTGCAGAGTATTACCCCAGTCCAACCTCTACTTTGATTTGTCGTCGAGTATTACCCCCTGGTATCTCGAGATTATCTTGGAACTGCATAACTTCTTATGAGTTCTTCATCAAGTACTACATTCTCACTGATTACGGTTTTTTTTCACGGGCTTCGAGTTATTAAACACTCAAGGGCATCGATAACTGAATCGAGTCCGCGTCGCGATTAAACAACTCTTAGTAATCTCCTTTACTTGCGAGTTTGTACTCGATCATGTCATTCCTAGCCTGATCGGCTATATCATTAACGTGCTAAATCTTAACTGTGCTACCTGGTCCTTAATCCTGGAGCACAACCTTCGATGATGAGCTAAGCTTATGTCGATTTCCTCATCTTATCATTCCACTTTGAACAACAAGCTTGATTCTGAGTTGGTGTCTTATCCGTGGTTCAAATAATCTTTTGCTGCATCAGTCCTTTTACTTGATGTAGTGGAGGTTCGATTACTTCCCCCTGGAGCCTATCGACAAAATTTGTCGTGATCATCATCAACATTTTGACTCCTTCCAGGTTTCCAATTGAATTCATGATGAGAAATACCATCCTTGCCCTCGATGGTTTGTATTATCATCGGCCACTTTATTGCCTTCCCTCCAACACAAACTTGTTCGTGTTTTGTGTTGTACCTTGAGTTCCTTGCTGCCTAGCATTGTTCTTCTTTACCTTGAAATATTACCACCTTTTATGTCAAGAATGTGGTGAGAATTTCACCACCTCTTAAGAATTCTTGGTATAGTGATACTTCTCACCATCACCATTCTTTCTTGGTCCTCGTGTTGATTCCAACCGGGGTACAAACAAGTGAACGGTGCTGTTTGGATTCTGCACTTCTAGCAACCCTATTGCTTTGAAGTTAATGGTCGGCCGTTCATTCTTAGACTATTGATTATTGAATCACCATTCTGACATTGGTCGTGCAACCCGGCCCATATTTCGGGTGCACCTTTCAACCAATGTTTAATTGGGTTTGTTTCCTCGAGCATACCTCATTGTATCATTTGATCTGACAATGATCATCTCCTTGTTCACTTAATCGTGGGGATCCATCTTTTCGAAATCTCCATGAATTGTCGCTGAGTTCATCAACCACCCCTTCTTCCTCTCCTTGGTTAAATGGTGAACTCAAGAATCTTATGACGACTTCTCGTCAATTCGTGTCGCACCTTTTTATCTCAGGACCATGAGTCTGAGGTATCATGACACCAATCGGATCTGAATCTCGGTCAGATATGATGGTTGGGACAACTTTCCAGGAGTTATGTTGTTGGTCCTTTGATGACCCGGTAATATGATGTCATGCCTAGCACCCCCCTGGCTGGAGGACCTATCACTATAATTTCTTTAGCAAGGATAACCATTCCTCCTAGAGGAAATTGTAGGACTTATTTTATAAGTTACTCCTGATGGATCATTTGTGTATCCAAAGTCTGGCCCTTGATTGAAACACCATATCATTGCTACCTGAAGCATGTCTGTGTTACTCCGATTTTCAATAAGAGCATTTGAAGCACAATGCTAAATTCTCTTTATCAATTATCCAAACACCGCTGTATGGGTAATGGCATGAAATTTCTCTCCCCTTTCCTAAAGGGTTTTCTATGTTATATCCCGTCATGAATATCATGCTCTGCTTATCCTTGGGAAGGATATACCCCTGAATTATGTGTTTAAATTTCCCTTCCATTGTTCTGTTTAACCTGATGATCACATTTTACTTTCCATTGGTTTGTTTGACCTTTCTTGTGATCTATATAATCTAAGCAGTAATAATTCACTGCTTATGTAAACACCTCGGTGTACAACTCTGCTAGTGAGACCCTGTTTCTATTGTTGATGACATTTCGGTATCCGCCGATGGATGAGAACTTTGCCTCTTGGCCCGCCTCGTTTCAACGAGCAGGAAAATGGTTCTCTTCGTCCCTCGCCCTTGGAACCAACGTTGTTGCCAACATAGCTGGCAAGCTATTCACTGACATGCCTCCCTGTCGCGGCTGTGCAAGATGTCACCACCCTTCCTACTTTCAACCCACATGGTGGGCCCATAACCCACAGGTCCACTGGATTGAAACCTGACTCTCCTGCACCCCCCTGTTCCCAAGGTCGTTCCTCGCGTGTGGCCTCGTATGTAATTCACGAGCCATCTTCCGAGGGATCATCAAATCTGTTACCGGACACAATACTTATTCCCGATCGCTTTGAGCCCCTTTCACGCCCTGTTTCAGGCATCGAACGGTTGCCTGCTCGCTCGAAACTTCCCATGAAACCTCATTACCTTGCTCTCGATATTTTCTTAAGTTTCAATTCGAGAGTTACGTTCTGCCACCTTCCCCGGTGTTATCGACCAGATAGTCAACCTTGTAGCGGTTCGTTCTCCCGGAATACCCCCCTTATTCTTTCGTAAGTACGATGGAGATCCCGAAGAAAGGATGACGACTTCATCATGATGACCTGAAGCAGAAAAATGAAGACATCAACGTAATGGATTGATCTCTTCGAGAAGAGCAAGCCAGGATGAGAAGACCCGCTAGATTCGTTACCAAACCTTCCCCCCTTTCACTACCTCTTAAATCTCGGGACGAGATTTCTTGTAGTGGAGGAGAATTGTGACGCCCGGATAATTAAGCTACAGTGGTCCCACGCTAATGGTGCCACGTCACCACGGTTACTGCTGCTAGTCTATTGTTAGATCAAAACCGGTCCAAAATTCAAATTCAAAGTTTGGTAAATAATAAAGATTTTCAAACATTAAAATAAAAATGTTCGGGTTGTACTAAATATTACATAGATAAATATGATATAGTAAACACATTTTTATAAAATGTCTAAGTAATTTAAAATGAGTTAAAACAGAAAAGAAAATAATTAAAAAAAGAAAATACAAAAGAGAAACCCCCACCCGTTGGGCCAACCGGCCCAGCTGGCCACCAGGCCGGCCAGGCCGGCCCACCCCGCACCCCCATATGCCTCCCCCCACTCCCCACTCGGTCCAGCCCGCATCCCCCACCGACACTTTCCCCCCTCCCGAAAATATCTCTCCCCCTCTCCCCCGATTGGATCGGGATCGAGGGAGGAGACCACCGTCGCCGCCAGGCCTCGTCGCCGCCGAACGCCGCCTCCTCGTCCTCCTCCTCGCCGGTCCTCCCCGACCGCCGTCACGCCCGCTGCCCGTTGCCCTACTCCCCGCCGTGAGCGCCCCCCCTTCCTTCCCCTTTCCCCGCGGTCATCCGCCCGCGCTCCGGCGCCACCGTCGCCCGCGCCCTGCCGCGCCGGGCCGTCCCGCCCCCGACCCCTCCCCTCTCCCCCTCGCTCACTCACTGCGCCGTCCGGGCTCCGGCACGCCCGCGCCTCGGCGGCGCCCGCACGCGCCCACGCGGCCACAGCCGCGGCCCCCACGCACGCCCCCCCCCCCTCACACGGGCCTCGTCCCGGTTCTCCCCGCCCGCGCGGCTCGCCGTCCGCGCCCGGTGCGCGACCGCACCCCCGGCCTCCTCTCCCTCCGGCGACGCCGGCCCCTCCCCGCTTCCCCGTGCTGCTCCCCTGCCTCGGCCTCGCGCGAGCGCCCCCCCCCTGGAACCCCGTCCCGCGCCGTTCGCCGCCTCAGCCGGTGCCCCGCTGCTGCGGTGGCCCCGTGCTCCCCCGCCCCTCTCCGTCGACGCCCCGGCTCCGGCCGCTGTGGCCGGCGTCTTCCCTGGCCGGCACCCTGCTGCGCTGGGTCAGGGGCTCGTCCGCTAATGGGCGCCCCGTAGCCCCTTGCACCCGTGCGCCCATGCGCCCACACCCATTAAGGCCCCCTGTGGGCCAATGACAGTGGGGGCCCGCCCTGGAACGTTTTAGAAAAATAATAATAAATAAAAATATAATAAATAAATAAATAAATAATAACTAAAATAATTAAAATATTAATTAATTAATTAATTAAGTAATTAATTAAGTTAATTAATCCTGATTAGATTAACCTAATCACTAATTAAATTAACTAAGCTGTAATTAACCTAAATAGAGAATGACAGGTGGGTCCCACTGGACCCACACGTCAGGTTGACCAGGTCAATGGTCAACGTTGACTGCTGACATCACTCTGATGTCATGCTGACATCATCATTTACTATTCTGGATAATGTTGGATTAAATAATTAATTGAATTCCAGAAATTAATAAAATCTTTAGAAAATCATATCTTTTAATCCGTAACCCGGATTAAAATATTTTCAACATGAAAGTTGCTCAAAATGACGAGACGAACCCAGATACGCAGCCCGTTCGTCCACCACACACCCCTAACATATCAAACCCGCAACTTTCCCCCTCCGGTTCATCTGTCAGAAAACACGGAACACCGGGAATACTTTCCCGGATGTTTCCCCCCTTAATCGGTACCACCTCATACCACGTTAGGGCACGCCTAGCATCGTTACTTGTCTTGTCATGCATCGATATGCATCTGTTTACATGGTATTCATTGTTTCTTCCCCCTCTTCTCTCCGGTAGACTATGAGACCGACGCTGATGCTGCCCAGTTCGACTACGGAGTTGACGACCCCTCTCTCTTGCCAGAGCAACCAGGCAAGCCCTCCCCCCCTTGATCACCAGATATCGCCTATTCTACTCTATATTGCTTGCATTAGAGTAGTGTAGCATGTTACTGCTTTCTGTTATACCTATCCTGATGCATAGCCTGTCCTTGTTACTACTGTTGTTACCTTTACCTGCAATCCTATATGCTTAGTATAGGATGCTAGTATTTTCATCTGTGGCCCTACATTCTTGTCCGTCTGTTGTGCTATACTATCGGGCCGTGATCACTCGGGAGGTGATCACGGGTATATACTATATACTTTATACCTGATACATGTGGAGACTAAAGTCGGGTCGGCTGGTGGAGCACCCGCGAGTGGATCTTTGTGGCGGAGCGACAGGGCAGGTTGAGACCGCCTAGGAGAGAGGTGGGCCTGGACCTGTTCGGCGTTCGCGGATACTTAACACGCTTAACGAGATCTTGGTATTTGATCTGAGTTGGCTACGAGCCTATACGCACTAACCAACTACGTGGGAAAGATATGGGCACTCGGCGTCGTGGTATCAGCCGAAGCACTTCGTGACGCCAGCGACTGAGTGGCGCGCGCCGGATTGGAACGTAAGCCTCCTCTTGTATTAAGGGGCTAGTTCTGCTTTCGGCCACGTACGCAACGTGCAGGTGTGCTATGGGCGATGGGCCCAGACCCCTGTGCGCTTAGGTTTAGACCGGCGTGCTGGCCTCTCTGTTGAGCCTAGGTGGGGCTGCGACGTGTTGATCTTCCGCGGCCGGGCATGACCCAGGGAAGTGTGTCCGGCCAAATGGGATCAAGCGTGTTGGGTAAGTTGGTGCACCCCTGCAGGGAAGTTAATCTATTCGAATAGCCGTGATCTTCGGTAACAGGACGACTTGGAGTTGTACCTTGACCTTATGACAACTAGAATCGGATACTTAATAAAACACACCCTTCCAAGTTCCACAGACAACCCGGTGATCGCTTTTCCACAGGGCGACGAGGGGAGGATCGCCGGGTAGGATTATGCTATGCGATGCGACTGGAGATGCTACTTGGAGATGCTACTTGGAGATGCTACTTGGAGGACTTCAATCTACTCTCTTCTACATGCTGCAAGACGGAGGCTGCCAGAAGCGTAGTCTTCGACAGGATTAGCTATCCCCCTTTTATTCTGGCATTCTGCAGTTCAGTCCACCGATATGGCCCTTTACACATATACCCATGCATATGTAGTGTAGCTCCTTGCTTGCGAGTACTTTGGATGAGTACTCACGGTTGCTTTTCTCCCTCTTTTCCCCTTTCCCTTCTACCTGGTTGTCGCAACCAGATGCTGGAGCCCTGGAGCCAGACGCCACCGTCGATGATGATTCCCACTACACTGGAGGTGCCTACTACTACGTGCAGGCTGCTGACGACGACCATGAGTAGTTTAGGAGGATCCCAGGCAGGAGGCCTGCGCCTCTTTCGATCTGTATCCCAGTTTGTGCTAGCCTTCTTAAGGCAAACTTGTTTAACTTATGTCTGTACTCAGATATTGTTGCTTCCGCTGACTCGTCTATGATCGAGCACTTGTATTCGAGCCCTCGAGGCCCCTGGCTTGTATTATGATGCTTGTATGACTTATTTATGTTTTAGAGTTGTGTTGTGATATCTTCCCGTGAGTCCCTGATCTTGATCGTACACATTTGCGTGCATGATTAGTGTACGATTGAATCGGGGGCGTCATAAAGCAGTATTCTCACTTAGTACAGGTGAAGGGTAGAAAGAGACTGGGAAGCAACCAACTAGAGAGCGACACAGTCATAAGCATGCATTACGATTAACCAACAATGAGTGCAAGCATGAGTAGGATATAAATCACCATGAACATAAATATCGTGGAGGCTATGTTGATTTTGTTTCAACTACATGCGTGAACATGTGCCAAGTCAAGTCACTCGAATCGCTCAAAGGAGGATACCACCCTATCATACTACATCACAACCATTTTAATCGCATGTTCGCATGCAAGGTAAACTAGTATAAACTCCTAGCTAATTAAGCATGGCATGAGTAACTATAATCTCTAATTGTCATTGCAAACATGTTTTACTCATAATAGGCTGAATCAGGAGAGATGAACTAATCATATTTTCAAAAACAAGATAGGTCGAGTTCATACCAGCTTTTCTCATCTCAATCATTTCAGCATATATCTTCATTATTACCTTTCACGTGCATGTCTGAACGGTGTGGATGATAATAATAGTGCACGTGCATTGGACTAAGCTGGAATCTGCAAACATTTAATTCAAAGGAGAAGACAAGGTAATATGGACTCTTTGTTAGATCAACAATAATGTATATGAGAGCCACTCCTCATTTTCATTGTGGTCTTCTCCTTTAGACCCCCAAACAAAAGAAAAGAATTTCAAAGAAAAAGAAAAACTATTTACACGGGAAAGCTCCTAACAAGCAAAAGAAGAACGAGAAATCTTTTTGGGTTTTCTTTTAATTACTACTACTACAAGCATGGAAAGTAAACTAGCTAAAAGCTATAACTAATTTTTTAGGTTTTTCTCAAAAAAATTCAAACACACAAGAAGAAAGCAAGAAAAGAAAATAAACTAGCATGGATAGTACAATGAAAAAGTATGAACACCGACAACTATAATGAGTGTGTGAACATGAATGTAATGTCGGTGAGAAATACATACTCCCCCAAGCTTAGGCTTTTGACCTAAGTTGGTCTATGCCCATGGATCAAAGTGGTCCTCTTCGGTATACCAAGGAGGGTCCTCGGGGTGCCACTGGTTAGCGAGCTCCTGCGGATCCCACTGATAAAAGACTCCTGATATGGATCAGGAGATGGCTCAGGCTCAGGCTCTGGGGACTGTGTCCGCTCCCAGTATGCATAAATGTCATCAGGCATGATGAGGTATGTGCCTGAATGTATGTTAAACAAAGACGGTGCGGGCAAGGTAATAGTCTGACAAGTAGTTTTACTAAATACCAGGTTATAAATAAGTCTCTTCTCCTTATCATTAACAATAAAATCCTGTGCTACCATACTTTTATAGTCTAACAAAATAGTGGGCAACACCTTTTCCTCTTTCTCATAATGCCTAATAGGTATTTCAAAGTGTTTAGCAAGGCGTGAAGCAAAGATACCTCCAAAAATGGGCCCTTTGACCGGTTTAGACTCAACCGTTTAGCAACCATAGCGCCTAAACCAAAAGTTCTATCATGAAGTAAAGCATGGCGCAAAATAGCAAGGTCAAGAGCACTGAGGCCCCGACTGTTCCCGCGACCAATTAAACATATACTAGCAAATATTGCATAGTAACGTAGAATAGGAAAATGTACACTAGTAATTCTTGCATCTGACACTTTTCTCGTTTCCCCTACAACAATTTTATCAATAAATTCATCAACATCACTAGAATGTGGTTCCTCGACACTGCCCTCAAAGGGAAACTTGCAAACCACACAAAAATCATAGAGTGGCATCTCCTTAAACTCATCATATAAGTAAAAATCTACCGAAGGTGGTGATCTCCTAGCATGGAAATGGAAGTTTTGCATGAAAATATTAGTGAGTAGGAGATACTGTTCACACTGGTCGTGGAGGAAGTCGGTGATGCCTGCATTCTCAGCCAAGTAATAGCAATCCTCATAAATTCCGGCTGCCCTCAAGAATGCTTCACATGGCCATTCACACGGTCGGACCTCCGCGGTGCGAGGAAGGTTGTACTTGGGCTTTTTATTCTCTTCATTCTCCTTTTCCTTCGAGCTTCGGCTCGAGGAGCCTCTCGGCATTTTCTTCCTCTGAAAAATTCTGAAATTTTTAGTGACCCAAAATAAAAGTGAACCAAACTCAACAAGATTGATAGCAACTACTCCCACAAGTGCCTAGAGGCTATATCATGCATTAAAACTACTTTGGACCATATAAATTTGACATGCAAGCTCAAGAACAGGGTCACCTCAACAGCAAAAATTTGTAATAATAAGGCACTAGAACAAGAACTAATTGGACCATTGGAGGAGTCACATACCGGAGAACAATCCCCCAAAGCAGTTTTGTGAATGGGGCTTTGAGCAAGGAGATCAAAAATGGTGGCAAAACGAGCAAGAACACGGGTTTGAGCCGCGGGATGATTTTTTCTGGAGGAAGACGAAGTGTGTGGGTACTGGAATAAGTGGAGGGGGGCACGTGGGACCCATGAGGCAGGGGGCGCACCCAGGGGGTAGGACACGCCCTCCACCCTCGTGACCAAATGGTGGGTCCCCCTGGTGTGTTCTAAGTGTCAGAAATTCTCAAATGTTCTACAAAAAACCATACTCAATTTTCAGGGCATTTGGAGAACTTTTATTTTTGGGGTATTTTTTTATTGCATGGATAATTAAGAAAACAGGTAGAAAATATTATTTTTGCTTTATTTAAACTAAATAACAGAAAGTAAAAGGAGGGCATAGAGAGTTGTGCCTTCTAACTTCATCCATCTCATGCTCATCAAAAAGAATCCACTAACAAGGTTGATCAAGTCTTGTTAGCAAACTTCTTCCGAATAACATGAAACCAAAGAATTTTCGAATAACACTATGTTACCTCAACATGGATATGCATGTCCCCGACAATAAGAATATCGTATTTATTTTTGACAGTAGGAACACGGAAATCAAAACCTCCAATACTAATCGTTGAAATTTTTCTAACAGAATTGATACTATGAACTTGAGGTTGTTTCTTCGGAAAGTGTACCGTATGCTCATAACCATTAACATGAAAAGTGGCATTGCCTTTGTTGTAATCAATAACAACCCCTACATTCGACATACTGTCACTCTCGGGGATATCAAGAATAACAAAGTACATTAAAATAGTAACGTTTGCAACCACAACGGGCACATCCTCACAAAAACCGATGGGTATAGCAGTTGATTTATTGGCCATTTGCAAAGAGATTTCAGTAGGTGTCAACTTATTCAAATCAAGTATACGATACAAAGATAAAGGCATAACACTAACACCTGCTCCAAGATCACATAAAGCAGTTTTAACATAGTTTCTTTTAATGGAGCATGGTATAGTTGGTATGCCTGGATCTCCAAGTTTCTTTTGTATTCCACCCTTAAAAGTATAATTGGTAAGCATGGTGGAAATTTCAGCTTCCAGTTTCTTTATTTTATTTGTAACAATATATTTCATATACTTGGCATAGGGATTCATTTTAAGCATATCAGTCAAACGCATACGCAAAAAGATAGGTCTAATCATTTTTCCTGGATGTCTTGGGAGGAAAAGGCATGGGTTTCTGAACCCATGGTTCTCTTTCTTTACCGTGTTTCCTAGCAACGAAGTATCTCTTATCATAACATTGATTCTTTGATTGTGGGTAATCAAGATCAACAGCAGGTTCAATCTCTACATCATTGTTATTACTAGGTCGAGCATCAACTTGAACATCATCATTAACATTATCATGTTCATTACCATATTGTGTTTTAGCATCCGAAATAGAAATATCATTGCGATTCTCATGTGTGTCTATAACAGGTTCACTAGAAGCATGCAAAGTCCTATCCTTATTCTTTTTATTTTTCTTAGAAGGACTAGGTGCATCAATATTAATTTTCTAAGAATCTTGCTCAACTCTTTTAGGATGACCCTCAGGATACAAAGGTTCCTGCGTCATTTTACCACCTCTAGTCATAACTCTAACAGCATTATCATTGTTCTTATTATTCAACTCATTGAGCAAATCATCTTGTGCTTTAAGTACTTGTTCTACTTGAGTGGTAACCATGGAAGCATGTTTCCTAATAAGCTTAAGATCACTTTTAACTCTGGACATATAATCACTCAAGCGTTCAACCACATAAGCATTGCGTTTGAATTGTCTACCAACATAAGCATTGAAGTTTTCTTGTTTAACAATGAAATTATCAAACTCATCCAAGCATTCACTAGCAAACTTAGTAGATGGGATTTCACCCTTATCAAATCTATAGAGAGAATTTACCTTTACTACCTGTGTTGGGTTATCAAGACCATGTATCTCTTCAATAGGCAGTAAATTCTTAACATCTTCAGCTTTAATACCTTTTTATTTCATAGATTTATTTGCCTCTTGCATATCTTCAGGACTGAGTAATAGGATACCCCTTTTCTTCGAAGTTGGCTTAGGAGTTGGTTCAGGAAGTGTCCAATCATTATCATTACTAAATATATTATTCAATAGCAATTCAGCTTTATCACAGTTTGTTCCCTGAAAACACAACCAACACAACTATCCAGGTGGTCTCTGGAAGCATCGGTTAGTCCATTATAAAAGATATCGAGTATTTTATTTTTCTTGCGAGGATGAACAAGCAAACATTAAGTAATAGGAGAAGCCTCCCCTAAGCTTGTGGGAGATTCTCTTCTTCAATTTGCAAAAAAGTAAATATTTCCCTTAAGGCAGCTTGTTTCTGAGCGGGAAAATATTTTGCAGAGAAGTAATAAATCATATCCTGGGGACTACACACACAACCAGGAGCAAGAGAATTAAACCATATTTTAGCATCACCCTTTAATGAGAAATGAAACTATTTAAGAATTTAGTAATAGTGATTTTTTTTCTCATGAGTAAATAGGGTGGCTATATCATTCAATTCAGTAAGATGTGCCACAACTGTTTCAGATTCATAACGATGCAAAGGATCAGATTCAACCAAAGCAATTAACTCAGGATCGACAGAGTATTCATAATCCTTATTAGTAATACAGATAGGTGAAGTAGCAAACGTAGGGTCATATTTCATTCTAGCATTCAAAGACTTTTCTTTCAGCTTAGCTAACAGTTTCTTAAGATCATATCTATCATTGCAAGCAAGAAAGTCTCTAGCAGATTCTTCATCCATAACATAACCCTCAGGTACAACAGGCAATTCATATCTAGGGGGAGAATCTTCATCATCACTTTCATTAATATCATCAGTTTCAGTAATTTCATTCTCTCTAACCCTAGTAAGTTGTTCATCTAGAAATTCACCTAATGGCACATTATTATCAAGCAGAGAAGTAGTATCATCATAAGCATCATGCATAGCAGAAGTGGCATCATCAATAACATGCGACATGTTGGAATCAATAGCAGGTGTAGGTGTCGCAAGTTTACTCAAAACAGAAGGAGAACCAAGTGCGGAGCTAGATGGTAGTTCCTTACCTCCACTCGTAGTTGAGGGAAAAATCTTGGTTCTTTGATCTCTCAAATTCCTCATAGTAATCAACAGATATAAATCCCAAATCCCAAGTGACTCATAGAATAGAGGTATGCTCCCCGGAAACGGCGCCACAAAAAGATCTTGATAACCCACAAGTATAGGGGATTGTAACAGTTTTTGAGGGTAGAGTATTCAACCCAAATTTATTGATTCGACACAAGGGGAGCCAAAGAATATTCTCAAGTATAAGCAGTTGAGTGGTCAATTCAACCACACCTGAAAGACTTAATATCTACAGCAAATTATTTAGTAGCAAAGTAGTATGGAAGTAACGGTAACAGTGGCAAAAGAAACAGTGGTAGTTTTGTAGCAATCACAATAGTGGCAACAGAGAAGTAACATAGCAAAGATCAATACGTGAAAAGCTCATAGGCAATGGATCAATGATGGATAATTATGTAGGATGTAATTCATCAAGCAACAGTTATAACATAGGGTGACACAGAACTAGCTCCAGTTCAGCAATGTAATGTACGCATTCCGAATATAGTCATACGTGCTTATGGAAAAGAACTTGTATGACATCTTTTGTCCTAGCCTCCCGTGGCAGTGGGGTCCTATTGGAAACTAAGGGATATTAAGGCCTCCTTTTAATAGAGTACCAGACCAAATCATTAGCACTTAGTGAATACATGAACTCCTCAAACTACGGTCATCATCGGGAAGTGTCCCGACTATTGTCACTCTGGGGTTTGCCGGATCATAACACGTAGTAGGTGACTATAACTTGCAAGATAGGATCAATAACTCACATATATTCATGAAAACATAATAGGTTCAGATCTGAAATCATGGGACTTGGGCCCTAGAAATTATGATTATAAATTGAGAATGCCGAAACCGATGAAATTAGTGAAACTGATGCAATTATTGAAACTAAAAATTATGATTCGCCTATTGGAACTAGTGCCCCTAGATATGAATTGCCTGAGATACCCAAGGATTATGTTATGGAAGGAGAGGTAGGTAAGGACTTTCTTCCTTGTAAGTATAGAGATGATCTTAAGAAATTACTATTCAAGTGATAACCCATAAGTATAGGGGATCACAATAGTTTTCGAGGGTAGAGTATTCAACCCGAATTTATTGATTGCACACAAGGGGAGCCAAAGAATATTCTCAAGTATTAGAAGCTGAGTTGTCAATTCAACCACACCTAAAAGACTTAATATCTGCAGCAAAGTACTTAGTAGCAAAGTAGTATGGAAGTAACAGTAACAGTGGCAAAAGTAATAGTAGCAATTTTGTAGCAATCGTAACAGTGGCAATGGAGAAGTAACTTAGCAAAGATCAATATGAAACGAGCTCGTAGGCAATGGATCAATGATGGATAATTATGTCGGATGGCATTCATCATGCAATAGTTATAACATAGGGTGACACAGAACTAGCTCTAGTTCATCAATGTAATGTAGGCATGTATTCCGAATATAGTCATACGTGCTTATGGAAAAGAACTTGCACGACATCTTTTGTCCTACCCTTCCGTGGCAGCGGGGTCCTATTGGAAACTAAGCGATATTAAGGCATCCTTTTAATAGAGTACCAGACCAAAGCATTAGCACTTAGTGAATACATGAACTCCTGAAACTGCGGTCATCACCGGGAAGTGTCCCGGCTATTGTCACTTTGGGGTTTTCCGAATCATAACACATAGTAGGTGACTATAACTTGCAAGATAGGATCAATAACTCACATATATTCATGAAAACATAATAGGATCAGATCTGAAATCATGGCACTCGGGCCTTAGGGACAAGCATTAACCATGGCAAAGTCATAGCAACATCAATCTTAGAACATAATGGATACTAGGGACCAAACCCAAACAAAACTAACTTGATTACATGGTAAATTACATCCAACCCATCATGTCCAGCAAGCCTACGATGGGATTACTCACGCACGGTGGTGAGCATCATGAAAATGGTGATGGAGGATGGTTGATGATGACGACGGTGTCGGATTCCCCTCTTTGGAGTCCTGAACGGAGTCCAGATCAGCTCTCCCGAGGAAGAATGGTCTTGGCAGCGGCTCCATATCATAAAACGCGACGAATCCTTCTCTCTAATTTTTTTCTCCTAAACGTGAATATATAGAGTTGAAGTTGAGGTCGGTGGAGCTCCAGGGGGCCCACGAGGCAGGGGGCGCGCCCTAGGGGGCGCCCCCGCCCTCGTGGCTAGGGTGTGGGCCCCCTTCTGTTGATTCTTTCGCCAATATTTTTGGTTAATTCCAAAACGTGCCTCCGTGAATTTTTAGGTCATGCCAAGAACTTTTATTTCTGCACAAAAATAACGCCATGGCAATTCTGCTGAAATTAGCGTCAGTTACATTCAAATAATGCAAGTTAGAGTCCAAAACAAGGGCAAAAGTGTTTGGAAAAGTAGATACGTTGGAGACGTATCATTTTCCTCAGACCTTCGGGTCCATAGCTAGTAGCTAGATGGCTTCTTCTCTCTCTTTGATTCTCAATACCATGTTCTCGTCGTTGTTTTTGGAGATCTATTCGATGTAATATTCTTTTGCAGTGTGTTTGCCGAGATCCGATGAATTGTGGATTTATGATCAGATTATCTATGAATGTTATTTGAGTCTTCTCTGAATTCTTATATGCATGATTTGATATCTTTGCAATTCTCTTCGAATTATCGGTTTAGTTTGGCCTACTAGATTGTTTTTTCTTGCAATGGTAGAAGTGCTTAGATTTGGGTTCAATCTTGTGGTGTCCTTTCCCAGTGACAGTAAGGGCAGCAAGGCACGTATTGTATTGTTGCCATCAAGGATAAAAAGATGGGGTTTTCATCATATTGCTTGAGTTAATTCCTCTACATCATGGCATCTTACCTAATGCGTTACTCCGTTCTTTATGAACTTAATACTCTAGATGCATGATGGATAGCGGTCGATGAGTGGAGTAATAGTAGTAGATGCAGGCAGCAGTCGGTCTACTTGATAGGGACGTGATGCCTATATTCATGATCATTGCCTAAGATATCGTCATAAATATGCACTCTTCTATCAATTGCTCGTCAATAATTTGTTCACCCACCGTAATATTTGCTATCTTCAGACAAGCCAGTAGTGAAACCTATGGCCCCCGGGTCTATTTTACATCATATTAGTTTTCCGTCAACTTGCCAATTTCTGTCGCCGTTCCTTTAATTTGTAATCTTTACTTTCCAATCTATAAACCAAAAATACCAAAAATATTTAATTTACGGTTTATCTATCTCTATCAGATCTCACTTTTGCAAGTAACCGTGAAGGGATTGACAACCCCTTTATCGCATTGGGTGCAAGTTTGTTGATTGTTTGTGCAGGATCTCCTACTGGATTGGTACCTTGATTCTCAAACTGAGGGAAATACTTACTCTACGTTGCTGCATCACCCTTTCCTCTTCAAGGGAAAAAACAAGGGAAGCTCAATAGGTAGCATGCGCTGATTGCCGGGATGCAGCTGCGGCAGAGAAAGCTGGAAAGTTTGATGGGCCATACTGCAAGATCCACCGCACTAAAGGTCATAATTTCCAGGAATGCCACCAAGTTGAGGAGCTTATTAAGAAGCAAAATGCAGAATATGAGAAGCGCAACAGGGAGAGGCCGCCGGGGCAAGACCCCTCAGCAAAAGGAGAAACCTGCTAGTGGCCATGAGAGGAAATAAGGAGATGGTGAGAGTGATGGAGAGGATGAAGAAAAAACTAGCGAGCAAGAATTCCAAAAAGCAACTGAAGCCATGTGTGATGAAGGGGTCCATCCTTGCACTCCTCTCACCGCCATCTCAAACAGTGGGCACGAGAAGTCAATGCCGTGGAGCCAGCTGCCAATTCCCATAGGCCACTCAAATGGTCACGCACGCCTATCATCATTGATGAAGAGGATCATCCTGACCGCACCATTGCGGTTGGATGTTTGCCGTTGTTGGTCTCTCCAATGATCCGCAACCTTAAAGTCACAAAGATGATAGTTGATGGTGGGGTTGGGCTGAATCTGATCTCCCCCATAGTGGTTAGCAAACTACAAATCCCTGATGAAGAGCTCAAGGCTACTGGCATGTTCCAAGGAGTCAACCCCGGTAGGAGCCATCCTAAGGGGAAGATTACACTTCGAATAACATTTGGCGGAGAAGTAAACTATCGAACCAGGAGGGTTGTGTTTGACAATGTTGAACTTCCCTTGCCGTACAATGGGATCCTTGGTCGCCCAGCTCTGGCAAAGTTTATGGCAGCGTCCCACTATGCCTACAGTACTTTGAAGATGCCAGGGCCATTGGGCGTCATCTCCATCCTATCAGACAAGATGGACGGAGATGTGGTAACAACTAAGGCTGCGGAAGCCAAAGCTCCTATCAAGGAAACAAAGAAGGAAAAGAAGGCTAGCAGAGATGCCAGCAAGGAGTCCGGGAAGCGCACCTCTCCGGAGTGCATTGCACCGGTTGATGACTTGCTGGAGAGTTCCACTAGTAAGAAGTTCAAGGTTGCTTCACCTGCTACGAAGATGGTCCCGGAAAGGCAGGATGGCATTGACGGTACGTTCACCATCAGCACCACCCTTGATGAAAAATAGGAAAGCACGCTCATTGCCTTCCTATGGGCGAATGACAATGTGTTTGCTTGGCAACCATCTGACATCCCCGGCATTCCAGGGAGGTAATCGAGCACCACCTTGCTGTCTGTCCCCATGCTCGGCCCGTCAAGCAGAAGGTCAGAAAGTAGGCTTTGGAACGGCAACAGTTCATTGCCGAGGAAATTAAGAAACTTAAAATAGTTGGTTTGGTCAGAGGAGTGCTGCGTCCAACATGGTTAGCAAACACAGTGGTAGTGCACAAGGCAAACAAGAAATGGAGACTCTGCATTGAATTCACAAACTTGAACAAAGCATGCCCAGAGGACCCTTTCCCCCTACTGTGCATTGGTCAAATTGTAGACTCCACTTCCGGATGTGATCTTCTCCAGGGCCATTGGGCATCATCTCCACTCCCTACGATATTCATATCCAAGGAAGATGAAGAGAAGACAGCGTTCATAACTCCATGTGGCACGTACTACTTCGTATGTATGCCTTTTAGGTTAAAGAGCGCTGGATCCACTTTTGCGAGGGCAGTGCAAATTGGGTTTGAACCTCGGCTACACAAGAATGTAGAAGCTTATATGGATGATATAGTGGTCAAAACCAAGGATAGATGAACGCTCATTCAAGATTTGGAAGAGCCTTTGCAAACTTGCGCAATATCAACTTGAAGTTAAACCCCGAGAAGTGTGTGTTTGGTGTTCCCTCCAGCAAGTTACTTGGTTTCTTTGTATCTCACCGGGGGATAGAAGCCAACCCTGACAAGATCCGGGTGATCGAGCAAATTCAAGCACCCAGGACTGTCAAGGATGTAAGGCGTTTGACTAGATGTGTTGCCGCACTGAGCAGGTTCATTTCCAAGTCCGCTGAGTGTGCCTTGCCTTTTCTCAAAAAAATCTTGAAGAAGGCAGGACCGGTGAAGTGGACCCCGGAGGCAGAAGCAGCGCTGCAATACCTGAAAACATACATTTCCTCTGTTCCCACCTTAGTCGCTCCTAAACCACAAGAGACATTGCTTCTATACTTAGCTACAATGAATCAAGTGGTTAATGCAGCGCTGGTGGCTCAGCGGCGGGGCACTAAGGGGTTTTGTTTTAGGAACAGACGACAGTGTTTTGCTGACGCCTCGAATCGACGCTTTTGTTGCGACATGCTAAGTTTTCTCCCCTATTGCTAGTAGGTTGATGGGTCGCACGCCTGGCACACATGTTTTGGCCTTGCTTGTGTGTCCATAACTCAAAATAGGAAGTAGACAAAGAAGTAGCTGCAACAATTGTCCCCTCCAGAAATGGAACTGATCCAGTCATGGCAAGATTGTGCGTAGATCAAGGAAAAGGAGAACAAGTTAGCAAGGGTGGTCCTGAAGCCACGGCAAAGAAGAAAATGGTGCAACGGCCAGTGTACTTTTGTCAGCTCTCTGTACAGGGGTCTAGGTCAAGGTACTCTGGAGTACAAAAGCTGATCATCAGCCTTTTCATGGCCACGAGGAAGTTATGCAACTACTTCCAAGCCCACGAGATTATAGTTGTCACCTATTTCCCGCTAGAGCGCATATTGAGGAACCGTGAAGCCACTGGCAGGATAGTTGAATGGGCGCTAGAGTTGTCGAGCTTTGGCTTGAAATATGAGAGCACATCAACTATTCAAAGCAGGGCACTGGCGGAATTCATTGTAGAATAGAGACCCACTTCGGATGAAGAGATACAGAGACAGTTATCCCCGGCAAGGAAGTGCCTCAGGAGTGGATCATGTATTTTGATGGTGCTTTCACATTCTAGGGCGCTGGGGCTAGCGTGCTCCTTGTTGTACCCACCGGAGAGCATCTCAAGTATTTGGTTCAAATGCACTTCCCCCGGGAGAAGGCCACCAACAACACAACTGAGTATGAAGGGCTCCTTGCCGGGCTCAGAACCGCGGTGGAGTTGGGAATTAAGAAATTGGTCATCCACGGAGACTCACAACTCGTGGTGAGGCAAGTCAATAAGGATTACCAGAGTTTGTTGATGGAGGCGTATGTAGAGGAAGTGAGAAAGTTGGAGGAGCACTTTGATGGATTACAAATAGAACACGTGCCACGTGCGGAGAACAACATTGCTGATCATTTATCAAAGTGCGCTGCACAAAAGCTCCTTGTGGAAACAGGGACTTTTGTCCTTCACCTAACTCAACCTTCAGTGTCTCCTTCAAAGATGCCCAAAAATAGGAGGAAGTTGGACTCTGGCAAGTATCTCCCGGCGGGGCCTCCCAAGGCTGCTGGTAGAGAGGCTGCCGGGAACAACTCAACTTCGCTTAATGAGTAGCACTCCCACGGAACTACTAGTTCTTGCGATCGAGGTAAGCGCTCCCACGAATGAGGAGGTGCCATTGGTTCTTGTTGTCGAGCCTCGGGATCCAACTTGGGTGCATCACATAGTCCACTGCATTCAAATAGGAGAACTTCCCAAAGAACAAGAAGAAGTTGAAAGAGTAGCCCGGAGGTCAAATATGTACCAGTTTGTCGATGACACACTGTATCAGAAGATGCCAAAGAGTGTGAAATTGAAGTGCATTTACCGGGAAGATGGGCAAAAGCTATTAGCAGAGATACACAAGGGCATGTGCGGCTCCCACATTGTATTGAGAGCCCTGGTTGGTTAAGCTTTCCGGCAGGGTTTTTACTGGCTCATAGCCCTCGAGGACGTAAGTGAGGTAGTCACCAGATGTGAAACCTGCTAGTTCCACTCCAAGAACATCCATCAACTAGCTCAAGCTCTCCAGATGATTCCTTTTTCCTGGCCATTTTCGACCCGGGGGCTCAACATCTTGGGCCCCTTCCCCCGTGCTACCGGGGGATTTGAATTCTTGTACATTGCAATTAACAAGTTTACAAAGTTGCCAGAAGTGAAACCAGTGAGGAAGGTAAACGCACAATCAGCTATCAATTTCTTGAAAGGATTGGTGTGCCGTTTTGGAGTACCCGCCAGAGTGATCACTGATAAGGGAACCCAATTCACAAGCCGCGCCTTGATGCAATACAGTCAAACCTTGGAAGCAAGGTCTCCTTTGCCTTTGTTGCTCATCCCTGGAGCAATGCGTAAGCTGAAAGGATGAAGCTGAAGTGCTGTGTGGGCTCAAGACAACGACTTCCGATAAATTGCAGAAGCGCGGCAGACGCTGGATCGACGAGATGCTGGTGGTTCTTTGGTCCCTCCGTACGACACCAAATCGAGACACTGGTCAGACTCCCTTCTCCCTAGTATATGGGGAAGAAGCAGTGCTCCCCATGAAACTCATATACGGGTTACCTTGAGTACTTTCCTACGATGAAGTAGAGCAGGAGCAGCTACGGCATGACGATGATGTGCTCCTTGAGGAAGATCGTCTCCGGGCTGCTGTGTGTGTTGCACGGTACCAGCAAGCCCTGTGCCGCTACCATAGCCGCAGGGTTCACACCCGGAGCCTTTAGGAAGGCGAAATTGTCCTTAGGCGCGTTCAGTCCACCAAGGGTTCCAACAAGTTGACACCAAAGTGGGAAGGCCCTTACTGGGTAGTACGAGTCACCAAACCTGGCGCAGACCGTCTGGAGACTGGAGATGGCATTAAGGTGCAAAACTCATGGAATATTGAGCATCTTCGCGAGTTCTACCCGTAATGCGCGGTTGTTAGGCTCTGCCCCAGCAGGCACCTTTTGTACAAGCATTGCCAATGTGCATGTAACCCTTTGTACAAAGCTAGGCGCAGACCCTGTGCAAAAATAATAAAACGAAGCGCTGGTGCCCTAAAAAACTTGCATGCATGTTTAATTTGAGCATATATCTTTGTTAGAAATATAATAGTACTTAGCATGAGCTGATTAATCCTTTACAAAGAGATCATATGCAGCTGGTTTCTCCCTTGTGCTTCTTTGGTTCACAGCTTCTATCACGGGTGAACTTCCCGAAAGGAAAAGTGGAGGGCAAGCCAGCGCATCGACCCCTGATAGCCTATCACTACTGTAGACTATAAGAAGAACGACGGACACAGCTAAGTTCACCCCACCATCCATCATGACCTCTGTATGAAAAACTTGAGCGTGGGAAAACCTAGTCACTCCTATCTTCTGTGCTCCCATCTTTCTTGGTCCGAAGTTTCTTCGGTCAGAAGTTGGTCATAGTAACAGTTGAGAGGAGTAGACGAGGGGCCTGCCCATCCTTGCTCCTACCCTGCCGAAGTAAGGGCATAGTGGTAGTAGGGGAAGGGACCGGCAAGATGCGCTGCCGGGGAACGTTGTTTACTTGAATGTATTGAGGGATCATTCATAAGCATGAACATTACGCATGCACAAAACACCCGGCAAACACTCTTTTTCATTAAAACACTGATAAACAAGTACAAATCATACATAGTACAAGCATGGGTAGAGGATTACCTAATTCGAACTAAAAGCCGGCAAATGCCTACATATTTTAGATTGAAAAAAGATAAATGCCCCGTAATCCCTTTCTTGTCCCTCTCCTCCTAGGGGCTAAAATAGGAGGTGAAGAGGGCAAAAGGAGTGCCTGGGCAGAAGCCCAGCCTGACCCCGTCAGGGCCCGCGGGACGTAGTCTGACAAGATCGTAAGGGCGCAGACGAAGGCAATGGACGGAGAGAGCGGATAGTCAACCCGGCAATCCTGCCCACAGGTATGGGCGCCCATGGGCACCCGACCCGAATGGGTAGTGTATGGGTCGCCGACTTCGTCCATGGGTCTTAACCATGGGTAACCCGATTAGTCGTGGGTAGGGTATGGGTGTAAGGTTTTGCCCTTGGCTCGCCCAATGGGTCACCCGATTAATATTAGTAATTTATAAGTATTTTCATTCAAGTTAAATGTGGGCCATTAGATAGATGTACACCAGAGAAGTACGTTAATACCCAAGTAGTACAACTCTACTGGTCATTAATCTTTTGTAAGAAAAATTGAAAAATCAGCCTAACATCGCACAACTTGCAGGCCCACATGAACACCACATCTGAGACCTAGGCCTTTTTAAGTTTTCTTCCTCACACCTTTCCTATCAAGGGCCCAAAATTAGTGCAGCCAGCCAACCATCGGCCAGCAGAATAGGCTGCCGACTTGCATTGGTCACCACTAGTTTAGTACCACATTGGTAGCACCAGTAAGTCTATAAAAGAGCATGCCGCTGCACGCATGATACAGAGGAGCATGTCATTGCATGCACGATTCAGAGTTGCTACTACATCTCATCCCAATGTGAAGCAGCCGCAATTAACATGCGCTGCGGAGTAATAACTTAATAAATACAATATAAATTTATTTTGGAGTATACCCGATGGGTTCCCGATAGGGTCGGGTTACCCGTTGGGATCGAGCATGGGGTCTATCTCTATGCTCATGGGTAGGGTCGTGGGCGAATGCTAGACCTGATAAGAGATTCGGGCATGGGTCTGGTTGAGCTTTGCCCAACCAAACCCGACACGACTGCCAGGCTCTGGCGGAACGCGGCAGAAGGGACACCTGCAGGGAGGATGAAGCCGGAGTCCACGAGGAAGCCTGCCGGGGTCCAGCTGGAGGAGGCAGAGACATCCACACCCAACACCCCAGCAAATCGCTCTGCCGGGGGAAGAAGACCCAGGTGCAGATGATGGTGTTGCCGGCACCTTGTTGACGGTGACGGTGCGGCCATCACTCAGCTAGAGTCTGAGCCATCATCCTCCCGCTCGGCGCCGTCTTCATCGTCATCACTGTCCTCCTTGTCCCTGTCCCTCAAGGAGGAGCTTTCGTCGTTGGTCGAGTTCTCCGTGTAGCACCCTAAGCGAGCACCTGAACGCCCGAAGACCTTGATGGAGAGGAGATTGGCCTCCATTAGTTTAAAATGGAGGATGTATCCCGCCGCCAGGCTATGGGATGAGCAAAGGTTTTCCAGCCGTGCCGGAGAAGCATGACATGAGGTGCGGGGAACTCTACGTCCGCCTGCATGCTGCCATTACAATAGCCCATCATGTGCAGTGTTACCTCTTGAGCTTGCGTTGGGTTTTCCCTTGAAGAGGAAAGGGTGATGCAGCAAACTACCATAAGTATTTCCCTCAGTTTGAGAACCAAGGTATTAGTCCAGTAAGAGACAACGCACAAGTCACCGAATACCTACACAAACAATCAACAACTTGCACCCAACGCGATAAAGGGGTTGTCAATCCCTTCACGGTTACTTGCAAAAGTGAGATCTGATAGAGATAGACAAACAGTAAAGTAAATATTTTTGGTATTTTTGGTTTATAGATTGGAAAGTAAAGATTGCAAATTAAAGGAACGGCGACATAAATTGGTAAGTTGACGGAAAACTAATATGATGTAAAATAGACCCGGGGCCAGAGGTTTCACTAGTGGCTTCTCTCAAGATAGCAAATACTATGGTGGGTGAACAAATTACTATCGAGCAATTGATAGAAGAGCACATAATTATGATGATATCTAAGGAAATGATCATGAATATAGGCATCACGTCTGTGTCAAGTAGACCGACTCCTGCCTTGCATCTACTACTATTACTCCACACATCGACTGCTATCCAGCATGCATCTAGAGTATTACGTTCATAAAGAACGGAGTAACACATTAGTTAAGATGACATGATGTAGAGGAATTAGCTCAAGAAATATGACAAAACCCCCCATATTTTTATCCTCGATGGCAACAGTACAATACGTGCCTTGCTGCCCCTACTGTCACTGGGAAAGGACATCGCAAGATTGAACCCAAAGCTAAGCACTTCTCCCATTGCAAGAGAAACCGATCTAGTAGGCTAAACTAAACCGATAATTCGAAGAGACTTGCAAAGATATCAAATCATGCATATAAAAATTCAGAGAAGACTCAAATAACAATCATAGATAATCTCATCATAAATCCACAATTCACCAGAACTCGGAAAACACACCGCAAAATAATATTACATCGAATAGACCTCCAAGAACATCGAGGAGAACATGGTATTAAGAATCAAAGAGAGAGAAGAAGCCATCTAGCTACCAGCTATGGACCCGTACGTCTGTGGTAAACTAGTGACGCTTCATCAAAGAGGCAATGGTGTTGATGTAGAAGCCCTCCATGATCAAATCCCCCTCTAGCAGGATGCCAGAATAGGCCCCTAGATGGGATCTCACAGGTATAGAAGGTTGCGGCGGTGGAAACGTGGTTTCGTGGCTCTCCTGGATGTTTTTAGGGTATAATAGTATATATAGGCAAAGGAACTAGGTCAGGAGACCCCCGAGGGTCCCACGAGGTAGGGGGCACGCCCTACCCCCTGGGCGCGCCCTCCTGCCTCGTGACCGCCTTCCTGCGTCTCTGACTTCATCTCCAAGTCTTCTGGTTTCCTTCTGATCCAAGAAATATCATCATGAAAGTTTCATTCCGTTTGGACTCCGTTTGGTATTCTTTTCCTGCAAAACTCTAAAATAGGCAAAAAACAGAAACTGGCACTCTGCTCTTGGTTAATAGGTTAGTCCCAAAAACAATATAAAATAGCATATAAATTCCTATTAAACATCCAAAACAGATAACATAATAGCATGGAACAATCAAAAATTATAGATACGTCGGAGACGTATCAAGCATCCCCAAGCTTAATTCCTACTCATCCTCGAGTAGGTAAATGATAAAAACAAAAATTTTAATGTGGAATGCTACCTAACATATTTATCCATGTAATTTCTTTTATTGTGGCAGGAATGTTTAGATCCAAAAGATTCAAAACAAAAGTTTAATATTGACATGAAAACAGTAATACTTCAAGCATACTAACAAAGCAATCATATCTTCTCAAAATAACATGGCCAAAGAAAATTATCCCTAGAAAAGCATATAGTCTGGCTATGCTCTATCTTCATCACACAAAATATTTAAATCATGCACAACCCCGGTTTCATCCAATCAATTCCTTCATACTTTGGATGTTGTCAAACTTTTTCAATCTTCATGCAATACATGAGTGTGCGTCATGGATATAGCACTATGGTGGAATAGAATATGGTGGTTGTGGAGAAGACAAAAAGGAGAAGATAGTCTCACATCAACTAGGCGTATCAATGAGCTATGGAGAATGCCCACCAATAGATATCAATGTGAGTGAGTAGGGATTTCCATGCAACGGATGCACTAGAGCTATAAGTGTATGAAAGCTCAAAAATAAACTAAGTGGGTGTGCATCCAACTCGCTTCCTCACGAAGACCTAGGGCATTTTGAGGAAGCCCATCATTGGAATATACAAGCCAAGTTCTATAATGGAAAATTCCCACTATTATATGAAAGTGACAACATAGGAGACTCTCTATCATGAAGATCATGGTGCTACTTTGAAGCACAAGTGTGGAAAAAGGATAGTAACATTGCCCCTTCTCTCTTTTTCTCTCATTTTTTTATTTGGGCCTTCTCTTTTTTTATAGTCTCCTTTTTTTCGTCCGGAGTCTCATCCCGACTAGTGGGGGAATCATAGTCTCCATCATCCTTTCCTCACATGGGACAATGCTCTAATAATGAAGATCATCACACTTTTATTTACTTACAACTCAAGAATTACAACTCAATACTTAGAACAAAATATGACTCTATGTGAATGCCTCCGGCGATGTACCGGGATGTGCAATGAATTAAGAGTGACATGTATGAAAGAATTATGAACAGTGGTTTTGCCACAAATACGATGTCAACTACATGATCATGCAAAGCAATATGACAATGATGGAGCGTGTCAGAATAAACAGAAGAAAGTTGCATGGCAATATATCTCAGAATGGCTATGGAAATGCCATAATAGGTAGATGTGGTGGCTGTTTTGAGGAAGGTGATGGTGGGTGTATGGTACCGGCGAAAGTTGCACGACACTAGAGAGGCTAGCAATGGTGGAAGGGTGAGAGTGCGTATAATCCATGGACTCAAGATTAGTCATAAATAACTCACATACTTATTGAAAAAATTTCTTAGTTATCGAAAGAAGTACTACGCACATGCTCCAAGGGGAAGGGTTGGTAGGAGTTAACCATCACGCAATCTCGACATGCGCACAAAGGAAGACAAACAAAAAATAAATCATGCTCCAACTTCATCACATAACAGTTCACCATACGTGCATGCTACGGGAATCACAAACTTTAACACAAGTGTCTCTCAAATTCACAACTACTCCACTAGCATGACTCTAATATCACCATCTTCATATCTCAAAACAATCATAAAAAATCAAACTTCTCATAGTATTCAATACACTTCATATGAAAGTTTTTATTATAACCCTCTTGGATGCCCATCATATTAGGACTAGTTTTAGAACCCAATAAAATTACCATGCTGTTCTAAAAGACTCTCAAAATAATATAAGTGAAGCATGATAGTTCAACAATTTCAATAAAATTAAGCCACCGTTGTGCTCTAAAAAGATATAGGTGAAGTACTAGAGCAATATTGCCTAGCTCAAAAGATATAAGTGAAGCACATAGAGTATTCTAATAAATCACAATTCATGCGTGTCTCTCCCAAAAGGTGTGTACATCAAGGATGATTGTGGTAAACTAAAAATCAAAGACTCAAATCATAGAAGACGCTCCAAGCAAAACACATATCATGTGGTGAATAAAAATATAGCCTCAAGTAAAGTTACCAATAGACGAAGACGAAAGAGGGGATGCCTTTTGGGGCATCCCCAAGCTAAGGCTTTTGGTTGTCCTTGAATATTACCTTGGGGTGCCTTGGGCATCCCCAATCTTAGGCTCTTGCCACTCCTTATTTCATAGTCCATCAAATCATTACCCAAAACTTGAAAACTTCACAACACAAAACTCGACAGAAAATCTCATGAGCTCCGTTAGTATAAGAAAATAAATCACCACTTTAAGCTACTGTTGCAAACTCATTATTTGTTTATATTGGTGTAATATCTACTGTATTCCAAATTTCCCATGGTTCATACCCCCCGATACTACCCATAGATTCATCAAAATAAGCAAAAAAACATGCAAAAACAGAATCTGTCAAAAACAGAACAGTCTGTAGTAATATGTAACTCTAGAATAATTATGTAACTACGAAACTCCATACAAATTAGGAAAAGCTGAGAAATTTGTGTACCAATCCAAAGGAAAAAGAATAAGATCAAAATTACGTTTGTGTGAATTATCAAAACTAATTTACTGGGTGCAAAAGTTTCTGATTTTCAGCAGGATCAACACAACTCACACCGTAAGCTATCCTAAAGGTTCAACTTGGCACAAACACTAATTAAAACATAAAACCACATCTAACCAGAGGCTAGATGAATTACTTATTACTAAACAGGAACAAAAAGCAAAGAACAAAAATAAAAATTGGGTTGCCTCCCAACAAGCGCTATTGTTTAACGCCCTTAGCTAGGCATTGATAATTTCAATGATGCTCACATGAAAGAAAAGAAAAGCACAAAGAGAGCATCATGAAACACATGACAAACACATCTAAGTCTAACATACTTCCTATGCATATGCATTTTATAAGCAAACAAATTAGCAAGGCAAGCAAAAACTAGCATATGCAAGAAATAAGAAAGAGATGATAGCAATCTCAACATCAAGAGAGGTAATTTAGTAACATGAAAATTTCTACGACCATATTTTCCTCTCTCATAAGAATTTCATTCAGGATCATAAGAAAATTCAACAATATATCTATCACAAAACATATTCTTAACACGATCCATATGCATGCGAAGTTGACACTCTTCCAAAATAGTGGGATTAACATTAACTAAAGTCATGACCTCTCCAAACCCACGTTGTTCAAAAATTTCATAAGATTGATCATTCTCCAAATATGTGGGATCTAAAGTTGAGACTCTTCCAAACCCACTTTCAATATTATTGCAAACATTATTATCAATCTTGTATTCATCATGGGGCTTAAATAGATTTTCAAGATCATATGAAGAATCACCCCATTCATGATCATTGCAACAAGTAGTAGACATAGCAAAATTAGCATCCCCAAGCTTAGGGTTTTGCATATTATTAGCATAATTTACATCAATAGAATTTATAGAAAAATCATTGCACTCATGCTTTTTATTCAAAGATCTATCGTGAATCACTTCATAAAGTACTTCATCACAATTTTCAGATTCACGAATTTCAAGCAAAACCTCATAAAGATAATCTAGTGCACTCAACTCACTAGCAATAGGTTCATCATAATTGGATCTCTTAAAAAGATTAGCAAGTGGATGCGGCATAAAGTTTTAGCAAGCGAAGATGCAAGCAAAAAGAAAGCACATGGTAACACAGGCGAACAAAAGATTGAACGGAAGAAAGGCGAATTAAAGGAATATCTTTTTAAAAATCGTTTTAGAGGTGAGGGAGAGGAAAACAAGAGGAGAATGGCGAATAATGTAATGCAAGGGAGAAGAGTTTATGATGGGTACTTGGTATGGCTTGACTTGACGTAGATATCCCTGGCAACGGCGCCAGAAATCCTTCTTGCTACCTCTTGAGCTTGCCTTGGGTTTTTCCTTGAAGAGGAAAGGGTGATGCAGCAAAGTAGCATAAGTATTTCCCTCAGTTTGAGAACCAAGGTATCAATCCAGTAGGAGACAATGCACAAGTCACCAAATACCTACACAAACAATCAACAACTTGCACCCAACGTGATAAAGGGGTTGTCAATCCCTTCACGGTTACATGCAAAAGTGAGATCTGATAGAGATAGATAAATGGTAAAGTAAAGATTTTTGGTATTTTTGGTTTATAGATTGAAAGTAAATATTGCAATTTAAATGAACGGCGACAGAAATTGGCAAGTTGACAGGAAACTAATAGATTCAATATAATGGATAAGAGACCCGGGGCCATAGGTTTCACTAGTGGCTTCTGTCAAGATAACAAATATTACGGTGGGTGAACAAATTACTACAGAGCAATTGATAGAAAAAGCGCAAAGTTATGACGATATCTAAGGCAATGATCATGAACATAGGCATCACGTCTGTGTCAAGTAGACCGAAACGATTCTGCATCTACTACTATTACTCCACACATCGACCGACTCCTGCCTGCATCTAGAGTATTAAGGTCATAAAGAATAGAGTAATGCATTAAGTAAGATGACATGATGTAGAGGAATTAACTCAAGCAATATGATGAAAACCCCATATTTTTATCCTCGATGGCAACAATCCAATACGTGCCTTGCTGCCCCTACAGTCACTGGGAAAGGACACCGCAAGATTGAACCCAAAGCTAAGCACTTCTCCCATTGCAAGAAAGATCAATCTAGTAGGCTAAACTAAACCGATAATTCGAATAGACTTGCAAAGATATGAAATCATGCATATAAAAATTCAGAGAAGAACCAAATAATATTCATAGATAATCTGATCATAAATCCACAATTCATCGGATCTCGGCAAACACACCGCAAAAGAATATTACATCGAATAGATCTCCAAGCACATCGAGGAGAACATGGTACTGAGACTCAAAGAGAGAGAAGAAGTCATCTACCTACTAGCTATGGACCTGTAGGTCTGTGGTAAACTACTCACGCTTCATCAGAGAGGCAATGGCATTGATGTAGAAGCCCTCCGTGATTGAATGCCCCTCAGACAGGACGCCGAAAAAGGCCCCTAGATGGGATCACACGGGTACAGAAGGTTGCGGCGGCGGAAAAGTTGTTTCATGGCTCTCCTGGATGTTTTTAGGGTATAAGAGTATATATAGGCGAAGGAGCTAGGTCAGGAGACCCCCGAGGGGCCCATGAGGTAGGGGGCGCACCCTCCTACTGCCGCCTTGCTGCGTCTCCGACTTCATCTCCAAGTCTTCTGGTTTACTTCTGGTCCAAGAAAGATTATCTCGAAAGTTTCATTCCATTTGGACTCCGTTTGGTATTCCTTTTCTGCGAAACTCTAAAATAGGCAAAAAAAATAGAAACTGGCACTAGGCTCTCGATTAATAGGTTAGTCCCAAAAATAATATAAAATAGCATATAAATTCCTATTAAACATCCAAAACAGATAATATAATAACATGGAACAATAAAAAATTATAGATACGTTGGAGACATATCATGCAGCTTCAACCATGGCGACTGTTCTACCTACATAACCCTTGCGAAAGGGCTTGCAAGCCGAAGACGACTACATGGGGGACCGCGTAGCTTGACGATGAACTCCAATGACTGGTCCCCGACGTGGCCTTCCATTGGAGCCAAGACGGCTGGAGGAGGGGCGATGAGAGCACCACCATGCCCTCCTCGGCCCGAAGCGCCGTGACAGCCACGCCCACGTCCTGTAGCACGACCTCTTGCACTGGGTTCTATCTCAGCCTCCGCGGCTGGGGGAGGGAGGCGCTGCCGAGAAGAGGCCCTTGTCGCCAACACTGGAGTACGACCACGTCCTCTTCCCCTCGCCATGATGTAGGAAAGATGCAAGAAGGAGATGGTGCAAATGTGTGTGGGAGAGCCCTCCGCCCGCGCCTCCTTTTATAGAGGAGCATGGCCGGGGGCTGGCTCCTCACCACCTAGAACACAACCGCCCAACTCCACCATTCTAGCTCCTCTGCGTCACTGACGACATACAGAATCAAGACCACCCTACCGCGCCTATCCACGGCACCTAGCTTTCTGCCATGGCACTCATTCCCACACCCTACACATCCGCCACCAACCCTGCACAATGCATGCAGCGTACATGGCGGAAACGACAGGAGTGGTGGGATGAGTAAAATGGCAGTTACCTACCTGTGAATGTGGGCGACCCACAGGTCGTGACATGGAGTGCCCCATGTTGTTTCGCACAACTCACGAGAAAATCGGAAACTGATTCAATCACAGGTTAATGAAGAAGCAAGGAAAAACATCAAGAGAGACTTCAACCCCATAGTGGCATGGCTCAAATGCTCGCATGTGTAGTTGTTGGGGCCTACCCCAACGATGCTCGACAGCACATATGGTCTAGGCCCGGGGGCTCGTGTCCATGCAATGAACATTCACAATCCTTGGTCGGACTTACACACAGGCGTGTTGGCGCCGCATGTCCAGCACCAACATACAAAGCAACACTAAGCTAGAAGAATCGCTCTTTTGTGAGATCAAGGAGCGAATCAAGAAGACCAAGCCAGAAAACAAGACAGAAGAATGCCACCCTAGGAGTGCCTCCCTTGTCGGGCAGGAGAGCCTGGCCGGGTTGAGGCCACCCCACGGACAAGTTCAAGATCACCCCGGCAGGCTTGCCAGGGTTGCCAAGACCAAGATCCCCGCCAAGACGTCACCACTCCACCGCGCAGTGACGCAAGTCACTTATCGGTGCGGTGTCGAGCCTCCAAGTGATTAAGTGGCTTCCACTGAGCATGTGGCAGCTCGTTGGAAAACAAGTTTTACCCAATTGACACCCGTCCGGAGACGTGTTAAGATGATAAGAAATAGGTGATTAAGCGACATGACAAGCTTGTCGGGCTTCACCCTCAGCATGACACCTAGCAGTGCATTTAATGCACTTTGTCCTAACTGCTAGAGTTAGTATGATAGCACTGTTAGCTATCTAATCATTAGATAAAGACTATTTTGCCATTGTGGTTACCCCTTGAACTATAAAAGGAGGTCCAAGGGTACCTAGCAAAGGATGCGGAACCCCGCACACTTGTATGCTCGTAGCCACTCTCCCCGAGGCCACCTTGCCGGGCTTGAGCGCTGCATGTTCATCATGGTCCTCCATCCAATCCACCAAAGCAGGAGTAGGGTTTTATGCTTCACAGTGGCCTGAACCTGGGTAAAAATCACCAATGTCACCATCGTCATGTCGCATCATGGCTTCTGCTCTTTGTGCAATGTGATCTCCCCCTTGCCGAACAACAAAGCGGCGGATGGCCCCATATGTGATCGTCTTCTCCCATGACAGGGGGTGTGTCAAGACCATGTATTTCTTCAATAGGCGGTAATTCTTAACATCTTCAACTTTAATGCCTTTTTCCTTCATACATTTCTTTGCTTCTTGAATATCTTCAGGACTGAGAAATAAAATACCCCTCTTCTTCAGAGTGGGTTAAGGCGGTGGTTCAGGAAGAGTCCAATCATTATCATTCTTCAATATATTATTCAATAGTTCTTCAGCTTGCTCAATAGTTCATTCCGTGAAAACACAACCAGCACAACTATCTAGGTAGTCCCTAGAAGCATCGGTTAGTCCATTATAGAAGATATCAAGTACTTCATTTTTCTTAAGAGGATGATCAGGCAAAGCATTTAGTAAGTAGAGAAGCCTCCCCCAAGCTTGTGGGAGACCCTCTTCTTCAATTTGCAAAAAGTTAAATGTTTCCTTTAAGGCAGCTTGTTTCTTATGAGCAAGAAAATATTTTTCAGAGAAGTAATAAATCTTATCCTGGGGACTACGCACAAAACCAGGAGCAAGAGTATTATACATATCTTAGCATCACCCTTTAACGAGAAAGGAAATAGCTTAAGAATACAGTAGTAGCGAAATTATTCCTCATGAGAAAATAAGGTGGCTATATCATTTAATTTAGTAATATGTGTGATACTCAACCATGTTAATAATGATGTTCATGTTGATGCTCAACCTAGTAAGAGCATGTCTAACATAGCCCTCAAACTGGTCAAACCCTCAAAATAACTGCCAGTTTGAGGGTTGAGCAGAAAAAAATGGTAGATGAGCACCCTCAAATCCCAAAACCCTCAAAAAAAATCCAGGCCGAACCCTCAACTTGGAGTCCAACCTGCACTAGTGAGGGTTTGGGCCAATTTTCCAAGCTAAACCCTCACTCGGTCAACCGCACGCGCGGGAGGGAAATTTCCCAACTTCTCTCCCCGCCGCCCCGCGCCTTCCGCGCTGCCACCGCCCGTGCTCATCCCCGCCGCTGGCCATGGAGCCCGGCCAGGCCCCGGCGACCCTCTCCGTCGCCTCCGTGCCTGCCCCCTCCCCCGGCCCCATAGCGCCCATGCCCGCCCGCGCCCTCGCCCCTGCCCCGCGCCTCCCGCCACCGGCCACCTCGACTGACCCTGTCGTGGCAGAGATGGCAGCGGCCACCCATGTCGGCCAAAAATGGAGGCGGGCGGGCACCCACCTCGTGCCGAGCAAGCCGCCCGTGCCCGCCCCCGTGGCGAAGCGAGCAAAACCGGCGGGGAAGGCGGCTAAACCGGCGAAGCCCGGCAAGCCAGCAACCTCCACTGCGGCTGCTACCAAGGGCAAGGAGAAGCAGCTCGCAAGCCGTAAGAGGGGGGCAGAGCAAGCGGTACCGCCACCGCCGCCCGCCACCGCCACCGACGTGTTCGATGAAATGTCCGCACCAACCATGTCATATAGGGCATTGCTGGATGACGCGGAGGTGAACATCGCGTCTCCTCCACTTGCTTCCTTCGACTTCCATGTTGATGAGCCAGCGGTTGAGGAGGGGGAGGCCGGTGAGGAGGAGGAGGAGGGTGAGGAGGACGAAGAAGATGAAGATGTCACCGAGATTGGAGAGGAAACGTTTGAAGTGGGAGGTGGTGCTCGAAGGCCAATTCACACGGCGAACTACACGGAGGTTGAGGATGTCCTCTTGGTCAAGGCTTGGTCGCAAGTGGGCTTGGATGCGGTCACTGGCACCGATCAAACCGGGAAACGTTATTGGCAACGCATTGAGGACAAGTATTGCAAGCTGAAACCCAAGACTGCCACATTGAGAGCTCATTCTTACTGATCGCTTCAAGGCCGGTGGGAGTTGATGAAACCTGCTTGTGCTCGTTGGAGTGCGGCTATGGATCAAGTGAGGGATCAACCCCCAAGTGGTTGTGTTGAGAGTGATTATGTGAGTACAAATATCATGCTTTATTTACTTGTTCGTTCATGCTTTATTTACTTGTTGGTTATGCTTGGTTGTGATTTTCATATGCTTCCAATGATGATATGTCTTAGGAGAAATATGCCGACTTGAGGTACAAGGACATGGTCGGTTCCAAGGGCAAATCCTTCCCATTCATGCATTGTTGGGCATTGCTCCAACATCTTGACAAATGGAAATTGAGGGATCAAGAGAGTGCACCGAAAAAATCGGATATGCTCAAAATGGATGATAGTGATGAAGAAGGAAGAAACCATGACAAGCCCGGGGGAACCAAGAAGGAAAAAGAGAGGATGAAGATGGAAGCGGAGGCATCAAGCTTGAAGGAAAAGCTTGATCAAATGATCAAGTCAAAGGAGGCATTGGCGGCAAAGGCATTGGAGGCAAAGCTTATTATCACCGAGAGAAAGAAAGAGGTGAAACTTGCACAATTGGAAGCAAGGCGAGAAGATGCCAAGTGCAAGGACGACATGGAGGAGAGGATGATCAAGATCAAGGAAGCAAAAGCATGGAAGGAGCTCATGGCCGAGTAGAAGGAGCACATGATGATGTCTAGAAAGGACATGGATGAAGAGCGATTGGTGTGGTGGAAGGAGTACAAGTAGAACATCACCGAGAGGAAGAGGCTACTGCGTGGTGCTGGTGGTGGTGCATCGTCTACTCTCTGAGGTGAGTCTCCGATGAGTGGTGGAGGCGATGGAGGTGTGGACAACTTCACCGGTGCTTGAAGTTGTTCGTATGTTTTATGTTTTGCAAATGATGTCTCCGATGACTATGTGATGATGATCATTTGCACTTTGTATATTTTGCTATGATGTCCATGGGATTTACTATGTGATGATGATGATTTGCAAGTTTGTTTCATGTTTGTGATGATGATCATTTGCAAATTTGAAGTGATTTATGTTTCTGTCCAGTTTTGAGGGTTTGAAGGCCGGGGCGCAGATCAGTGCCCTCAAACCAACCCTCAAAACAGAATATTCTATTTTGAGGGTTGGTTTGAGGGCACTGATCTGCGCCAGGATTTTTGGCCTTCAAAACGACATTTTCTCAGCCCTCAAACTGGTTTTGAAGGTTGAGTTTTTGAGGGCTCTGTTAGACATGCTCTAATGATAATGATGTAGAGATTGAACCTATTGTTGATCTTGATAACCCACAATCAAAGAATCCACGTTATGATAAGAAAGACTTTATTGCTACCAAGCACAGTAAAGAAAGAGAACCATGGTTTCAGAAACCCATGCCTTTTCCTCCTTAGCCATCCAAGAAAAAGGATGATGAGGATTTTCAGCGCTTTGCTGAAATGATTAGACCTATCTTTTTGTGTATGCATTTGACTGGTATGCTTAAAATTCCTCCTTATGCTAAGTATATGAAAGACATTGTTACAAATAAAAGAAAGATACCAGAAGCTGAAATCTCCATCATGCTTGCCAATTATACTTTTAAGGGTGGAATACCAAAGAAACTAGGAGACCCAGGAGTACCAACTATACCATGCTCCATTAAAAGAAACTATGTTAAAACTGCTTTATGTGATCTTGGAGCCGGTGTTAGTGTTATGCCTTTCTCTTTATATCGTAGACTTTATTTGAATAAGTTGACACCTACTGAAATATCTTTGCAAATGGCCAATAAATCCACTGCCATATGCATCGGTATTTGTGAGGATGTGCCTGTTGTGGTTGCAAACGTTACTATTTTAACGGAGTTTGTTATTCTTGATATTTCCGAGGACGACAGTATGTCGATCATCCTGGGTAGACCCTTTCTGAATAATGTTGGGGCTGTTATTGATTGCAACAAAGGCAATGTCACTTTTCATGTTAATGGTAATGAGCATACGGTACATTTTCCGAAGAAACAACCTCAAGTTCATAGTATCAATTCTATTGGAGAAATTTCAACTATCACTATTGGAGGTTTTGAATTCCCTCTTCCTACTGTAAAAAAGAAATATGATATTCTTATTGTTGGGGACATGCATATCCCCGTTGAGGTAACTTAGTGTTATTCAAAAAATTCTCCGGTTTCATGCTATTCGAAAGAGGTTTGTTAACAAGACTTGATCGACCTTGTTAATGGATTCCTTTTAATGAGCATGAGATGGATGAATTTAGAAAGGACAACTTTATGTACCCTCCTTTTAATTTTTGTTATTTAGAATAATTAATGCAAAAATAGTATTTTATGTCTGTTTTCTGAATTATCCATGCAATAAAAAATACCTTGAAAATAAAAGTTCTCCAAATGCCCTGAAATTTTAGTATGATTTTTTTATAGAATATTTGAGAATTTCTGGCACTGAGAACACATCAGGGGGACCCAGCAGCTAGCCACGAGGGTGGAGGGTCCGCCCTACCCACTTGGGCGCGCCCCCTGCCTCATGGGCCCCACGTGGACCCCCTCCACTTATTCCAGCACCCAGCCACTTTGTCTTCCTCCAGAAAAAATCATCCTGTAGCTCAAACTCGTGTTCTTGCTCATTTTGCTGCCATTTTCAATCTCCTTGCTCAAAGCTCCATTCACAAAACTATGTTGTGGGATTGTTCTTCGGTATGTGACTTCTCCAATGGTCCAATTAGTTTTTGTTCTAGTGCTTTATTTATTGCAATTTTTTTGCTACTTAGGTGACCCTGTTCTTGAGCTTGCATGTCAAATTTATATGGTCCAAAGTAGTTTTAATGCATGATATAGTCTCTAAGCACTTGTGGGGGTAGTTGCTATCAATCTTCTTGAGTTTGGTTCGCTTTTATTTTAAGTCACTAAAATTTTAGAAATTTTCAGAGGAAGAAAAATGTTGAGGAGATTGTTGAGAGGCTCCTCGAGCCGGGGTTCTAAGGGAAAGGAGAATGAAGAGAATGAAAAGCCCAAGTACAACCTTCCTTGCACCACGGAGGTTCGGCCGTGTGAATGGCCTTGTGATGCATTCTTGAAAGCCGCCGGGATTTATGAAGACTTTTATTACTTGGCATAGAATGCAGGCATCACCGAATTCATCCACGATAAGTGTGATCAATACCTCCTACTGACTAATACTTCTGTGCAAAACTTCGATTTCCATGCTAAGAGATCACCTCCTTCTGTAGATTTTTATTTATATGATGAGTTTAAGCAGATGTCACTCTATTATTTTTGTGTGGTTTGCAAGTTGCCTTGTGAGGGCATCGACGAGGAACCACATCCTTGTGATGTGGCAGAATTTATTGATGAAATTACTATAGGGGAAAAGAGAAAAGTGTTTGATGCAATAACTACTAGTATACATTTTCATGTTCTACGTTACTATGCATATTTGCTAGTAGATGTTTAATTGGTCGCGGGAACAATGGGGGACTCAATGCTCCTGACCTCACCATTTTGCACCATGATTTACTTCGTGATAGAACTTTCACTTTAGGCACTATGGTTGTTGAACGATTGAGTCTAAACCGTATAAAGGGCCCCATTTTTGGAGGTATCTTTGCTTCACGTCTTGCTAATATTTTGAGATACCTATTATGCACTATGAGAAAGAAGAAAAATTGCTTCCCACTATTTTCTTAGGCTATAAAAGTATGGTAGAACATGATTTTATTTGCGATGATGAGGAGAAGAGACTCATTTATAACCTGGTATTTAGTGAAGATACTTGTCAGATTATTACCCTGCCTGCACCTTCTTTGTTTAACATTCATTCAGGCACATACCTCATCCTGCCCGATGACATTTACGCATACTGGGAGCGAACACGATCTCCAGAGCATGAGCCTGAGCCATCTCCTGATCCATATCAGGAGTCTGTTTATCAATGGGATCCACAGGACCTTGCTAACCAGGGGAACCCTGAGGATCCTCCTCAGTACACCGGAGAGGACCACTTTGATCCATGGGCTTAGACCAACTTACGCCAAAAGCCTAAGCTTGGAGGACTATGTATTTCTCACCGACATTACATTCATTATCACACACTCATTCTAGTTCTCGGTGTTCATACTTTTTCATTGTATTATCCATGCTAGTTTATTTTCTTTTCCTGCTTTCTTCTTGTGTGTTTGAAAAACATTGAGAAAAACCAAAAAAATTAGTTGTAGCTTTTAGCTAGTTTAATTTCCATGCTTGTAGTAGTAATATTAAATAAGAAAACCCAAAAAGATTTCTCGTTCTTCTTTTGCTTGTTAGGAGCTTTCCCGTGTAAATATTTTTTTCTCGTTCTTTGAAATTCTGTTCTTTTCTTTGGGGTCGAGAGGAGAAGACCATGATGAAAATGATGAGTGGCTCTCATATGCATTATTGTTTATCTGACCAAGAGCCCATATTACTTTGTATTCTCCTTTGAATTAAAATATTTCCAGATTCCAGCTTAGTCCAATGCATGTGCACTATTATTATTATACACATCGTTCGGTCGTGCAAGTGAAAGGCAATAATGATGATATATGATGAAATGATTGAGATGAGGAAAAGCTGGTATGAACTCGACCTATCTTGTTTTTGTAAATATGATTAGTTCATCATTCTTGATTCAACCTATTATGAATGAAACATGTTTGCAATGAAAATTAGAGATTATAGTTACTTGTGCCATGCTTAATTAGCTAGGAATTTATAATGGTTTACCTTGCGTGCCAACATGCTATTAAAATGGTTGTGATGTAGTATGATAGGGTGGTATACTCCTTTGAATAATTTGAGTGGCTTGACTTGGCACATGTTCATGCATGTAGTTGAAATTAAATCAACATAGCATCCACCATATTTATGTTCATGGTGATTTATATCCTACTCATGCTTGCACTCATTGTTGGTTAATCCTAATGCATGTTTATGACTGTGTCGCTCTCTAGTTGGTCGCTTCCCAGTCTCTTTCTACCCTTCACTTGTACTAAGCGGGAATATTGCTTGTGCATCCACTTCCATAAACCGCAAAGTTATTCCATATGAGTCCACCATACCTACCTATATGCGGTATTTACCCTCCGTTCCAAGTAAATTTGCATGTGCCAACCTCTAAACCTTCAAATGAAATTTTGCTTTGTATGCTCAAATAGCTCATGTATCAACTAGGCTTGTTTATATCTTCCATCCTAGGTGGGGTATAAACTTTACCATTCTGTTTGGGAACCGCCTATAATGTATGTAGCATGGAAGATATTGAGATCTCTTGGTTGTTATGTTGACAATGAAAATACCGCTCAAAATATTATTTATCTCTATTTCAAAACTCGAGCTCTGGCACCTCTGCAAATCCCTGCTTCCCTCTACGAAGGGTCTATCTATTTACTTTTATGTTGAGTCATCATCCTCTTATAAAAAAGGCACCAGTTGGAGAGCACCACTTTCATTTGTATGCATTGTTATTAATTTATATTGAGTGTGACTGTGACTGGACCTCTTTTGCCATGAATTACAATGTCTAGTTAGTCCTTAATCTTCAGGGGTGCTCTACATTTATGTTTTGCAGTCTCAGAAAGGGCTAGCGAGATACCATCTTGTCATATCATATCATGATTGTTTTGAGAAAGTGTTGTCATCCGAGATTTATTATTATTACTCGCAAGTTCATTATGCCATTGATGAGTAAACGTGGGACCTAAATGTTATTGTGAATATGGTTAGTTCATAATCTTTGCTGAAAACTTGAATGTTGGCTTTACATATTTGCAACAACAAGATCAAACAGAGTTTGTAAAAGTTGTTCTTTATCACTTTCAGTTTGTCAACTTAATTGCTTAAGGACAAGCAAAGGTTTAAGCTTGGGGGAGTTGATACGTCTCCAACGTATCTACTTTTCCAAACTCTTGTCCCCCTGTTTTGGACTCCAAGTTGCATGATTTGAATGGAACTAACCAGAACTGGCGTTGTTTTCAGCAGAATTGCCATGGTGTTATTTTTGTGCAGAAATAAAAGTTCTCCGAATGACCCGAAACTTCACGGAGTCACTTTTTGGAATTAATAAAAAATATTGGCGAAAGAATCAAAGAATCAACAGAAGGGGGCCCACAACCTGGTCACGAGGGTGGGGGCGCGCTCCCTGCCTCATGGGCCCCCTGGATCTCCATCGACCTCAACTCCAACTCCATATATTCATGTTTGGGGAGAAAAGAATAAGAAAGAAGGATTCATCGCGTTTTACAACACGGAGCCGCCACCAAGCCCTGTTCTTCCTCGGGAGGGCTGATCTGGAGTCCGTTCGGGACTCAGGAGAGGGGAATTCGTTGCCATCGTCATCATCAACCATCCTCCATCACTAATTTCATGATGCTCACCGCCGTGCGTGAGTAATCCCATCATAGGCTTGTTGGACGGTTATGGGTTGGATGAGATTTACCATGTAATCGAATTAGTTTTGTTAGGGTTTGATCCCTAGTATCCATTATGTTCTAAGCTTGATTTTGCTATGACTTTGCCATGCTTAATGCTTGTGACTAGGGCCCGAGTGCCATTATTTCAGATCTGAACCTATTATGTTTTCATGAATATATGAGTGTTGTTGATCCTATTTTGCAAGTTATAGTCACGCACTATGTGTTATGATCCGGCAACCCCGAAGTGATAATAATTGGGATCACTCCCGGTGATGACCATAGTTTGACGAGTTCATGTAATCACTAAGTGATAATGCTTTGGTCTGGCACTCTATTAAAAGGAGGCCTTAATATCTCTTAGTTTCCATTAGGACCCCGCTGTCGCGGGACGGTAGGACAAAAGATGTCATGCAAGTTCTTTTCCATAAACACGTATGACTATATTTGGAATACATGCCTACATTATATTGATGAGTTGGAGCTAGTTCTGTGTCACCCTATGTTATAACTGTTGCATGATGAATGCCATCCGACATAATTATCCATCATTGATTTGCCTACGAGCTCGTTTCATATTGATCTTTGCTAAGTTACTTCTCCATTGCCACTGTTACGATTGCTACAAAACTGCTACTGTTACTTTTGCCACTGTTACTGTTACTTCCATACTACTTTGCTACTAAATACTTTGCTGCAGATATTAAGTCTTTCAGGTGTGGTTGAATGGACAACTCAGCTGCTAATACCTGGGAATATTCTTTGGCTCCCCTTGTGTCGAATCAATAAATTCGGGTTGAATACTCTACCATCGAAAACTATTGCGATCCCTTATACTTGTGGGTTATCACTTGCATAGTAATTTCTTAAGATCATCTCTATACTTACAAGCAAGAAAGTCCTTACCTACCTCCCCTTACATAACATAATCCTTAGGTATCTCAGGCAATTCATATCTAGGGGCACTAGTTCCAATAGGCGAATCATAATTTTTAGTTTCAATAATTTCATCAGTTTCAGTAATTTCATGGGTTTCAGCATTCTCAATTTCTTTAGCTGTAGCAAATTGTTCATCAAGAAATTTACCTACTGGCACATTCTTATCAAGCAAAGTACTAGCATCATTCATAGCAGAACTAGCATCCTCAATTACTTGCAACATATCATAATTAATAGCAAGAGGTGGTGTTGCAAGCTTACTCAAAACAGAAGGCGAATCAAGTACAGAGCTAGATAACAGTTCCTTACCTCCCCTCGTCTTAGAGGGAACGATCTTTGTTCTATCATCCTTAAGATTCTTCATAGTGATAGATATAAATCCCAAGTGACTCAACAGATATAGCTATGCTCCCCGGCAACAGTGCCAGAAAAAGGTCTTGATAACCCACAAGTATAGGGGATCGCAACTGTTTTCGAGGGTAGAGTATTCAACCCAAATTTATTGATTCGACACAAGGGGGGCCAAAGAATATTTGTAAATATTAGCAGTTGAGTTGTCAATTCAACCACACCTGGAGACTAAATATCTGAAGTAGAGTGATCAGTAGCACAATAATATGATAATTTAGTAGCAATAGTAACAATAGCAATAGTAGCGGTAACGGTAACAGTAGTAGTTCTGTAGCAATTGTAACCGTAGCAGCAACAATAGTAATTTAGCAAAGATCAATATGTGAAAAGCTCGTAGGCATTGGATCGGTAATAATGTTGGATAATATTCATCATGTAATAGTCATAACCTAGGGTCACACAGAACTAGCTCCAATTCATCAATGTAGTGTTGGCATGTATTCCATATATAGTCATACAAGCTTATGGAAAAGAACTTGCATGGCAAATTTTGTCCTACCCTCCCGTGGCAGTGGGTCCATAAGGAAACTAAGGGATATTAAGGACTCCTTTTAATAGAGAATCAAAACAAAGCATTAACACATGGTGAATATATGAACTCCTCAAATTACGGTAATCATCGGAAAGAATCCCAATTATTGTCACCTTGGGGTATGCGGATCATAACACGTAATAGGTGTGTATTACTTGCATGGTCGGATTAAGAACACAAATATATTGCTGAAAACATAAACGGTTCAGATCTGGAATCATGGCACTCAGGCCCTAGTGACAAGCATTAAGCATAGCAAAGTCATAGCAACATCAATCTCAACACATACTGGATACTAGGGATCAAGCCCTAACAAAACTAGCTCAATTACATGATAAATCTCATCCAACCCATCACCACCCAACAAGCCTACAAAGGGATTACTCACTCCCGGCGGTGAGCATCATGAAATTGGTGATGGAGGATGGTTTATGATGACAATGGCGGCGAATCCCCCTATCCGGAGCCCCGAACAGACTCCAAATTTGGTCTCTTGATGAAGAACGGGAGGTGGCAGCATCTCCTTATTGTAAAACACAATGAAACTTCATCTCCTATTTTTTCTTGGGAAATCTGAATTTATAGCATTGGAACTAGGGTCAGCGGAGCCTCAAGGGGCCCACTACCCACCAGGGCGCGCTAGAGTGAGTGGCACACCCTAGTGCCTTGTGGGAAGCAGGGGGCCCCTCCAGTGGGTCTATGCTCCAGTATTTTTCTTTTATTCCAAATTAAATCTCCAAAAAGTTTCGTCCAAGTCCAAGAACTTTTATTTCTGCTCAAAAACAACACCATGGTAGTTCTTCAGAAAACATCATTAGTCCGGGTTAATTTCATTCAAATCATGCAAATTAGAGTCGAAAACAAGAGCAAAAGCATTCGAAAAAGTAGATACGAGGGAGAAGTATCAAACATCAAGAAGATTACTAACATAAACATGCAAATACGATATCAAATCATAATATCAATCGATCTATCTCACACTATGGCTCATCCATGTCCCCAAGAACTAAGGGAACTACTCACGCATGAGGGCAACGAACATCATACCACTGAAGATGGAAATCATGAATGAATCGCACATGTAATGCACAAGTCGTTCATCTAGGGTTCTTGATATTACATTAAGGGGAAAAGTAGATGCTGTTGCTGCTGATGATGATGATGACAATGGGGATGATGTTGGAGCCTTCTTGATGAGGATGGTGGAGGCGACAGCCTCCTCTTGCCGGTTCCTCACTCCGGATCACTCCAGTGACTAGGGTTCCTGCTTCTGGACAAGTTTTTGACATCTCTGGGTGTCTGATCACGAGGCAAATATAGTTTATCTGGTGGCGGCGACCACACTCCATATGACCGCTCATACGGGCGGGTGCGGTCATATGGAATGTTGTCTTTTGCTCTAGACCTCCTGCGGCGACTCATTCTTTGTCCATTTTGCTTATTTCTCTTATGGTAGGTGCTTATCACTTTAATTATGTGATTCCATTACCATTGTATGGGATTTCTTATATACAATAATATTTGGTCCAAAAAGCTTAATCTAAGGAAAATGACAAAAAGAACTTCGTAAACGCGGTAAATTTCCACAAAGCCTATAGAGTAGTCACAAAAATACTAACGTAATAATCACATAATTTGGACTCATTAGCCTCCTTCTCGTAGATTTCAACCTCATAGCTAAGGCATCCGACAACAAGAATGTGAATATAAGCAACCTCATAGATCTCAACCAAAAGTCATGTGTTGCACAACCCCAGTCACGCAGACGGTGCAGACATGGAAGAGCGACAAGATAACTAGGAAAGACTTCCAAACATGTGTGCCAAGGCAATGTGAATCGCCAGATCCCGAAAGAAGGACCACCCACGGAGCTCCATGAACCACGTTTTCCACACCGTCAAGCGAGGAGCATGGACACTAGCTAGTAGCTTCATCAGCAGATACCTATTCTATAAATGCATGCCATGTACGCCCAGGGCTCCCCACGCCCTAGGCTTGTAATTACTTCCTTTGGTGATCCGAAAAAGGAGTAGAAAGGATTCCCACCTTTTTTCCCAGAGGTGACCCTTAGTTATCTAACCCACTAGAGGACGATGTCCTTTAAGCTACGATCTCAAACAAGCTTTTGCCAAAGAATTAATTTCAGCTTTTGACCAGATCATAAATGAAACTTACACAAGAAGAACACTAATAAAAATAGGCATATGTATGAGGTCTTATGCTTACAACCATATATTTGTGACGGGACCAAATATGATCCTAATTTGTGCTCTGGAATTGACTCATCAAGATGTGCTTGCTATGTATCGAATTTGGGGATGTGTCCATATTACATCTAGACCGACGTGTGTCCTGCATCTAGAGTCAGTTGTCCAACCAAAGGCCCTATCGGTTGTGCGGGATTGCCTTGATAATTAACATTGCAATAATCAGACAAAAGTATTGGGTGTTTAATGACTACACCTCTGGAATCCCCAGGGATAGGATATGTGTTACCATACTAAACCTTGTTGTGACTGGTGTTCAGAATAACACTTCACGGTCTTCCTTCCCATAGCCTCTCCATGTCTCGTTCTCCATGATCCTGGGTACCTATAGGGATGAAGAACGCGAATGAGACAAGAGACAACTATGGAATAATTTTATGTTATGATGAGTGATATTTTTACAATCATTTTATCTTTGTTTAAACCGAGATATTTCATTTAAAAACAGATATTCACTCCAATTATCTTACTTGGTTTCAGTCTATATGTAGCACAAAAATAGGTAACATGGTTGTTTTCATGTTCGATTTGGTTTGTAGGTTACACTAAGGAACACCATCATAAGGAAAAGGGCATTGCACTTCTTTTTTTATAATTGGTCTGTTACTATTTGGTTTGTTGTAGTACTTAATGGCTACACCATTTCAAGTTATGTAGTCGAAAATAACCTTGTCAAATGAACTTTTTTAATTGATTCTCAGAGCATCAACATGGTGGACTAGATTATGAAATCAATTATGATCATGAGAAGATGAGGCTATTTGTTGACTAAATTGTCAATTGTTTGCGTGAATTGAAACTGATAGTGTGATCACATTACTATAGATTCTTTGCTATATACATTTACCTAATCCTCTCTCTCTATCTATCTATCTATCTATCTATCTCTCTCTAATCTATTCTCTTTTGTGAAGATCCTTTGCAGATCAATTGGTGAGGCAGAATGCTAGGTGGCTTATGCCAAGCATCATTTCACATTCAGGTAAGGCTCTTTGTTTGCAACAACTATTGCACCCACTACACATCGGGTTTGATCTAAATGTATCAGAAAGATGGTCTCATTGAGAAACATTTGGTAGATAGTTTTTTAGACCTGGGTAGATAACTTTTATTATTCAAGAAGCAACATGTTGTTTTCATGTATGTTGTTATTGATATTCCACTAAATGTTTTGTGTAGTTTAAGCAAACATGTTGGTTTTGTGCTTATTTTTACATAGTTAGGCAATCTTTTCTTGTTAGTTGCTCAACATGGTTTCAAATAGTCAACTACCATATTTCTGAAATCGAAGAAAGAATATCACCCTTGCAGTTATGATATGCACAATAATGAACTTAAAACATGAAAATTGTTACCGAAGCTTTGAACTTTTATCACCTGACCTTTCTTGTTTATGATGAACACCATGTTATTTGCATGTCGGTCGAATGCCCACTATCCAGCAGATAGGCATCTCCATTTCTTAAATCCCCTTCTCTATTCATTGGCCAGTTGATACAAGGTTAGGAATCAGGTAAATTTTACTCATATAGTTTCATATATCTCAAATACTGTTTCCAGATAGTTTAGAAACCAGCTTTACTTAAACAAAAGAAAGGACCTGATACACATTACAATTATGGACTGCTGATATACCTGATGCATTTCTTCATGATGGTCGGTTCCCTTTCGCCAGACCATACATATTTAATTCTATGAGTTCGGAAACCAAAACTGATTCAGATCTTCTGTTCTTACTTGTAGATGTTCTGTTATTCAGAGTGCTTCAGTTTCCAGTCTCTATATATTAATCAAATTATGGGTTATTTTGAACCTTATTGGCTTTTATATATGTTCATTTATGCTTCCATGGGTTTTGCATATGTATAAACAAAAGAATCAGACTACTATTTTGTTTATACTTGAATCAAAGGATGTACAATTAATTTGCTCTTACAAAAGGACTAAGTATGCAGCTAGCTGAATGAGAGGACAATCATGACAAGCAAACCAACACATAAATACTAATCCCACAATTTTTACAATTGCATTCCATTGAACTTTGGTATGGATATGCATTTTTATCCTTGGGAGTACTTTGGATTTTAAATGGGAATGATAGTTCTTTTCTTCTTATTCTTTTACTTCTTATAATTACAAAGACCAATTTTAGAGAATTGCGCCCGTACTAAATTCAATTGAGTATGAAGCCACTTTCCCTTGTGAAAGAAGGCACATAAGTTTTCAAAGTTCTAAAATGTTGTCCATGAATAAACAACTATAACACTGTACCGTCAAATCATGCTAACAAATCACACATATAGAGAAATGTTATTTTTCCAATCTCCTTATCCTACTGATCTTTATACAGATATATGAAACTTGCATTCATTTTGTTAATTCTTCTGCAGTGCAGGTGATATTCCTAATGGTTGTTGCTGACGCTGAAAAACTACTTCTAAAGCACTAAAGTGCCCTCTCTATGGCGCATCACTGACTGGATCCAGATGGGCAACCTTCCACTTCAAAATGAAAAAGAGCGCAGTGTTTGCCTGACATCATTGCTTACAGAGAGTAATCTACCATGTCCCTCATATATATACATAATTGTTGCACCATGGCAAGATTTCCACTTCTGCAATAATTTGCGATCGTGCCCATGCATAATGGTACATAAAGTTACTAAAAATGTAAAAAAAATCAACACACACATGATTTCAAATGGGACTCTACACGGCGTTAAAATTGTTACCATATGTGCTTGCCCACAACTAAAACTACTAAATCATGGATTTTCTTTTCAATGTGAACATGAATTTAGTATGTCTCTGCGCCGTTTTGCGCAACGGGTTTTCAAGCACATATCGATTATTTTCAAGCACATAACCATATTTTCAATATAGCATGGTTTAAGACTTGAGCTTTCTAGTATGAATATCGAATATGTTCTTGCAAAATGAAACTACTTTCATCGAAAACATGGCTTTAGCGGGTCTCTGCACCATTTGGTGCAACGGGTCAACTGTATGATAAAAGTAGACCCGGGGCCATAGTTTTCACTAGAGGCTTCCCTCGCAAACACATAGCATACGGTGGGTAAACAAATTACTATTGGGAAATCGATAGAAAAGCGCATAGTTATGACATATTTATGGCAATGATCACACATATATCGACTCCTGCTTGCATCTACTACTATTACTCCACCAGTCGACTGCTATCCAACATGCATCTATGGTATTAAGTTCATGACAAACAGAGTAACACTTTAAGCAAGATGACATGATGTAGACAAAGTAAACTCAATCAATATGAATAAACCCCATCGTTTTAACCTTAATGGCAATAATACAATATGTGGCTCACTACCCCTACTGTCACTGGGTGAAGACATCGCAAGATTAAACCCATTACAAAGCACCTCTCCCACTGAAGATAAATCAATCTAGTTGGTCAAACCAAATGGATAGATCGGACAGAAATACAAAGTTATCACAATCATGCATAATAAAGTTCAGAAAAGACTCAATTACTTTCAATGAATATTCTGATCATAAACCCAAGTTTCATTGGATCTCAACATACACACCGCAAAAGAAGGTTACATCGGATATAACTCCAAGAAGATCAAGGAGAACATTGTATTGAAGATCAAAGAGAGAGAAGAAGCAATCTAGCTACTAGCTATGGACCCATAGGTCCATGGTGAACTACTCACGCATCATCGGAAGGCAGCAAGGATGATTTAGAAGCCCTTTGTGATCGATTCCCCCTTTGGCAGAGTACCAGAAAAGACCTCTAGATGGGATCACGAAAAAAGAGAAGCTTGTGGCGGCAAAAAAAAGTGTTTCGGGTGGCCCTCCATTTCTTTGTTGAAAAAGCAAATAAAGAATGTTCTGAGATCCTGTCGAAATCGTAAGCTGCCCGAAACCAAATTGGAAGAAATTTACAGGGATCTTAACCTGGAAAATGTGAGCGAGGAAAAACGGGTAAAAAAACTATGTGGGGTTTTCCCAATATTTAAAAATTTATAGATGTGGAATTAGGTCAGATGGATCCATGTGGGGCCCACATGGTAACAGGGCACGCCCAACCCCCAGGGCACGCCCTGTTGCATTGTCATCTTCTCGCTTCACGTCTTGTCTCCTCCTGAAGCTTCTGCGGTCTCTCAGGTCCAAAAAAATCATCAAAATGTTTCGTAGCATTTGGACTATGTTTGGTACTGATTTTCTGGAAAACCAAAAACAATCCAAAAAAAGCAACTATCATTAGGCACTGGGTTAATAGGTTAGTTCCCAAAAAATGATATAAAATAGCACAAAAATGCATATAAAGTATCCAAGATTGATAATATAGTAGCATGCAACAATAAAAAATTATAGACGCTTGGGTCTTCCTTGAATATTACCTTGGGGTGCCTTGGACATCCCCAAGCTTAGGATCTTGCCACTCCTTATTCCTTCATCCATCAAGATCTAACCCAAAAGTTGAAAACTTCAGCACACAAAACTCAACAGAAACCCTGTGAGATCCATTAGTATAATAAAAAAATCATAAACTTTAGGTATTGCTATAAACCCATTCATAATTTATTATTGAAATATACCTGATGTATTCTAACTTCTCCATGCCTTATACCCCTGATATAATCCATAGCACCATTAAAACAAGCAAACTATGCAACAAAAAAACAATCTGTCTAAAACGGAATATTCTTTAATGATCCGGATTAAAATCATACTTGTGTAGCTCCAAAAATTCTGAAAAATTATGATAACATGGAAAATTTGTATATCAATCATGTGTAAAAAATTCAGGTCAAAAGCACATTCCAGTAATTTGCAGAAAATTTGTATATCAATCATGAGCGCAGAAGTTTCTATTTTTTTCACAGAATTAGGTCAACTATAAACCAAATCATCCCAAAGACTTTACTTGGCAAAAACACTAACTAAAACATAAAAACACAACCATAACAGTAGCTTGTGTCAACTCACCAATGCAAAAAGTAAAAGCAAAAGTTTAAGATAACTATTGGGTTGCCTCCCAACAAGCGTTATTGTTTTACGCCCCTAGCTAGGCATAATATTTCATTGATGCTCACATGGAAGATAATAATGAAACACAAAGAGAACATAAAAAATATGTAACTAGCACACTTAAGTCTAACAAACTTCCTATGCATAGGCATTTAATAGGAAAACAAATTATCAAGTCAAGCAACTTCTAGCATATGCAAATAGGAAAAAAGAAGCATTGATAATTTTAACACAAAGAGAGGTAATTTACTGACATGAGGATTTTTATAACCATATTTGCCTCTCTCAAAATAATTACATGTAGGATCATAATCAAACTCAACAATATAACTATCCTATAAAACTTTCTCTTTATCAACCACATGCATAAAAGTTTTATAATCTTCCAAGATAGTGGGATAACCATTAACTAAAGTCATGACCTCTCCAAACCCACTTTATCAAAAAATTAATAAGATTGATAATTCTACAAAGTAGTAGGATCACTATTTCCTAAAGTTGACACTCTTCCAAACCCACTTTCAATATTATTGCAAACATTGTTTTCAAAAACATATTCATCATGAGGCTTAAATAAATCTTCAAGATCATAAGAACAATCACCCCAATCATGATCATTACAATGAGTAATGGACATAACAAAATCATCATCCCCAAGCTTGTAGTTTTGCATATCGTGAGTAGGCCAGGGCACATGGCCAAGGATACAAGGCCCAAGGCCCGATCATCCCATGTAGTGAGCAACCCACCAAATGCCCAACAGTTGGCCTGGAAGATGACGTTCCGGGCCATACTCACAGTCAGAATCTCATTAGCCTTGAAAACGGGTACGATGTTGTAGCTACGGCCCCTGAATACAAATTACCGAGGGAACAACATCAATAAGAACAACTGAGGGAGTCCTAGATTATGGGGTCCTTGAGGAGCCAGCCTATGTGATATGGGTCGGGCTGATGGGCCGTGAAGATACAAGACAGAAGGCCTTCCCCCGTGTCCGGATGGGACTCTCCTTTGCGTGGATGACAATCTTGGCATCCGTATGTGTAGTTTCCTTTATCTGTAAACCGACTTTGTACGACCCTAGTACCCTCCGGTGTCTATATAAACCGGAGGGTTTAGTCCGTAGAAAGGATCATAATCATATAGGCTAGATGTCTAGGGTTTAGCCATTACGATCTCGAGGTAGATCAACTCTTGTAACCCCTATACTCATCAAAGTCAATCAAGCAGGAAGTAGGATATTACCTCCATTAAGAGGGCCCGGACATGGGTAAACATCGCGTCCCCTGCCTCATGTTACCTTTGATCCTTAGACGCACAGTTTGGGACCGCCTACCCGAGATCTGCCGGTTTTGACACCGACATTGGTGCTTTCATTGAGAGTTCCTATGTGCCGTCGACAGAAGGGTTGATGGCTCGCCTTGTCATCAAGGACAATATCACTTCCGGAGGAGCCCTAGCTTTAGGGCAAACCCTCTGGCTTGGCAGCTTCACCATGGGCGCTCGTTCGGCCATTAAGCCAGAGGCAGCCCAGCCTGTCACCAAAAATCATCTCCGTGTCGGCCCTGAATACTCCGACAAGATGGATCCGGTGGATGTATCGTCCTTAAATGAACTTCTAGATCGCATCGCCGCCCTAGGGGTCGCAACCGACTATGATTGGATTGGGCTTAAACCCGATCAGAGAGAAATCAGATCTCTGCCGATCACCCATCATGTGGCAATTGTGGAGGAACAAGCCGACAATGACTCTTCTCCTACATTGAGAACAAAGTATGTTCGGGTTTCTGATCTCGGAGAGCTGGACACCCATCTTCTGGAGGACACTTCTTGTCCTCCGAACATAGAATCGGGTGTTGAGCCTAAAAACTCACCGGACGCTCCGGAGCCCAGGCCTGTAACCTCATAAATTCTTCAGAATCCGGACTTCGGAGTGGGTCAGGGTTCGGATTTAAGCCCGCCCACCCACCACAAGCAATATTCCCCAAGCAATTCCGGTCCTCCAGACATATGCGACTTAATATACGTGCGGCAACAGCCTCAGGAAATAGTCCATCACTTCTGGGCCAGATTCCTACTTGTTAAAAACAAGATCAAAGATCGTTGTGATGACGAGCGATCTTGATATTTTGCAACAATTGTATGGATGAGGGAATCCTTAATGCCCTCAACCGTCGTCGCGTACTGCACTTTGCAGATTTGGCACACATAGTACAGAAGTAGTGCGCAATGGAAAGCGCCTAGAAAACCCAGACAGCCTGCTGGGACCCACAGGCCTTTAGGCCATTTCCTGGACAAGCAAAAAGGATACACCCTCGCGGAGCACCTAATCATCATCCCGTGGACAAGAAAATCAAGCCCTTTGCGGGGCATAGAACTATACTCGAGGAATGGCTCGACAAGCCCTGTCAAATTCACATGACGCCGAACACCGAACCAACGCATAGCCTCCAAGCATGTTGGATACTCCGACAAGTGGCCAAGAGCGGCGAGGGTATCCTCACCAGCAACACCCCAGGGAACTACTCTTCGGAGGACAACGATCTCAAAGTATTCACGGTCTTCGAGACCTTTTCATCAAATAATCGGCGCAAAAGGGCGCTCCGCGACCTCGCCGAAGTCTGCCAAGTGGCAGCAGTAAGTCCTTGGAACGATACGGCGATCACTTTCAACGCTGATGATGAACCAAGATCCCGCTCAGTCTGGGAACCAGCCGCTTTGGTCCTAAACCCAATCGTGGATGGCTTTCGGCTCACTAAAGTGCTAATGGATGGCGGCAGTGGACTGAACCTCATCTACGAAGACACGCTCAATAAAATGCAAATGGACATGAGTCGCATTGAGCAAAGTAACACAACCTTTCGAGGTATTATCCCTCGTAGGGAAGCAAGATGCTTGGGGAAAATCAAACTCTTTCGGCACGCCGGGGAACTATGGGTCCGAAGAGTTACTCTTCCATGTGGCACCTTTAAACAGCGGGTATCAGGCCCTGCTAGGGCGAAACGCATTCACGCGCTTCCAAGCCGTACCCCATTATGGGTATATGAAGCTCAAAATGCCCGGGCCCAATGGAGTTATTACTATCACCAGTGATCTGGACATAGCACTACACGCCGAAAACAAAACCGCTTCCCTGGCCCTCGAGGCTATATCTGAGACCCTCGCGGCCGAAGAATTAATCACCCTACGTTTCATAGTGGATAGGGATGACATAATCCTCGACAAGAGACCCAAATCCACTTCCTTAAAGCCAGCAGATGAAATAGTCAAATTTCAGGTCCACCCGACGGACCCCAAAAAGACCGCTTCCATTGGGGCACAACTGGATCCGACGGTCGACGCCGCATTATGCGCATTCCTATGTGAGAACTAGGACATCTTTGCCTGGAACCCTTCAGATATGCCACGCATCCCACGAAGACTGGCCGAGCATAGTCTCAATATACTGAAAGGATACAAACTAGTCAAGCAAATGTTGCACCGATTATCCGAACCCAAACGACAGGCTATGGGGGAGGAGCTAGCCAAGCTACTCGAAGTCGGGTTTATCAGAGAGATTAAACATCCGAACTGGCTTGCAAACCTGGTCATGGTACCGAAGAAGGATAAATCCTGGCACCTATGTGTCGATTTCAAAGACCTTAATAAGGCTTGCCCTAAGGATCCCTTCCCACTACCTCACATTGAGCAGATTATTGCCACGACCGCGGGACATGATTCTATGTGTTTCCTCGACGCATACACCGGATACCATCAAATTAAGATGAAAGAATTTGATCAAGCCGCAATGGCATTCATCACCCTGCATGGGCCCTTCTGCTTCAACACTATGCCTTTTAGGCTCAAGAACACCGGCGCAACCTACCAACGCATGATTCAAACATGCATGGGAAAGCAAATTGACAAAACTATGGAGGCATATGTAGATGACGTAGTCATCAAAACCAAGCACGTCGAATCATTGGTGGATGACTTACGCCTTACATTCGACAACCTCCAAGCATATGACATACGACTCAATATGGAAAAATGCGTTTTTAGCGTTCCAGCCGGAAAATTGCTTGGGTTCATTGTCACCAATAGAGGATTTGAAGCAAACCTAGCCAAAATCTGAGCCCTGTCACAATTGGCAACACCAACAGACCTCAAGCAGGTCCAAAAACTAGTTGGGTGTGTGGCAGCTTTGAGCCATTTTATCTCCAGACTACGGGAAAGGGCATTGCCATTATATCGCCTGCTCCGCTGCACTGACCACTTTGTGTGGATGGACGCTTCCACAGCCAGACTAGAAGAAATAAAAACTTTGTTAGCAAGTAACCCAATCCTGGCCACACCAAACATCGACGAACCGATGTTGCTCTACATAACTGCAACTCACCAGGTGGTGAGTGCGGTGCTCGTCGTCGAACGAGATGAAGAGGGACAAAAATTCCCACTCCAAAAACCAGTATATTACATATCGACAGTTCCTTGCCTACCTTACTAGGAACGAGCTCCCTGATGATCAGACGGAGGCCCGTCATATTGTTCGACGCTCGAAGGCCTACAAAGTCCACGAAGGGGAACTATACAAGAAAAGTACCACTGGAGTACTTCAAAAATGTATATCCGAAGAAGAGGGACAGCAACTCTTGGCTCAAATACATGCCGATCTTGGTGGCCATCACACTGCAGCTCGGGCCCTTGTAAGTAAGGCCTTCCGTACAGGTTTCTTTTGGCCCACAGCCCGAGCAGACGCATAGGACCTCATATAGCACTCCGTTGGATGCCAGCTTTTCACCAATCAAATCCATATGCCGTCCACTGCCCTACGAACAATTCCCATTGCTTGGCCTTTTGCGGTGTGGGGGCTAGACATGATCGGACCCCTTAAAGGGGGAAGCCATAAGAAGAAATATTTACTGGTTATGGTCGACAAGTTCACTAAGTGGATAGAAGCCAAACCAGTCAAAATGGCCGAAGCCGGACCGGCTATAGACTTTATATCCGGTGTCGTACACCGTTATGGTGTCCCGCACAGTATCATTACTGACAAAGGTTCTAACTTTACGGCCTATGAGGTGAAAACCTGGTGCACTAATTTGGGCATCAAGCTCGATTACGCCTATGTATATCACCCTAAGACAAACGGTCAGGTCGAACGGGCTAACGGCCTGATAATGAGCGGCATCAAACCCAGACTAGTGCGATCTCTGCAAGAATCGGACAAGCACTGGGTGGAAGAACTCGATTCTATACTCTGGGGGCTGCAGACCACGCCCAATCGCATGACCGGATATACACCTTTTTTCATGGTGTACGATGTGGAGGCAGTTTTGCGTTGCGACATTATTCATGACTCACCTCGAGTGCGCATGTACGAAGAGCGAGAGGAAGAGCTTGATCGACAAGATGATCTGGACGGCTTGGAGGAGGAGCGCGATGTTGCGAAGGACCTTCCGCATTCTACCAACAACAAGCTCGGCGATATCAAAGCAGGGAAGTATGGGCAAAGACTTATAATGTCGGTGAACTCGTTCTACGCCTACCAGAGAAGAAAAAAGACAAGCTCAAGCCCAAATGGGAGGGTCCTTTCATTATATATGAAGTTCTCACTGGAGGATCCTATCGCCTTCGCAACGCTTCGGATAATCGTTTGGAACCAAACCCATGGAACGCTGCCCGGCTCCGAAGATTCTACGCCTAAGTTCGCACTTATACCTTTTTTCGTCCCTTCTTTTCGCCCTCTCACTTTTTTTCTTTTCATTTTTATACGACTTCTAGCCAGTGTTCGGATAAACCGCATACTTGAGGGGCATACATCATTAAATGTACATACCCCATAATACATGGGGGCTTCTTTTCACAAAAGCTTATTATCATTATTATTTTTCGAGCATCAAGCTCGCCGTATATATGTGTTGTCTACTCATATGTGTCTTGTCTTCACCATTATATGCACCTTTATGACTTAAGTTTTTGCCAAGCTGGGTTGCCTGGCTCCTGTGCTTATGCCCTACATTCCCGCTTGTTTGGCTAGGGCATAAAAGGAGCACCTCTGTGATTGTTACAACCGGGTTATCCTGACATGCACCTCAAAAGGGTGAAGCTGAAAGCTAGCGTTCTTAAGGGAATAATTGGTTGGCGGACAAAAGATGAACTGCCCTTGCAGCAATATGAGCCCCCAAATTATAGCGTGTATTGTGATTCTTAGCATTACAGCTCCGGCATGCACAAAAATGCATGTTGGCCCACGGAGAGGAACCCTTAACAAAACTATTCTCTCTGGAAGATGTTTCTTACGATCAAATGTAATATAACATAACTCCCCGAATACAACTTGTCTATTCAAGCTACTATGACCGGACTGCCTGGTTTCCGAACATACTTTGGTGTTTACCGACGGTATAATATCCGGAAACACTCCAAACCTCAGGTTTCGGAGGTCGAAGCAGAAAGTCTGCCATGACAATCATTTTACAATTCGGTTGGAGATAAGTTTGTTGATAAAAGTACATTGCTACTTGCACTCAAAAACTTCTTCCTCCTCTAGACCCTCTAACAAGTTGTCTAGTTTACAATCCTGTTGAGAAAACTTAGCGGCAACCTTTAGTTGGTCGCTAACAGGAATTTCTTGTCCATCTGGTCCCCGAGGTTTGACCCGGGCCATATGATTCGGATCAAGTCTGGTGTACCGCGTTTTCACCATGGCTCAGGCCTCTCGTGTGCCTTCCCGACATGTTGATATCTTCCATAGCTCAAAACGGCGATGAGCTCCCTTGAATAAATTCACAAGCTCCTCCATACTTCCTGGAGGTGGATCGGATGGCCATAAAGCCTTATCCATGTTCCTCAATGCTTGTCGAGCTCACTCATGCACTTTGGATAGCTATTGTAGCAGGTCACCTTGGAATCCAGACACTTCTCCCTCGGGATGTTCGGTTAGCACACCTACAGAAGCAAAGTTGTAAAATTTTCAAATAAGAGACCATGTGACAGTCAAGTTAAAGAGCATACTGAATATGCCGCCTTTCAGCTTCTTGTTCTCCTTCAAAGCATCCGATAGTTGGGCTCTTAAATCCTTCTGTTCTTTGGCTTGCTTGATATTTGCATCCTGTAGTTTGTTCTTCTCATTAATGGTCTGTGTCAATACACGTTGACCAGCGGCTTCTTGCCCTTTGGCATGTTATTTGTCTGCTTGAGCAGCCCTTAGCCTCTCCTCCAGTTGATCTGACAACCCTACCAACGAACCGATGCATAGTTAAGCAACATCGTTGTAGGCACGAAATCTTATTTCCGGGCTACTGTTGTACTTACCATCAGGTGCCTTCTTGGATTTCTTTAAATTTTCCAGTTCGGCGGTGTCAACAGTTAGTTTAGTTCAGCATTCTTCTAGCTCCTTGGATAATGTGTTATTTCTCTTCGTGAGTACCTAAGAAGGTAACGACCCTTAAATCAGTTGGCCCAACTGCTTCAAGACTCGGGGGCTACTGGCATATGATTATTGAATCTGCACAAAAAGTACTTACCCGCATATCCTTTGAAAGCTGGTGAGTGGCTCCAGCAAGTCCATCCCGAGCAGCTCGGATGTAAGCATCCATTGAGCTGAAGGCGTTGAATGCCTCTTCGGTGAAATTTGGGTCAAGCATAGCCGCTCTCCGCCGCCAATGATTCATCGCACTCTCCACTTCGGAGATCGTGGCGGATACATTATCCGAATCCTCTGGGAGATGACAATTCGGCATTGCTCCCGCATCCCCTCCAGTCCTTGTGGAAGGTTCTGGGGCCTGATTAGTCTGCACATGGCTGGCCAGGTCTCCGGATACAGTCCGACGTACACTCCTCCTGTGATGACCACTGAGTGTCGTTGTTTGCCTTTCTTTTCAAACACGCGCCCTGTGCGAGTGTCGTCTTCCTAGAAGACGCCTTTGTCGCAGTACGATGGGATGAGCGTCGCCCCTTGGGAGCACGATACAGTGCGGCAGGTGAGTCGCAAGGGGAAACTCTCTTTGACAGGGTGTCTCCTGGGTACTTACATGGGAGGAGGGGAGAAGGCTGGGGTAATCGGCTATAATGGCCACTTTTGTGCCGTCGTAGCTCGTCTGATGAAAGACTCCTTCCATCAATTCTATAAATATATCTGGATCCTCTTCAAATCCGGGATCTCGGTCTCGATTATGGTTCTATGGTTGTGGAGCGGGGCTGTAGATCCCTGCGACGACCTTTCTCCATTCCTGTTAAGGGTAGCCGTATTAAAATTCGACCGAGCTTAACTAAAGAAAAGTTTGAGTGAAGCATATGATTGAAAACTTACCCAATCAATGGGGTTATACATGGAGAAACCTTCTCGGCATTTAAGGCAAGTGAAGTCTTCCTTCTACCCTTTGTAAAGATCAGCCAACATGGCGCCCAAAGCGGCAAAATTGTCCGGACCCTCGCCCCACAACGTGATGCGTCGACCTCCCCGTTATAATGCCACATGTGAAGCCTTCTGAATTGAAGTGGTTGGACGCATCGCGTTATTAAAGTCGCCATTACCTCAATATGGACAGTCCAGAGTGGGCGAGTATTCTGATCTTGCTCACTAGCCTCTTAATCTCTGCACTGTCTTCTTCTTCATAGCTTTGGGGACGCTAGCTGGTGCGCTTCTTTAAAGGAGCAGTGGAAAATTCAGGAAGACCTTGTCGGATTGGGTCCGGGAGAACAACGTCTTCGATGTAGAACCACTCTGAGGGCCACTCTTCGGATGCCTTCTTCAGAGTGCCGGACAGGTATCCTGTTCCGGCTATGCGCCATACTTCGATGCTGCCCACCTCGAATATGGATCCCTCTTGGGAGCGAGGGACAAGGCAGAAATATTTCCTCCATAACTTGAAATCGGCCTCGCAGCCTAGGAATAGCTCGCAAAGAGCAACGAAGCCTGCAATGTGCAGGACGGAGCCCGGTGTAAGATTGTGCATTTGGAGGCCATAATACGCTAGAAGACCTCTGAGTAAAGGATGAATCGGAAATCCCATGCCTCTCAGCAGGAAGGAAACAAAGCACACCTGTTCCCCTTAGTAGGATTGGGGAAGTTATCCGTCAGGGTTTCGCCGTTGATGGAAGTTAATCCCGACCGAACGGGGACTAGATCCAAGGGTGGGAGATATCCCTGCGTCTGAAGCTTCGTCAATTGGGCGTGGGATATTGAGCAGTTCTCCCAATCGCCTTTTTGAGGACCGAGGGGGCGCGAGGAAGAACTAGGAGCGCCAGCCGTGTTTGGATGAATTCCTATGGCAAGTTCTAAGGATTTTCGCCTTGTGAGGAATGGTATCTGAGATTCAATCACTTTAAATAGACGCCTTCCCCATATGGACAAGGGGTTACTTGCAAAAATTCTTAGGCCCTTCGTATTCCTTCGACACATGGAGGCCGAGGCGACGGCGGCACAGAAGTTGAAGGGTATGGTATTTAATGTAAAAGCCAAGCTATACGAAGTACAATGGAGAACCCGCCTTGCAAAGCCAAAGACATGAAGTCGCATATAATGTCGTCATTGAAGGCAAGTTCGGGGGCTACTGAGGGAGTCCTGGATTATGGGGTCCTCGTGGAGCCGGTCTATGTGATATGGGCCGGGCTAATGGGCCATGAAGATACAACACAGAACACCTTCCCCCGTGTCCGGATGGGACTCTCCTCTGCGTGGATGACAAGCTTGGCATCGGGATGTGTAGTTTCCTTTATCTGTAAACTGATTTTGTACGACCCTAGTCACCTCTGGTGTCTATATAAATCGGAGGGTTTAGTCCGTAGAAAGGATCATAATCATACATGCTAGACGTCTAGGGTTTAGCCATTATGATCTCGAGGTAGATCAACTCTTGTAACCCCTATACTCATCAAAGTCAATCAAGCAGGAAGTAGGGTATTACCTCCATTAAGAGGGTCCGAACCTGGGTAAACATCGCGTCCCCTGCCTCCTATTACCTTCGATCCTTAGACACACAATTCGGGACCCCCTACCCGAGATCTGCCGGTTTTGACACCGACAACAACCTTAGCAGAGACACATTTGTTTGAATCGCCTAATCCCCGAACATTCCAGGAAACTAAGGTAAACTTTTGGGTAGAGCGGCTAGAGAGATATTGTGATTCCAATTGGATATCTAAGGCTGGTGAGTTTAAAGCCACCAGTGGATATGCGTTTACACTGGGTGGTATGGCACTATTTCATGATAGTCTTGCAAATAGACCCTCTTAACGAGGTCAGCAAATGAAGGGCACAACATTAGACACAATCACGACATTTTTAGAAAAGGAGGATTACCCCCAGCCTCTGCATCAGAATAATGGATGCAGCCATATTATTAAAGAAATATCAAAAAGGTCTGCAGTCTAGTACAAGCCCACTCGGAGCTTAAAATGAATGAAAAAAGAAGATAAAATTTGCCACAACCGGCGAAAATAGGTCAAGATGACTAAACACCTAGCCTATTATTGGACCGCCATCCAAACCGATTGAAGATATCCCAAGCTACCATCTCCCGGCGGATACACTCAGTATCCAAAAGCTCACTGGCTTCCTCAAGAGTGAGTAACAATCACGTACGGATCCAAGTAGTGACCCTGAAAATAACCTGCAAAAATATATACGAGTTTGTCTGTTAAAAACCATGCCATTTCTGCACTTCCATATAGTCCAAAATAATGCGCTTACTCCTACCCGAATATGCCCCGCGGTGTTTGGCGCCACTCCATTTAGCCACGTCCCATATAACGTGTTAATACTACTTGGAGGGCTGGCATTAAAGGCTATATGAATCGAGCGCAATAAAAGTTTGGGGAAAGGACAATTGAGAAAGAGGTGCTTAATAGTTTCATCCTGATCATAAAAACAACATCGTTGACTACCTTCCCATCCTCGCTTTGCTAAGTTCTCCTAAATCAGAATCACCTCCTTGTGAACAAACTACATGATGACTTTGATTCCTAGAGGCACTTTAATCTTCCAAATGTCTAGCAATTTCAGAATTGGACCAGAGTAACTTAAATTTAAATACATAGATTTCACTTAGAAAATTCCATTAGTAGATAACTCCAGTGAATCACATCTGGCTCGTCAGAGAGTTGAATGTCCATCAACCTCTGCACTAGATGTAACCACACGTCCCATCGGTCTCCTACTAAAGATCTCCTGAACTGGATGTTTAGAGGGACTGACTATAATACTCTAGCAACATAAGCATCCTTATGATGTACAATGTTATGAAGGGACGGATCTTGTGTGGTCAAAGGCTCCTCCCCTAACCATGTATCCTCGCAGAATCTAGTCAAATTACCGTTTTCAATGATGAATTTATTCCTATGGAAGAATGATGTTTTTCTCCTCACCAACTCCTTCCATAAAGGTGAATCATTAGGTCTAACTGTAAGTTGGGCCAAGGTCGTAGAATGCAGGTACTTACACGCAAAATTTGTACCCACATACCTTGGGTCTCCACCGAAAGTCTGTACGACCATTTACTGAGCAAACATCTATTCTTTACATCTAAATTCACATTCCCGAGCCCACCCTGGTCCTCCGGTCTACAAATATTATCCGACTTAGTTAGCTTGTATTTTCTCTTTAGTTCATCGCTTTGCCAAAAAAATCATGATCGATAGAAGTCTAACCTTTTCCGTACCCCTACGAGTACTTCAAAAAAGACAATAGTAACACCGGCATAGTTGTGACTACTGAATTTATCAGTACCAACCGTCCATCATAAGACATAAGCTTACCCTTCTATCAGTTTAGTTTTTTTTTCAAATCGATCTTCAATGCACTTCCACTCCTTGTTGGATAGCTTGCGATGATGAATTGGTATACCCAAATAGCTAAACGGAAGGGCACCCAATTCACATCCGAACAATTGTCTATAAATGTCTTGTTCATCTTTGGCTCTTCCAAAACAGGACAGTTCATTCTTATTAAAATTGATCTTTAATCCCGACAATTGCTGAAACAGGTATAGCACCAGCTTCATATTTCTGGCCTTTGCGAGATCATATTCCATGAAAATAATAGTGTCGTCAACGTACTATAGTATGGATACCCTGCCACCTACAAGATGGGGTACTAATCCTCCTACTTGGCCATCCTCTTTAGCTCTTCCTATCAGAATTGCCGACATATCTGTCACTATGTTGAATAAGATAGGAGAAATCGGGCCCCCTGTCTGAGGCCCTTTTGCGTATGGAAATAATGAATACATCATCATTCACTTTAATTCCCGATGCTGCCTTTTTGTACACATGAATCGACCTGTTTCATCCATGAATGGTCGAATCCCTTCATACGTAAGGCCTACTAGAGGAACGACCATTTAACCTTATCGTACACCCACCTTGAAGACCACCACATCCAGTTTCTTCGAGTGGATTTCGTGAAGTGTTTCATGTAGGACGACAACACCCTCTAGTATGTGTCTTCCCGGCATGAAAGCCGCCTGTGTTGGTTGCACCACACTATGTGCAATCTGCATCAGTTGGTTAGTGTCAACTTTAGTAAAAAATTGAAGCTGACATTAAATAGACATATCGGTCTGAACTGCTCAATACACACCGCCTCCTCCTTCTTTGGCAACAACGATTATCATTCCAAAGTTTAAGTGGAATAGCTGTAGTTCGCCATTAAACAAGTCATTGAACATTAACAAGAGGTCATCCTTAATGATATGCCAGCATTTCTTATAAAACTCTCCTCGGCCTAGGTGGTTGAAAAAACAATACCAAGTATTCTTATGACTTGTAATAACTAGACTGGCTGTCAATGTAAACAATTCCATGGATAATATGCGCTCATCAAGACATGTGACTGAAATTTGTCATAAAAATGAAAACTCCAAAGTTATAGCATTGGATTACTTTTTTTTTGAAACATTTGGATTACATCTAGACATCTAAGAGCCTGTTCGGTTGCTCTCCAGCTCCCAACTCCATCAACTCCAGCTTTGGAGCTGTGCCGAACGGGTTAACTCCCGGAGTTAAAGAAAAAAGAGCTGGGAGCGAAGCGTACTGTATTTTACGAGGAGCTGAGGAGCTAGACATCTGCTGCTCTCAAAAATCAAAGGAGCGAGAGTTGACTGGAATTACAGCTGCATGCCACCGCCAAGTGATCAAGCGTACCGGTTCGCTGCAGCTTATCACTCGAGCTGGGCCAGATCAAAGCCGAATCAGCTGCCAGCCCACGCCAGTGCTCCCGATCGCGAAGCTGTGCTGCCAAACGTTTCTGAACTCTGGGTTTTTTCAACGAGGAGTTGGGCGGAGGAGTTGAGCTGAGGAGTTGAGGATCTGAGGGGGCTAGAGGGTTGCCGAACAGGCCCTAAGAATCAGACGGGTCCCTTCATGGACGACTAATCTTGACATGTCATGAATGATGCATTGAGAGGGACAAAGCTTGAAAACAACACCGTCAAAACGGTGCAAGCACGCGGTGTCGGCGCTGCTAACTTTGTCTACCGCCTTAATCTTTTCCACTTTTTTATGGTGTCAAGGAGTGGATTGGCTAACAACCCAAAGGAAAGAAGTTAGAGCACAACTAGCAAGCTTTGTCCATGCGGCCATGCCACACATATCCATTGGAAAATTGTCGGCAAAAGTAAGCCGAAATTAATATAAAACAAAAGGTCAGGCTGGGTTATTGGAAATGAAAGGATGGTGTCCTACGTTATGCATTTCCCTTACTTTTTAATCTCACTATAATCACCATTTTCATCATTAAGGTGGGCCTCTGGACAAAGTCGCTACTACTGTATCCAGTTATGATTATACTACATATAGATAACTGCAACCAATTACGTAGGCCAGTCAGCCAAATATATCGCTCTTTAAAAAAGGACAATTTTTAAGCCAAATACCAGCCATTTCCTACCTATTCTTCGAGAAATCCGGTTAATATATTGGAACCTCGTACGAAATCCAGAGATATAAAACCGCAAAGCCAAGTATTCGCCGCAATCCCGATGCGCGCACTCGAGGAATGCTTCCGACATGAGGAATTCTTTCACCTCCAAAATACTCCTCGTCCAGCTTTTGCTTGCCCTCTCGGTAGATCTCCTCCGCCCCCCTGATCGATCGGCCGAAGCCTTTCACTTTCCCACGCGTTTCTTTCCCATATTTTGTGTCCTCCGGCTTGCGTGCCCCTGCAAAGCTCCCAGACCCAGCCTCCACTCCCAAGTTTCCTCTTATTCCCTCCCTCCCTCCCTGCCCCTCCCCTGTTGGGGAAGAAACCTATGATTCCGCGACATTGCGTCAGGTATATATGCACTGCCCCCAGGGACAGCAAGGTCCTACTTTACACTTCCCTTCTCGTCAGGTACCCATCCATCCATCGACCCCTGGCTTGTTCGGGAGCAGAGACCGAGCTCTTGATCTTGATTCTTGAGGGAGGAAGACAGTCATGGCTTGTTTTCTTAGGCCGTCGAGCTGCATTGCCTACCTTCTCGTCGTCCTTGCCTTGTGCTGCGGTGAGTTGTCTTCTCTTGTTCTTGTGGAATATTGTGTGTGTGCATTAGGTATGATATGACAGAGATGTTTTGGTGCTGTCCGATGCTTGTTTTGGTGCGAAAGGCTGTGCTGGTATTTGAACGAACCCAAATCTGGATGCTGCATGAAGAATTGGGAGTGCATCCACGGAAAGAAAGTGACTTGACATGTGTCAGTAACATTTCGCAAATCTTTTCACCTAACACGTTTCTTCTTCTTTTGATCCCTGCAGGAACACAACACCGGAGAGTAGAAGCATCCAGCCGACTCACCCAACATCCGAGGATCCTGACCACCGTCTCGGTGATGAAACCCTCGTACCCCACGATCACCACGCCCACTTCCGCATCCTACGCCATGCCGATGTCCTCCAGGTTCCCGTCGCTGGCGGATGCGAACGGCGGCGGTGACGTCGGCGGAGGTGGCATTGGCGGTGGCGGTGCTGCTGGTGGTGCCACCGGCGGTGGCGGTGCTGCTGGTGGTGCCACCGGCGGTGGTGGTACTGCTGGCGGTGGCGTGGGGGGCGGCGGTGCTACGGGCGGGGGAGCTGCCGGTGGCGTGGGCGGAGGCGGTGCTGCTGGAGGCATCGGCGGTGGCGGTGGCGGTGGCGGGACGTGGTGCGTGGCGAGCCAGAGCGCGAGCACGTCCGCGCTGCAGGTAGCGCTGGACTATGCGTGCGGCTACAGCGGCGTAGACTGCTCGGCGATCCAGACAGGCGGGAGCTGCTTCAACCCGGATACCATCCACGACCATGCATCCTACGCCTTCAACAGCTACTACCAGAAGAACCCTCTCCCCACCAGCTGCGACTTTGGCGGCACGGCCACCATCACCACCACCGATCCCAGTAAGCTAAACGTCTCCGTCTTTGAAATGCAGCAGCTTTTGGCAAAATCTTTCCAGCTGAAATTTCAGCCCTTGTATTTCGTTCTCACGCGAATTTATGTCCACCTTGCAGGCTCAGGATCGTGCCAGTATCCAGCGTCAAGGTAAAGTTCTTACTAGAAACCCAACCCGAAACAAAAACTGAAATTGAATATGTCTATTACGGACTACTTATCTGTAACCGAGGCCTGAATGTTCTCTTGTGACACGAAATGGCAGCGGCGGCGCTCAAGGGAACATGATGCCCCCGCCATCACCGACCACTCTGACGCCGACCACGCCGATGACTCCGACGCCAATGACCCCATTCACCCCGACGCCAATGACGCCCGACACCCCTAGCACCGGGACGCCTATGTATGGATCAAGCTCGCCTCCAGACTTCGGGTCGATGTCCCCTCCAGGCCCAGGATCAAACTCACCTCCGGACTACAGCGACGTCGGCGCCGCCCCGGCGACGACGATGGGCAGGGCAACGCTGGCTCTCGTCTCCATCCTTGCCGCGACGCTATCGATGAGCCTCGCCACATGAGGCGATACACGCATCTCAAGATGGCCACCCTATGCAGCAGTCAAAGAAGCGCGCGCCGTTGGATGCTGGGATGCGCACGCACAGTTGCACCGCAGAACAGAAACCTCCCTGCCGCGAAACCTTGCCAAGCAGAGGTGCCCCATTTGTTTAGTAGTATCTTCACAATTCCGAAGCGTGCATGCTGATGCAGCTGCTTCTAGCGTCGCCCCTGCTCTGCTCTAGTGGGGGGCAGCAGATGTTTATATGTCCGATTATACTATTGTATTTAGAAATTTATTATGAGCAATTTCATTTCCTTATTTACGCTGTGATATATGGCCCGCTGACCATAATCACAACCCACCCGTGTTTCACTTTGAGGAATCTTGAGAACGGTGTAACACACAAGTGGACCAAACGTCCAAACAACGACGCAAAATAACTGCTCCCTCTATCCCACAATATAAAACACTAGTTGAATGCCCGTGCGTTGCCACGGACATACGAAGTATGATGTGAAAAGATTACTCGACAAAGTCATAGCATGGACTTGGATATTTTAAATGAGTGCTTTTTATGGAATATATTTCGACAAAAGAACAATGTCAAAGGTAATTCAAAATCTATGAACATGGACAAACTTGTTTTTAAATGTAGATAATAACTAAATCATCCGTGAAATTAGTACATCCCTTAAAACACCATAGATACAAACAAACATGACGAAACAGTCATCTACATAGTAGATACAAACCAAGTACGTGATAACTACACTTGCAAATTGAAACACACAATCATGCGTAATAGACATAATCAATGTCTACTATCTGTACTACATGCGGCGAGCTTTCTTGATAATTATTTTATTTTTCACACGGAAAAATTTATGTATCATAAAAACTAAACAGAAACATCACTCGAAGAAAGACAAGGTAGTAACTTGGAATAAATAAAAAGAAAATTGCTCCAGTAGAAGCATATGCAGAGCGATACGTACAATCATCTATATAAACTGCTTGCTGATAATTAAGCGCAAACCAGGCCGTGGCCGCCTGGTCCGCTCGATTGTCAGGCAACGACATATCCCATGTTCGAAGTCCATGTACGCTGACTTCATAGTATTTTTTTGCAAGTATTAATTAAAATCAAGGGGTATATTTTGCGAGAATTAATTAAAATTCAGAGGCATTCCTGTAAAATACAACATGCATAGCTCACAACGCGCGTAGGCAACCACTGACATGTGGCCTAGCGACAGACTGGAATGCCACGCGGGAACTCGATACGGCGGCATACGTCCAGAGGCACCGTAGACAAGTTACGACATCACTTTTGTCAAGTTTAGGCACCAAACTAACCGCGCCGGACAAGTTAGGACACCTGTAGTGTATTTAACTCTATCAATTATCATTAGTCAATTCTGTATATCAAGATTATCTCTGTGTTAGTAAGTATTATACGCCTGAATGCATACCTACGAAAGTGTTTTTTGGACATCTCTGGACTTCCTGGAATTCATATATACAACTATGATTTAAATAGAGGTATAATTTTTTTCAGTGAGCAGTATCATAATTCATATGCAACATGCAAAATAAAATGTTAAAAAGCCTACATCTAAGATTTTTGATAGCCCTGACAACCGTCTAAATACCTTGGTTCTATTCCATTGACCCAAAATAAATGTCTCAATTTTATACTCCCTCCATCCGAAAATACTTGTCTTCAAAATGAATAAAAAGAGATGCATCTAGAACTAAAATAAGTCTAGATAAATCCTCTTTTATTCATTTTGATGACAAGTATTTCCGAACGGAGAAAGTGCTAACTTTAATACAAAATTGTACTAAGATTGGACATTTATTTTGGGACGATGTGAGTATATGCTACTCCAATATATATAAAATATAGAGCCTTGCGACAAAAAACTGAAGTATTCTACATCGGTGACTCTCAGTCTCACTTTCTTCTCACGGCTCACCCCTTTCCCCTTCAGCTAGCCACCCAGCTCCCCTCATCCTCTGTGCAGCCGCCGGCGCATCACGGCGCGCATCCGCACACCGTGTGGTGCTAGGCACCCATCCCAGCCCAACTTCCCCCCCCCCCCCCCCCCGCCTCCGCACCATCCCTACCGCTTGCTGCGCTGTCGCGAGCCTCCCACACCCGCCCCCATCACTCCCTGATGTCCGGCGAGATCTGGGGGGCAGCGCTCTCGCGAACGCGCGCGCAGTCTGGGCGGCGGCATCCACCGTGCGGCGCCCCTGCCCCGCGTCCCCCACCCCGTGCCGCTCCGCTGCGATGGTGCCACCGGTCGGAATCTTCTGGTGGCAACGCCCGACGACAGGCGCACGCCGTGCAGCGCGAGGAGACCCTGCAAGCCGTGCTCGCCCGGATGGGCGGAGATCGAGCAGGAGTGGATTCCGTGGTGCACGACGACGCCGACGGCTTCTCTTCGCCACCGAGCTCTGCTCCCCTTCCTCTGCGTTAGAATCAAGGTGCCCACGGATCTTCTTACCTTGTCACTGTCGGCTCCCCCCTCTCCCTCCACGTTTTGCATTGGTAGCTGTGTTGGATGTACACAGTTTGAACGCTTGCTAGATGATTAGTAATATGTATACGGTTAGGATTAAGTTGTTTATTTTGTGAGATGAGGATACAACTTTGATGGGAGAGAACCGCGCACGTCACCTGGCTCGCAGAATACCAAGATAGTTGCAAAGAGCCTCCTAAGTGAGGCTGGCATCGCGAACTGTGTTGACTCTATAAGACACTCGTCAAGCATGTTGTCGGCCTCAATAAAGCCCAGTCTCTCGGCAGCCTCACGGAAGCTATCACATAGCACTCCGTCCACGGTCCGCAGGTCCTCGAAGGATGTCTTGCCTGGTACGTGGTTAAGCAGCACTCGCAGAAAGTACCGCTCCCCCTCAGCTGGATGGGCTGACACGATTCGACCTACTTGGTGCTGCTTTTCTCTCGGCCTCCAGTATTTTTGTCTCTGCCATGTGAAACTTCCCAGAAAGTCCTTGTACAGGATATCCCGAGCCCACACGTGCTGCTGATTAGCGAGGAAATACTCTGTCAGCATTGACTTAGATGCAGTATCACGGGCGACGACATCGGTCAGGTCCTCTCCTGCTTTGAACGTGACACTATTCATATTAGGGAGATGAAGCGGCAACTGTAGGACCGACGGGAAACTCTCAGAAAGGTTGAAGCCGAATATCCTCCACATCGCCTCCGGTGGAGTAACCCATCTCGCATCAACGTACCTTTTAATCTCGTCTACAACCCCGTTGTTGTCAGGCTGGTCAATGCTGAATGAAGCTCGATTGTGACCCTTGTATACGTATTTGTAAAGGTACTTGACGGCCTTGATGCTGGAGCACACCTCGACATTTATGTGGCAGTTGAACATCCGCAACAGATAAGGGTTGTAAGGCACAACCCATCTGTTATCCAGCATTTGACGACGGACCTTAGCCTGACGACCATCGTCTCGCCGTCGATAAACTGGGTATGAATCCTTCCCCTGTAAGGTGTTCTGGTTGAACGGTCGTGGGTACTTGCTCTTGCACTTCAAGTCTTGCATGCACACATTTTTGGGATTAAGATTGCCACATGGGCCGTGCATCATATGCTTCACGACCATGGCATAGAGCTCTGGATACTTATGCCTGTCCGGGAGCTCTGCAGATATGACGCGGTCATACTGCTCTGGCACCACGAGTTTATAATTTGAATTCATGATCAGCAAGAAGTGTGCATGGGGGAGGCCCCTCTTCTGGAACTCGACGACATACACATGCGCTACCACAACACAGAGGATGTGCTTTTCGAACAACATCTCTTTCATGGTCTCCAGCTTGGCCCTGAACACGCGTGCGACAAGATCTGGTCGGTCCTGGGGTGTCTGTCCAGGAAGCAGCTCATTCAGTATCTCCTCCCAGCTAGGATTGCATGTCATAGTCAAAAAGATGTCAGGCTTCCCATATGTCTGCACCAGTGCCATGGCGTCCATCTGCCTCCGTTTCATGTCTCGGTTGCTTCCTTGATGCGTCCCTGGCAGCACGATCCTCTTCCCAACAGCGCTCGCCCGCATCTCCCCAACCGCGATGCTATCCACAAGGCCTTGGTATAGATCGGCACCTATCTCTCTCTGGTGGTCCCTGATCCACTTTAGCCTACATCCCTCAATCTTGATGAACATGTCGACACCCCACTGCTGAAACAGGCGTGCTCCGTGTAGTATGGGGTAGAATATCGCAGGGCACGTCTGTAGTCGGTAACAGTAGTAGTCCCTGACAGAGACACATAACCAGCTGTTCCCCTCTGTGGAAAGACGTGAAAGAAGAAGGTTAGGTACCATATGGAAGGATAGAGAACTTTTTCTGGCATATAAGCATAACAACCAGGCGCACCTGAATCATTATCACGGTTTCCTCTTGGTTGTTGTGCAACCTCCCAAGGGACATTGTGCTTAGGGATATTTGGATGCCAACCAAGCTCCCCCCTTGGAAAAAAGAGGGGATACGAGAGCGGGTCATAACAGCCATCTGTGGCATGTATACTATACTTCTCGTTATTGTCCCCATAGAGTGTAATGCTGCGGTTGAACCTGTTTGCTAGATCGCTTCCCTCGACCCAAATTGCAGCCACCTCGGATGACACGGGTCTATTGTATCTTCGTTGGTCTAGCTTCTGGTCAATGTTGAGGTCTATCCGGTACTCCTCGAGGTTTTCCTTGTGGGCACCCAAACTCCTAAACTGTTGGGAGTAGGGGTTTTCCCTCAGGACGTCCACTAACTTGCTGACAACGTGCTGGTCCAATTGCTTGGTGGCCTCCTTGCGATGGCTTAAGCTGGGATCGTCATCGTAGAAGTACAACTGCAGATGTTCAGGGCGAGATCTTGGACCGAACGAGTGCACCTTGTGGTACATAGTGCCATGTGCCCGAAACGTGTACACCCCGGACTTCATGTTTGTGTAGTTGTTGTCTAGGCTGACGCCAAGGGTAGTGAAGGCAAAGTGCCCGTTGAAGAACCGAATGCTCTCTCGGAAATGCCGAGAGTCTGCATCCGCGCTTGACCATAACCTCATCAGCTCTGGGATAGGCTCGGGTTCAGCTAGCTCAATCTCCCCGTTCCTACAACAGAAGCCGGCGGTCTCGTACTGGAACTTCTTGGCCTTGCAATGCTCACAGTTTGCCGCGTGCTTCAGGATGTGTGTGCTATCTGGGATGTTCGAGTAGACATAGTCGAAAGGATCTAGGTCGATAGATCCCGTGTTGGAGGATTCTACGGGCTCATCGAGGTCCGTGCTATCAGTGTCGGATGCTGCAAGCATTGTGGAGATATAACAAGTCATGATGGGATGCACATCATAAACCAATAATATAGAGGGATGAGCAGCGAAAGGTGCCTCGGAGTACCTTCACCGGCAAATAGGTAGTACTCATCATCCATGAGGTCACCGGAGAGGGCATTCTCGTCCATGATGCCGCTAAGGAAGGCCTCCATGTCAGCTGTAACATTGTTGAGCTGGTAAGTAATGGTTTTTATTGTGAGTGCACACCAGGAGGGGAGTAAACATGAGAGGGTTACCATTGGTTCCGATGGTGTACGATGGCATGCTTGATGAAGGGGAGGAAGCTGGTGAAGCAACTCCTGTGGGCGGTGCTTCTGAGCTTGTTGCTGCTCTGTTCACATCTAAGGTACTTGCATCTGGGCCTGGGGGCCTCCGCTTTTTTTGAAAGCTTGCATTACGACGATCTAGCAACGCTGACTTCTCACCTTCTGGTATGCTTTTCCCATGCGCTCTTCATTTTAAGGCACTCCCTTGAATGTTCTTTGCTCTAATACTTTGTTTGTGAGCTCGCTCCCGAGCCCTACGCTGTGCTCTGCTCTCCTGCCTCTGCTCACAGGCTTGATTCTGCTGGTCGTCTATTTGGTGACCATTGGTTTGCTGCGAGGGATTTATGAGTTCGCTGGGGGCATCATTATCATCTAGGGTACGACTAAGGTACTCGCCTGCACCGTTGTGGAGCCGTTAAATACTGGTTCAATGCACATGGACACAACAAGTAGAGTAAAGATGGAAGGATTACCGTCTGGTTCGAAGTTATTCCCAGCCTTACTCGCAAACCAGGGGGCAGGGGCAGGAGCTGAAGCTTCGGATTCTCTGAATACCAACGCATGAGTGCTCGACATCAGGTTGGGTGTAGCTAAGGTATCTGCATCAGGGCGCGGCATTGCGATGGATTCAGCGCAAGGGGTGTTGCCCCTAGCCGCGAGTCTCTTCTTGCGCTGAGCTAGCATGTTCTGCTTCTCCTTAGGTGATATGTTTTGCAGACGTGTTCTTCGGCGGGCGTTTGTCTCTTGCTTTTCATGGACTGACATATTTTGGTAGGCCGCCCTTCTAAGGGTGTTACTCTGTTGCTTCTCCTCTGGTGTCATTCGTTGCCTGGCTTCTCTTTGATGGGCAGTCCTCTCCCTCTGTTTTTTTCCTAGCTTCTCTGCGACGTGCATTGATTTCCTCCTTCTGTTCAGGTGTTAATCTATTTCGCCGTGCTATATATTGGTCTCGCCTTTTCTGTTTTCTATCTGATTTAATGATATCATTTGAAGCAATGTGCTCGGGGACATTGTCTTCAGTGTCGAGTCCAAGTGCTATGTCTGTACCAATATTATGATCAATGCTTCTCTCTGTTCCTCGAAGTGATGCATGGTTATCATAGTAAGTGCCTTCACGAGAATGATTTCCTGAAGAACAATTTTGTTTTAACAAATGTATAAATACAAACTGAAAAAAAGTCGTGTGTAAGGGCGATACCGATTGATGTTTCCACATGCGGCACTGGCTGAAAGGCCTTGAGATTGCCGGCTATAGGAATCATCATAGGCAGTTGCGTGGGCACATTGTCATCATCATCGGAAGATGAAACGCTGTAGTTAGTAGTGCCTGTTTGTTCGCGTATGAAAAAACCAGATGGTGGTCGTTGTGTATTCGTGAGTTGTGAACTGGGTGTCCTCTCATATTCGACAAATGATAAGATTAATGTAAGTTAAGTTGTGAAGCTTATTGAATACCTTATGTGCAAACATGTTATTGGCACACACATACCTTTTTTTCCTTTATCATAGAGATGCTCTCTGTCCTGTGACATCTTTCTGTCGTATAGAAGCTTAAACAAACCTGCAGTCTTATTGCATTAAAAAATGATATGAATTGAATTACAAAAATGATATGACCTCTGGTGACTCATTTAACAGGCTTTTAGGACTCACTTGTTCATTTTCATAGACATGTTCTTTGCATATGGTTTTCTTCCAAAGTAAAATGATTGTGCTATTATATGTTGACGGCTGAAGTTTGTATATTTCAGTTTATAAAGTGCAAGCTTTTGTAGAAGTTCAATTTTTTAAAAAGAGGACTCAGACATGGCGAGAAGAATGAAGGTGGAGAGGAAGGAGTGGAGAGAAAGATGTCTGTCTCCACGTGGTGCGAAAAAGACTATACAAGATTCTGTATTATGTCGCGTTAAAACAATCTGGAATATAAATGATTCTGGAGGTGAGCTTAAATGAAAGTATTTCCTTCTACCTATCGCAAGGCATGTTTGTTCCCATGATGTAATGTTTCATTTACGATTCTTCTAGAATCCGGTAAAAGTAAACATGGTCTGAGGTTACCTAATCTTATACTGCAATTTCAGAATTTCCTAGATTTGTTTTGACAGTTTCAACACATGTTTTTCACACTAAAATAAACCTGCAGTCCTTTTGCATTACCAAAATGAACTTTAGATGTGGGAGGGTCTCCAATATATATGAACTTAACTGTGGGAACAGAACAGGTGGGATAACTGATATGACATAACTTTGGGGAATAAGTGCTATATAGTTGCCACATTTGAGATGCCAGAACTTGTTCAATGTAGTTGGAGTAAAAGTTAAAGATGCAATCTGAGTACTAACATTATGAAGTGTCGTTCAACAATTTCAGGCTTGTCCATGGTTGATTTGGACTGGTCAGGTTGGTGTTGCCTTATTCTGTGCTACGTTATATTGTTATGCTCAATTGCTCATTGATTTTGATCTGTTTATGAGGGTCCGGTTCATTGCAACATCAGCGTGCCTTCCTGATCTCTTCTTCTTTCCAGCAATGATGGTTTTGACTCAGCAGAAATTCCATACCTTCATGGTCAACTGCTGCATCTGGAATACGTATGTGAAGCATACCTTAGTATTTTAATTTAACTCCTCACCTGAAGTTATTCTCCTTAGTTCTGCATTTGTGTTGAGCTAATATGGATATGGTACATTTTTTTTGCTATATGGATATGGTACAACTTTGGCTAAGCAATGCAACTTTCATTGGGTTTTCAGTACTTGTACTTAATGTGCGGATAGAGACTCCGAAATTGTCACTTTAGTGTACCTATTTGCACATGTATTTCCATATTTGATTGTTCTCAACCATGCTACTAAAATGTTTGTGAATATGCTTACAAGTCTACTCTGACATGGAGAGAAAATGTCAAGCCAGTAAAATGGTTGCAGCATTTGGCTGATGCTTCTCGACAAAAACCATGTGTTGCAACTCCGTGAGCATTTTGCTGATCCTAAATTGATGTTATTAAACTTCAGAGATGAAGGAAAATGTCTGATTTCAGGCTTATTCTCGCTGTACAAAATTGCAGTCAAACACAACCCCTTCCAATACCTGAGATAGCTGGATATGTTGGAAGGGAAGCAAAATATATGAGAAAGGTGGATGGTCGGTGTTGGCATTTATGAAGAAAAATCTTATCGTTATCTTAAACATGGTCTGAGGTTACCTAATCTTATACTGCAATTTCAGAATTTCCTTGATTTTTTTTGACAGTTTCACATGTTCTTCTTACTAAAATAAACATGCAGTCTTTTTGCATTACAAAAATGATGTGACATAACTGTGGGTCTCCAATATATATATGAACTTAACTGTGGTAGATTTTGTAACTTTGGAATGCCAGAACTTGTTCAATGTAGTTGGAGTAAAAGTTAAAGATGCAATCTGAGTACTAACATTATGAAGTTACTTTGCTTGCTGAAACAGGTCAGGATGGCAAACCTAGGGAGTTCGGGCACCATGAAACATAACAAAGGTGGATATCCGTCCATTGCCGCTGGAGAGGAAGAAGACGGTAGGCGGGCTCAGGAGATGATGCAGCAACAGCCGTCGAGCGGAGGTTGTGTTTGGATGCCCTAGTTGTGGTTCGGCATGCGAGGCTGCGCGATCAGCAGAGGCTGCAGCTCCCACAGTTCGCGTGCGAACGATGTGGCCGGACGACGATTGAAGCGGCGTTTCTGTTTTGGCGGCGTGCGTTCGCGTGTGGATGGAGCTCGCCAGGAAGAACTGGCGTCTTGATGGAGCTCGTACGCCAGGAAGAACTGGCGTTCGCTTGCGAGTCGAAGAAGTTTGATTTTTCGTCGATGGACCTCGTCCTCGTTCGTGGGTTGCGGAGCTGTTTTTTTATTGACTGGGCGCGATCGTGGGGTTCCATGGACTTCTTGTACGTGGGTTCTCGTACGTGGGCTGATATTTTTTTTTGTGGGCGCTGTTTGTGGGCGCTGAGTTGGTGATTTTTCGTACGTAGGCTGAGTTGGTGCGTGCGTGGGCTGGGCTGCTGCGTGCGTGTGGGAGAGGGGGATCGAGCGAGGGAGGGGGGATCGAACGAGGTCGAACCATCACGACGTTCGATCCCCCTTTAATAGTAGAGATTCTTTTAAAATGGTAATTATCTTGTATTCATTAAAAAAAGAGTTGCTCAGTTAATTAGAAAAACCGAGCAAAAACCAGATTATCCGGTTAATTATGGAGAACCGGGCGAAAACTATCACAACCGCGGAGCGGCACACATAAGCTCCCCCGTACACACAACTCCAAAAAGGTTATCGTCGAGACAACACGCATGCCTCATCGCCATCACTCCTTCCCTAAAACATTTCAAAAAAAAATCACTCCTTCCCTAAAAGCATCATCGCCATCGAGAAAATGACTACGACTTCGCCTTAGGTTCATGTTTAGGTTCCTGTTTCTTCCAGCTTTGTTCATCTCCACATGTTTAGGTTCAGACTATGCTGCCAGCTCTTTCTTCTTTTATCACGGCCGAGTGTGTCTCTTTGTATTACTCTTGGAGATGGATCAATTTGGCGAATGCAAAATTTACTGGGAGCACGTTTGCAGGCCCAAGCAATTTGAAGGCCTGTGAATCCTCAATCTGAAAAAGTTCGCCACCGCGCTTCGCCTTAGATGGCTATGGCTGGAGTGGGATGACCCGCCAAGGGCATGGTGTGGTACTAAGCTCCCTTGTAGATAGGAAGATCGAGACATCTTTGCGGCTGTCACTAAGGTCACAATTGGTGATGGCTCCAAGACCATTTTCTGGGAGTCTTCTTGGTTGGATGGCATCCGTCCCAAAGACATTGCCCCAAAAATCTTCGAACTTTCCAGGAAGAAGCGCGGCACCGTTGCTTTGGCCCTCAGGGAGGATAACTGGGTAAATTGGATTGGCACAACAACAGGATTATCCCTAGTCCATCTTGAACAGTTCATTGCTCTGTGGAACATGCTCTTGCCTATCAACCTCCAACCTGGTGTCCCGGACACCATCCTTTGGAAGCTCTCCAGTGATGGGTCTTACTCTGCCAAGACAGCCTATTTGGCCCAATTTGCTAGACTTGTTCAATCCAACTTGCAAACCATTGTCTGGAAGGCTTGGGCCCCTCCAAAATGTAAATTCTTTGCATGGTTAGTCACACAAAATCTGGTCTGGACGGCGGACAGGCTGCAACATCGTGGGTGGACAAACTATGATCGTTGCCCGCTTTGCAATCTACAGTTCAAGTGATGCTTCTCCATTCGGGTCTGGAAGGAGGTCCTTGCATGGCTGCACCTTGATGTAGATACCACCCACTGGTTGAACTTTGGCACAGTAAGGTTTTGGCGGGATGGAGTCCTCGCCAACAATGCGCACCCGAGGAGAGCCTTGGCCTCCATACTACACCTTGTAAGCTGGGAGCTTTGGAAGGAGCGAAATGCACGCGTGTTCAGGACCAAGGCGGCGCATGTGGCGATCATAGTGCGAACTATTAAGGAGGAGGCGTCTATCTGGACTATGGCGGGCGCCAAACATTTGTGTAATTTGATGCCGCGAGAGTAGGCCTTTGCCCTTTCTGCTTTGACGGGGCTATGATGTACTAAACCATACTCTTCTCCTTATTCAATGAAAATGGTAAATCTTTTACCTCGTTTCAAAAAGAAAATAGTTCGGCGCCTTGGACGCCTTTTCTGTTAAAAAAACTTAACAGCACTCCAGCACTACCTTAAAATATGGCACTAAGAAACAAGTTTACAACATCAAAAAGTGAGTTTCGGGGATTCTTATCATGCAGACGTTTTGGCTAATTGATGCTCACCAAATTCTTGCGATTCCTCTTCTCCAACATGTTATGATTGACTTTGTCGCTTGAAATTTCATAAAAAATAATTTATTTTTGGTTCAGTCTGCTTATCTTCTTGAATACCTAGAGATACTAAGCACGATGTGGTGAATCAAGAGGTTACTGTGGGCGGCGTTGTGCGTCTTGTTTTTTCGAACATCAGTATAGACACAAGCGCTCATATACACGCACATACACTTACCCTTATGAACGCACACATGCACACTCTACCTTTATGAGCACCTCCAAAAAACTGATCTGGCATATCATCTTGAGCACCAACCAGGATTTGAATCCTGGTGGGCTGGGGATACTACAATCCCTCTAACCATCCTTGTTTTAAGTAGTTTTTTTGTGGATGGTCAGATGTGCTAGACATGTAGGTTGAGAGCATCTCTAGCAGACCCCTTAAAATGCACGAGACTATAAAATAACTGCCGGTTTACAGTTTTAAGCGAAAATAGTGACGCGAATAGAACCTGTAAACGACTCCGGCCTCTAAATTTTTTTAAGGGGCATGATAAAAAGCTCTTCTGAACTGCAAAAACACAGTTTTTGCGTCCGCTTCTACTACGTCATGTATCGAAAGAAAGCAATTGGCGGGAGTCCAACTGTCACGGAAACATCTGCGTCCGCCGTGTGCGTTCAGCGTCCGCGTCGTCCCGGACGCCGCCCCGCCCGTCCCTGGCCTCCGCCCGCCCACCCCGGCCGTTGCCGGCTCGCGTTTCTTCCGATGAACGAGCTAGCTGCCGCAACAGCTAGCTCCCTCCTGGATCGATTGTTGCTGGATGCATCGATGGATCGACTGGAGCTGGCTCGGGTAGCTAGCTCCTAGATCTGGATCGATTGGACCTGGCTCGGGAGGAGCTAGCTAGCTCATGGATTTGGCCCTTTCGATATGCTCCGTATCTGGCCGCCGGCGGCTTCGTATTTGACCGCTTTCGTGTGCTACCCCGGCTTCGTAGGAGATTATAGACACGGACGAGAGGAAGTAGAAGACGTGGGAAAAAATATGCGAATATTCAACTTTTATAGTTTAAGTTTAAGGAGTCGGTTCAGTTGCAGCTCAAACCGATCCTTAAAACGTGTTTTTCGCAAACTGAAAATCGCGTTTTCTGTTCCATGGTTTAAGGGATCGGATCTGCTAAAGATGCTCTTAGGACATACAAAGCCTAAATTTCTTTACTCGAGTGGTGAGGACAGGAGTAGGAGCTTTGATGTACCGTATGCGTGCACATTGTTAGTCCCATCTCGCCTTGTTACGTAGAAGGAAAGGAGAGCTGAGCTATATATGACGGTGGGTTGCATGGATTGATATGAGTCTGAGTGATCCTTTTTGGTAACAAATAAATACTAAACCAATTTAGCCGGTTAACCGAACATTTGATTTCAATATTTGAATGTTATTTTCTGCTAACAATTGTGTTCACCAAAATTTAAAAATTTGTCAACTGAACATTCAGTTTCGATATTTGTATAATGTTATTTTTGGTTAAACACTTGTGCTAACCCAAATTTAGAAAGTACCAAAACATATTTCGGTTAATACCAAATGCCCAATTCAGGTGAATCATGCAACAAAGCAACCAACCATAATAACTAGTGTAAAAACACATTAAAAAGGAGACTTAATAAAAGAAAGGCTTAACTTTGAAGGACAGGACGGCAAAGTGCGCGTCACCCTCTAGTGGGATCATCAATATGGGAGGAAAATTCGCCATACTCATGGTATGGGACAAATTAATGTTAATCCTATTTGGCGTGAGGTTTGGAAGCTTTTATGTCTGGCAAAGGTCAAGATTTTTACTTGGCGTATACTGCATGGTACTCTTCTGCGTCATGTAATGCTCGCTAATAGACATATGAAAGTTTCGCCTCCATGCCCCTCTTGTTTCTATGGGGCGGAATGTACAAAGCATTTAATGTTTCTTTGTGATAAAGTAAGGTGGTTTGGAGAAGGTTGGGTTTTGACGAAATTGTTAGAAGAGCATGTGAGGTTGATCGAGCTGGTGAAGCGAATTTGGAGTTCTTACTCATGTTGTCTTGCCATGATCTGTCTATTTTGGGGATCAAGAACGCTCGTGAGATGATCGGCATAACTACTTGGTATTTGTGATGGGTTGGGCGTAACTGGTTCATGAGGAAATAATCCAAGATTCTTGTCAGATTTTCATGGGGATTCATACTATTACTTTAAACTTTACTATTGCGCACTCCCCAAACGCTACCGAGAAAAGAGTTGGGCAGTCTTCAGGGATGAAGAGGTACCCTCATCGTTGGCGGGATTGGAGAATCGACTGGTGCATGGACGTCCTGACGGCTAAAGCTTTGACACTCATATTTGGCCTAACACTTTTGCAAAAGGTGGGTTGGAATCCTCCTGTGGTAAACTCTGATAATTTGGAGGTTATCGATACTATGAGGAATGGAGGACACTCAACGGCAGCGGCAGTATTCGATGATTTTTATCATATTGCTTGTGATTTTTTACTATCTCTAGGTTTGAACATTGTTATAAAGAAGCAAATAAAGTTGCTCATGAACTTGCTCGATTAGCTAGAGTTTTCCCAACTTCTGATTGGTTTGAGGAGCATGTGAGTGAAATCGTATCCCTCCTCATAAACAATGTAATTGTTATTTCTAATGAATAAAGTGTTCATGTTTCTAGAAAAAGTGGGTTTTAGGGTATAGATTTTTTTTTCTTCTCCAACAGCTGCCCTCAAATAGGGCACCACTGCTCCAACAACTACCCTCAGCCATAGGCTCTAGAATGTATGTCATGTCGTGTACCAGACCTGATGTGTGGCTCGCCATAAGTCTGGCAGGTAGGTACCAGAGTGATCCAGGAGTAGATCACTGGACAACGGTAAAAAATATCCTTAAGTACCTAAAGGGGATCAAGGACATGTTTCTCATTTATGGAGGTGATGAAGAGCTCGTCGTAAAGGGTTATGTCGATGGTAGCTTTGGCACTGATCCGGATGACTCAAAGTCTCAAACTGGATACATATATATTTTGAATGGTGGAGCAGTCAGTCGGTGCAGTTCCAAGCAGAGCGTCCTAGCGGAACCTACATGTTAAGCGGAATATATAGCTGCTTCGGAAGCAGCTCGGTAAGGAGTCTGGATGAAGGAGTTCATGTTCGATCTAGGAGTGGTACCTAGTGCATCGGAACTTTTGACTCTATTGTGACAACACTGATGCCATTGTCATTGCCAAGGAGCCAAGGTTTCACAAGAAGACTAAGCATAACGCCGCTTCAACCCCATTCGTAATTACATTAAGGATGGAGACACATAAAGATTTGTAAAGTACATACGGATCTGAATGTGGCAGACCCTTGTCTAAACCCCTTCCACGAGCAAAACATGATCAACACCAGAACTCTATGGGTGTTAGATACATTACAATGTAAATCAGATTATTGGCTCTAGTGCAAGTGGGAGACTGTTGGAAATAAGCCCTAGAGGCAATAATAATTTGGTTCTTATCATATTTCCTTATTCATGATAAATATTTATTATTCATACTAGAATTGTATTGACTGGGAACTTAAATACATGTCTGAATTCATAAACAGCACCGTGTCCCTAGTAAGCCTCTACTAGACTAGCTCGTTAATCAAAGATGGTTAAGGTTTCCTTACCATAGACATGTGTTGTCATTTCATAATGGGATCACATCATTAGGAGAATGATGTGATGGACAGACCCAACTGTAAGCTTAGCATATCATTGTATCACTAAGTTCACTTTGTCGTAGCTTTCATAGTGTCAAGTATTTGTTCCTTAGTCATGAGATCATGCCACTCCCGGATACCTGAGGAATACTTTTTGTGCTATCAAACGTCACTTCATAATTGGGTGATCATAAAGGTGCTCTACAGGTATCTCCGAAAGTATTTGTTGGGTTGCATGGATCGAAACTAGGATTTGTCACTCCGTGTGATGGAGAGGTATCTCTGGGCCCTCTCGGTAATACAACATCACAAGAAGCTTGCAAGCATGTGACTAATGAGTTTAGTCACGGGATCTTGTATTACGGAACGAGTAAAGCGACTTGCCAGTAACGAGATTGAACTAGGTATGGAGATACTGATGATCGAATCTCGGGCAACTAACATATCGCCAGACAAAGGAAATTGCATAGATAATTAACTGAATCCTTAACATCATGGTTCAATCAATAAAGATCTTCGTGGAATATGTAGGAGCCAATATGGACATCCAGGTCCCACTATTGGTTATTGACTGGAGAGGACTCTCGATCATGTCTACATGATTCTTGAACCCGTAGGATCGCACGCTTAATGTTCGATGACAGTAGAGTAGTATTGGGATAACTGATGTTGGTAACCGAATGTTGTTTGAAATCTCGGATGAGATCCGGGATATCACCAGGAGCTCCAAAATAGTCCGGAGGTTTATATATGAGAAAGTTTTATTCAGGATTCTAGAAATGTTCTGGGGTTCACCGGAAGTGTATCGGGGGGGCACCGAACTGTTCCGGAGGTCCACCGGAGGGACCAACTAGCCACGAAGGGCCACATGTGCAGCAAAATGGGGCACACCAGCCATAGGTGGGCTGGGCGCCACTTCCCCTGGCCCATGCGCTTAGGATTTGGGGGGAATGAAGGAAATATGCCCTAGAGGCAATAATAAAGTTGTTATTTTATATTTCCTTATTCATGATAAATGTTTATTATTCATGCTAGAATTGTATTAACCGGAAACTTGATACATGTGTGAATACATAGACAAAACACTGCGTCCCTAGTATGCCTCTAATAGACTAGCTCGTTGATCAAAGATGGTTAAGTTTCCTAGCCATGGACATGAGTTGTCATTTGATAAACGGGATCACATCATTAGTGGAATGATGTGATGGACAAGACCCATCCGTTAGCTTAGCATAATGATCATTCGATTTTATTGCTACTTCTTTCTTCGTGTCAAATATATATTCCTCTGACTATGAGATTATGTAACTCCCGGACACCGGGGCAATACCTTGTGTGCTACCAAACATCACAACGTAATTAGGTGATTATAAAGATGCTTTACAGGTATCTCCTAAGGTGTTTGTTGGGTTGGCATAGATCGAGATTAGGATTTGTCACTCTGAGTATCGAAGAGGTATCACTGGGCCCTCTCGGTAATGCACATCATATGAAGCCTTGCAAGCAATGTGACTAATGAGTTAGTTACGAGATGATGCACTACGGAACGATTAAATAGACTTGCCAGTAACGAGATTGAACTAGGTATGAAGATACCGACGATCGAATCTCGAGCAAGTAACATACCGATGACAAAGGGAATAAAGTATGTTGACATTGCGGTTCGACCGATAAAGATCTTCGTAGAATATGTGGGAACCAATATGAGCATCCAGGTTCCGATATTGGTTATTGACCGGAGAGGTGTCTCGGTCATGTCTACATAGTTCTCGAACCCGTAGGGTCCCCACGCTTAACGTTTGATGACTATATGTATTATCTGAGTTATGTGTTTTGGTGACCGAAGGTTTTTCGGAGTCACAAATGAGATCACGGACATGACGAGGAGTCTCGAAATGGTCGAGAGGTAAAGATTGATATATTGGAAGGTTATAGTCGGACACCAGAATGGTTCCAGAGTGGTTTGGGTATTTTTCATAGTACCGAGGGGTTACCGGAACCCCCCCCCCCCCCCCCGTGGGAGAAGTGATGGGCCTCATGGGCCATAGGGGAGACGAGGAGGCAGGCCAAAGGAGGTGGCGCCCCCCTCCCCCATGGGGAGTCCGAATTGGACTGGGAGTCCTAGTAGGACTCCCCTCCTTGGGGGGCGCCGTGACCGGCCCTCTCCCTCCTTTATATATGGGGGCAGGGGGAACCACAAAGCACATCAATTTTCTTAGCCGTGTGCGGTGCCCCCCTCCACCGTTTACTCCTCCGGTCATATTGTCGTAGTGCTTAGGCGAAGCCCTGCACGGGTCACATCACCATCACCGTCACCACGCCGTCGTGCTGACAGAACTCATCTACTCCTTCGTACCTCTACTAGATCAAGAGTTCGAGCGACGTCATCAAGTTGAACGTGTGCAGAACTCGGAGGTGCCGTATGTTTGGTACTTGATTGTTTGATTGGAGAAGATGTTCGACTACATCAACCGTGTTAAGTTAACACTTTTGCTTTTGGTCTACGAGGGTACGTGGAGACACTCTCCCCCTCTCATTTCTATGCATCTCCTAGATAGAACTTGCGTGAGCATAGGAATTTTTTTGAAATTGCATGCTATGTTTCCCAACAGTGGCATCCGAGACAGGTCTATGCGTAGATGATATGTACGAGTAGAACACAAAGAGTTGTGGGTGGTGATCATCATACTGCTTACCACCAATGTCTTACTTCGATTCGGCGGTATTGTCGAATGAAGCGGCCCGGACCAACCTTACATGACCACGTTCATGAGACCGGTTCCACCGACCACATGCAACTAGTTTTGCATAAAGGTGGCTGGTGCGTGTCTGTTTCTCCAACTTTAGTTGAATCAAATTTGACTGCGGCTGGTCCTTGTGAAGGTTAAAACAACAAACTTCATAAATCACCATTGTGGTTTTTGTGTCGTAGGTATGTACAGTTCACGCTAGAAGCCCGTAGTAGCCACGTAAAACTTGCAACAAACAAATTAGAGGACGTCTAACTTGTTTTTGCAAGCATGTTGTGATGTGATATGGTCAAGGCATGATGTGATATAAATTGTTGTATGAGATGATCATGTTTTGTAGTAAGTTATCGGCAGGCCGGAGCCATATGGTTGTCTCTTTATTGTATGAAATACAAATGCTATCTAATTGCTTTACTTTATCACTAAGTGGTAGCGATAGTCATAGAAGCAATGGTTGGCGAGATGACCATGATGCTACGATGGAGATCAAGGTGCCAAGCCGGTGACAATGGAGATCATGACATTGCTTTGGTGATGGAGATCAAAAGCACAAGATGATGATGGCCATATCAGATCACATATTTTGATTGCATGTGATGTTTATCTTTTATGCATCTTATTTTTCTTAGTACGGCGGTAGCATTATAAGAAGATCCCTTACAAAATTTCAAGGTATAAGTGTTCTCCCCGAGTATGCACCATTGCGAAAGTTCTTCGTGCTGAGACACCACGTGATGATCGGGTGTGATAAGCTCCACGTTCAAATACAACGGGTGCAAGCCAGTTTTGCACATGCGGAATACTCGGCTTAAACTTGACGAGCCTAGCATATACAGATAAGCTCTCGGAACACTGGAGACCGAAAGGTCGAACGTAAATAATATAGTATGTGATCAACATAGAGATGTTCACCATTGAAGACTACTCCATCTCACGTGATGATCGGACATGGTTTAGTTGATTTGGATCACGTGTCATTTAGATGACTTGAGGGGTGTCTAACTAAGTGGGAGTTCTTAAGTAATATGATTAATTGAACTTAATTTACCATGAACTTAGTCCTGATAGTTTTTTGCATATCTATGTTGTAGATCAATGGCCCGTGCTACCGTTCCCTTGAATTTTAATGCGTTCCTAGAAAAGCTAAGTTGAAAGATGATGATACAAACTACATACACTGGGTCTGTAACTTGAGGATTATCCTCATTGCTGCATGATAATCCCCAAGTGCAGGGAATCATCGTAGCAATTTCCAAAGGTGGAAGTGATAAGTATGGAGTTTCGACTCCACAAGAAGCTAAAGGTAAGATCTATATTCTCTCAAGTCCTATCTGCCACTGATACGACTCTACGTACACCAAACTTTGCTTCCAACTAGATACGAGAAATAAAACTACGTTGTGGGTATGAAGAGGATAACTTTGCATGATATCCGAGAGCTAAAATATAAAAGTAGGTGTTGTTATCATAAAGTTAGAATATATTACTAAATATTATAAATAGAGAGTGTGGAATAATGATGGATTGGTGTGCGGAATTATCCTAGGCAATTGTTAACAAGACCGGTAGTCGTCATTGCAATTTCATATGGGGGAGAGGCATAAGCTAACATACTTTCTCTTCTTGGATCATATGCACTTATGATTGGAACTCTAGCAAGCATCCGCAACTACTAAAGATCAGTAAGGTAAAACCCAACCATAGCATTAAAGTATCAAGTCCTCTTTATTCCCATACGCCATGTCCCACTTATCCGTGTTTGTGTTTCAGTCACTCACGCAACGTAGACAATAAGTAAACCATGACCATATTGCAACAACCTACAGTGGGAATTCCTCACGCTTGCGCGACACGGAGGGCACCATAGGACATCACCAAGGTAAAACATACAACTCATACCAATCTAGATCATCAATCAACCCAAAGACAAAATATATCTACTCAGAACATCATAGGATGGCAACACATCATTGGATCATAATATATAGCATAAAGCACCATGTTCAAGTAGGGATTACAGCGGGGTGCGGGGAGTGTGGACCGCGTAAAAGAGATGAGGATGGTGATGATGATGGTGATTTTGATAAAGACGATTACCGCGGTGAAGATTCCCCTCACGATGGCACTCCGGCGCCACCGAGAGAGAGGAGGAGAGGTCCTCCCCCTTGTGCTTCCTCCTCCATGGCCTCCCCCCTGGATGAGGAGAGGTTCTCCCTCTGGTCCTTGGCCTTCATGGCGATGATGGCCGCTCGGGGATCCTCCTCCATGGCCTCCGGTGATGATGGCCCCCTCCGGCAGGGTGCCAGAGAGGGCCTAGATTGATTTCTCGTGGCTACAGAGGCCTGTGGCAGTGGAACTTCTAATCTAGGTTATTTTCTGGAGGTTTCTGTATTTATAGGAAAGGTTGGCGATGATTTCACGTCAGGGGGGTCTCCCGACTGTCCACGAGGCAGGGGGGGCACGGCCCCCACCCTCGTGGGCAGCCCGGGACTCTTCAGGCCCAACTCTTTCACTCCAAGGGCTTCTTTTGGTCCATAAAAAATCATCAAAAATTGGCACGTCAATTGGACTCCGTTTGGTATTCCTTTCCTGTAAAACTCAAAAGCAAGGAGAAAATAGAAACTGGCACTGGGCTCTAGGTTAATAGGTTAGTCCCAAAAATCATATAAAATAGCATATAAATGCATATAAAACATCTACGATGGATAATATAATAGCATGAATACTTCATAAATTATAGATATATTGGAGACGTATCAGCATCCCCAAGCTTAATTCCTGCTCGTTCTCGAGTAAGTAAATGATAAAAGAAATAATTTATTAAGTGTGAATGCTAGCAGGTGCACAAGTTTGATCAATGATAATTTCAATCACCTTTTCTAGCATCATCATATGTCATAACAGTAGCTCATCTCATAAAACTTTTCATGATCAAGTAACAAGCTATTCACATGTTAAAGTATAGATCATAAACTTCCTTGAAAACTAAGAAACAGTGCTCTTAGTCATCAAACAATTGCAATTCATCTTATTTTCAGGAAGGGTCTATGTAAGAGATTTGATTTAGCAAATCCCACATACTCAACTATCATATAGTCTTTCACAATTGCTAACACTCACGTGATATTTATGGGTTCAAAGTTTTAATCGAACACAGAGAAACATAGGGGCTTATAGATTCGCCTCCCAACCTCTTACCTTGATGGTAATGTCAACAATAATAGTTCATGATAACTTACATCCAATTGGATATATATATATATATCAAGATCTTTCCAACACAATGTGCTTGCCAAAGGATAAAATGTAAAAAGGAAACGTGAAGATCACCGTGACTCTTGTATAAGGTAAAAGACAAGAATAAAAGATAGGCCCTTCATAAAGGGAAGCAGAGGTTGTCATGTGCTTTTAAGGTTGGATGCACAAAATCTTAATGCAAGAGGATGTCACTTTATATTGCCTATTGTGATAGAGACCTTTATTATGCAGTCCGTCGGTTTCTTCCCTATCACAAGTTCGTATAAAGCTTATTTTCTTCGCACTAATAAATCATACATATTTAGAGAGCAATTTTTATTGCATGCACCAATGACAACTTACTTGACGGATCTTACTCAATCCATAGGTAGGTATGGTGGACTCTCATGGAAAAACTAGTTTAAGGGATATTCAGAAGCACAAGTAGTATCTCTACTTGGTGCAAAGAATTTGGCTAGCATGAGGGGGAAAGGCAAGCTCAGCATGTTGGATGATCCATGACAATATACTTTATTTCGGGTATAAGAAAACATAACCCATTATGTTGTCTTCCTTGTCCAACATCAACCTTTTAACATGTCATATTTTAATGAGTGCTCACAATTACAAAATATGTCCAAGATAGTATATTTATATGTGAAATATCTTTTCCTTCAATATTCTTTCATGAATTGTTCAAGTGACCAATTTTGCGTTTGCTAACTTTCAATAAGTTTACTACCTATACTTATTATGTGTGAAGTCATTACTCCCCATGGTATAAGCATATGAAACATATATAAATTCATATTTATGATATTCAATTCATTCAATCATTTACTCATAGGATATATGGGAAACACGTGAGTAAATGACAAACTACTCCGAAAGATATAAGTGAAGAACAATGAGTAATCAAATAATTAACTAGACATGGGAGGATTCTTTTTCATTCAAGATTTTAGATCCAATGATTTTATTCAAACAGCAAGTAAAATTGAAAATACGCTCCAAGCAAAACACATATCATGTGATGAATAAAAATATAGCTCCGAGTAAAGTATACAGATAGTTTTGAAAACAAAAGAGGGGATGCCTTCCGGGGCATCCCCAAGCTTAGGAGCTTGAGTCTTCCTTGAATATTACCTTGGGGTGCCTTGGGCATCTCCAAGCTTAAGGTATTTCTGCTCCTTATTCTCCTCATATCAATATCTCACCCAAAGCTTTAAAACTTCAATCACACAAAACTTAACGGAACTTTGTGAGATAGGTTAGTATGATAAAGAGTAAACCATTCACTTTGGTACTGTCAAAGACAAGGTTCATAATTGTTCTCACACACTGCCTACTATACCATACCATTTCTACAATTTATATTGAGAAATATAAGCCATAGAAACTAGAAAACAAGCAAACTATGCAATGAAAATAGAATCTGTCAGAAACAGAATAGTCTGTAATGATCTGAACAGAAACCATCCTTATGCTACTCAAAAAATTATGAAATAAATGGTAGATGTGAGTAATTTGTCTATTAATCATCTGCAAAAATAATCGACCTAAAAGCACTCTCCAGTAAAAAAAAATGGCATCTATTCTCATGAGCGCAAAGTTTCTGCTTTTTACAACAAGACTGCAAAGACTTCACCCATGTCTTCCCAAAGGTTCTACTTGGCACAAACAGTAATTAAAACATAAAGCCACATCTAACCAGAGGCTATATGAATTATTTATTGATAAACAGGAACAAAAAGCAAAAATAAAATTGGGTTGCCTCCCAACAAGCGCTATCGTTTAACGCCCCTAGCTAGGCATGATGATTTCAATGATGCTCACATAAAAGATAAGAATTGAAACATAAAGAGAGCATCATGAAGAATATGACTAGCACATTTAAACCTAACCCACTTCCTATGCCTAGGGATTTTGTGAGCACACAATTTAAGGGAACAAGAATCAACTAGCATAGGAAGGCAAAACAAGTATAACTTCGAAACTTTAAGCACATAGAGAGGAAACTTGATATAACTGCAACTCCTACAAGCATATATTCCTCCCTCATGATAATTTTCAGTAGAATCATGAAATATTTTAACAATACAACCATCACATAAAGCATTCTTTTCATGATCTACAAACATAGAAATTTTTCTACTCTTCACATAAGCAAAATTCTTCTCATTCGGAATAGTGGGATCACTAATTTCTAAAGTTGACACTCTTTCAAACCCACTTTAGATGATAGTATTATTCATACTCCAAAAGATATGAGTGAAGTTCATGGAGAATTCTATAATTAATATAGACTAACCAATATCCAAGCTCAAAATATGTAAGTGAAGCACACAAAGCATTCTATAAAACCATACTCAAAAGATTTAAGTGAAGCACAAAGAGCAATTCTATAAGATCATACTTAAAAGATTTAAGTGAAGCACATGAAGTATTCTATAAATAAATGAAGGTCTATCTCATACTAGCATGGTTCTTAAAGAAAAATAAAAACACAAAGGACACAAATTATGTGAACAAAACAAAAACCGAGGTATACCGATATTTGTTGAATAAGAAAGATGGGATGCCAACCGGGGCATCCCCAAGCTTAGATGCTTGAGTATCCTTTGAAATATTTACTTGGGGTGCCTTGGGCATCCCCATTCTTGAACTCTTGCCTCTCTTTATTCTTCCCATATTGATAGCTCCTCGATCTTCGAACATTTCATCCACACAAAACTTTAACAAAAACTTTGTGAGATCCGTTAGTGTAATAAAGCAAACTACCACTTTAAGGTACTGTAATGAACTCATTCTTTATTTATATTGGTGTTAAACCTACTGTATTTAAACTTCTCTATCGTTTATACCCCCCGATACTAGCCATAGATTCATCAAAATAAGCAAACAACACGCGAAAAACAGAATCTGTCAAAAACAGGACAGTCTGTAGTAATCTGGAACTTTAGTAAACTTCTGTAACTCCAAATATTATGAAATAAATATGAAACTTTGAAAAATTTGTAAATAAGTAATGTGCAAAAAGTTTCAGACCCATTTGACCTTCCAGTAAAAAATGTAAAATCACGCGCTACAGCCAAAGTTTCTGTTTTTGTTCTGCACATAGTAAACAAGCAATCTAATCATCCTAAAACCAAAGCTTGGCACATTATTTTTATAATACAATGAATATATACAAGGGGATAGTTATTTACATAGAAAATTCCATGAAAAATTCCACATTGTTTCCGTGAGCATGAACACAAGTGCTTAACGTCGACCCTCACTTCTTCAATGCATAACTTTCCAATCACTTCTCTTTTTGAAAAAAAAATTAGGCATGAGAGGCAAGTTAAGTTTTTTTTTTGTATTTTCATTATTTAAATTTTTTTCTATATGTTTCACCCACAACTAAATAGAAATAAAAAGTAAAAAAATCTACTTAGTGAAGAAAGCAAACAAGCACACACGAGAATATCAACCCCACGCTATAGCTCCCCGGCAACGGCGCCAGAAAAGAGCTTGATAATCCCCAAGTGCAGGGAATCATCGTAGCAATTTCCAAAGGTGGAAGTGATAAGTATGGAGTGTCGAACCACAAGGAGCTAAAGGTATCAATATTCTCTCAAGTCCTATCTGCCACTGATACGACTCTACGTACACCGAATGTTTGCTTCCAACTAGATACGAGAAATAAAACTACATTGTGGGTATGAAGAGGATAACTTTGCATGATATCTGAGAGATAAAATATAAGTAGCTGTTGTTATCATAAAGTTAGAATATATTACTAAATATTATAAATAGATAGTGTGGAATAATGATGGATCGGTGTGCGGAATTATCCCAGGCAATTGTTAACAAGACCGGTAGTCGTCATTGCAATTTCATATGAGGGAGAGGCATAAGCTACCATACTTTCTCTTCTTGGATCATATGCACTTATGATTGGAACTCTAGCAAGCATCCGCAACTACTAAAAATCATTAAGGTAAAACCCAACCATAGCATTAAAGTATCAAGTCCTCTTTATTCCCATACGCCATGTCCCACTTATCCGTGTTTGTGTTTCAGTCACTCACGCAACACAGACAATAAGTAAACCATGAACATATTGCAACACCCTACAGCGGGAATTCCTCACTCTTGCGCGACATGGAGGGCACCATAGGACAGCACCAAGGTGAAAACATACAACTCATACCAATCTATATCATCAATCAACCCAAAGACAAAAGATATCTACTCAGAACATCATAGGATGGCAACATATCATTGGATCATAATATGTGGCATAAAGCACCATGTTCAAGTAGGGATTACAGTGGGGTGCGGGAGTGTGGACCGCGTAAAAGATATGAGGATGATTATGATGATGGTGATGTTTATGAAGATGATCACCGCGGCGATGATTCCACTCCCGATGGCACTCCGGCGCCACCGAGAGAGAGGAGGAGAGGTCCTCCCCCTTGTGCTTCCTCCTCCATGGCCTCCCCCTAGATGGGGAGAGGATCTCCCTCTGATCCTTGGCCTTCATGGCGATGATGGCCCCTCCGGGATCCTCCTTCATGGCCTCCAGTGATGATGGACCCCTCCGGCAGGGTGCCAGAGAGGGCCTAGATTGATTTCTCGTGGCTATAGAGGCTTGCGGCAGCGGAACTTCCGATCTAGGTTATTTTCTGGAGGTTTCTTTATTTATAGGAGAGGTTGGCATTGATTTCACGTCAGGGGGGTCTCCGGGCTGTCCACGAGGTAGGGGGGCGCGCCCCCACCCTCGTGGGCAGCTCGGGACTCTTCAGGCCCAACTCTTTCACTCCAGGGGCTTCTTTTGGTCCATAAAAAATCATCAAAAATTAGCACGTCAATTGGACTCCGTTTGGTATTCCTTTCCTGTAAAACTCAAAAATAAGGAGAAACAAAAACTGGCACGGGACTCTAGGTTAATAGGTTAGTCCCAAAAATCATATAAAATAGCATATAAATGCATATAAAAGATCTACGATGGATAATATAATAGCATGAATACTTCATAAATTATAGATACGTTGGAGATGTATCACTTCACAGAAGAATTATGTCCTTGATGCACCACTAGGTGTACCACCTACCCCAGCAACTGTATATATTGTGTATGCCTGGCAGTCGTGTGTTGATGACTGATACGTCTCCAACGTATCTATAATTTTTTTATTGTTCCATGCTATCATATTACCGGTTTTGGATGTTTATGGGCTCTTTTATATCATTTTTGGGACTAGCCTATTAACCGGAGGCCCAACCCAAATTGCTGTTTTTTTGCCTTCAGGAGCAATCTTTTTGGAACCTTCAGGAGCGATCTTTTTGGAACAAACGCAACCAGGAGACTTGGAGTGTACTTCAAGAAGCAGCCGAGGCGGCCACGAGGTAGGAGGGCATGCCCTAGGGGGGTGGGCGCGCCCCCCACCTTCGTGCGCCCCTCGTGGCTCCCCTGACCTACCTCCTTCGCCTATATATATCCATGTACCCTGAAAACATCCAGGAGCACCACGAAAAACTATTTACACCGCCGCAACCTTCTGTATCCGAGAGATCCCATCTTGGAGCCTTCGTCGGCGCTCCGCCAGAGGGGGAATCAACCATGGAGGGCCTCTACATCATCTCCAAGGCCTCTCCGATGAGTTGTGAGTAGTTTACCACAGACCTTCGGGTCAATAGTTATTAGTTAGATGGCTTCTTCTCTCTCTTTGAATCTCAATACAAAGTTCTCCTTGATCTTCTTGGAGATCTATTCGATGTAACTCTTTTTGCGGTGTATTTGTCGAGATCCGATGAATTGTGGGTTTATGATCAAGTTTATCTATGAGAAATATTTGAATCTCCTCTGAATTCATTTATGTATGATTGATTATCTTTGCAAGTCTCTTCGAATTATCAGTTTGGTTTGTCCTACTAGATTGATCTTTCTAGCAATGGGAGAAGTGCTTAGCTTTGGGTTCAATCTTGCGGCGTGTCCTTTCCCAGTGATATCAGGGGCAGCAAGGCATGTATTGTATTGTTGTCATCGAGGATAAAAAATGGGGTTTATATCATATTGCTTGAGTTTATCCCTCTACATCATGTCATCTTTCTTAATGCGTTACTCTGTTCTTATGAACTTAATACTCTAGATGCAGGCAAGAGTCGGTCAATGTGTGGAGTAATAGTAGTAGATGCAGAATTGTTTTGATCTACTTGTTGCGGACATGATGCCTATATACATGATCATGCCCAGATATTCTCATAACTATGCACTTTTCTATCAATTGTTCGATAGTAATTTGTTCACCCACCATAATACTTATGCTATCTTGAGAGAAGCCACTAGTGAAACCTATGCCCCCCGGGTCTATCTTTTATCATATAAGTTTCCCATCTATATTTTATTTGCAATCTTTACTTTCCAATCTATATCATAAAAATACCAAAAATATTTATCTTAACTTATTATCTCTATCAGATCTCACTTTCACAAGTTACCGTGAAGGGATTGACAACCCCTTTATCACGTTGGTTGCGAGGTTCTTGTTTGTTTGTGTAGGTACGAGGGACTTTTGAGGAGGCTCCTACTAGATTGATACCTTGGTTCTCAAAAACTGAGGGAAATACTTATGCTACTTTGCTGCATCACCCTTTCCTCTTCAAGGGAAAACCAATGCAGTGCTCAAGAGGTAGCAATGACTACTCGTCAGTTCAGTATGCCATGCTTTACGGCTTAGAATTGGGACTTCAAAGACGTTTGGAATGTCATGGACCATATGAGATGTTCTGGGAGTTGAAGTTAATATTTCAAGAAAATGCCCGAGTTGAGAGATATGAAGTCTCCAAAAAGTTCTATAGCTATAAGATGGAGGAGAACAATTTTGTTAGTGAGCACATACTCAGAATGTGTGGGTACCATAATCACTTGACTCAGCTGGGAGTTAATCTTCTAGATGATTGTGTCATTGACAGAGTTCTTCAATCACTGCCACCAAGCTACAAAGGCTTCATGATGAACTACAATATGCAAGGGATGGAAAAGACTATTCTCGAGTTCTTCGCAATGCTAAAGGTTGTGGGGGTAGAAATCAAGAAGGAGCATCAAGTGTTGATGGTTAAGAAAACCACTAGTTTTAAGAAGAAGGGCAAGGGTAAAAAGAAGGGGAACTTCAAGAAGAATGACAAGCAAGTTGTCACTCCTGGCAAGAAACCCAAAGTTGGACCCAAGCCTGAAACTGAGTGCTTCTACTGCAAAGGGACTGGTCACTGGAAGCGGAACTGCTCCAAGTATTTGGCGGATAAGAAGGATGGCAAAGTGAACAAAGGTATATTTGATATACATGTTATTGATGTGTACCTTACTAATTCTTGTAGTAGTGCCTGGGTATTTGATGCCGGTTCGGTTTCTCATATTTGTAACTTGAAGCAGGGACTACGGATTAAACGAAGATTGGCTAAGGACGAGGTGACGATGCGCGTCAGGAATGGTTCCAAGGTCGATGTGATCACCGTCGGCACACTACCTCTACATCTACCTTCGGGATTAGTTTTATACCTGAATAAATGTTATTTGGTGCCAGCGTTGAGCATGAACATTATATCTGGATCTTGTTTAGTGCGAGACGGTTATTCATTTAAATCAGAGAATAATGGTTGTTCTATTTATATGAGTAATATCTTTTATGGTCATGCACCCTTGAAGAGTGGTCTATTTCTGTTGAATCTTGATCGTGATGATACACATATTCATAATATTAATGTCAAAAGATGCAAAGTTGATAATGATAGTGAAACTTATTTGTGCCACTGTCGTTTGGGTCATATCGGTATAAAACGCATGAAGAAACTCCATAAAGATGGACTTTTGGAATCACTTGATTATGAATCATTAGATACTTGCGAACCGTGCCTTATGGGCAAGATGACTAAAGCTCCGTTCTTCGGAACAATGGAACGAGCTAGTGACTTATTAGAAATAATACATCCTGATGTATGCGGTGCAGTGAGTGTTGATTCTCGTGGAGGGTATCCTTATTTTCTTACCTTCACAGATGATTTGCGCAGATATGGGTATATGTACTTAATGAAACACAAGTCTGAAACATTTGAAAAGTTCAAAGAATTTCAGAGTGAAGTGGAGAATCATCGTAACAAGAAAATAAAGTTTCTATGATTTGATCGTGGAGGAGAATATTTGAGTTACGAGTTTGGCCTTCATTTAAAACAATGTGGAATAGTTTCACAGCTCACGCCACCTGGAACACCACGGCGTAATGGTGTGTCCGAACGTCGTAACAACACTTTATTGGATATGGTGCGATCTATGATGTCTCTTATCGATTTACCACTAATATTTTGGGGTTATGAATTCGAGACAGTTGCATACACTTTAAACAGGGCACTGTCAAAATCCGTTGAGATGACACCATATGAACTGTGGTTTGGCAACAAGCCTAAGCTGTCGTTTCTTAAAGTTTAGGGATGCGATGCTTATGTCAAAAGGCTTCAGCCTGATAGGCTCGAACCCAAATCGAAGAAGTGTGTCTTCATAGGATACCCTAAGGAAACAATTGGGTACACCTTCTACCACAAGTCCGAAGGCAAAATCTTTGTTTTTAAGAATGGAACCTTTCTAGAGAAGGAGCTTCTCTCGAAAGAAGTGAGTGGGAGGAAAGTAGAACTTTATGAGGTAATTGTACCTGCTCTCAATTTGGAAGGTAGCTCATCCGAGAAATCAGTTCCCGTAATGCCTACACCAACTGGAGAGGAAGCTAATGATAAAGATCATGAAACTATAGATCAAGTTGCTACAGAACCTCGTAGGTCAAACAGAGCATGATCCGCACCAGCGTGGTACACTACTAGGAAAAGGCCTGCTAGTGGCGCACCTGTTTTGGCTACTAATGGCGCACTACAGGTGCACCACTAGCATCACGCCATTAGAATTTAATACTAATGGCGCACCCCTGGTGCGCCATTAGTATACCAGATACTAATGGCGCACCAGGGAGTGTGCCATTAGTATATCACACGGTGCGCCATTACTATCCGACTTAGTAATCGCGCACCACATAGAAGTGCGCCATTACTAACAATTTTTTTTCAAATTTTATTCAGAATTTTTTTTTCAATTTTTTTTCGTTTTTTTTTCTTAATCTCGGGTCACTATGGCTTAATCTCGGGTCAATATGTTTAATCTCAAGTCAATTCGCACTAAGCAGTCAAACTTCCTAGAAGGTCACCCATCCTCACACTACTCCAACCCGAGCATGCTTAACTTCGCAGTTCTATCCAACCCCAGCACCACCTCACTTAACAGACACTTGTTGGTATATCTATCATATCAATCCTATTAAACCTTGTTGATGTCTAGGACTTTGTTCATGTTCATGAGTATGATGAAATTTTGAAAAATATTTCAAACTTCCCAGTCATATTACGTATCAATTTTTGAAAACAGATTCCAAAAAAAAATATTCGGAGCCAATTTTTTTTGTTACTAGTGGCGCACCTAGCAAATGGTGTGCCACTAGTAAGTTTGAATTTTTTTTTCATTTTTCCCCTCTAGATCTTAAAAGCCCTATAACTTTTTCTGTTAGGTTTTTGAGGATTTTGAAAATGTTTAACGAGGATGTAACTTTTCTAGTAGATGATTTTTCATATAAAATTTTTTTTAATCCGAGTTCGTATGCAAAAGTTATGCCCATTTTACAAATTCCAGAGAGATTTTGCAAATAAAGTCGAAATTCATATTTGTAAATTTTCCAAACAAGTAGACCACGTATCACATGGGAAACTTATTTTCTTTTATTTTTTTGACATTTCCATCATTTTCTTTTATTTTTTCTAAAACTGAAAAGGCGGTCCAGGGGGTGTGTGCATTCGGTGGATTTTTTTGTCAAAACTAGTAATCGCGCACCGTGGGTGTGGTGCGCCATTACTAGTTAAACTAGTAATGGCGCACCACACACACGGTGCGCCATTACTAGTTTAAAAAAATAAAAAATGAAAAAAATGAAAAAAAATAGTTGTGGCGCACCGAGGGTGTGGTAATGGCGCACTATCCCCTGGTGCGCCATTACTAGTTTTGAAAAAAAATAAAAAAATTTGTTAGTGGTGCACACCGTGGATGTGGTGCGCCATTAGTATTTGGACACTAATGGCGTACCAACACATGGTGCGCCATTAGTATATAGTAGTGGCGCACCACATGTGTGGTGCGCCATTAATGTCCATATTATCTATAGCCCTTTTCCTAGTAGTGGTACGGTAATCCTGTTCTGGAGGTCATGTTACTTGACAATGACTAACCTATGAGCTGAAGGAAATATACCCTAGAGGCAATAATAAAGTTATTGTTTATTTCCTTAATTCATGATAAATGTTTATTATTCATGCTATAATTGTATTAACCGGAAACTTAGTACGTGTGTGAATACATAGACAAAACATATTGTCCCTAGCATGCCTCTACTTGACTATCTCGTTAATCAAAGATGGTTATGTTTGCTAACCATTGACATGTGTTGTCATTTGACGAACGGGATGATACGTCCATTTTGCATCATGCTTTTACATCGATATTTATTGCATTATGGGCTATTATTACACGTTATGTCATAATACTTATGCCTATTCTCTCTTATTTTATAAGGTTTACATGAAGAGGGAGAATGCTGGCAGCTAGAATTCTGGGCTGGAAAAGAAGCAAATATTAGAGACCTATTCTGCACAACTCCAAAAGTCCTGAATCTCCAGAAAGTCATTTTTGGAATTAATAAAAAATATTGCGCGAGGAAAGTACCAGAGGGGGCCCACACCCTTGCCACAAGGGTGGGGGCATGCCCTACCCCCCTGGGCGCGCCCCCTGCCTCATGGGCCCCCTGGTAGGCTTCCGGTGACCATCTTCTGCTATATGAAGTCTTTTACCCTGGAAAAGATCATAAGCAAGCTTTCGGGACGAAACACCGCCGCCACGAGGCGGAACCTTGGCGGAACCAATCTAGGGCTCCGGCGGAGCTGTTCTTGTAGGGACCAGACCTCAAACAGTCTAGTCTCTGTGCATTAGTGTCATCCCTGGATCAGTAATGCTGACACACACGGTACTTGAGGATTTATAACAGAGTTTCAATCACACACTTATTACATCAAATGTCTCAAAAGAGAACCTATTACAATAATATGGCTTAAGGCCATCTAAAATCGACAACATCGGAAGGCTTGGAAGATAAAGTGAGTCCATCAACTCCAACGGCATAGCTGAGTGAAAGACAACGACCTATGGCACCTTACTCATCGTCTGAAAAGTCTGCAACATGAAATGTTGCAGCCCGAAATGGGTCAGCACATGAAATATGCTGGCAATGTAACACATAGAGTAATGAACAGAATAAAGGCTATCACTACATGCATATATGGCTGGTGGGAAGATCTATGGTTAATAGTTTTGCATAAAGCCAATTTTCCCCTACAACAAAGGGATAAATTTTATTTAACTATCATGGTGGTTGTTAAACATTGAGAAGGTTCCTCCAACTCAATCCCAATTAAGCATCATCATTAACCCAATCAAATTAGTTTAGAGTGATGAGGTCAACATGATAATCCAAGAACCAGATACTCAAGATGTCCATAACCGGGGACACGGCTAACCATGATTAATTTGTACACTCTGCAGAGGTTTGCGCACTTTTCACCACAAGACTCGATCTCCTCCGTTGAATTTCTCGCACTTCATGATGTTTGAGAAACGGATGACCGAGACACAGTCTTTCAGAAGCCTTAACTCTCTACTCCACGTAGACAGTACCACCTACATCCCATACATCTGCTAGTCTACCTCTTCAAGAGCTCACGCAAATTACTCAACTATGCTAGAGCCCATAATGGCTTGTGGCTGCACACAGAAGTTTCTAGCATGAATAATCTTATGATCTCTTTGAGCCTGGGTGGCATTCCATAGGGTGATCACACGGGTACTCCGGGATCCCCTTGGGCAAGCACTGGGTTCTCCAGGTGCCCGAGCAAACCACTGGGTGCTCCAAGGTGCCCCAACCAATCCACCCAGATGTGTGTTAAAGTAGCCACCTTAAGTTAAACCTTAAATTAACAATAACTCTCACATCTTTCATGAATTCTCTCAAAACCAATCCACGTCTATGAGCATAGCATAGCAGTATAAGCATAACGTAGTAACACCCAAGGGTTTGAATATAAGACAATAGATTCCTACCTCATCAACTACTTCCCAGTACCCACGAGTTATCAAACCTACTCATGCAATGTTTGAGGGTTGAAGCTAATGCATAAAAACTGGGTATGAAAATATGATCAAAGTATGAACTTGCCTTGCTGATGATGCGCAAAACCTAGAGACTCGTAGTAGCACGCTTCGCACTCCAGGTACTCTATTGCAAACAAACAAAGCACACAATAAGCACTCAACTAGAGCACGGGTAAAACTCAAATAAGAGATCTAACCAGAAAGTTCAACTGAAGAACTCCTGTTTGCAAAAAGAATCAAATCAAATGGAGCAACTAAACTCAAACTGCGAAAGAAACAAGATCCGATTACTAATCTAGACTAAAGTCAAATTTTACAGTACCAAAATCTTGTTCAAGTTGATTAAATAGAAAGAGGGCTTCGAGACGAAGATCTAGGCACTTGGATCGCCTGATTCCGATAAACGAGCGAAAAGATAAACTAAAACGAAGATCAGGGCAGAAATCGCGATGAAAATAATCACGAAAAAACCCTGGAAAAGAAAAACTCACGAACAGGCTAACAAACGGACGTTCGCTGCCTGCGGCTAACGGGTGAACATCGTTCGTTAAAACGAACATACGGATGGACGTCCGCTGTTTAACTAAACCGAAGAAAACCGAACCAATCTAACAGAAAAAAACGAATCTAGGGTTTTCGAAATAAAACCGATCGGTTTTCAAAAAAACGGTGGCTACCTCGGCGATCGTGACGGCGGTGGCAGCGGCAGCGGGCGGCGGGGCGACGACGGGCGGCGGCGGCGGCGGTGCTGGCGACTAGGGTTTGTGGGGCGGGGGCGACTTGGGCTGGCGGGGGCCTCGGCCTCGGCTTATAAGGGTCGGTCGGGTCGGAGTCCTGGGCGGACACGGCCCGGTTAGGCGGTTTAACTTTTTTTTAGAACCGACGCGCAGAAAAAGAAATACTAAATGGACTCCAAAAATCCTGAAATAAGTTTTCCCCGTCCTCTAAAAATATAGCGGATAAGGTGAACATTTATTTGGGCCTCTAATACAATTTTGAAAAACACATTTTTTCCTAATTCAAATAAAATAGCAATAAAACTCCGAATAAAATTCTTATTTTATTTTAATATTTTTCCTCCAATATTTCTTTATTTTGGAGAAGTCATTTTATCCCCTCTCTTTTATATTCATTTTGGAAATATTCGGAGAGAAAATAATTAAAACCAAATGATCCTCTTATCAAATTTGAGAAAACTCAAATAGGAAAATAACGAAATCCCCAACTCTCTTCGTGGGTCCTTCAGTTGCTTAGAATTTCTAGGATCAACCAAGAATGCAATAAAATAAGATATGCAATGATGATCTAATGTATGACATTCCAAATTGAAAATTTTGGGATGTTACAAACCTACCCCCTTAAGATGAATCTTGCCCTCGAGATTCGGGTTGGCTAGAAAATAGGTGCGGGTGGTCCTTCCGTAGGTCTTCTTCTCGTTCCCAGGTGGCTTCATCCTCGGTATGGTGTCTCCACTGAACTTTGCAGAACTTGATAACCTTGTTGCGTGTGACTGGGCTGGCAAACTCGAGAATCTTCACTGGTTTCTCCTCGTAGGTCAAATTGCTATCCAACTGAGTCGCTTCCAGTGGCACTGTATCTCTCAAAGGGATATCGGCCATCTCTGTGTGGCACTTCTTCAACTGGGAAACGTGGAACACATCATGAACTCCTGAGAATCCTTCTGGCAATTCCAACTTGTAAGCAACTTCTCCCATACGTTCCAAAACTTTGTATGGTCCCACAAAACATGGTGCTAACTTTCCCTTAACTCCAAAACGCTTAACTCCTCAAAGTGGGGACACACGAAGATATACTCTCTCTCCAACTTCATAAACTATCTCCTTACGTTTAGAATCCGCATAGCTCTTCTGCCTGGACTGGGCTACCTTGAGTCTATTGTGAATCAACTTAACCTTCTCTTGAAACTCCTTAATCAAATCTGGTCCAAACAACTGACGGTCTCCAACTTCATCCCATAACAACGGTGTTCTACACCTTCTTCCGTACAAAGCTTCGAAAGGGGCCATTTTCAATCTAGCTTGATAACTGTTATTGTAGGAGAACTCTGCATATGGCAAATTATCGTCCCAACTAGATCCATTATCTAGCGCACAAGCTCTCAACATGTCCTCCAAAATCTGATTGACTCTCTCGGTCTGTCCATCTATTTGTGGATGAAAGGTTGTACTAAACTCTAGCCTGGTACCCAAAGTCTCATGTAACTGATTCCAGAACTTTGAGGTAAACTAGGTTCCTCTATCTGATACAATGGTCCTCAGAACTCCATGCAGACATATGATCCTGGTCATGTATATCTTTACCAACTTAGCACTGGTGTAAGTGGTCTTCACTGGGATGAAATGAGCTACCTTCGTCAAACGATCGACTACAACCCATATCGAGTCATATCCTACACGAGTCCTGGGCAATCCCGTGATAAAATCCATGCCTAGCTTATCCCACTTCCATTCGGGTATCGGCAATGGCTGTAACAAACCAGCTGGCTTCTGATGCTATGCCTTTACTCTCTGACGTACATCACATACTGCTACATACTCCGCAATATCCTTCTTCATTCCGGTCCACTAGAAACTGTCCTTCAAATCCAGATACATCTTGGTATTTCCTGGGTGAATCGAATACGGCGAATCATGGGCCTCCTGCAGAATCAACTTCCTGATCTCGGGGTCATTAGGCACATATACGCGGTCCTCAAACCATAAGGTATCATGCTCATCTTCATGAAATCCTTTAGCCTTTCCTTTGCTCATCCTTTCCTTTATCTCGGCAATCTCCTTGTCAGTCTTCTGAGCTTCTCTGATCTTATCCATCAAGGTAGACTGAATTTCCAATGCTGCTACATAGTCTCTCGGAACTATTTCCAAACATAGCTCGCGAAGATCCTCTGCTAACTCCTTGGGTAATCCTCCGGTCATGAGTGTATTGACATGACTCTTGCGACTCAATGCATCGGCTACTATGTTAGCCTTTCCGGGATGATAATGCAACTTCATATCATAATCCTTGATGAGCTCCAACCATCTCCTCTGCGTGAGATTCAACTCCTTCTGTGTGACGATATACTTCAAACTCTTGTGATGCGTGTACACCTCACAATGATTTCCGACGAGAAAATGTATCCATGTCTTCCACGCATGCACTACGGCTGCTATCTCCAAATCATGTGTAGCATAATTCAACTCATGGGGTTTAAGCTATCATGAGGCATATGACACAACTCTTCCCTCCTGCATCAACACTGCTCCAAGTCTTCGACGAGAAGCATCGCAATACACTTGATAATCCTTGCGTTTATCTGGAAGAATCAACACTAGGCTGTAACCAAGCATTTCTTCAACTCCTGAAAACTGGCCTCACATTCCTCATTCCATTTGAACTTGGTGTCCTTCTTCAGCAACTCCATCATGGGCTTTACAATCTTTGAGAAGTTATCAATGAACCTTCTGTAGTATCCTGCGAGTCCAAGAAAACTCCGGATCTCTCCAACTGACGTGGGTGCTTCCCAATTTGTCACAGTGACAACCTTGGTGGGGTCTATTGCTATTCCTTCTCCGGATATAACATGTTCGAGGAATCCAACTTCCTTCAACCAAAACTCACACTTGCTGAACTTGGCATATAACTGATGTTCTCTGAGCTTCCCAAGTACCAAACGCAAATGCTCCTTATTCTCCTCTTCATTCTTCGAGTAGACCAATATGTCATCAATGAACACCACGACGAACTTATCCAAAAACTCCATAAACACCGTGTTCATCATGTTCATGAAATATGCAGGCGCGTTGGTCAGACCAAATGACATCACGGTATACTCATATAGCCCGTACCTTGTGGTAAAAGTTGTCTTGGGTATATCCTGCTCTCAAATCTTCAGCTGGTGGTATCCTGATCGCAGATCGATCTTGGAAAATATTTTAGCTCCTTGCAACTGGTCAAACAAATCATTGATCATCGGCAGCGGGTACTTGTTCTTGATCGTCACTTCACTCAATCCACGATAATCAACAACCATCCTCAACGATCCATCCTTCTTCTCCACTAGAAGCACTGGTGATCCCCAAGGTGACGAACTTGGGAGAATATAGCCTTTACCCAGTAACTCCTTAATCTGCTTCTTAATGTCTTCCAAATCCTTTGCGAGCATCCGATACCATCTCTTAGATATTGGCCATGTGCCTGGCAAAAGCTCAATGAAAAACTCAATGTCTCTATCCGGTGGCATGCCTGGCAACTCCTCTGGAAATACACCAGGGAAATCCTTCACCACTGGTACTTCCTCCTGTACAACTCCTGATAAGGAATTCACTTGAGTCCTCTTCGGCACATGCCGGGATACATACTTAATCCTTCTTCCTTCTGGAGTAGTGAGCAAAATCGACTTACTGGCGCAATCAATGTTCCCTCCGTACTTCGATAACCAATCCATGCCTAGTATTACATCCAGTCCTTGTGACTCCAATACTATTAGGTCTGAGGGGAACACATAGTTACCAATCCTTAATGGTAACCAATCACACCATAGGCTAGCCATATACTCTGCTCCCGGCGAGGTTACTAACATGGGTGACCTAAGGGCTTGGGTTGGCAGGTTATACTTATGCACGAATGCCCTTGATATGTATGAATGTGATGCACCAGTATTGAAAAGAACGATTGCAGTAAATGATTTAACCAAAAACTTACCTATAACTGCATCGGGTTGCGCTTCAACCTCCTCCATGCTAACGTGGTTCACTTGTCCCCTGTTGAAAGGGTTGGGCTTCTTCCCAAATCTTCCATTGCCATTTCCATTCTTTGCTTCAGAACACTCCCTGGCGTAATGTCCATTCTTCCCGCACTTGAAACAAGTAATGTGACTTAGGTCCTTCTTGGCGGGTGTTGCTGGGTTGGAATGGTTCTGACCGTTGCTTCCTCCATTCCCATTCCCATTCTTGGGGCCACTATGGTTATGCGAACTCCCTCCATTGGAATTGTGGCCTCCATGGTTATGGTGAATGTGTCCTCCCGAGTTCGATGTAAAACGGGGCCTCTGTTGAGCTCCTGGGTTGTACTTCCCTTGTCCATACTTCCTTTTGCGGTTGTCTATCTGCTGCTGCTTCCCTCCAATCATGAGAACTCTGTCTACCAACTCCTAGTAGTTGTTGAAGGTTGCCACCATCAACTACATGCTAAGCTCATCATTCAGCCCTTCTAGAAACTTCTCCTGCTTAGCTGCATCTGTAGCGACGTCATCCGGGGCATAACGTGCTAACTTACTAAAATCATCCACATACTGGCCCACTGTGCGTCCTCCTTGGCGCAAATTGCGCTCGCGCTTCTTCATGGCCATAGCTCCTGCTGAAACATGGGCAGTGTGAAAAGCCTGCTGAAACTGGTCCCATGTGACAGTGTCGATGGGGTAAGTGGCTGTAAAATTCTCGCACCATGATGTTGCGGGTCCATCAAGATGATGTGCGGCAAAACGCACTCTCTCCGCATCTGTGCATCCTGCAGTGGTCAGCTCCCTTCCAATCTTGCGGAGCCAATTATCTGCAACAATCGGCTCAGTGCTACTAGAGAACACCGGTGGATTCAGCCTTAGAAAACAGGCTAAGTGATCAACAGGTGGTGGTGGTGGTGGGTTGTTGTTGTTGTTCCCCTGGTTCTGATTCTGAACTAGTAACTGCATCAAGGTATTCTGCTGCTGGATCAACTGAGTGAGCTCCGGCGGGAAAGCAAATCCATCGTCATGTCTCGGAGGCATTTGATGGGTTTAGAAAAGATGAGAAAACAGAATAGAATGAGGTCCAGAGAGAAAACTCTACCCATATGCACATGAGACAAACACAAACATATCACTTCAATCAATTCACACAAGGACATACAATCGATCTAAATATCGTTACAAAAGTGCTCGGACTACACTATATACATGGGGGAATACTGCTACTGATGTGGTGGTCGTCTAGAAGTTTTAATCGGTGGAAGACTCCATGATATCTGCTCCAGCGTCATCAACATAGTCATCATCACTATCGTCGGGGTCCGAGTCGGTGTTGTCGATGATGATGTAGTCCTCCAAACGAATGGAATCATCGTCATCTCCTCCTGGTGCGGGGTCTCCCATGAATACTCCTAGCTTCCTCGTCAAATTGTCATTCTTCTCTAGGAGTATCGTCATCTCCTCCTCATATCCATCGCCTGTAAACTTGAGTTCTTCCTCCACCTCTGTGATCCTGGTCATTGCCTTCTTCAGATCTATCATGCATGCGCACATCTGGTTCTCCTGGCATCGAATGTGTTGGTTTAACTCTTGGATGAAAGATGCAATGGACCTATCCCTCCTGGTGCTGATCATCTCCCATTGCTCATCTTGGCGCCCACAAATCTGGTAGATAGTATCCTTGAGATCCTTGTGGTAAACTTCTCCAATGCGTCCCATGGTGATGTGTGCTGCCATGCTCTTTCCGAGACTCCAGGTTGGTGCATCAAAGGAAAATTCTATGGGCTCAGTGACTGGCATGAACGTCCTTCCTGGAACTTGAACTCGAATCATCCAATGCTCCTCTTCTAGTAAAGTGGCGATGTAGGTCCCAGTGAAGCTTGGTATTCCGATGTTCAGGTACCTAGTAACTTCCTTCAAGTGTCGTCCAAAAGGTGTATCTTAATACGGTTGTGTGAACTTGTTCCTTGCATCCGCCATCCTATAGAGTAGAAAAGGGAGGGGAGTCAGAAATGAGAAGAGAGGAGTGACATATGATTTTAGCTTAGTGGTCATGTCCTACATTCAGCGTGTGCTCTGATACCATCTTGTAACAACCAGACCTCAAACAGTCTAGTCTTTGTGCATCAGTGTCATCATTGGATCGGTAATGCTGACACACACAGTACTTGAGGATTTATAACAGAGTTTCAATCACACACTTATTACATCGAATGTCTAAAAAGAGAACTTATTACAATAATACGGCTTAAGGCCATCTAAAATCGATAACAGCGGAAGGCTTGGAAGATAAACTGAGTCCATCAACTCCAACGGCATAGCTGAGTGAAAGACAACGACCTATGGCACCTTACTCGTCGTCTGAAAAGTCTGCAACATGAAATACTGCAGCCCAAAACGAGTCAGCACATGGAATATGTTGGCAATGTAACACATAGAGTGATGAACAGAATAAAGGCTATCACTACATGCATATATGTCTGGTGGAAAGCTCTATGGTTAATAGTTTTGCATAAAGCCAATTTTTCCCTACAACAAAGGAATAAATTTTATTTAACTATCACTACAAAAAAATTACACTTCTGTGATGATACGTGTTTGTCACAGTAGGTCGCCTTTTTTGTCATGCATGTACATATGACGATTTTATGACAGAATCAAGATAGTCATAACTGTGCTGTCGTACAAGTGTTCCATGACATTACCAAAATTATCATCACGGAAGTGTCCACTTCCATGACGATAAATCGCGTGTCACAGAAGTGCTTTCGTCAAGGGTGTCCAACATGTGGCATCCATTGTAACAAAACATTGTTAAGCTATCGGGTCCGGTTTTGGATCCGATAACCCGTTAACAGCCCTGACCAATGGGGATTTTCCACATGTAAAATCATCATTGGCTAAAGGAAATACGTGTCAGCTCCGCGTTGGCACAGGTGTCACCCATCCAATGGGCAAGACGCGCCTATGATATGTTGACACGTGGACCGGCCCATAAAGTTTAAATGGGCTGGCCCAACTAAAGGCCCACAAGATTTTGCGGACCAGAATGGGCCGGCCCAGCTACAGGCCCACGAGATTTTGCGGACCATAATGGGCTGGCCTAGCTAAAAGCCCACAAGATTTTGCGGGCCATAATGGGCCGGCCCAGGTAAAGGCCCACAAGATTTTTGCCATAATGGGCTGACCCAGGTAAAGGCCCACAAGATTGTTTGCGGATCATACTGGGGCGGCCCAGCTAAAGGCCCACGAGATTTCGCCGACATTAATAGGCCGGCCCAGCTGTAGGCCCACAAGATTTTGAGGACCCTAGTAGGCCGGCCCATTAACTGGCTGCCAGGTTTTGGGCCAAATGTCGGCCCATATTTGATCCGGTCCATTAATGGCCTGCTACGTTCTGGGCCTAATAATGGCCCATATGAGATCCGGCCCGTTAAAAGCCTACCATGTTCTGGGCCAAATTATGGCCCAGATCAGGTCCGGCCCTTTAAGAGGCTTTGGGCTAAATTATGGCCCATATCAGATTCGGCCCGTCAACTAGACGCTATGCTTTTGGGCCCACTTGCTAAAGGCCCATTTAGTAATTCGTCCTGATATTAGTTTCAGCCTGTTAAGGGCCCATTTAACATTTTGCCCTATATTAATTTTGGCCTGTTAAAAGCCTGTCATATAGTTGGGCCTAACTACGGCCCGGTTTGCATCCAGCCTGCTCGCAGCCGATATCAGATTGGGCCAAACAAGGACCGAGACAATTTTGGCCTATTAAAAGCCCGTGATTTGATTCACACAATCATGGGACAGGGTCCATTTCAGGCTGCTGCTGGCCCGTGAGCTGTTCGGCACGTTTCAAGCCCAACCTACTTCTCAGCCTCCTAAAAGCCCATTGAGTTTTCTTGCAAAAAGACGGTCGACGGTTACTCGGCCTATTAAAGGCCCGAATCTACTAGTGGGCCAGTTTACTTTTGGCCTTTTAACGGACCAAGATGACGGGGCCCATGATGCGGATCATACATCATGATTGCATGACGGCCCGATTATGTACCGCAATTTTACAGTTTGGCCGGTTTACTACAAAGACAGGATATATATACAGTAAAATAACTGCAGCATCATGAATAAGAAAAACCTAGACTATACAATAAAGAAATTACGGCATATTACATCCACTGGGCATCAAAGTTCGCCACTATGATAATAAAGCACAAGAAGACAGCAGATTACATACACTGGGCATCAAAGATCGCCACCAGTGCAAATAAACACGCAGACAAAATAATATACAAAACCGACAACACTTCAATAGAGTTCAAGAAAGGTTAGCCCTGCTGGGGAGCTGCAGCGCAAGCAGCTGAGCAAGCTAATGAGACTGCGCTTGTTCAACACTTATATCTTCCTCACTCTGAAAGATAAACAAGCAGACAGATGACAGGTTTTGCACATAAAAGTATCAGTGTTGACAATTCATCACATTTCTTACTGACGAATAAAGTGGCACAGTTTAAAATTGCATTAACACAATATGGTATTGTTCAGGTCAAGACAAGGCAGGAAATGACATTGTGAAGGAGTTGGCAGCTTCACGTCACCACTAGATTACAGATCAAGAACTCATAAGTATCAATGGTTAGTGTGCTGTCAGTTTATCCCATTTCAGATTGGCAAATAAAGAGATGGTTTAAATAATAGTAGAATGATATGACATTGTTCATAGTTAAGACATTGCAGAATATGACATTTTGATGTAGTGGGTAGGTTCACCACACCACTGGATTACGGATGAAGAACAAAAGCATACATGCAGTGCAAAAGAAGATCACTTGCTCTGTATAGTTTAATTTACATGGTATGAAGAAGGAATTTGGTTGTACAACTGAAAACTTAAATTGAGAAGGACAAACTTTTGTTTATGAACTACATAATAAACTTTAAACATGCAATTTGATGCAAACACCAAAAATAATCAGTTGTTGCAGTCATGCCTAACCAAATATACAGAACAAAGTTTGAAGGCTTGAGAAGGACAAACTTACATTATTGGTGAAGATAGGCTCTATAAAGCCCTTGTCCATGCTGATGGGGGGGGATTCAAGAAGTTTACCACAAAATCTTCTTCATAAGCATTGCCTTTATTCTACATTTTGTTAAGAGTAAATATAGATGTGATAATATACGAAAAATGGAGAATATTTAAGATAAGATGAAGAGTGATGCTACATAACCAAGTAGCTATAAATGTAAGTGCAGCAATACAGGCAAAAGGTACAGCCAAGAGCAATGCACAGCTAAACTTCTTCAGTACCATCGGTGTTATCCAACCTTATGGTAAGAGTAAATATAGATCTGATGTGTAGAAAATGGAGGGCAAAGGAAAATAAGCTGCAGAGTGATGGTACATGAACAACTACCTGTCAATATAAGTACACTGATAAAGGACAGCATGTTCTTACAAGAACAATGCAGAGCTAAAAAAAATCATTGGCATTGGATATATTCTACACTGATGTAACCATTCATACAGATCAGATAATTTGGAGCGAACAATTGATAAGCAAGCTATCATGCATATTGCTGTCACATAATGAACCAGGTATGTATGCAAGTACAGTGATACAGGACAACAAGTACTAACAAGAGCAAAGCAGCGGGCAGCATATTTGCGATATCCTGTCGTTCTTTTCAAACCAAAATTCTTCTTCGAGCAAATTTCAAATTGTCATGTGATTTCATAGACAATACCTCATCCTGGGAACGAGACCAGTGCATAACAAGGTTTTTCCATTCATTCAATGTCTTCTAAATTTAGCACAGGAGACTTCACCAGAAATTCGTTTATAGACTTGCCATCAAAGTGCGATATCCTCAGGTAACACCGATACTGCTGCAATGCTTCCTTGAAAAGTACAAGCAAGCTTTGCTCATCATGACTATCCAGATTGACCCTCGCCTAGTTACAACAATGTAATGTAAATCATTGATGTGTTCAATCAGCAGAAAACAGGAAAATAATAACCATGAATAATAGCACTTACACATAAGTTGGACAGGAAGTTGTGAAAATGGTGTTTGTCTTTACTATAATCTTCCCATGATGGGGATATATGCATGTAGTCCCTAACAACATTGAAAGCATTGTCTTTTAAACTGGGAATAACTGGAATGGGGTTCCAGTCTACAGGAATTGGCCATCTCTTCAGTTGGGATAGGTCTTCGGCTGGTGGACTTGCTATACTTTTTGCTGGAGTGGGATTTTTCTATGGTATGGCTAGTGCTATGGAAAATGAAATCAGTATACCTTTTGCTGGAGTGCAGGTCCTGTGTGGTGGGGCTAGTGGTGTGGCCAGTGAAGTATGGATACAGTCTGCTGGAGTCGGCCCTACGTTTTGTGTCACTGGTTGTACAGCCAATATAAGTGGGGTGCTGCCTGATTTCTCCGGCACCACCACTTTTTTCAAGGACTTTGCTGGTGCTCCTTCAGGTTCGGCAATCACCCTCTTCCTTTTTGATGTTTGATGCACAAAAACAACATTTGAGTGGAAAAACATGGTTTGATGACAGATGGAATATGTATTGATAATGGATGGGCATGGCATCTCAACATATATGATGAGTAAACTAAGCAGATGGCGGTGTAAAAAAGTAGAAGAAATGCAAGACAACATATGCAAGATACGCACAATCAATAAAACCTTGCCAAATTAGAACAGGCACCTTGATGGGTGAACAGGACAGGCCATCTGCCTTTGACTCCTCGAGGTTAGAATAGTCATTAGGATCATATTCGGAACAAGAATCAACAGGTGGGGAGCGTATGATTTTCATTGCATCCAGAATGGCACTCAATGCCTTGGTGCCAATTTTGTAAGTCATTGCAGTGTTTAGCTTCAAGAGTGGACTGCTGCTAGTGCGACACAAAGTAGCTACACAGATCATAGTGTAGATATAACGGGAAAACCGTAAGCATCAGAGTAAAATCAGCAAAGTGGAACTTGCTGGAATATATGTGCTAGTACTGCCGGTACGGCTAGAAAGGCTTCGGATACCAGTTCTCTTCAACTGAAGGTGCGGTACTGTTAATATCAGTGTAACTCTCAAAGGCGACACAGCTCCCCGCATTTCCTTGCTATTCTTATAGGATTGAAGTGGGCAGGTCACTACAAATCCTATTCCTATGTTTACAAAATCCTAGGAATCAAAGAGGCTCAAAGTGTCCATCACAACCGACCGTATAGACCTATACACTGCAAATGTCCCTGCTCGTCTTCAGTACAAGGAACATAATGTACTACTATCATACTCCCTCCGTTCCAAAATATAAGTCTTGGTAGAGATTTCCACTATGGATCACATACAGATGTATCCAGATACATTTTAGAGTGTAGATTCACTCATTTTCCTCCATATGTAGTCCATGGTGGAATCTATACAAAGACTTGTATTTAGGAACGGAGAGAGTACATATTAAAGAAGAACGAAAGAGGAATATGGTAAAGAAGAGCAAGCAGATTTTGGATAATAAAATGTTGGTTGCGCAGTGCCCACACATGATGAACCAAAGCGCATTAAGAATGCAACTCCCTGTTGTCTCTCGACCATTTCAGGCGGTGGGATGAAGATCCTACGTCTCCTAATCCTTCTTCTTCCTCGTCTCTGATTCTTCCCATACAGAACACCGCATGGGCCGCCGGCCGGACCATCGGCCCCCACCGCATGTCTTCCTCCGCCACCCCACCCCCACCCCCGCCCCCACCCCCACCCGCATCGAGTTTTGTTTGTTCGGCGAGGCCCCACCACCGCCCCCACAACCACCCGAGCCCCTTAGTTCGCACCGGAGAACTCCGACGAGCTCTGAAAAATCGACTGACCCAATTTTGAATTTTAGTCTACTGTGATTTAACTAGTGTGGAATATAAAAGGGGAAAACCATAAGCATTAGGAGTATAGTGTTGAGCGTGCCATGGCGGATCTGAAGGTGCAAACCGGACAAAGGGAACTTCGCAACCAAGACAAGAAATCAGAGTAAAGCAGTTGCGATCTATTTTCTTGCTGCGGTAAATAAGTTGAGCAGATACGAAAGAGTACCGCCTCTGGTGAGGCACCGTGTTTGCATCTGCTGAAAATTTGACGGTGCTGCGGTAGCGATGGCTGTCGGCAGCGTGGAAGCAGATTTAGGAGGGTTGACAGTGGCGGCGGGGCGCGGTGGACGATACGGTCATAGGAGCGGCGCCGACAAGGTGGACGACGGCGGGGATGAAGCGAGAGGACGGGATGCAAGGATCCCGGTCCGAAGCCGTGGATGAGAGAGGTCGATCTCTTGTAATGGACGGTGACGTCAGGGTATCAGCTCCGGAATAGTGGAGGAGGACGACGGTGGATGGGATGGCGGACGGAGGAGGCTGGGGTGGAGAGGGTGTTTTGGCGCCCACGGAGTACGAATAGGGAAAAGGGAGGTAGAGAGGAAGGGGGGAACCATGTATTCAGGGTGCGCTTGTCTCAAATGCGAGGAAATTTACAAACTTAGCCCCCGTTTCAAATTTCCTACATCACGGCAATATTAGTCGGTTGGGGATAGGACGGTAATCTCGCATACACTGAGTACTTGTCGACGAGAGTTTGTTTTTGGCGCCCACCATGTATGAATCGGGGAGGGAGTCAATTTCGGCCGAGGACACACTATGTTTTGGCGCCCACCGTGTATGAATCCGGGTGAGAGGCGGTTACGTCACATTTGGGTGAAATTACAAACCTACCCCTATCGAAACCTATAGAAATCCAGCAGATAGGCTTTGCGTTGCAGGGATAGGCAATAGTAATTTTCATCTCGCAGATTTTGGTTTTGGGCGGTTACTGCAACTTTCCCCGCTTCGTTCAAATTTTGCAGAGTGCACGATTACCATGCCAACTCAATTCGAATCCCGTTTGTATTCTATTTCTTTCGGGCGGGATCCATTTTTGTTTCGAATTAAATTCTATATACATCATTTTTATATATATACTTTCAAAAGCACAACAAAGAATTTTTCTCCTTTATATGTATAATATGATTTACAAATACAATGATCTCAAAATCTTAAGGTTAAATTCAAAAAATTTAAACCAAATTATGTTCTACTAAAATGCATGGATCAGTAATATCTACATATTAAATAACATAGATGCGCGTGAATTCATATGAGTATGCATGTCTGATAGATCAATTTTGGTTCGAGTATGGATTACATGTATCATCGTCTCAAATTCAAATATTTGAATCCCTTTTATGTTCACTCCTTTCACGCCCATCTCTCTCGCACACATGCTCCTTCATGTAGCTATCACTCTCTTTTCTCCAGCTCACCGGCACGCTCACTTCATGTTTCTCCTATCCTCGCAAACATGGTCTCTCGACCTCTCCCTTGAGAAGTGTCACACTCTCCCTATCATTATACATTACACGGTTTTCATTATCTCTCACGTCTCTACTGTTCTCTGGTATTACTCGGTACCTAAGCTTTCTTTTGCACCGGCACACACACAGTCTCCACTCGTCTTTCACTTTGTCTTTCTGTCTATGGGATTCTCTCACACACCCTATATGTCTCTAGATATGACTCATACCACTAAAATTACTCTCTCTCTCTCTCTCTCCTGTAGACACAACATTTGTTGCGGTCTCCTTTTCGTCTCCATCCCATACTGACATTATTCATTTGTTTATCGATCAGACAACCCCCCCCCTCTCTCTCTCTCACACACACACAACTCCTGCTTCCACTCCCCTTCCCAACTACCGTCTCTCTCTCACACACAAAACTCTCGCTTTCGCACCCCGACTCGTATTTCTCTCACAAACATTTATTGACTAGCCTCTCGATAGGTTTATACACCTGCACGCTCGTGCTTCCACTATCGCATACATGTCTCTCTCCCGCTCCTTGTATCTATGTAGCTTTTTCTTCCCTTCTTGAGACACGCCCTCTCGATCGTGCACACACACACTATCGCCTCATTTTAAGCTGATACCTCTCACACACACACTCTTTGTGTCTTTGTCACACATGCACTCCGTCCTCCTCCACTCTCCCTCTCTCTCACACACACATGGGCTTTTTGCAACAACTAGCAAGATGCCCATGCATTGCACGAAACATCAAGATGCATTTGTATGAGTAGTTTATCTTGTGGGGGAAAAGGATGAATGAGGGAAGGCCTTATTTGCAAATGTGGAGAGGGTGTGGGTATCTTTTTGCAAAATTGCCATAGTTTCCTTCCAATCTATCAGATATAGATTGGACGGCCTATATAGCAGGATGGCAGGCACACGATCATCACCGACAATGCTTTTTATAAGAGTAGGGATAAAAAACAGAGTTGGTGATGATGGTGGGCCTGCTATCCTGCAATGTAGGTCGTCCGACTTATATCTTACGGATAGGAAGGAAAATATGGCAATTTACCCGCACTCCTCACCACATTTGCAGATAAGGCTTTCCCTCGTTCATCCTTTTCTCCCAGAAGATCTTGATGTTTCGTGCAACGCACGGGCATCTTGCTAGAGTAGAAATTAGACATATACCACTTCTCGAATCTTGAAACCAACAACATTCCTCCCTTATCTCATCAAAACCACCAAAGGAATATATTTTGAGTGAAACATAACATATTTTTAGTGATATATGTATTTCAAAACTAGACTTTTTTTCTATCAAATCGGTGAATATGTATTAATCTACTTTGATCGTGTGGCAATGCATTGGCACATTGCTAGTAGTTATTATAATTTTTTGGACACCAGACAAACGGCTGAGTACATATACAAAGAGAAGAGGCGCACGCACGCAGTCGGTCTCTCGCTGTCTCTCACACATGAGTGTTACGTAAAGGCGACATTAACAAATAAACCCTAAAATCCTAGGTGCACGATTGCTGCATTCGCGGGTACTGGGTACGTGGTGGAGCACCTTTGTAGGAATAGTCAGCTCGCGTGATAATTTGATCCGTAGCAGTTGATGGTCGGGATCACAAGTGAACAACTTGGAGGCGGTGGCTCGCTAGTTGCCACAGATCGAGTAGCCACGTTTCAAATATCATTTTTAGCGGGGTTAAGAGTTCCGATTTTCAATGGCGCGTTATAAGTACTAAGTACTACCTTCGTCCCATAATATAAGAACTTTTTTGACACTACACTAGTGTCAAAAACGTTCTTATATGTTGGGACGGAGGGAATAGTTTTTAGAACGATTGGTATGGAGCGAAAATGGAATTCATAGTACTTTGTACCTCCTTGGCGTATGGTTGTATGGGTTTATGTTGCGAGATGTTGAACCTGGTAGTTCTAGGGCAAATACTATGGTTTAGATTTAGATGCTGGTTTTCAGTAATGAAAGTCGGAAGGGGGAAGCCCTTCTTTGATTAAAAAAACTACTACCTCCATTCTGGTTTACTAGTCCCCATCGTATTTTAGGTCAAAGTTTGTCCACGAATTTTACTTGTAAAATGTGAATGGAAAATGAGATTTTGTTATACCCAAACAAAAAAGGACTGGAGGGAGTGATTGCTCTGACACGGACGCGACCTCTCATAGCGCAGACATTGAACCGGCGCGCTGGCCAAGAGGGCCCCACTCGCTGCAGGCCCGGCTGAGCACGCCTCCTCCCCGCGTGCAACCAGCTTCAGACTGCCCTGCCTGCCTTCATTGAATCCGTGTGTGTGCCGGCAACACGTCCTTCTGCGAGCCGGTCGGCATTTTAGAACACAAAAAATGACTAAAATATAATTAATTTACGCATGGTCTTGACTTGTTGTGCTCGCACTGGTAGCATGAACTAGTAGAGGTTTTTCTTTATTTATAACTCTCCTCACATTTTTTGGCTTTGAAGTGAATCATGGTTGTGGACATTATGTATGAATGTGCAGATATTTGAACATGAGTTTGATGTGGAAGTTTAACTTGGAATGCCGGGCTTGCGCGTGAACTATACCATGTCCAATGTTTCGTCTGTTATTGTTTGGAAAGTAATTGTTGTTATTACATGACCCGAAAAAAATATTTTGTGCCACATCAGTAGATGCACGGACATCATAACAGGCATGCTGACTGGATAAACATTTGAACCGAGCTATTATGAAGGAAATTTTGTATTGACAACAATTTTAGATAGCAGGAGACGCCTAGCCTGCTCTGCCTCTGCTAGCTTATTTTTGGCTTCTTCCATCTCTTCTTTGGCTTGGGTGAAGAGAGCATATGATTGCTCTTTTTGATTCTTCAGGAACTCAGCTACATTCTCAAGGGCTGCTGCACGCTTTCTTTCAGTCTTTACTAGGCCACGAGGACACGAACAGCTGATGACTCCACCTGGCTTGTGTGTAATCTAGCATCATTTGGGAATTTGCACCTTGTGTCTAATCCAGCATCATTAGGGAATTGGCACCTTGTGTGTAATCCAGCCTCATGTTGGAAACATGATCTCGAGGTTGACCATACTTCCCTCCTCGCAGGAACTACATCCTGACATAAAGTTACTTCTTTTTTAGATCAATACTCAGAGCAACCCAGATCCATTTAGTAGAAGCCAGATAAACAGAACTCGGAGAAGTGAATTCAAAAGGAAAAAATATATATAAACAGACTACAAGGTGAGAACAACCACTTCCTACATTAAGCTAAAAACGAAAGCATTAGGATGATTAAGACTCTTCTTATTACACATCGAAGAACATGAGGCTTAAGGGAAATAGAAACTGCAATATATACACATCGAAGAACACGAGGCTAAACGAAAGTAATTGAAAGGGTGTTACTTACCAAAGCTCGTTTTACAGGTTCGGTGCAGCTCCTCTTTAACTTGCCACGCTCCTTGAAGATGTCCCAAATATCCCGTGTTTGGTCTTCATTGCTACTCTGCATGTTCGCACTCGTGGTTTTAAAATCTCAACATGACAAGAAAAATATACTACTACTAATACTCGCGCATCTTGTGGGAAACATTAAAGCACTTGTCTACCATCTTAGAGCATCTCCAACAGAATCGCAACACGCAACGCTTTAAAAAAGCGTTTACAGTGCTGAGATCAAGAAGTAGAGAGACTAGAGAGTAGAGGATAGTTCTCAACATTGATTGATAAAAAATAGATAATTCAACTACTCCTCGGCGTCCGACTCCTCCTCGGTGGTGTCCTCCTCCGACGTCTGACTGTAAATAAGATACACATACCCCTCTCCAGATTTGCAAATAAGGCCTTCCCTCATTCATCCTTTTCTCCCACAAGATAAACTACTCATACAAATGCATCTTGACGCGTGGAACGCATGGGCATCTTGCTAGTTCTAAAAAACTTTCCATCATTTGCCACACTAGTGGTTGCAGATGAAAAACCTACCCAAGCACAGCGCGATACAGGAGCGACGCACAATTACAAGCTGATATTCTGTTGGACAATGGAGGTTATAACCAATTACTTTTACAGGAACAATAGCACCCAGGAAATTTGAAGGGTAGATATGAACAAAATTGGAACTGCACATGTACTGCTAAGTGATTCAATACACACATTACCAATTGAGGAGGAGAATGATGGTCGCGGCGGTCTCTATGAGTCATGGTCGGCAATGCGAGTCAGTTCATTGTCCACGACGGTGGTGCTTCTGCGCTTGGCGTTGGCTTCCGAGAAGCAGATCCGAGACCATGGAAGATGGTGCCGGGGAAGAGGCTCCGTGTATGACGACGACGGTGGACCAGATCCAGTGTGGTGTACGAGGTCATCGATGAGGCAGATGCGCTGCGGTGGACGAGTGCGCCGATGTAGAAGGGGAGGAGCACGAAGGCTGTGGTGCCGTGGAGAAGTCTATTTTGCGGTGGGGATATAAAATGGTGAGTATTCAGGTGTACTACTCTGGGTGCCGGGGTGGGGTTGGCTGGGTAGGGTGAACCTGAAGTTACGAAAACAGCCCCCTACCAGGCGTCATCCGTAGGCATGTTCCGAAGGCTATGATGGTAACTTCCCACTACTTGAATCAGGGTCGCGGGAGATTTTCCCGCCGACCTCAAAATTTTGTGACACTGAACTCCCCGTGTGGCGTGTTGAGTGATTTGGCTAAGCAACTAGCGAGTAGTACTAGTAAACTCTGCATATTAGGTTTGACCGAAGTCAAACTTCCTTGACGAAGTTTACAGAAAAATATAAACATTTACCATAACAAATATGTATGATGTGAAAGTACATTCAATAATGAATCTAATGGTATATATTTGTTATTGTATATGTTAATATTTTTTCTTATAAGCTTTCTGAGAGTTTACAAAACTTGACTTTGACCAATGCTAATACGCGGACTTAAATAAAAACGGAGGGAGTACACATTTGTTTTCTTAGTTTGTAGTGAACTAATCATTTGTTGAAATTGTGAAATAAATATATTAGGCTATTGACTTCGAATGTAATGGTCTATACCATTCAATAGTTACAATCATTGTCGAATTCCAAGATGTATACAAGGTCTATAGTACTTCACAACATGCTCAAACTCACATAATCCCAGTCAAATGAGAATATAAATGCATTTCATAGTTATTACTTTGTAGGATGCAACAAAACCAACATAACTCTACATCAGCCATTATAGAAGCAAGATTTTGAACATATCCCAATGTGTGAATGAAACATGCAGAGAGAGCTTGCGAAGATGGAGCAGATAGGGCAGGAAAGATTCTATGTATGTGGATGAGAGAGTAGGAGACAAACCTAACGAGACAGAGAGAGAGAGAGAGAGATAGAGAGAGAAAGAGAGAGGAAGAAGTTAGGTCCGTGAGAAAGATGGAGACATGTAATATACGTGAAATGCGTGTGCATCCGGATTCTGTATACGTGGAAGGAGAAGAGACAACATGTTTGATGAGAGAGCTGGAAAAACACGGACGAGAGGGGAAGGATCTTGTGGGTTGAGGGATTGATAATTTTGTGCGGGGGAGAGAGGGATTGGTAATTTTGTGCGAGAGAGAGAGGGTGGGGGGAGGAGTCAGTCAGCCGTCGTCACATCATCCTGCTTCCAAATGGCCCCGCATTCTCTAGCGCAGTGTGGTCGCCGTCTTCGATCTCCTCGATGCCCTCTTTGAAGATTGAGGTGTCGTGCATGTTTGGGTGCAAAGAAGCACAAGCGAGAGTGGTCGCCATATAACCTTGGATGGGGATGAATTGTGTGCTCGGGGGAGGGTGTGTGTGTGTTGTGCTCTGTGTGTGTGTGTGTGTGTGTGTGTGTCAGATATTGAGAGAAAACAAACCTAAGAAGAGAAATAGGTATTCACGAAGAGATTGTGCGGGCCTTGAGGTGGGCAGGGGCCGGGTGAGGGTGTCAAAATGTGTGCGTTGATGCATGTGTTACATGTGATCGTGCGAGGGACGGATGAATCGAGAGAGATAGTTGTTGTGTTATGGATGCTCCTCTCTCTCTCTCTCTCACACACACACACAAGTAAACTAGAAGACCTTTCTCTCATGTATACACAACGTATCGACATCTGTCTATGTCTCACTCATGCATGATCATTTGCACATTCACACCTCTCTATGTCTGTATCACATGCACACCATCCCCACATTGCCCTTCCACCACAACACACATATAGACACATACACACGTTCTCTCTCAGTCACACACACAAAATCAGTATTAAAAAAACTAGGGCGCACCTAAAATGTCCAAATCCAAATAAACACGAACTGGAGCTAAATTCAAATATATGGAAATATTGTAGCGTCAAGAGCTTTTCCAGGAAAAAAAAGTTAAGTAACATCTGGGGATTGTTTTCACACACACACAAAAAGGTTCGGTGGATGTCCTTCGAGCGAGACACGGTGACGCACCGTTCGATCGACCGCGCGGCCGCGGTTCACGTGCTTGCACAGGATTCCGTATCATGGCTATGGTACTAACTAATAAAAGTGCTTCCTAAGTCTAATGTTTACGTGTACTAGTACGGTTTTCTTTTAAGTTTGACCAACCCTATATAAAACTAAAGTAAGCTCCCTACGCGCACTTATCAATATGTCGCCACCGCCGTTGTGCATGCTGGCGCCCGCCTGCTCCGGCCAACAATTTCTTGCCCATCACCGCCGTGTCGCCGCCATCCCTGTGCCATGAAGTCGAAGGCTCGCCCGCTCACGTCATCTACAGTCCCTCCTCGCGATGCCGCCGCACTGCCAAGCACGCGAGCAGCTGGTGGAGCCACGTCTATGCACGCAGCATACAAAGAGGAGGACGAGCGCGTGCTCCAGCACGCCGGCGAGGAGGAACTAGTGTGTCATTATCATCTCCGCCCGCGCGGAGGAGGCGTGCATGGTGGCTCTTGCGGCGGAAGCCGGTCGTGCGCGCGTCGAGCTTGAAAACCGGGTGCAAACACAGAATCTACCTTTGAGACCTTGAATGCCACGTGGATCCTGCAATCTGAAGGAGCAATTTGGGTCAGTCGACTCTTGTGAGCCGTTTGATGCAAAATGGATGGCTAGAAGGGCTTCTTCCACCTCTTCTGCCGTCTTCTGCCTTCGCTTTGTCGAACTTCTTTCACAAATCGACGGACCCAAATTATACTACTAGTACGAACGTATTAAGTACAGTAGGAACACGAAGATACAAGCAGTAGTACCAACTGCAAGAAGAACAGTAGTAAGATATAGTACTAGTACTATTGTACGTACTAAAGAGTTCAAATAACGAGAAAGAACATAAACATACTTCTGCTGGGGCCTCAGCACAACACACCCTTGAAAATAAACTAAGTAACTAGTCCGCTTGACACAGCAGTAGAACCAGCATGAGCGGTGGCACTGCCACCTACTTGGAGTCTGAGTCCACGTCCTCGACTTCGTCCTCATCCCTCTTCCTCTCCCTCTTTGCTGATGCTTCTTTTCTTGAACCGGACACTGGCTCTGCTTCTTCATCCAACCCTTGTAGATATTTAAGCAAAGGTAGGCATCCATTGCTGCGTACAGGATGTGATCTTCATCTAATGTCTTCGACACCCATGCATGATGAAACTCGTGATGAGGTTTCTTCAGTTTAGTGTACGAAGGATCAATCATGGCTGCTGCCAGGGTCAGCATTGCAGGCTGAGAGGAGGACACCAGGCTTGCCTTCTGGAGATCGAAGGGCTGGCCTACAACGAGACCTGTCCGACGCAGGACATCCCTGTCATTCCTAAAGTCTACAGTAACGAATTTCACTCTTTCGTCCTTGAGGAAGTTCTTAAAATCCTGGCACTCAACGTCGGCATGGCATATGTGGTAGACCAAGCAAACGTGATGTACACAAACCTGGATCACGGCAGGCTTCTTCCTCTCTGCCTCCTTTAGAATCTTCTCTCTTTCGAGGACTGTGGTGTACTCAACATCTAGCCCAGCGACCCACTTATCCGTTGAACTGTTGAACATGCGTAGGAAGCGAGCAAGCCATGCTTTCACCGTATCGGATCCACGTGTGTAGATGGCGATGAACTCATCGCCGGTGATGGCTCTAACCTAGTACTCAGCGGCGACCATGGATTTTGGAGGAGTGTTAGGAGAAGTTGAATTGTTGTACCCCGCAAAAAAACTGGGAGAAAACTAATGTGAAAGGACGGGACGACTGGGAGCGAACTGTTGTAAGGTAGAAGACGGGGACGAGTAGGGCATGTGAGCGGCGTGGGGTTGCTGGCTTGCCCGGTGGATAAACGGCTGCATGCCCCCAAAGAGTTCTCGAGAACTATGTGGGACCCACTAGATGTCATGTCTACTAGACCCATATCATAGGCCTGACGGTATAGCTTTTGCCTATTCGCACGCCATGCCGGCGCGTGGATGTAACTTCACTTAATTCCGTCAACCGTCGTGCCTCCCACGACCTTCACCTCCCTCGCGCGGTCGCGCCCTTTGAGACTTCAACCGGCTATAAATGAGCAATTGTTTTTGCCTACACCGCATGCATGATACTCCCTCTGGTCCTTTTTACCCCCGTCAACCGTTTGCAAAGTGTTTGACCAAATTTATACTAAAAATATCAATATCTAAAATACTGATTATAATGAGTATAAGAACTACGTTTTATAATGAGTGTAAAAATATTGATTTGACATTGTGAATGTTGATACATTTTTTTATAAGTTTGGTCAAGGTAGAGGTACATTGAATTTAGACAAAACTTAAACACACAATGCAGACTAGTTCCTCCGTCCAGGTGTGTGCCATGTCCTATCTTGTCATCACAGCAAGGTTAGCTATTAGAGTACTACTACCTCCCTTCTAGTTTAAAGGGCTCTATTCAAAAATTTCACCTACTCTTAGCAAGATACTCCCTCCGTCTAGGTGTGTAAGTCATCTTACGAAAACCAAATAATCCCAAAACACTTAGGCACGGTGCATTAAATTCTACCTCATTTCTTGTTTCTTTACATATCAACCAATAATAGATGAGGGTGTCAATGCTTTTAATGATTTGAGACTATCAAACACGACATGCAGTGGTTAGTTCAATGCATGCAATATTGGGGAGCGTAGTAATAATTCAAAATTTTCCTACTTGTCACCAAGATCAATCTAGGAGATACTAGCAACAAGAGAGAGAGGGAGTGCATCTTCATACCCTTGAAGATCGCTAAGTGGAAGCGTTACAAGAATGGGGTTGATGGAGTCGTACTCGCGGCGATTCAAATCGCGGAAGATTCGATCTAGCGCCGAACGGACAGTGCCTCTGCGTTCAACACACGTACAGCCCGGGGACGTCTCCTCCTTCTTGATCCAGCAAGGGGAGAGGAGAAGTTGAGGGAGAGCTCTGGTAGCACGACGGCGTGGTGGTGGAGCTTGTGGTTCTCCTGTAGGGCTTCGCCAAGCACTACGGAGGAGGATGAGGAGGAGGAGGTGTTGGAGGAGGGAGGGGCTGCGCCAAGGCAAGGGGTGTGGCTGCCCTCTCTCTCCCTCACTATATATAGGGGGAAGAGGGAGGAGGCGCCCTAGGGTTTCCCTAGGGGAGGGGCGACGGCCACAGGGGAAACCCTAGATGGGTTTGGGCGCCCGCACCCCTAGGAAACTTGCCCCCCAAGCCGGGAGGGGTGGCTGCCCTAGGGAGGCGCCCCCACCTCTCCAGGTTATGTGAGATGGGGTGGGAGGGGCGCTCAACCCCTTAGTGGGCTGATGTGCCCCCCAACGCTTGTCGGGGCCTCCGAAACCCCTTTCGGACACGTTGGTTGTCACCCGGTACCCCCGAAACAATTCCGGACTCCAATACCCTTCGTCCAATATATCGATCTTCACCTTCGGACCATTCTGGAGTTCCTCGTCACATTAAGGATCTCATCCAGGACTCCTAACAACCTTCGGTAACCACATACTCTTTTCCATAACAACTCTAGCGTCACCGAATCTTAAGTGTGTAGACCCTACGGGTTCGGGAACCATGCAGACATGACCAAGAAATCTCTCTGGTCAATAACCAACAGCTGGATCTGGATACCTATGTTGTCTCCCACATGTTCCACGATGATCTCATCGGATGAACCACGATGTCGGGGATTCAATCAACCCCGTATACAATTCCCTTTGTCCATCGGTATGTTACCTGCCCGAGATTCGATCGTCAGTATCCCAATACCTCGTTCAATCTCGTTACTGGCAAGTCTCTTTACTCGTTCTGTAACGCATGATCCCGTGGCTAATTGATTAGTCACACTGAGCTCATTATGATGATGCATTACCGAGTGGACCCAGAGATACCTCTCCATCATACGGAGTGACAAATCCCAGTCTCGATTCGTGCCAACCCAACAGACACTTTTGGAGATACCTGTAGTGCACCTCTATAGCCACCCAGTTACGTTGTGACATTTGGTACACCCAAAGCATTCCTACAGTATCCTGGAGTTGCACAATCTCATGGTCTAAGGAAAGATACTTGACATTATAAAAGCTCTAGCAAACGAACTACACGATCTTGTGCTATGCTTAGGATTGGGTCTTGTCCATGACATCATTCTCCTAATGATATGATCCCGTTATCAATGACATCCAATGTCCATGGTCAGGAAACCATAACCATCTATTGATCATCGAGCTAGTCAACTAGAGGCTCACTAGGGACATGTTGTGGTCTATGTATTCACACATGTATTACAGTTTCAAGTTAATACAATTATAGCATGAACAAGGAAATATAATAATAACCATTTTATTATTGTCTCTAGGGCATATTTCCAACAGTCTCCCACTTGCACTAGAGTCAATAATCTAGTTCACATCACTATGTGATTGTAATGTATCCAACACCCATGGGGTTTGATCATATCTCGCTTGTGAGAGAGGTTATTAGTCAACGGGTCTGAACCTTTCAGATCCGTGTGTGCTTTACAAATCTCCATGTCATCTTGTAGATGCAACTACCACACGCTATTTGGAACTATTCCAAATAACTGCTCTACTATACGAATCCGGTTTACTACTCAGAATCATCCGGATTAGTGTCAAAGTTTGCATCGACGTAACCCTTTACGACGAACTCTTTTACCACCTCCATAATCGAGAAAAATTCCTTAGTCCACTAGGTACTGAGGATAACTATGACCGCTGTCCTTTGATCCATTCCTGGATCACTCTTGTACCCCTTGACTGACTCATAGCAAGGCACACTTCAGGTGTGGTACACAGCACAACATACTGTAGAGCCTACGTCTAAAGCATAGGGGACGACCTTCGTCCTTTCTCTCTCTTTTGTCGTGGTCAGGTCTGGAGTCTTACTCAATACTCACACCTTATAACACAGCCAAGAACTCCTTCTTTTCCGATCTATTTTGAACTCCTTCAAAATCTTGTCACGGTATGTGTTCATTTGAAAGTACTATTAAGCGTTTTTGATCTATCCTTATAGATCTTGATGCTCAATGTTCAAGTAGATTAATCAAGGTTTTCCATTGAAAAACACTTTTCAAACAACCCTATATGCTTTCCAGGAATTCTACATCACTTCTGATCAACAATATGTCAACAACATATACTCATCAGAAATTCAATAGTGCTCCCACTCACTTCTTTGGAAATACAAGTTTCTCATAAACTTTGTATAAACCCAAAATCTTTGATCATCTCATCAAAGTGTATATTCCAACTCCGAGATGCTTACTCCAGTCCTTAGAAGGATCGCTGGAGCTTTGCATACTTGTTAATCTTTTAGGATTGACAAAACCTTCTGGTTGTATCATATACAACCTTTCCTCAAGAAAATTATCGAGGAAGCAATGTTTTGACATCCTATCTGCAAGATTTCATAAATAATGCAGTAACTGCTAATATAATTCCAACAGACTCTTAGCATCACTACGAGTGATAAAGTCTCATCGTAGTCAACTCCTTGAACTTGTCGGATAACGTCTTAGAGACAAGTTGAGCTTTCTTAATGGTGACACATACCATCATTGTCTGTCTTCCCTTTTAAAATCCATCTGTACCCAACAGCCTTACGACCATCAAGTAGTTCTTCCAAAGTCTACACTTTGTTTTCATACATGGATCCTCTCTCGGATTTTATGGCCTCGAGCCATTCGTCGGAATCCGGGCCCACCATCGCTTCTCCATAGCTCGTAGGTTCATTGTTGTCTAGCAACATGACCTCGAAGACAGGATTATGTACCACTCTGAAGTAGTACGCATCCTTGTCGACCTACGAGGTTTGGTAGTGACTTGATCCGAAGTTTCATGATCACTATCATCAGCTTCTACTTCAATTGGTGTAAGCACCATAGGAATGACCTCTTGTGCCCGGCTACACACTGGTTGAAATGATTGTTCAATAACCTCATCAAGTCTCCACCATCCTCCCACTCAATTCTTTCGAGAGAAACTTTTCCTCGAGAAAGGACCCGTTTCTAGAAATAATTCCTTTTGCTTCCAGATCTGAAATGGGAGGTATACCCAACTGTTTTGGGTGTCTTATGAAGATGCATTTATCCGCTTTGGGTTCGAGCTTATCAGGCTAAAACTATTCACATAAGCGTCGCAGCCCCAAACTTTTTAGAAACGACAGCTTAGGTTTCTCCAAACCATAGTTCATACGGTGTCATCTCAACGAAATTATGTGGTGCCCTATTTAAAGTGAATGCGGTTGTCTCTAATGCCTAACCCATAAACAATAGTGGTAATTCAATAAGAGACATCATGGTATGCACCATATCCAATAGGGTGCATTTATGATGTTTGGACACACCATCACACTATGGTGTTCCAGGCGGTATTAGTTGTGAAACAATTTCCACAATGTCTTAATTGTGTACCAAACTCGTAACTTAGATATTCATCTCTGAGTCACGACGATCTTCAATTTCACTCTAAAATTACTTGAACCTTTCAATAATTCAGACGTGTGTTTCATCAAGTAAATATACTTAGCATCTACTCAAATCATGTGTGAAGTAAGAACATAACGATATCCACTGCGTGCCTCAGCACTCATTGGACTACACACATCAAAATGTATTAGTTCCAACAAGTTGCTTTCTTGTTCCATCTCATTGAAAACGAGGCCTTTCAGTCATCTTGCCCTTGTGGTATGATTTGCATGTCTCAAGTGATTCAAAATCAAATGAGTCCAAATGATCCATCTGCATGGAGTTTCTTCATGCGTATATACCAATAGACATGGTTCGCATGTCTCAAACTTCTCAAAATGAGTGAGTCCAAAGATCCATCAACATGGAGCTTCTTCATGTGTTCTATACCAATATGACTCAAATGGCAGTGCCACAAGTAGGTGGTACTATCATTACTATCTAATATCTTTTGGCATGAACATGTGTATCACTACGATCGAGATTCAGTAAACCACTCATTTTAGGTGCAAGACCATTGAAGGTATTATTCAAATAAACAGAGTAACCATTATTCTCCTTAAATGAATAACCGTATTGTGATATACATAATCCAATCATGTTTATGCTCAACGCGAACACCAAATAACAATTATTTAGGTTTAGCACCAATCCCGATGGTAGAGGGAGCGTACGATGTTTGATCACATCAACCTTGGAAATACTTCCAACACATATTGTCATCTCACCTTTAGCTAGTCTCCGTTTATTCCGTAGCTTTTTATTTTGAGTTACTAGCACTTAGCAACCAACCCGGTATCTAATACCGTGGTGCTACTAGGAGTACTAGTAAAGTACACATTAATATAATGTATATCCGATATACTTCTGTCGACCTTGCATGCCTTCTCATCTACCAAGTATCTAGGGTAGTTCTGCTTCAGTGACCGTTCCCCTTATTACAGAAGCACTTAGTCTCGGGTTTGGGTTCAACCTTGGGCTTCTTCACCAGAGAAGCAACTGATTTGCTGTTTCATGAAGTATCCCTTCTTGCCCGGGCCCTTTTTGAAACCAGTGGTTTTACTAACCATCAATAATTGATGCTCCTACTTGATTTCTACTTTCGCGGTGTCAAACATCGCAAATAGCTCAAGGATCATCATATCTATCCCTGATACGTTATAGTTCATCATGAAGCTCTAGTAGCTTGCTGGCAGTGACTTTGGAGAACCATCACTATCTCATCTGGAAGATTAACTCCCACTCGATTCAAGCGATTGTAGTACTCAGACAATTTGAGCACATGATCAACGATTGAGCTTTTCTCCCTTAGTTTGCAGGTTAACAAACTTGTCGGAGGTCTCATACCTCTTGACGTGGGCATGAGCCTGAGATCCCAATTTCAGCTCTTGGAACATCTCATATGTTCTGCGACGTTTCAAAAATGTCTTCGGTGCCTCAATTCTAAACCGTTTAACATTACGCACTGAACTATCACATAGTCATCAAAATGTGTATGTCAGATGTTCGCAACATCCACAAACGACCCTCGAGGTTCAGCACACCGAGCGGTGCATTAAGGACATAATCCTTCTGCGAAGCAATGAGGACAATCCTCAGTATATGGACCCAGTCCGCATAGTTGCTACTGTCAACTTTCAACTATATTTTCACTACGAACATATCTATACAGTAAGCTACGTCATAATTTGCAAAGACCTTTTGACTATGTTCATGATAATTAAGTTCATCTAATCAAATTATTTAATGAACTCCCACTTAGATAGACATCCCTCTAGTCATCTAAGTGATACATGATCCGAATCGACTAGGCTGTGTCCGATCATCACGTGAGACGGACTAGTCATCAACAGTGAACATCTTCATGTTGATCGTATCTACCATACGACTCATGTTCAACCTTTTGGTCTCTTGTGTTCTGAGGCCATCTTTGTACATGCGAGGCTCATCAAGTCAACCTAAATGTTTCGCGTGTGTAAATCTAGCTTACACCCGTTGTATGCGAATGTTAGAATCTATCACACCCGATCATCATGTGGTGCTTCAAAACAACGAACTTTCACAATGGTGCACAGTTAGGGGGAACACTTTCTTGAAATTTTAGTGAGGGATCATCTTATTTATGCTACCGTCGTTCTAAGCAATTAAGATGTAAACATGATAAACATCACATGCAAATCATAAAGTGACATGATATGGCCAATATCATCTTGCGCCTTTGATCTTCATCTTTGAGGCGCGGCATGATCACCATCGTCACCGACATGACACCATGATCTCCATCATTTTGTCTTCATGAAGTTGTCATGCCAACTATTACTTCTACTACTATGGCTAACGGTTAGCAATAAAGTAAAGTAATTACATGGCGTTTCATTGACACACAGGTCATACAATAAATTAAGACAACTCCTATGGCTCCTGCCGGTTGTCATACTCATCGACATGCAAGTCGTGATTCCTATTACAAGAACATGATCAATCGCATACATCACATATATATAATTCATCACATCCTTTTGGCCATATCACATCACATAGCATACCCTGCAAAAACAAGTTAGACGTCCTCTAATTGTTGTTGCATGTTTTACGTGACTGCTATGGGTTTCTAGCAAGAACGTTTCTTACCTACGCAAAAGCCACAACTTTGATATGCCAATTGTTATTTACCCTTCATAAGGACCTTTTCATCGAATCCGATCCGACTAAAGTGGGAGACAGACACCTGCTAGCCACCTTATGCAACAAGTGCATGTCAGTCGGTGGAACCTGTGTCACGTAAGCGTACGTGTAAGGTCGGTCCGGGCCGCTTCATCCCACAATGCCGCCGAACCAAGATAGGACTACTAATGGTAAGAAAATTGAACAAACCATCACCCACAACTACTTGTGTTCTACTCGTGCATAGAATCTACGCATAGACCTAGATCATGATGCCACTGATGGGGACGTAGTAATAATTCAAAATTATCCTACATGTCACCAAGATCAATCTAGGAGATACTAGAAACGAGAGAGAGAGAGAGAGAGAGAGAGAGAGAGAGAGAGAGGGAGTGCGTCTTCATACCCTTGAAGATCGCTAAGTGGAAGCGTTACAAGAACGCGGTTGATGGAGTCGTACTCGTGGCGATTGAAATCGCGGAAGATCCGATCTAGAGCCGAACGGACAGCACCTCCGCGTTCAACACACGTACAGCCCGGGGACGTCTCCTCCTTCTTGATCCAGCAAGGGGAGAGGAGAAGTTGAGGGGGAGCTCTGGCAGCACGACGGCGTGGTGGTCGACCTTGCGGTTCTCCTGCAGGGCTTCGCCAAGCACTACGGAGGAGGACGAGGAGGTGTTGGAGGAGGAAGGGGCTGCGCCAAGGCAAGGGGTGCGGCTTCCCTCTCTCCCCCTCACTATATATAGGGGGAAGGGAGAGGAGGAGGCACCCTAGGATTTCCCTAGTGGAGGGGGGACGGCCACAGGGGAAACCCTAGATGGGTTTGGGCGCGCCCACCCCTAGGAAACTTGCCCCCCAAGCCGGGAGGGGTGGCTGGCCTAGGGGAGGTGCCCCTACCTCTCCAGGTTACCCAAGATGGGGTGGGAGGGGCGCTCAACCCCTTAGTGGGCTGATGTGCCCCCTCCCCTTGGCCCATAAGGGCCCCCAACGCTTGTCGGGGCCTCCGAGACCCCTTTCGGACACGCTGGTCGTCACCCGGTACCCCCGGAACAATTCCATACTCCAATACCCTTTGTCCAATATATCGATCTTCACCTCCAAACCATTCCAGAGTTTCTCGTCACGTCCGGGATCTCATCCGGAACTCCGAACAACCTTCGGTAACCACATACTATTTCCCATAACAATTCTAGCGTCACTGAACCTTAAGTGTGTACACCCTACGGGTTCGGGAACCATGCAGACATGACCGAGACATCTCTCCGGCCAATAACCAATAGCGGGATCTGGATACCCATGTTGGCTCCCACATGTTCCACGATGATCTCATCGGATGAACCACAATGTCGGGGATTCAATCAATCCCGTATATAATTCCCTTTGTCCAACGGTATGTTACTTGCCCAAGATTCGATCGTCGGTATCCCAATACCTCGTTCAATCTCGTTACTAACAAGTCTCTTTACTCGTTCCCTAACGCATGATCCCATGTGTTGGGGACATAACTATTAGTATGATCCTCCCAGGAGGGGCCGGGTTATACCTACAAGTACTCTTGAAGCCCAAGACCAAGGTTGAAGATGGCGGTTCAGTTAAGGGCCCAAAGCCCAGAGGCGACTTAAGGCCCGTAGAGATAAACCGCCATATGTACATGACTTGTATTGTAAGGCAAGAATAGTTAGAGACCAAGCCGGACACTGTTTATAAGCCGGCCAGGACTCTGTGAGCCGCGGGGCGTCGACCTCTGTATATAAAGGGACGACTCAGCGGCCTTTCAGGGCAAGTAACATCAGATCAAGAGCTAGGTCAAGCGATTCTGCTCCCTAGTAATAGAGTTATAAGCAATCCCACTCAAAACTGGATCGTAGGCTTTTACCTTCACCGTAAGGGGCCGAACCAGTATAAACCCCGTGTCCTTTGCCCCGATTAACCCCTTTAAGCTTCCTAGTTACAATGGCTCCACGATTAAGTCCTTTCACTAGGACATCTGAGGTGACAATTCCACGATAGTTGGCGCCCACCATGGGGCCAGTGCATGGTGGATTTGAGGTCTTGAAGGGTAGCTTCGAAGGGCTCAAAGTATACGCTGTGGGCCGGGACAAGCTCTACATCAACGGTGCAGGATGGGCCCCCGAGGCAGGCTCAATTGAGTACGAGTACCGGGTCCCCTTTGGTGGAATCCACGTCTTCATTGGCAAGATCGGCGAGCTGGGCCCTGAGCCGGACATCTGCACCGACCTCGTCGAGACGACTCAGCGTGCGAGACCCGCCTGGGCTCTGCCTGCCGTGAAACGTGCCTTCGTGGGATGCATCCACAGAGGACTCTCTGAAGGATCTGCATCTGGCAATGAGACGGCCATCTATTCTGATGGTGAGTCGTCCACAGGTGAAACAGATTCGTTGTATCAACTGCAAGACGGCGGGCTTGGGGGATGTTCCGATGGCAGCAGTATTCCAGACCTCCTTGAGCCGCCGAGCAGAGTTGGGATCTTCGTGGCTGGTACGCAGCCCATTCAAAACTCCACAACTGCGGCAGCAATAACCTCCGGGTCAGCAACGGCCAGGGTAGGAGGGCATGTGCGCCGCCGGCTCAGGTGCTGATGGATCTCATGGATAAGATGACCGCTCTATTAGCCGCCGCAGTCAACCCGGCGGATCAAGCTCAACATGATGTGGAAGTGGCACAGTTAAAACAAGATATTGTGCAGGCTAAGGAAGACCTGGCAGCGAAAGATGCCAGGATGACCGCAGAGCGGGCGGCTCTCGATGCTCAGGCTCAGCAGATTCAGGCTCAGACTTTTCGGCTCACGATGGATCAGAATGCATCCAATGAGGTCATGAGGAGGAGGTACCAGAAGACTCAATCTCGTCTTCCTCCAGTTTACGATCCTCGAAACCTCTTCCATACACCCGGTGCAGGGCCCAGTAACCCGCCGGAGATAGACCGGGTTGCGATACCCGGGGCTGGGACGCCGGTTCAGTCGCGTACGATGGAGCCTCCCCGGATGAATACTGCGCCGCCTTAGTATCTACCAACGCCACCGGGTCATTACTCTAACCCGTTGGAGAACATGATCGCTGCGGCGGCATGATTGGCGAACCTCCCGGTGGAGGGCGACTCTCCGACGACGGTAGAAACTCGAAGGATCAAAGAGCTTCTTCAGACGGCTATGGCACAGCAGGAGGTGTACTCGTATAGTCGAGACAGGATTCATTCGACCCCTCGTCCAAGCCGGAGCCCGAGTTATAGCAGGCACATGGACTCAGTGGCCGTTTCAAGCAACGCCCGACGTCGTAACCAGCCAGGCGGGAATGACTCGGCGTTCGATGGAGCTCTTAACTTGGTTGATTAGGACGGAATGCGTTAAGAGGCTGAGCGGGCGGCTCAGCTGGCGGCTTACCAGCCTTTTCCGGTTTATTCAACGACTTCCATTGAGGCAGGCGCGACCACCAAGACCGGAGGTGTCCCTTGTCTGGTGCCGGCTCTACATAACGAGCGTTTGCCCAAGGATTTTAAGGGGCCTCGGAAGGTGCCAAATTATATGGCCAACTTATAGCCTGGGGCATGGATTGAAAGCTACGAGATGGCTATGGAGTTACTGGAGGTCAGTGACGCTGCAATGGCCAAGTACTTCACTATGATGTTGGATGGGACTGCTCGTACTTGGTTGAAGGAGCCGCTGCCTAATCCCATCAGTTCATGGGCAGAGTTAAAAGACCGGTTCATTCAGAACTTCAAAGATACATGCAAGCAGCCCATGTCAATTGTGGATTTGACTAATTGCAAGCAGGAGGAGGGTGAGTCCATGACCCATTGGGTGCGCCGGGTCAAGGCCATAATACATTCGTCTGATAAGATGGATGCCGGCTCTGCAGTCTTAATGTTGGAGAAAAATTGCCGTTTTCAGCCTCTGAAGATGAAGCTAGGGCGGCTCAAGCACGATTGTAATGACATGGGTCAGCTGATGGCGGCTCTGGTCAAGTACGCCGACTCTGATAGTACCAAGGATCCCAAGTCTGATGATGAAAAGACAGGGAAGGGAAAAAGAATGGCAACGGCAAGGGCCCTCGGCATAACCCGGCAAATCAAGGAGGCAATAATAAATGTAAGGCTGGTGGTAGCTTGGAATTTGTGGCTAACACCAATGCACAGGGCAACAATCAATGACATAATGGAAGGTCACCCCCTCGGTCCGGCGGGTCAAGTCCCACGCTTGAGCATTTACTGAATGAGCCCTGTCCAAGGCACGACACTCAGCAGAAGCCGGCCACTCACCTATGGAAGGACTATACAATCATGAAGGCTTTCAAGAATTCCAACATGTTCGACAGTAATCATGGGCAGGGCGGCGGCTCAGGTGGAGGCGGCTTTCATGGCCCGGGCGGCGGTTCAAATTCCGGCTTTCAGAACTCTCGGGGTAACCAAGGTGGTTATAATCAGCAATCTGGCCAGGGAGGTCAGCAGCAGCAGCAGGGTCGATACCAGAGCCATCCAAAGCAGCTAAATAGTGGACAATATCATGTGTTTACCACCAGTTTGTGCAAGCGGGACCAGAAACTTCATAAGAGGGCTGTGAACGCTGTTGAGCCTGCAGTTCCTCGTTATTTAAGATGGTCTGAGCAGCCTATTCTGTGGAGTAGGGAAGATCACCCTCTCCTGGTTGACAATCCGGGTCACTTGGCCTTGGTGGTAGCACCTCAGGTTGGTGGCTACAAGTTCACTAAGGTGCTCATGGATGGAGGCAGCAACATTAATATCCTCTATTCTGAGACCTTTCGCCGCATGGGTTTGACTGAGAAAAATCTCAAGACTTCCAACACTGTTTTCCATGGAGTGGTTCCTGGTAAGTCAGCATGCCCAGTGGGTAAGATTGAGCTGGAAGTGTCCTTTGGAGATGAACATGATTCCAGGGCCGAGAAGTTGACCTCTGAGGTGGTTAAAATCAAGAGCCCGTATCACACCCTCTTTGGCCGGCCGGCTTATGCCAAGTTCATGGTGAGGCCGTGTTATGTTTATTTGCAGCTCAAGATGTCGGGTCATAAGGGCACCAACACAATGCATGGGAGCTGGAAGATAGCTTTGGAATGCAAGGAAGGCGATGCTGCTTACGCTGAATCTGTTTGTGCAATAGAGGAGTTGAAGTTCTACAAGGATAATGTTGACTCGGCGGACATGACGTCTCTGAAAAAACCCAACCATAGAGCATGAGCCGGTAATGAAGTTTAAGTCGGTCGATGATACTAAGCTTGTTGATGTTGTTCCAGGCGACTCATCTAAGCAGTTCAATATCAGTGCCAATCTAGATCCCAAATAGGAAAGTGCACTCATCGAGTTCATCCGTGAGAACTGGGACATCTTTGCATGAAAACCTTCTGACATGCCAGGTGTACCGAGAGAACTCGCTGAGCACACTCTTAATATTGATCCAAAATTTAAGTCGGTCAAGTAGTTTCTTCGGCGATTCAATGAAGAGAGGCGTAAAGCCATTGGCGAGGAAGTGGCCCAGCTCCTGGCGGCCGGGTTCATTGTTGAAGTTTTTCATCCAGAGTGGTTGGCTAACCCGATGCTGGTGCTTAAGAAGAATGACACTTGGCGTATATGTGTGGATTATACAGATTTAAACAAAGCTTGTCCAACTGATCCCTTCGCCCTCCCTCGTATTGATCAAATCATTGATGCTACGGCGGGTTGTGAGCATTTGGGATTTTTGGATACTTATTCTGGTTATCATCATATCAAGATGGCAGTTAAGGACCAGGAGAACACGACTTTGATTACTCCGTTTGGAGCCTTCTGGTATGTGTCTATGCCTTTTGGGCTTAAGAGTGCCCAGGCGACTTATAAGCGGTGTGTACAGAATTGTCTTCACAATCAAATTAGGTGCAATGTTCATGCTTATGTGGATGACATTGTGGTGAAATCTAGAGAGAAGTAGACCTTGATAGATGATCTGAAGGAGACCTTTGATAATCTCCGGGTCTACAAGATGATGCTTAACCCGGCCAAGTGTGTTTTTGGTGTGCCTGCAGGCAAGCTTTTGTGTTTTCTGGTTTCCAACAGAGGCATTGAGGCTAACCGGAGAAGATCAAGGCGATTACCTGTCTGGCTAAGGCGGCATGCATCAATGATGTTCAGCGTTTGGTGGGTCATATTGCTGCTTTAAGCCAGTTCATAAGCCGGTTAGGTGAGAAGGCCATACCACTGTATCAAATGATGAAGAAGACAGATGACTTCGTCTGGAGTGACGCTACCAACGCTGCCTTTGAAGATTTGAAGAGGCAGCTAGCTGAGCCGCGGGTCCTTGCTCCTCCCATTGATAAGGAGCCATTAATATTATATGTGGCTGCTAACACTCGGGCTGTCAGTGTGGCCATCGTGGTGGAGTGCAAGGAGGCTGGCAAGGAGCATCCGGTTCAACGGCCGGTTTATTACATCAGTGAGGTGCTTATTGAGTCTAAGCAAAGGTATCCACATTGGCAGAAGCTCGTTTATGGGTATTCATGGCAAGCCGGAAGCTTAAGCAATATTTCCAGGGTCATCCCATCAATGTGCTCAGTTCTGCTCCTTTAGGAGATATCATTCAAAATAGAGAAGCCACAGGGCGAGTCGCCAAGTGTGCCATTGAACTTGGGCCTCATGGTTGAAAGTATGTACCATGCACTGCTATCAAGTCTCAAGCACTGGTGGATTTCATCAACGACTGGACAGAACTGCAGATGCCTGAGGAGAAGCCACACAACACGTATTGGACTATTCACTTTGATGGGTACATGCAATTGGAGGGCTCGAGGGCTGGAGTTGTTTTAGCTTCCCCTCGATGTGACAAATTTTGTTATGTGCTACGGTTGATGTTTCCCTGTACTAAGAATGCAACTGAGTATGAGGCCTTACTCCATGGTCTTCGGATGGCTAAGGAGATGAGCTTAAGTCGGGTAAGGTGCTTTGACGACTCAGATTTGGTGGCTCGACAAGTATCAGGAAAGTGGGATTCCAAGGATCCTCTCATGGCGGCTTATCGCCGTGAAGTTGATACCATTGCTGGACATTTCGAGGGTTACCAGGTGGAGCATATTAACCACAGAAAGAACGAGGCGGCTGATGCCTTGAGCCGGCTGGGATCTCAGCGTAAGCCTGTGCCGCCTAATACTTTCTTGGATATTCTGCATAACCCTTCTGTCAAGTTACCTACAGAGGAATACTTGGTTGTTCCTAACCCGGAAGCACAATTGGTGGCGGTGTTTCACGTCATCCCAGATTGGACAGTGCCATACTTGGATTACATGACCCGGGGAGAGTTACCTGAGGATGAAACCTTGGCCAGGCAGATAACCCGACGGTCTAAGTCAATGACAATTGCCAATGGTGAGTAGCATCATCGCAGTGTCACTGGGGCGTTTCAGCGTTGTGTTTCTCCTAAAGAAGGCCAGGAAATTCTATGTGAGATTCATGAAGAGGATTGTGGCCATCATGCCGGGTTAAAATCCCTTGTGGCCAAGGCTTTCCGTCATGGATTTTATTGGCTGACGGCTCATGCTGATGCAGAGGACCTGGTCAGTAAATGTGACGGTTGTCATAAGTTCTCGAGACATGCTCACGTGTCGGCTCAAGAGTTGAGGATGATTCCAATTACTTGGTTGTTTGTAGTCTGGGGGCTTGACATGGTTGGGCCTTTCAAAAGGTCCAAAGATAAAAAGACCCACCTGTTGACGCTCAAAAGTGGCATAATGGTAAAAGTTTCTTTAAGCTATGTCAAGATTAATTCAAACTTATGATTGGAGGTCACCATGGGATGGATCTTTTCAAGGAGATCAAGATGGATATGAAGATGGTCTAAAACAGAGCTCGGATGCAAAAGTTATGACAAGTTCAGAGATGCTCATGTTGACACCAGATTAAAGAATGGCTTGAAACCCAATTAACATGGCAGCAAATGGAAAAAGTTTCAACATGAATTGTGCGTCTCGTCGAAGCAGTTGATTTTGATATAAGAAGCGTCTCAATCGGAGTTCGTATGCAAAAGTTATAGCCGAAAACGCGCGGCTGCATCAGGATGGCCGGACACTCCGGGAATGATCATCCGGATTTTGGGTTTCTCCGAGGATGGCCGGACACTCCGGGGATGTTTGTTCGGGTTTGGATTTTTCTGCCGCGGACTTCGGAAAACAGCCGAAAACTCCCTCAAGATGGCCTCTGATCAAAAAACATTCAACATCAAAGTTGTTCGTCTCGTTGAAACCGTCAAGATTGCTTCTGGGCTCGTTTCCATCCATGGTCATTTACTACCTCAAACATGGCCCGCAAGGTCCAGCCAGTTTAAACCGAACAGTTTTGGAAAGTTCGCACAAAACCAATCCGAATTTGACTAGGGTTTTGGACGTGAATCCAAGCCTTTTCCTTGCACGGGAGTCCAGCCGCCTCTTATATACTTAAGGGGTGACGGCCGATTGAACAACACACAATCAATCAAATCATCTACCACTTTTTATCTTTTATCTTTTCTCCTCAACCCTAGTTCTTCTTCTTCATCGTTCTTTGTTGTTCTTCTTCATTGCAGGGCGGCGAACCTCGAGGCCCTAGGGGCGGTCAGGCCGACCTAGCGCAGCCCATAGCCGCTGCGCGCCCTGACGGGGTCCCTTCCGGGCATAATGGTAAAAGTTTCTTTAAGCTATGTCAAGATTAATTCAAACTTATGATTGGAGGTCACCATGGGATGGATCTTTTTGAGAAGATCAAGATGGATATGAAGATGGTCTAAAACGGAGCTCGGATGCAAAAGTTATGACAAGTTCAGAGATGCTCATGTTGACACCAGATTAAAGAATGGCTGAAAACCCAATTAAGATGTCCTCATACGGAAAAATTATCAACACGAATTGACTTCGTCTCGTCGAAACGGTCGATTTAGGTATAAAAATTATCTTAATCCGAGGTCGTATGCAACCTGTGGAGACAAAACAAGGTCAGAAACAGAAGCTGCAAAGTCATTTCAAACCGACCGAGTTGATTTGATCGGTGAGACTGAGTTGGTCCGAAAATTTACCAGAGAGTTGGCAATGTTGACTCGGTAGGACCGAAATGAACCAATCGGTGAGATCAAGTTGGTCCGAGAAATTACCAAAGATTCCTGTCCGAGTTAGGTTAGGGTTTTTGATGTTTTGGACGGAATTTTTAGTCCTTTTCTTGTACGGGAAGTCCAGCCGCCTCATAGATAGATGAGAGGTGACGGCCGATTGAACAACACACAATCGCAAAAAACACATCTAATACTTTTTCATCTATGTTTTGTCTCTCCCTCGTTCTTCGTTGTTCTTCGTGTTGGAGAGCTGCGAATACCGAGGCTCTAGGGGCGGCTTGACCGACCTAGGGCAGCCCATAGCCGCCGCACTCCCCGATGGGGTCCCTCCCGGTAGTGTGGGGTTTCGGGTCCTGAAAAGCTCTCGCCGGTCGACTTGCGAATCGCGCTTCCGGTGAGACTCCTTCGCCGTGAGCTGCGGTGCATCACCCCCGGCGTCGAGGGTACACGTGACGTGTTCGTGTGCGAACACACTTTTTGGCGACTCCGCTGGGGACAAAGATCAATCATCATCATCATCCATCATGTCTGGCAACGACAAGATCCCAAAGCCCTCGGAAATCGACGCCGATAACATAATCAAGCCCAATTTTGAGGAGTTATCGGAGGAACATCGCCAAGCTTATGAGGAGTACAAGAAGGCACGTGAAGAGAAGGAGATGCAGGAGTTCTTTGCTAAGTTCAAAAAGGATCGTCAAGGCAATATCACTCCGGTTGGAGAAATCAAGTTTCCTCCTCTTCATGATGAACAGGTTAAACCCTCTGTAAGTAATACCTTCTCTCCTGAGGTATGGGCTGAAATTGATAGTCGCATTACTGATAGCAATAATCTTTTATACCAAATTTTCTTGGAAAATAGTAATGCTAAAAATAGTGTGCCTCAATCATCTAGTGGTATTGTTGGTGTGCATGTTACCGCAGAAATCCCTAGTCCAACTTTACCTATTTCATCGACGCCCCCCGTGCCGATGAATTTTTATCCTAGCCCCACAAATCAAATTGTTGATTCACCCATTAATCCTATCATGAGTATGCCAAGTTCGGTGGTGACGCCGAACCAAACCCTACCTACAAGAGCAAACACTATTAGATCACTGCCGAATAACAATTCGGCATGCATGCCACAATTCACACCTGCAACTACTAACCCTACTCCTCCTATGCTACTGCCACAAGCTTCATCGTCCACCGTGGATGATGGTCAGCTAATATTAGAGGGGAGATGGCTAAGATGCTCCGAGAGAATTTTGGAGTTGAGTTACCAAGGAACCGTATTTATCAAAATCCATATCCAGAATACGCTGATGCAATTCAATGCCCTCTGGGATATAAAATTTCAGATTTTGTTAAGTTTAATGGAGAGGGCACAAAAACCACCTGTGAGCATGTTAGTCAGTACTTGGCACAATTAGGTGAGGCAAGTTCACGAGATGAGTGGAGAGTACGTTATTTCCCTTTGTCTTTAACCGGTACTTCTTTTTCGTGGTTTTCTGCATTACCACCTGGTTCTATTACTACATGGTTTCACTTGGAACAAAAGTTTCATGACCACTTCTACAATGGTGACAATGAGCTTAAACTATCCCATCTTACATCGGTTAAGCAAAAGTATGATGAATCAGTCTCTGATTATGTCAAAAGATTGATACAAAAAACCGGTGCTATAGTTTGGTGATAACCGAGAGAGATTTGGCTGATCTTGTGCTTAGTGGTTTGAGAACTCACATTAGAGAAAGGCTAGAAGGATACGAGTTTTTAAATATCAACCAAGTCTTGCAAAGGGCTTTGGCTCAAGAAAGCCAAAGCAAAGATCTTAAAGAGGTGCATAGATATAAAACTGATCGTCCCAAGGTGAATATGGTTGAGTATGATAGTGACCACTCGGACGATGAGGGTGATATTTATGCTGCTAAATTTGTTTGGCCATCTAAGGCCAAACCATTTACTTGCAATGATTTAAAGCCGATTCATAAGAATCGTGATGAAGAGATGAAATTTACTTTCAACATTGCTAAGTGTGATAGAATATTTGATGCTTTGTTGCAAGCCAAGATTATTAGAATATCTCATACTTTACCGTCGTTCGAAGAGCTGAAACGGCGTGCTTATTGCAAGTATCACAATTCTTTTTCTCATGCTACTAATGATTGTAATGTTTTTTGACGACAGATACAATCGGCCATTAATGACGGACGATTGAATTTTTTTGAGATGCAAGTTGATAAGCAGCCTTTCCCAATGAACACCATGGATTGGGGGGGGGGGGAAGAAGATGTTAATTCGGCCCAACATAGCCGAATCAGCTAATAAAAATAATATTGTCATTGGTGAGCCCAGGAAAAATGAGGAGAGCAACAAGGTCTTGGGGAGACAAGTGGTGCTTGACAAGTAACCCGGTGGCAAGGAGGTAATCAAGATCACCATCAAGAATCCTACACTCGGGGGGCAACCACAAGTGCAAGAGAACACTCATGTCAAATTTGTTAAGCCCAAGAGTCCAGAGGTTGGCAAGTGGAAGATGAATGAAGCTAAAATGCAGCGCAAGAGAATCAAGCCAACTTTTGATATGTTGTTGTCCAAGTATACCAATCAAGCGGCCGGTTCAAGCTCTAATCGGTCATCAAATTTGAAGCGCTCAAGATCACCTCCGAGGGAAGAATTTCAGCATCACGCAAGGCCATATGGGTCATGGGAACCAGGACCATGGATGGCGCCGCTCCCCTATGCGCCATACTACATGGGAGGCTTCAATGGAGGATGGGGGAAGCCCCCAATGGCCCCTTATGCTTTTCATCCGGGTTGGGCAGAACCAAGGAGGCCTGTTCATAAGAGGCTTTCTAATCCCACACGAGGCCATTCGAACAATGGTGTCAATTGGCCAATGCAAGATAATCACAAAAGGGTCAACCGGCAAGTGTGGCGTGGCAAATCACCAAGTGCTGAAATTTCAGAGCCTAACAAGCAAAAGGAGAAGAATGCTAGTGGTGAAACTATTATGATAGGCACTAAAGAATTAATAATCAAAGAGCCGATTATTGATAATCCGATTCTAATAAAGACGTGGCTGCGGTACAGCAAGGCCCCATGGCTAATGATCATGAAGCTAGCATAAGCAAGGCCAAGTCGAGGGATCCAAAACATACTCAGCCTAAGTGGTGTCCTTCCGGTCTGACCAAGGCCCAAAAAAGGAGATTGTAGCGCATGAGGAGTCATGAGAAGGAGGAACAAGAAGCAGAAAAGCTAAGGGACAAATTATTCAATGAAAGTCGTCCCATGGTACCCCCAAAACAAGTGTGGAGGCCAAAGCAAAAGGAAAACATTGCAGCTTCTGCATTGATCATAGCAACACCTACACCACCAACGGAGGACGATGCGGCTACTATTACATCGTCCACTTTGCCTACTACTTCCTCTTCCCTTGAAGATATTTCGGAGTCAGTGGACATGCTTGCGGAAGGAGATGAAATGCTTGATTATGAGTCTACACCAGTTCATGAAGGTATGGATATTAATATGGTGTATTACTTACCCGCTGAATTTCGTGCTATAGATGAAGAAGGGGAAGTAGCTCAGCTAGATTTGTTCCCAAAAATGCTATATTCGAGAAGCCAAAAGAACCGGTGACGCACTTGAAGCCATTGTTCATTAAAGTTCATATTAATGGATCGTCGGTTGCTAGAATGCTTGTCGATGGTGGTGCTCTGGTGAATCTTATGCCATATTCGGTCTTCAAAAAATTGGGGTTGCGTGATGAAGAGTTAATAAAGACCAACATGGTGCTTAATGGATTTGAAGGCAAAGAGAAAACTGAAGCCAAAGGTGTGATATATGTGGAACTTACGGTGGGAAGCAAAACTTTGGCTACCACATTCTTTGTCGCCGAGGTGCAAGGTAACTACAATGTGATATTAGGCCGCGATTGGGTTCATGCGAACCAATGCGTGCCATCTACTATGCACCAGTTTTTGATTCAATGGGTCGATGATGAAGTAGAAGTCATTCATGCAGATAATTTGGCTTGTGTTGCTTTGGCCTATGCATCGGTGGATTGGCAACATCCCAATGCTACTTGCTTGACGGGGCGCGACTTATCAGAATATGATTTTCTTAGCGCCACAAAAAGTGGTTTCGTGCCCATTTCTTTAAAGCCGGTTGGCGATAATCGGCTCCAAGGTATGATGTATTTAAATGGATCCTAACTCAGAGTGGTTACAAAAGCATCTTGTAGAATATGTCCAATGAGAACGATATGTATGAGTCCATAGAAGAGTTAGATGATATGAGTTAGGACAAGGTTTTACATCGGCCGATCCATTAGAAGAGATAGATATAGGAGATGGTTCAATTCCTAGGCCGACATTTGTAAACGAAAATTTAAGAGCCAATCATAAGGCTAAGTTGATCGAGCTATTGAAAAATATGTTTGTTGCTTTGCATGGGAATATCATGAGATTTCGGGTTTAAGCCGAGAGCTAGTGGAGCATCGGTTACCTATAAAGGCCGGTTTTAGACCATACAAGCAATTGGCCAGAAAGTTTAATCCAAAAACGTATGATCGGATCAAGGAAGAGATCGGCCGTTTGCTTAAAGCTAATTTTATTATACCTTGCAGGTATGCCGAGTGGATTTCTAACATTGTACCAGTAGAGAAGAAAGGCTCCGCCAAGTTGCGGGTGTGCATTGATTTCAGAGATTTGAATAGAGCTACATCTAAAGATGAGTATCCCATGCCAATAGCCGGTATGCTTATTAATGATGCTTCTGGACATAAGGTCATTAGCTTTCTTGATGGTAATGCGGGGTATAACCAGATTTTTATGGCCGAAGAGGACATGTCCAAAACGACTTTTCAATGTCCCGGTTTTCTTGGTTTATTTGAGTGGACAGTGATGACCTTTGGATTAAAAAATGCTGGTGCCACGTATCAAAGGGCTATGAATTTAATTTTTCATGATTTACTTGGTGTTATACTTGAGGTTTATATTGATGATATTGTTGTCAAATTGGATGCTTTTGAATCTCACTTAGCCGATTTGCGTTTGGCTTTTGAAAGAATGAAGAAATATGGGCTGGAAATGAATCCTTTGAAGTGTGCCTTTGGTGTATCGGCTGGGAAGTTTCAGGGTTTCATTATTCATGAAGATGGCGTGGAAATTGATCCCAAAAAGATAGAAGCTATACAGAAAGTAGAGGCTCCAACATGCAAGAAAGATATGCAAAAATTCCTTGGCAAGGTCCATTATTTGAGGAGGTTCATAGCCAATCTATCAGGGAAGGTTGATGCATTTACTCCTATCCTTCGGTTAAACAATGATGTTGATTTTACTTGGAGGGCAAAACAGCAAGAGGCATTTGATATGATTAAGAAATATTTGTGCACTCCTCCGGTTATGAAAGCGCCCAGGCACATGGAGCCATTTAGACTTTATGTTCCAGCGGAGGAAGGTGTTATTGGTGTTGTTTTGACTCAAGAGACCGAAGGAAAGGAGCATGCTATTACTTATTTGAGCTGACGGTTATTGGACGCCGAGACAAGGTATACATTTATTGAGAAACTATGCTTATGCTTATATTATGACTGCACAAAATTGAGACACTATCTAGTGCCTAGTACTTGCATTATAGCTTGTCAAACCGATGTCATCAAATACATGTTGCATAGGCCAATTCTTAGTGCTAGAATTGGCAAGTGGGCTCCTGCTTTAATTGAATATGATTTGGCTTATGAATCTTTGAAATCCATGAAAGGCCAAATTGTTGCTAATTTTATTGTTGAGCATCAGATTGATGACAAGCATGATATTGATATAGACCTTGTCTCATTAGTACCATGGAGATTATATTTTGATGGTTCAGTGTGTAGCAATGGCCAAGGTGTTAGTATTGTTTATATATCTCCTCATGGTGCTGTTTTTGAAGCATCATGCCGCTTAGAATACTTTTGCACAAATAATCAAGCCGAATATGAAGCATTGTTATTCGGCTTAGAGATGTTGCTTGCCATAGGTGCTACACATACTGAGGCTTTTGGTGATTCGTTATTAGTAGTGCAACAAATATCCAAAGTCTTTCAATGTTTTGACAAATCACTTAATGTTTATCTTGATAAATGTCTAGATATAATTTCAGAGTTGGATTATTTTAGCATTGCTTATATATCTAGACATGACAATTGGAGAGCAAATGAGTTGGCACAACAAGCATCCGGCTATCATGTTGATCGTGGCATGTTTCATATTTCTCAAAGGCCGATGTCTAGTCTTGCCAACATAGGGGAGGCCGAACCGGAGCCCACCGTTTCGGCCACTAATGAAAAATTTAATGCAGGAGAAAATCAAGACTGGAGGAAACCCATTATTGATTATTTGTGTGATCCTAGTAAAAGGGTGGACAGGACTATTCGGCGTATGGCTTTCAAATACACAATGAGAGATGATGGTCTCTATCGCCAAACGGTTGATGATGTTCTTTTAAAGTGCTTGGACGAGGACCAAGCGAGAGTTGCTATGGGAGAGGTCCATGAAGGTATTTGTGGCACTCATCAATCGGCTCCCAAGATAAAATGGCTATTACGACGTGCTGGGTTTTATTGGCCGATGATGGTTAATGATTGCTTCCGGTATTATAAAGGATGTGAAGCTTGTCAAAAGTTTGGTGATATTCAGTCGGCTCCCGCTGCTATGTTACATCCTATTATCAAGCCATGGCCTTTTAGAGGTTGGGGATTAGACTTTATTGGAGAGATTCATCCTTCTTCTTCAAAGGGGCATCGCTTCGTGTTGGTGGCGACTGATTATTTCACTAAATGGTCTGAAGCAATACCACTCAAAAATATGACGTATATAGAGGTAATTCAATTCATAACTGAGCATATTATTCATAGATTTGGCATTCCTCAAACATTAACTATGGACCAAGGTTCATCCTTTATGTCACATCAAGTCAGAGAATTTGCTAAATCATATAAGATAAAGTTGCTCAATTCCTCACCATATTATGCCCAAGCCAATGGACAAGCTGAGTCTAGTAATAAAATATTAATCAAGCTCATCAAGAAGAAGATTGAGGATAATCCAAGGAGATGGCATGAGCTATTGTCCGAAGCTTTGTGGGCACATAGGATCTCAAGGCATGGTGCTACAAAGGTGACTCCATATGAGCTCGTATATGGCCACGGGGCCGTTTTACCAGTGGAAGTGAATTTGAAAGCTCTAAGAATAGCCAAACAAAATGATTTACCGGTTGTGGACTTCTATATCTTGATGATGGACAATATTGATGAAGTTGCCGATAAACGTTTGGCTGCTTTCAAGGCCATAGAGAGAGATAAGTTGAGGGTGGCAATAGCTTACAATAAGAAAGTCAAGTTGAAGAATTTTCAAGTCGGCGATCTCGTTTGGAAGGTGATTCTACCAATTGGTTCAAAAGATAGAAAGTTTGGGAAATGGTCTCCAAGTTGGGAAGGTCCTTTTAAGATTACAAGAGTGGTTCCCGGAAACTCATATTTGGTGGAATCCGTACAAGGCACATTATTACGTCGAGCTCTCAATGGCAAATATTTAAAGAAGTATCACCCAAGTGTGTGGCAAGAAGCCTAGATAGGCAAACGGCCGATATATAGCTATCGCCCTTAGCATAAACATGGCCGATATATAATTATCACCCTAAGAACATATAAATGGCCGATGGAGCGTTGACATCGTCCTTAGAACAAATATGGTACAAGTTATTTTTCGGTGCCCTAGCTTTGCCGAAAAACAGGGGGGCATGTGTTGACGCTCAAAAGTGGCATAATGGTAAAAGTTTTTTTAAGCTATGTCAATATTAATTCAAACTTATGATTGGAGGTCACCATGGGATGGATCTTTTCAAGAAGATCAAGATGGATATGAAGATGGTCTAAAACGGAGCTCGGATGCAAAAGTTATGACAAGTTCAGAGATGCTCATGTTGACACCAGATTAAAGAATGGCTGGAAACCCAATTAAGATGTCCTCATATGGAAACATTATCAACATGAATTGTCTTCGTCTTGTCGAAACGGTCGATTTTGATATAAAAATTGTCTTAATCCAAGGTCGTATGCAACCTTTGGAGGCAAAACAAGGTCAGAAACAGAAGCTGCAGAGTCATTTCGAACCAACCGAGTTGATTTGATCGGTGAGACCGAGTTGGTCCAAAAATTTACCAGAGAGTTGGCAATGTTGACTCGGTAGGACCGAAATGAACCAATCGGTGAGACCGAGTTGGTCCGAGAAATTACCAAAGATTCCTGTCTGAGTTAGGTTAGGGTTTTTGATGTTTTGGACGGAATTTTTAGGCCTTTTCTTGTACGGGAAGTCTAGCCGCCTCATAAATAGATGAGAGGTGACGGCCGATTGAACAACACACAATCGCAAAAAAACACATCTAATACTTTTTCATCTACATTTTGTCTCTCCCTCGTTCTTGCTCCCTAGTTCTTCCTTGTTCTTCATGTTGGAGAGCTGCGAATACCGAGGCTCTAGGGGCGGCTTGACCGACCTAGGGCAGCCCATAGCCACCGCACTCCCCGACGGGGTCCCTCCCGGGAGTGTGGGATTTCGGGTCCTCAAAAGCTCTCGTCGGTCGACTTGCGAATCGCGCTTCCGGTGAGACACCTTCGACGTGAGCTGCGGTGCATCACCCCCGGCGTCGAGGGTACACGTGACGCGTTCGTCTGCGAACACCATCTTTTGGTGGCGGTTGACAAATTTGCAAAGTGAGTTGACACAGAGCCAGTTAGTAAGTGTGATGCAGCCACGGCGGTTCACTTCATGAAGAAGGTGATATTTCGCTTTGGCTTTCCACACAACATTATAACTGACAATGGTACTAATCTATCTAAAGGCACCATGGAAGAATTTTGTCAACGTGAGCATATTCGGCTTGATGTTTCATCAGTGGCTCACCCACAATCCAATGGTCAAGCTGAGAGAGCCAATCAGGAAATTTTGAAAGGCATCAGGCCCCGTCTTTTGGTCCCCTTGCAACGGACGCCAGGTGGTTGGGTTGAGGAGTTACCCTCTGTGATATGGATAATCAATACTACTCCCAACAGGTTTACGGGTTATACGCCTTTCTTCATGGTTTACGGAGCTGAGGCGGTTCTCCCGAGTGACATCCGTCATGACTCGTCCTGTGTGGTGGCTTATGTTGAGGCGGACAATGAACAAGCGCGTCAGAATGCCCTTGACCTGTTAGATGAAAAGCGTGACTTGGCAACAGCTCGCTCGGCAATTTACCAACAGGACATGCGCCGCTATCACAGCCGTCGAGTCAAGTCCAGAACCTTTCAGGAAGGTGATTTGGTGCTCCGGCTCATCCAGGATCAAACCGATGCACACAAGTTATCCCCGCCTTGGGAAGGGCCCTTTGTGGTCAGTAAGAACTTGAACAATGGGTCATACTACCTTATAGATGTTCGAGAGCACAAAGACTCACGTAAGTCGGAGGAGGAGACCCGCCTGCCGTGGAATATCGCCCATCTTCGGCCTTACTACACTTGAGCCACCGGCTCTCATGATGTACATATTTTGACTCTGTATATATTATGATAAATAATAAAGCAGGACCTCTGTCCTTTTTCATCCTCAAAGGTAATATGTCATTGTCGTTGTCATTGTCATCTCAAATGATCACTTGGGGGCTGATCATATCCGAATCTAGCTTGACCCGTTTGATCCGGCTTATGATCGTATTCGAATCTAGCCGTTAAAACCTTATGATTATTAGGGGACTTCCTGTTCAAACATAGGTCGTATTCGAACCAAAGAGAACATAGCTGTCGGTACCCTCTTGATTGGCACACTGCCGAGCTCACTAGGGGGCTTCTTGATCGTATTTGAATCATCGCTCAACCCCTTTTGGGAACCGACTTTGATTGTATTCGAATAAGAGTTGTTAAAAAACTCTCAAGGTCATTAGGGGGATTCCTGTTCAAACATAGGTCGTATTCGAACCAAAGAGAACATAGCTGTCGGTACCCTCTTGATCGGCGCAACGCCAAAGCCACCGGGGGCTACATGATCATATTCGAATCCTAGCTTAACCCCTTTGGAACGGTTTACTGATCGTATTCGAATCAGAAGCCTTGAATTTTTTACATTCTATTTGGTTTAAGCTTTCTTTGAAAGCGGCCTTTATTTGACTTGGGACTTTTTTGAGGTGTAAAAGTACATGTGTGGTTAACTTTAACCCGGCTTGAGTTTGGCTGATAAGTCACCAATATATGAGCATCATCATACCTTTGGAAATATTGGTTTCCAACAATTGGGTTATCACCCTTACTGTTCGGGTTATATAAGCCGGCAGTACAAATCAAAAGATCACAGGTATGAGATTATAGTTGTGTTTCAACATTATATGTTACAACAGGTTTATCTGTGATTCTTTTTTAATGGTACTATGTCAAGATATTATGACCCACCTTGCGGTAAGCCACCAAGGGGTCTTGTGATCTATTTCTATGTGCAGGACAGTTTAAAGACTTGGTCAAGCATAAGGAAAGCAGATGATAAGTATAACACGGGTGAATATAATATGGCAGCTTAATAGTATTAAGCATCAAAATGTGCACGATGGCACGACAAAAAAAAGTTATTTCTACTCTATTACATGACTCCCCGAGTCTGAATGGTTAAGATTGTTTATTCCAGCACATCACAGGTATGAGCCGCCACGGCGGATTAACTCTCGTGTTGGCCCATAGCGTCCGGGTTAGCCCTCTCCGCTTCTTCGCCCTGTTCCCTTTCCTGGAAGGTTGATGATGACCGGTCAATGACATTCAAAGCTTCAAATTCAGCTTCATCATCAACTAGTCTGGCCGGGTCAACTTCAGGGGCGAAGGTATGCTTACGGAGTGGGGGGCTCAGGCTGGTCACTTCGTAATGAGGCATTGGAATTCTCCGGTTCTCTGCATCATAGCCCGGCTGGTACTTGGAGAGATCTGCTTCATCAGCTATCAGGGTGGCCAAAGGGCGTATCTCTTTCATGCAAGCGGCAAAGTCTTCCTGTTCAAAGGGAGTGCCATCCTCCTTAAAGCTTGGATAACTAGTGGCAAGGTCGGCCGAGTCTAACTCTGGTAGCCAAGCTTTGGCCAGACTTAAGGCAGCCACAGCTCCGGCTCATACAGACGATCACCTCAGTTTGGTGAATCGCTGGGGTAGCACAGAAAGTTTCTTTAGTACATCTACCAGGAGTGTGGGTACTTCATTGGACAGGGCCACCGTGGCTAAGGCACGCTGAGACCCGGTGTACAGTTGTTCCACCAGCATATAAACCGCCTTCAGCTTAATCAGCATATCTTGGTTCAGATTTGAACTCCTGGGGCCTGCATAAACATTGTCAGGTGAGTTAATTACAATTTATATGATTAATTTAAAGGTTCAAGTATTTAACACTTGCAGGGCGACTTACCAAAGATCGCCGAGACCATGTGAGAGACATGGCGCTTTAAGACGGATAATTCACTGGTTGCCTCTTCAAGAGCCGCCTCTGCCTTCTCAACTTGGTTAATCAATGCAATTTTTTAATCAGCTCGAGCCTTTTTCTCCATTTCAAAGTCTTTCTTCAGTTTTTCTTGTTCAGGAACGCTGAATTTAAACTTGGAATCAACTCTTTGGGTTTCCGTCTCTTGGGCCTCAAGGCGGTTCTTCAGATCAGACACTTCTGATTCAAGTTGACTAGTGGCGGCTTGTACAAATGTCGGGTGAAAATCAGGACAATCATGATGCAATATTAAGTCCCAAGCATTTTGCAAGCAATAACACTTGGCACTTGGGAGCTAATGTCTACTGAAGAATTTTACTTAAAGTGGCGGTTCATGACAGTAAGTCCCAAGCACTTTGAAAGCAACAATATTTGGCACTTGGTGGCTAATGCATATTGCTGTTCAAGCTTTTCAAATACTTTATTCTATACAACTATATGAAGGACCGGCTCAACCATGTTGGTTAAGCTGCCCCTTGGGGACTACGGAGTAAGCCGGATTTCTTATATATGTTATCCAAATATGTTCCTAATGTCACTAAGTTTGTTTCTAAGTCTACACCATATTCATCATAAGCAATAGACTTGGGGGCTGGCATAGTAAGGATAAATGAGTACAGAGAAAGGATTGTACCTCAAACTTCTTGTGCATCTGCTTCGCCATGTCAATTTTGATGTCACGGCTGCTGTGCACTTGGCTCATATAGCCAGAAAAGACTTCTCCAATACTCATGTGATTATAATCAGCAACATCAAGTTTGACCCGGTGGCGTTCCAGAAGTTCCTCCTTGGCAGAGCACTTGTCCAGCACGGTTGGCCTCCCCGGTTCAGCAAAGCCGGTCTTGGTGATCTCGACATCATTGTCTTGAGGATCATCCGTCCTGACCGGGCAAGGAACTTCCGGGTTTTCCGAGCCATCGGCGGCTCGCTCGGTAGGCGGGTCAGCAGTTGGCGTTGGCATGTCATGTGCTGGTTCAGGTGGCGATTCATGAGTGGAGGTTTCAGGCGCGACTGTTCCAAGTTCCGGTTCTGTTAAGACCGTTCCTTCGGCCGGCTTATTCTTCTTGACCCTTTTGTTGGGTTTTGCTTTTCCACTTCATAAAATCAAAAGGTTAGGGCAAATACAACGGATTGAAATGAATACAGGATAAGCAGGTTATCATTACCCTGGAGCGGTCTTGAAAGCCGGCAGATTGAACTCCATTGAGTCGCTAGAAGAAGGGGAAGTTTCCTGATAATACGAGTCAGAAGAATTGAGTGGTTGACGAGTGGGACCCGCCAAAGGATAAAAGAGATTTAAATCAGAGGTGACCTTGTTCCGGTGCTTCCTTGGGGTGTTCGGCAAGCCGGAGGAGAGCTCTGCATCCTTGCTGGTCCGGGTGTGCCTCTGGCTCTCATGAATCTGTCGCTTCAAAAGAAATTGAGGATCTTGATAAGCTAAGGGATGTGAAAATCTTACTTTCCGGGTTACTCTGCGGATTTTCTGTCTTGGCAAAGGCTCGGAGTCAGAGGAAATGATAGTTACCTCTTCATCCTTGCTATGGCTTGCTCCTGTGTCCTCCTGTTGATAATCAGTGTCAATAAGATGGTTAAAAAAGGAGTCAAGAGAGTCAAGGGCTACCACCGACTTAGAAGAATCTTCTAGCCGAAGCAAGTCAGAGGCGGTGGCTTTCTTGCCCTTCTTCTTTGCAGCTTCTTTCCTGGCGGCTCTCTTGGCCTTCCTCGGTTCTTCGCAGCTTCATGGTCATATTTGACCTTCCAAAATTTGTCACATGCCTGTGAGAGTTAGCAGAGGTATGAGTATGGATAAAACATCGGAAAATCAAAGTAATTTATTCATATGGGCGGCTTACCACTGGAGCCGGGTTAGCTTCGCAGAAGGGAGCTAAGCCCACCTTACCGCAGTCTGCTAAGCTCTCGTTCAAAAGGGACTTCGTCATATCGTTGATGACATCTTCAGGCAAGTCATTAGGGTTGTGCCGGAGAGGGTCATCCTTTTTGCCTGTGTAGGTGCACATCAAGCCGGGGCGATGGCTCAATGGAATGACCCACCATGCGAGCCAAACCTGGAATAAATAAATGCCTATTAACCCGTTCCCTAGAAGAGCTTTGGTCTTAGCTAGAGTAGGGGCAAGTGTTTTGCGTTCGGTGGCTGTAATCTTGTCAGGAAGCTGATGGTTGGAACCAAGACGTGGATCACGAAACCCGGGCAGAGGGTTCTCACCAGCCAGAGAGGTGTCTTGGCAATAAAACAATGTCTGGTTCCAGTCTTTGGGATGACTCGGCGGATTGGCATAAGGAAAAATTATGTCTCTCCAACGTTGGATCAAGACACCACCAAGTTCCAAGCTCTGGCCGTTGGCGCATTTATTCTGGCGATTCAAGTAAAATAACTCTCTGAAGAGTAATATGTTGGGTTCTTCTCCGAGGTATACTTCACTAAACACTTGGGAATTGCAAATGTTAGACACGGAATTGGGTCCGATGTCTTGAGGGCGGAGGTCAAAAAAGTGCAAGACATCCCTGAAGAATTTCAAGTCGGGTGGTGAGAAACCCCGGTTCATGTGATCCGTGAAAAAAATAACCTCCCCCGTTTTTGGCTGAGGAAATTCCTCCTTTGGGCTAGGAGCACGATAGGACATGATTTCCTTCTTGGGCAGATAGCCAGTCTTCACAAAGTCATCCAGCATACTGTCTGTGATGATGGATTTGACCCAGTTGCAGGAAGTATGTGCTTTCGGTGCCATTGTGACAAAAGCCTAAGACAGAGTAAAAATTACCGGTTCAAAATTAAGCCAGAGAGAAATATTTCAATGCATACTCAAGATGGCGGCTTATAAGGGGCCTAATGGAATAAGGATAATTATGTCAAGATTATTTAAGCCACCATGGGCTCCATGAGCAGTTAAAGTTATCTAAACCGCCGTGGGTGGTCAAGATTATCAATTAAGCACTGCTTTCTTTTTTAAGCCGGTGATAAGAGTCGACATGGCTAGGTGGATCTAACAAATACAGTTTTTGCCTAAGTGTTGCGCAAAAAAGTTTCATAGGTTGCAGATATTATTTTGGATCAAATGGTTGTTCAGAAAAGAAAAATTTCTAGACCTAAAAACATGGTACAGAGGAGTTCAAGTGTTCTAATGAGGCTTCTTAACAAGGAAAAGGGATCTGCTAGTGCCAAAAATGGATGCGAAGCAGCTACCGCATGAGTTCTATGCTGCTATTGTATCAAAAGAGGTCGCGGTAGAAGAACCATGGAGAAACCGAGATGAACTACGAAGTGTACAGAGGAACTCGCAAACCCTAGCATAGATCTAAAAATGCAGAAAGGTGAAAACTTACAGCGGCAGATCTGTTGCGGAGGGGCACCGCCGTTCTCTGGACGGATTTAGGTCGATGCAGCGGCCAAAGACGATGGAGACGAGGTGCGCTGCGGCAGCGGCGGAGCTCGAGCGGCAGTAGGGGTGCGAGAGGAGGAAGATGAAGAAAGGGGAGAATGAGAAGAGACCTAGTCGGGTCTATTTATAAGGAAAGACTGCTAAGTGGGCGCAAAAAACGAGGAGGCCAAAAACATAAGTTATCCAACTACAAGGATGCCTCGATTTTCAGATGGTCATTAAGATAAAGATCTGTTGAGATATATTGGAAAAAATGTGCATTTATGGCAGGTGACGTCATGGCGGGTTACCGCAAATCCAAAGGATGCATCATGCCGGGTTACAAAAATTTCATAAGCAAAGAGCAGAAGATTTTTCTTAAAGTGTTGAAGATTGACATGAATCAGTTCAAATCAATCTGGAGCCTAATGTTGGGGACATAACTATTAGTATGACCCGCCCAGGAGGGGTCGGGTTATACCTACAAGTACTCTTGAAGCTCAAGACCAAGGTTGAAGATAGCGGTTCAGTTAAGGGCCCAAAGCCCAGAGGCGACTTACGGCCCGTAGAGATAAACCGCCATATGTACATGACTTGTATTGTAAGGCAGGAATAGTTAGAGACCGAGCCGGACACTGTTTATAAGCCGGCCGGGACTCTGTGAGCCGCGGGGCGTCAACCTATGTATATAAAGGGACGCCCCGGTGGCGGTTCAGGACAAGTAACATCAGATCGAGAGCTAGGTCAAGCGATTCTGCTCCCTAGTAATCGAGTCATAAGCAATCCCACTCAAGACTGGATCATAGGATTTTACCTTCACCGTAAGGGGCCGAACCAGTATAAACGTCGTGTCCTTTGTCCCAATTAACCCCTTTAAGCTTCCTAGTTGCGATGGCTCCACGACTAAGTCCTTTCACTAGGACATCTGGCGTGACAATTCCACGACACCGTGGCTAACTCATTAGTCACATTGAGCTCATTATGATGATGCATTACCGAGTGGGCCCGGAGATACCTCTCCGTCATACAGAGTGACAAATCCCAGTCTCGATTAGTGCCAACCCAACAGACACTTTCGGAGATACCTGTAGTGCACCTTTATAGCCACCCAGTTACGTTGTGACGTTTGGTACACCCAAAACATTCCTACGGTATCCGGGAGTTGCACAATCTCATGGTCTAAGGAAAGATACTTGACATTAAAAAATCTCTAGCAAACGAACTACATGATCTTGTGCTATGCTTAGGATTGGGTCTTGTCCATCACATCATTCTCCTAATGATGTGATCCCGTTATCAATGACATCCAATGTCCATGGTCAGGAAACCATAACCATCTATTTATCAACGAGCTAGTCAACTAGAGGCTCACTAGGGACATGTTATGGTCTATGTATTCACACATGTATTACAGTTTCAAGTTAATACAATTATAGCATGAACAATAGACAATTATCATGAACAAGGAAATATAATAATAACCATTTTATTATTGCCTCTAGGGCATATTTCCAACATGCAATACTATTAATTAGCAAATAAACATTAATGTCACTCGTATTCCCCTCGTCCTTGGTCACGGTGCACAGCCTAAGATGACTTACTCACCTAGACTGAGGGAGTAGAGGCGGCGGAATAGTTTTTGTAGTCTGCAAAAGTACTCAACTAATGTTGTCGTTCTTCACAAAAAAATGTGTTAACCCATGCATGCATGAACACTAGTTACTCTAACCCCCCCCCCCTCTCTTCTTTAATTCTTTGCCACATCAGCATGTTTGCTATTCCCGTGTGCATGATACCAGCTAAGATACCACCATTATGGCTAGCCTTAACCATCGCATGCAATAATTTAGTGCACCTTGAAATATGAACATGTGTGGGGCATGTATGTTTTTAATGACTTGAGACTATACCTAGCCCGGAGTGCAAGATGACTTATTATGCACCGTTCCCCATACCTACAGGAAGCCCGTTCGTCTCCAAATCCTTTCTTCTCAATGTGTGGAAACAATATGTCTACCAGACTCTCCTTCTCCCTCCGGCGGTCCCACCACTCCACCCCGTGTGGAAAAAATCTGCATGCATGACTCTCCTCCCCCCACGCTCATCCAATCCGTTGTGACCCACAATATTTTCCACCCCTTCCCTCCCCTGTAATTTAGTCCAACAAATATGCCCACGTAGTTGTTATGTTAATCACGCAACATATCTTCCGGGACGCTGCTTTAGTTACTTAACTGCAGGTGCATTGGGTCACTGACATATGGGCCCAACAAGGGTCTGGCCCACATGTCAGTGATGCAACTGACCAACAGTTAAGTCAGTGCAGCTCAGTCCATATCTTGCGTAGGTGTGCCATTGCTCGCTATAAATACTACGCCTTCCACGGCATTCGGAAGAATACTCACATTCATCGCTATCTCCTCCCCCTCCCTCTCACGCGACCACCATGGCATCTCCCCTCCCAAGCCCTAGACGCCCCTCGCTGCACCGCCCGGACGATCATGCGTCGCCGTTCCGTTCCTCGCCGCCACTAGTCGAGGAGGACGCATTTTCGTTCCACTCCTCGCCGCGATGCATTGACGTGGACGCGTTAGCGTTCCCAATCTCGCCAGCACGCGCGTCAAAAGGACGCATCGGCTCCCCGCTACGAGGAGAATGCCACGCCACCCGCAGAGCTCCCTAGCCTTGAGGAGCTTTGGAAAGAAATGGATGTCGCCATGTGGGAGGCTTTGCCGCCGGCAGAGCCCGCCAAAATAGAGGCAGAGAAGAAGGTCGAGGAAGAGAAGCGCGCCTCGGGGCAAGCTGCCTGGCAGGTCTATGTCGCGTCCGAGAGATTCAGGCGATTGGCTCTTTGGCAGAAGGCTCGTGCAAGGGCCGTGAGGGTGGCGGAGGACGCCCGTGCCAAAGCCCTGAGTGCAGTTGGGCCCAAGCGCCTCATCTACGCTTGGCGATACGTGGTCCGGGTGCACGCTTCCAGCAAGGAGGAGTACCTGCTGGCGCCGGATCACCACACCGATGAGATCGCGCTCGCCCGCCGGCAAGCCACCAATCAGCATCTCGCGAGTTGCGAGGCTTAGGAAGAGGCGTTGTGTCGGCGCGCTGGGAAACATCCGTGCACCAGGGCACTCGTGGCGCCGCGCACGCTCCTACGAGCGTCGTGGCTTTTAGTAGGAGTATAATTTAGTTTCGTAAGGTGATCTCATTAGTTTTGGGACGCAAATGATAAATCCCGAATGTTCAGGAATTATCAGCGTCCTTAATTAAGTGTGTAAGAGGGAAAGTTTGGAAACCTTGTGTATCCGTACGCATTTTGTAAGTTGGTGCATACATCACAAACTTTAGTACTATATACTATCGCACTACACGTCTCTCTCTATATATGCTTGCAGACTGTGCTACTCCCTCCGTCCGGGTGAATAAGTCGTCTTTGGTTGTGCACCGTGACCAAGAAGGAGGGAAGACTTTATACACCTAGACGAAGGGAGTAATACTATTACTTATGTACGGGCAAATACACATTTTAACATTACTATGCAGTTTTTGTAAAAGTAGAAAAATAGCACTAGTCAAGCTTGTGAAATGATTCAACGCAAAACAAATGCAAAAATGCTCGTTTGATTGTTTAATTTTAGCTTCCTTCTCTGTGGTTATTTCTCAGTCGTACTTTGTACGGAGTATCTCACTGGTCGGAAAGGCATGCAAATTCCCAAACCGCTTCCTACACCCTGTATAATTTTTTTTGCCTAACAAGTTGTGCCATGCAATTGGAATTCCAACTTGAGTACTAGTACTACTAGTAGGAGTACCAGGGGCCAGTTCGTTTAGGCTTCTAGATTAGTAGTAACCCCATTACTACTAGCTCCGTCTTGGTTTATTGGTCCCCATTGTAATCTGTGTCAAATTTTGATCATAAATTTAACTAATGAAATGTTTGTGATGTCACATGCACTAACATTTTATCAGGTAAATCTTTGGTCAAAATTTACCACAAATTACAATGGTGATGAATAAACAAGGACGGAGGTACTCCCTCCATTTTTGTATACAAGGCCACTATAAAAAAAATATTTTGCATCTATACAAGGCCACCAACAGTAATCGAGACACATATTAATGATGTTTCCTCGTACTAGTAACCTATGGCTTAATTACTAACATGCATGTAGTGGATGATAATGACAAACTCATCTACTTCCTCTCTCACGGCCACTCAATTTCTTCTAATGTGCATGCACCCTATTAATTAACCCTATAAACGAGAAAATAAATTGACTTGTAAAGCACACATTGATTTTTATCTTGGTACCTGTAATTTGAGTTTGTGGCCTTGTATATAAAAATGAAGGGAGTACTAGTAGTAGTTTAGAAGCCCAAATAAATGACTGAGGCGCCTTAATGTTACTCTCCACTGTGACTAGTCTTATGGGAAAAGCTGGGGAAGAGATTTTTTAAGCCGCCAAAAGAACTGGCCCTAGGAGTAGTAGCTAGGGATACTAGGAGTAGTTGCTAGGGATCGAGTGTACGAGATGAATCGGAGAAAGTAAATGCAGAGAGATGAAATGCAAAAAAGACGGAGGGATGTGATGGTTGCTTGTCCGTTTATTTTACCAGACCACTTATTACTGGCAGTGGTTGGGTTTTGTGATATGACGGCTTTACTGTCGCGCCACGAGCAGGGTGAGACTCCCATGCAGCGCCGCCCTCTACACTTGTACTACATCGGTCGTGGTTTATTAGTCCCCCATTGAATTTGACTGAAGATTTAACTGACAAAATGTTAGTGCATGTCAACAAATACTATATCGTTGGATTCGTATTTGAACATAGTTTTGAATGATATAATTTTAGGTGACATGCATCAGCATTTATTGTACTATATATAATGTTAGTTCGATTTTTGGTCGTACTAATCTATAGTAGTAAGGTGCCTGTGCGTTGCACGAAAGAGTGAAATGCATTGATCGAGGAGTTGTTTATTTTGACAAAGGATGTGGGGGTCATCTCATGTGTAACGGGTATCGATAGGTTTCTTCAGATATTATTTCATCTCTAGAGCTCACAAACATCCGGGTGAAATAGATGAAAAGGTATCTTTTGCAATCAAAAGCGTTCAACTGTTCAACCTACATCCAAAACTTGTGAAGAAATAACACTTATTGTGCTTTGCAAGAAATGATCTTTAAGAATTAGTTTTTGAGTATCGATTGTTATACATGTTGGCTACAGATGACATGGCACTTTCTTGTAGTCAACCGTTGGCTATACTATTAAGTATTAACCATGCCCTTATACACCTAGACGGAGGGATTAAATCAGGATCACTTGGAAGGGGCAGAGGAGATGTAAGAAATGGTTCATAGTAAGTCTTTCACCAGTACTGTAGTAAAAGTTCATACATGGAAGATTCTAGACTAAACCATAAACGGATACACTTTTATTCATGCGCGATACTCCAATAGAGAAAGATCATGCATGGAAGTCTCCACATGCTTAAACAATGGATTACATTGAGCGAAGACTAATGATCAGCATTTAACTTGATAATGCGTATGTCCAGGAGAACCTCCTTGGAGTCCCCGTGCACTGCGTTGGCGGGTAAATAACACCATGGGTTTTCCAAGTCCACATCGGCGGGAAGGTCCCAGCTCCGCAGAGTCCAAGTCAGTTCGATGTAGCCGATGTCGCCGCCCACGTGACACGGAGGGGTAGTAACACTGAGAACGCACCCGTACATCAGCCTCGTGTCAGTGTTAGCGTTAGCGGCGTCGCCCCAAATGCACACTACAGAGACGGGGCGGCGTCCTGCGCGGGCCTCATCGGTGCCCACGATCAAGAGGAAGATGCTGCCGTCCTCCTCCGAGACTACGAGGTGGCAGTGATCCTCCAGCGACTCCGGCATGGTGAACGGGTAGCACGTCTCGTACTTGATGTTCTCCGCCAAGGGCCAGTAGTGACCGCTGCACGCATCCATGAGGTGATGCACCATGTCCGCCGACGAGCCCCAAAACGGCATCATGCACTCATAGCAATAGACGAAGGGATCCTTGGAGGCATCAACCAGGATGTCCATGAAATGGGAGTGGCTGTAGGGGACGTTGCGCCAGTTGAATATATGAGCAAGTTACTACGAGATTTAATCTGAATAAGCACAAAATAAATCATGAAGGCTATAACAGAGATGAAACTAATCATGTGGACTAGCATAGTAGTAGGATACAGAGTAGAAACATGAATTCTACCATGATTTCAAACAGGAAGGACATAAACACATACGGTGCAACGCGAGCAGCACCGTTGGCGTTGAGGTTTTCGCCCATGTTGTTGAGGAAGAGGTTGCCGAGGTCGGGGAAGAAGTCGTAGTCGGTGAAGTCATGGCTGCCAGCAGTCGCGAGAGTGCGCTCCCCAAATTTCAACAGCGCCCGCCGAATGGAGTGCAGGAGGGAGTGGCTGTAGGGGACGTTGCGGCCGCCGAATGGGGTGTAGGAGTAGCACACGAAGCAGTAGATGGTGTCCTTACTAGTACTCCCTAGTCTCTACTCTTATAGAAAACCAAGTTGGTGATGATGGTGTGCCTGCCATCTTGTAATATAGACCATCCGATCTATATCTGACGGATAGAAAGCCAACTATGACAATTTTACAAAAGATACCCGCACCTCTCTCAACATTTATAGATAAGGCCTTGCCTCATTCATCCTTATCTCCCACAACCTCGTGCTCCTCCCTAAGTCTCTATCTCTACTCTTATCTCTATCTCTCCTACTCTTCTTTGTTTTTTATAACAAATTGAATAGTACCATGCCGTCCGCTGCACGCCCGGCTGAACACGCCTCCTCGCCTCCATCATCACCAAATGAGTCTTTTATAGGAGTAGGAGTAGAGAAAAAACCGAGTTGGTGATGATGGTGTGTCATGCAATGCACGGGCATCTTGCTATTTTTTGCATGTAATTCCAAACACCACGTAGACATGGTCTTGGACCATTTTACAACTATGTTAGTATCATTGTTTTTTTATGGGATGTTAGTATCATTGTTAGTGGTCAGCCGGTGCAAGTTATTGCCCCGGGTGTTTTAACCTTTTTTTAGTAATGATATCTGGCGATTGTTCGGTACGAGCTCAATCCTGGTGAATCCTACATAACCGTCAGATTTCCATCCGACAGTGGCCTGTTTTTAAGCCATACACACATATTGTAACTGCGTCGCGGGCGTTTGCAAATGCCATGTCTCCCAGCGAATGTTTGCTGGGGATTGGAGTTAGCACGGTTCGTAGTCGTTCCATGCTCGGGCATTGAAGTTTGTAAATATTTTAGATTAGAATATACTACTCCTCCGGTGCTAGTAGTAGAGCAGAGTCCCACTCTACTACTCTACTCAAGCAAGTTAGGGCATAGTAGTAGGTACTGTAGGGAGTACCAGTACTGTGATCACTCAAGCAAGTTGTCTGGCACCGATATGACCCTACACTGCTGGTATGTGTCTCATAAGTCAAGAGGCGTGCTGTAGTCATCATCACCTGTCCACTTCCCGCGGCACATATTCGCTTCTCTACCTTTGTCGGCACATAATCTCGTCCAATCTTCCATCCCCGCTAAGGCGCCTCCCCCCCCCCCTCGTGCGAAACCCAAGAACTAACAATGGCAGAACCGAGCAGCGTCCACCGAAAGAGTGGCTGGAATTTGCTCCCCATGGAGGTAATCAAGCTCATTGTTTTGCGCGTGGACAATCTCAGTAACATGCCGCTCGCCGCGTGCTCGTTGGGGCTGTACCATTTACTCAAAGCCCTCAGGCTGGAGCTTTTTAAGCCAGCTCCTTGCTTGCTGATGTCGCCTGATCTTCAGAAACGGCATGTCACGCAGCATAACGATCGTAGGGTGGCGAGCATCAACCCCCGTGACTGCGATCTGATCCCCTTCACCCTCAACTACATTAACGGTATGTACTAGGTTGGCATGAACACGTCTCGGATGGTGCTCGTCGATGGTCGCGACAGCTGGATGCTCGTGGAGGTCTACACCCGGAGATTGATCCCCCTTCCTTCGATTAACACGGCACTGCTTTGGCACCACGGCCCAGAATACTCGGAATCTTACAGTAGCCAACATGATACCAAGTTTGATTTGCTCAAGGTTGTAATCTGCCAAGTGCCCACAAGATCTGTGAATTATAAAGACTTCGGGATAATTGCGTTCTTCAACCGCGGTCTCGCCTATCTGACAGGTCACTGCGGTAAGTGGATAAATCTGCAAGTCCATCGCATGATCATACATCCTCCATGGTTCTCTGATGCGATTGAACACAAGGGCTTCATTTACGCTGTCGACTCCTTCTATGGCTGGACGTATTGCTGGCCTACTCCAGTCATCGCTACAAATGGCTGTTACAGCGGTATGTTACTTTCCTATGATATCATGACGGCTTGCTTATATTACTGTCAACATTTACTGAAAAAATATTCATGCTCATAACAGACTGTTCTTAAGATTGACTGCATCAAGAGCCCTTTTTTATTGGACTCCAACTTGATATGATGTTGTAGGTCGCCTGGTGTCCATACCCTTCCTAATCCCAGAACCTTTCAAAGAAAAGCGGCATGGCAGTTGTAGGTGGTTCCTGGATCGATCAGACAACGACGAACAATTGATGATTGTTCCCACGTACCGGACGCGTTGTTTCGTGGAATACAATCACAGTCACTGCAAGGTCTTTGAGCAGGATCTCAGCTTCTCTAGGCCTTCAGGAATTTTTGACTGGAGGCTAGTAAGTAGCCTTGGTACACGCTCACTGTTTGTCGGACTGAATTATTTGATGGCAGTGCGGTTTCGTTCATCGGGCAAAACTGTGTGTACACAGCGTACCATGCGTCTCTGCATGCATGTGCCGCCACGCTCTGCAGCCCAAAGTAGGAGAGAGGGTCGCAAGTATCACACTTCGACCTGCTGGCTGGAGTTTCCCCCGTCAGGCACCCATCTGGTTCAAGCCGTCAGCCAATCTCCACAACTTAATAAATAGTAACGTCTAACTGAGCCAGTTAGTTAGATGCGTACACTTGGTGTAGTAGGATCTTTATTTAGTTTGATGCATACACTTGTTCTTTTTTGGTAGCCCTTTTGTAATAATGGCTGATGTTTGGTTTGGAAGAGAGAGTTGCGTCTTCACTCTTCTGACCCGCTTACTGCTTCTGTTACACCCCCAGCCCTGGTTGTTGCTGCTGTTGTTTTCAATGTACAATCAGTAGTATATTTCGTCTGTTGGTTGAATAAATGTGTTGTTAGAACGACAAACACAATGTTTTGGAAGTCGTTGCACGGTTCGATCCTTAGTGCCCCATACCGTACGTAACGCATACTATTTTTCGTACGGAACACATTTTCCACTCGTTGATAACATGCAGCCCACTAATGAAGGCCCAATAGAGGAGCCCATAATTAACTGGAAGGGAGGCTCTCACATGAATCCGGCCCAGGTACATGATCATGGTCCCATAAACATAAATAAGTAAATAGATAAATAAAGCTAAATGCTCATGCACCAGCTCTTTAAATTCATGATTTAACATGAGCATATTATTGCTTATGATAGTGTTGTTACATTCAGTCGATATTATTCTTAGGCAAAGATAGCGACCAGTCTTTTTCTCCCAGCATTTTCTTCCTGCAACCAGCGGACCCATGCAAATCGTAGTCAACGTCGTAAATAGTTCCGGTCCATTTTTATTTTTTAATAAGAATGTCCAACCCAGCCCAGCACGTTGGCGACAGCACTTTATCCTCCGCCTTGGTGCGCTCGCCGCGGCGCCGCCGTCCGGCCCTGTCAACATAGTTTTTTTCGAAACGGTCCCTGTCAACATAGTGAATCGGGAGAGAACTGTAGTTGTGAGTATGACAGTACGGACCCACCAGGTCCACTCCCGAACACAAGCAAGCGCCTCTTTTACTACTCAGATGCACCCCTCGTTTTTTACTCTAATCCACCCTGCTGATATCCGGGACCCACATCATTTTTAACGTATAGTCAATTAACGACAGAATTGCACAACTTTTTTTGAGTAGTAATTCGAGGAGCAGGCTATAAACTGGGTTGTGCGGTCTCTGTGGCCCGTCTAACAACATGACCAGCCCAGCAGGTTTTTCTTTGGGAAAATAGGTAGCCCAGTATTTCTTTTTGAAGAATACCCAAGCTAGGCCTATTTGTTTTCTCCGACTTACTGGGCTGCAAATCTTTCAAGACGAGAAGGGATGCATTCCGGCCTGGCCAAAGAGTATGGTCGGTGTCTGTTAAAAGTAATATCAAAGGGGTTGAAAATTCCAAAAAATTATAGCAAATGGGATATTAGTTTCTTTTTTGTTTTTGTTCTTCACTGATATTTTATAGTATTTCATTGGATTTAACATGACATAGTACTAATTTATTTTTAAATTTGTTTTAGTATGGCTACTAACTTTTGGATTAAGAATATTTTATTCCCCATCAAAAATTTGCGAATTTTCAAAATTTCGCATATATTTAGTTAATTGTTTTAATCCTGGTACTGACCAGAAAATGGGCAGCAATTCTAAAAATGGAAAACGGGCTGCAATAAATTCCATATGAATTAAAAAATGAGTAAATTTTATAAAACTAATAGCAAATGGGTTGTACACGCCACAGATTTCGAGGCTGACTTGTTTACACAAGGCTTTGTCAGTCAACACACGATTCTAGCAGTAGTGACTATTGGATGTCCATCCAACGGCCGATGTGCTTCTTCAATCTCTGATCTTCCTGCTCCAGCCGCCTAAACTAGCATCGGCGGGACTGCCTGCTCCCTCCTCTTGTGGCCCGCTATGATGCCGCGCAGGCTTCCCCGGCCCACCCTACTCCCTCTGCTGGCCTAGCCGCACACAATCAACTGCCTCCTTATTACGCAGAAAAAATGATTCCTCCCACTGACATCTGGGCGCACTGGTTGGGAGGCTGACCTGTGGGCCTACTAAGTTGACGCGTACGCAGGGCTATTCAACTTAGTCAACAAACGATTATAGCAGCAGTAACCATTGGATTTGAATCGAACGGTCCTGCTGCTTCTTTAAGTGCTGCTCTTCTTGCACCAGCCGCCCAAACCAGCGCCGGCGAGACCGCCTGCTCCTGCCTCCAGTGGCCGGTTGTGCTGCCGTTGAGGCCTCACCGCCCCCTACTACTCCCACCGCTATCCAGGCCCTGCGGCGACTCCAGCCTCGCACCGGAGCCGAACCAGTGAACCCTCGTACTCCTCTCCGCGCTGGCATCCACTGTCGCGTCTTCCCTGGCTCCGCGTCATCCCCTTCCTAGGCCTCGCCGTCGTCCACCGCCCTGGTGCTCTTGGCACGGCGTGGTCAACATGGTCATGGAACGGCTTCCATCAGACATGGACTGTACATGAAGAGGCTAACAGCTGGGTCCACGGCCGCACATAAGGAAATGCCTCCTTATTACGTACAAAATAATGATTCCTCCAGCTGACATCTGGGACCCACCAGAAGGGCCTCTGTATTTCATGAAAAAAACGTTCCCCCCGCTGACAGGTCGGACCCACCAGCTATATCTTCACACGCAAGGAAGTGTCTGCTTATTACGCACAAAAAATGAATACCCCCTGCTAGCTGGGACCCACCATAGTGGGTGGCTGACTTGTGGGCCTACTAAGTTGACGGGGATGGAGGGCTTTGTCAACTTAGTCAATACTCCAGTGACCGTATGATGTCCATCCAACGGCCATAGTGCTTCTTCAACCTCTGGTCTTCTTGCTCCAGCTGCCCAAAGCAGTGCCGGTCGTGCCGCCTACTCCTGCCTCCCATGGCCGGCTATGCTGCCGCGGAGGCCTCACCGCCCCCATACTACTCCCACCGCTGGCCAGGCCATCCCTCTACTCAACCACACCCCATGTTATTCTGCGGCGATGGCAGCCTCACACCATAGCCAAACTAGTGAACCCTCGTACTCCTCTCCGCGTGGGTATCCACCACAGCGTCTTCCCCGGCTCCATATCGTCCCCTTCCTAGGCCTCGTTGTCGTCCATCGTCGTGGTGCTCTCGGCACGGCGTGGTTAATGTGGTCAAGGAACAACTTCCATCAGACGTGGACTGTACGTGGAGAGGCTGACAGCTGGGTCCATGGCCGCAGCAAGGAAGTGCCTCCTTATTACGCGGAAAATAATGATACCTCCACCTAACAGCAGGGACCCACCGGACGAGCCACTGTATTTCGCAAAAAAAAACAATTCCCCCCTGACTGTTGGGACCCACTAGCTACATCTTCGCACGCAAGGAAGTGCGTCCGGGGCAAAAAAATGATTCGCCCCCCGACTGCTCGGACCCACCAGCTACATCTTCGCACCCAAGGAAGTGCCTGACAGTCAGGACCCACCTGGTCGAAGTGTACGTAACGTTGTCATTCTGGTCGCGAACGTGTACGTACATACTGGTGGATGTAGAGGCGCGCATGTGTCGTAGTAGAGGCGCGCACGTAGCATGTACATGTACGTACATCGGCCAGTGTGCAAGAAAGAAAATACGACCATGTACGTACATACGGGCGGGGTCTCGAATGCCTACTCGTGCATATGTACGGCCAGGGCTCGTGTACATGGCTGGGTCGGAACGGAGAAACTGCGTCGTCGTCGTGTTCATGGGGAGGCAACGGAATGCGTCGTGTTCATGGGGAGGCAACGGAATGCGTGGTGTTCATTGGGAGGCAACGGAACGCGTGGGAGCCAACCGGCTTGGATGGAACAGGCGATGGAAACGAGGCCTGGCGTACCACAGAACGGAGGAAACGGCCTTGTGTTCGACCGACCACGTTTGAAACGGGATCATGTTCATCGGGAGGGGTCTGGCGTACCGCAAAACGGAGGAAACGGACTTGTGTTGGACCTCCTACAGTCGAAACGGTGTCCTGTTGATCGAGAGGGGTGTGGCGTACCGCAAAACGGACGAAACGGACTTGTGTTGGAGCACTACGGTCGAAATGGGGGTCCTGTTCATCGGGAGGGGTGTGGCGTACCACAAAACGGGACTCCACGGGATACTGTTCATCTCCACCGTCGACCTCCTCCAGCCTCCATGGGCTACTGTTCATCCACCGTCGACCTCCTCCAACCTCCACCTGCGACTGTTCATCCACGGGCTCCTATTCATCCAGCCTCCACCGCGCGCTACTCCACCGGCTACTATTCAACCACCCCTCTCCATGGGCTCCTGTTCAACCACCCCTCCATGGGCTACTATTCATCCACCCCTCCACCGTCTACTGTTCATCCAGCCCTCCACGGGGTCGTCCTGTTCATCCATCCCTCCACGGGGTCCTGTTCATCCAACCCTAACCGGCTCGATCGATGGGGTCCTGTTCATCTAGAGGCAACGCCATGGGTTCCTGTTCATCCACCCCCACCGCTCACTGTTCATCCAAACCTCCCACAACACTCATTATTCATCTAGAGGCAGCATCGATTTGCTTCAGTTAGCAGCAGTAGCGAAGAACTCACTCGATCGGGTTCAGTTAACAGCCATTGATCGATCGCTCGGGTTCAGTAAAGGTAGCCTACAGTGCAATCGCTCGGGTTCAGTATAGGCGAACGCCTCGCTCGGGTTCAGTTAGAGCCCAACGCCTCGCACACACACGCGTACGTGTACGAGAGAAACGCGCATCACTCGGCCCCTGACCACCCACCATAACCGGGAACTCCCCGAAATTTTCCTTTCCCTCGCTTCTACCACGGTTTTTTCCATCATGGTCGCCCAAAGAATCTCATGCAGCTGCGTCTCCGGCCCACCCAAGACGAAAAGCCCATTTTCTATCATGATTTTTTGTCATAGAAGTAGGAGCCCACCACATCTATGATGATACCGGGTTTTGTCACAATTATCATCATAGAAGTCATAAGTATGACAGAAAAAAATTTCGTTCGGCTCAAAATGTCACGGATGTGTCTTTTTTTTGTAGTGTATCATGGTGGTTGTTAAACATTAAGAAGGTTCCTCCAACTCAATCCCAATTAAGCATCATCATTAACCCAATCAAATTAGTTTAGAGTGATGAGATCAACATGATAATCCAAGAACCAGATACTCAAGATGTCCATAACCGGGGACACGGCTAACCATGATTAGTTTGTACACTCTACAGAGGTTTGCGCACTTTTCCCCACAAGACTCGATCTCCTCCGTTGAATTTCTCGCACTTCATGATGTTTGAGAAACGGATGATCGAGACACAGTCTTTTAGAAGCATTAACTCTCTACTCCAGGTAGACAGTACCACCTACATCCCCTACATCTGCTAGTCTACCTCTTCAAGAGTTTACGCAACTTACTCAACTATGCCAGAGCCCATAATGAGTTGTGGCTGCACACGGAAGTTTCTAGCATGAATAATCTTATGATCTCTTTGAGCCTGGGTGGCATTCCATAGGGTGATCACACGGGTACTCCGGGATCCCCTTGGGCAAGCACTGGGTTCTCCAGGTGCCCGGGCAAACCACTGGGTGCTCCAGGGTGCCCCAACCAATCCACCCAGATGTATGTTAAAGTAGCCACCTTAAGTTCAACCTTAAATTAACAATAACTCGCACATCTTTCATGAATTCTCTCAAAACCAATCCACGTCTACGAGCATAGCATAGCAGTATAAGCATAATGTAGTAACACCCAAGGGTTTGAATATAAGACAATAGGTTCCTACCTCATCAACTACTTCCCAGTACCCACATGATATCAAACCTACTCGTGCAATGTTTGAGGGTTGAAGCTAATGCATAAAAACTGGGTATGAAAATATGATCAAAGTATGAACTTGCCTTGTTGATGATCCGTAAAACCTAGAGACTCGTAGTAGCACGCTTTGCACTCCGGGTACTCTATTGCAAACAAACAAAGCACACAATAAGCACTCAACTAAAGCACGGGTAAAACTCAAATAGGAGATCTAACCAGAAAGTTCAACTGAAGAACTCCGGTTTGCAAAAAGAATCAAATCAAGCGGAGCAACGAAACTCAAACTGCAAAAGAAACAAGATCTGATTACTAATCTAGACTAAAGTAAAATTTTACAATACCAAAATCTTGTTCAAGTTGATTAAACAGAAAGAGGGCTTCGAGACAAAGATCTAGGCGCTTGAATCGCCTGATTCCGATAAACGGCCCAAAAGATAAAAACTAAAACGAAGATCAGGGCAGAAATCGTGATCGAAAATAATCGTGGAAAAACCATGGAAAAGAAAAACTGACGAACAGGCTAACGAACGAACGTTCGCTGTCTGTGGCTAACGGGTGAACATCGTTCGTTAAAACGAACGTATGGATGAACGTCCGTTGTTTAACTAAACCGAAGAAAACCAAACCGATCTAACAGAAAAAACCGAATCTAGGGTTTGTGAAATAAAACCAATCGGTTTTAAAAAAACTAGCGGCTACCTCGGCTATCGTGACGGTGGCGGCGGCGGCTACTCCGGCGGTGGCGGGCAGCTCCGGCGGGCGGCGGGGCGGCGGCGGCGGCGTTTAGGACGGGCGACGGCGCGCGGTAAAGGCAGCAGCGTCGGCGGCTGCGGTAGCGGCGCTGGCGACTAGGGTTTGCAGGACGGCGGCGACTTGGGCTGGCGGGGGCCTCAGCCTTGGCTTATTAGGGCTGGTCGGGTCGGAGTCCTCGGCGGACACGGCCCGGTAAGGCGGTTTGACTTTTTTAAAATAATTCCGATGCGCAGAAAAATAAATAAAAGAAATACTAAATGGACTCCAAAAATCCTGAAATAAATTTTGCCCGTCCTCCAAAAAATATAGCGGACAAGGTAAACATTTATTTGGGCCTCTAATGCAATTTTGAAAAACACATTTTTTTTCCTAATTCAAATAAAATAGCAATAAAACTCAGAATAAAATTCTTATTTGATTTTAACATTTTTCCTCCAATATTTCTTTATTTTGGAGAAGTCATTTTATTCCCTCTCTTTAAATTCATTTTGGAAATATTCGGAGAGAAAAATAATTAAAATCAAATGATCCTCTTTTCAAATTTGGGAAAACTCAAATATGAAAATAACGAAATCCCCAACTCTCTCCGTCGGTCCTTGAGTTGCTTAGAATTTCTAGGATCAACCAAGAATGCAATACAATAAGATATGTAATGATGATCTAATGTATAACATTCCAAATTGAAAATTTGGGATGATACAGTTCTGCCGGGAAAACTTCTCTCCGGGAGTGGGAAATCATCACCATCGTCATCACCAACGATCCTCTCATCGGGAGGGGGTCAATTTCCATCAACATCTTCACCAACACCATCTCCTCTCAAACCCTAGTTCATATCTTGTATCCAATCTTTGTCTCAAAACCTCATATTGGTACCTGTGGGTCACTAGTAGTGTTGATTACTCCTTGTAGTTGATGCTAGTTGGTTTATTCGGTGGAAGATCATATGTTCACATCCTTTATGCATATTAATACCCCTATGATTTTGTACATGAATATGATTTGTGAGTAGTTACGTTTGTTCCTGAGGACATGGGAGAAGTCTTGCTATAAGTAGTCATGTGAATTTGTATTCGTTCGATATTTCGATGAGATGTATGTTGTCTATCCTCTAGTGGTGTTATGTGAACGTCGACTACATGACACTTCACCATTGTTTGGGCCTAGAGGAAGGCATTGGGAAGTAATAAGTAGATGATGGGTTGCTAGAGTGACAGAAGCTTAAACCATAGTTTATGAGTAGCTTCATAAGGGGCTGATTTGGATCCATATGTTTCATGCTATGGTTAGGTTTACCTTAATACTTCTTTTGTAGTTGCGGATGCATGCAATAGGGGTTAATCATAAGTGGGATGCTTGTCCAAGAAAGGTCAGTACCCAAGCACTGGTCCACCCACATATCAAATTATCAAAGTAACGAACGGGAATCATATGAGCGTGATGAAAACTAGCTTGACGATAATTCCCATGTGTCCTCGGGAGCGCTTTTCTCTATATAAGAATTTGTCCAGGCTTGACCTTTGCTACAAGGATTGGGCCACCTTACTGCACCTTATTTACTTTTGTTACTTGTTACCCGTTACGATTTACCTTATCACAAAACTATATGTTACCGATAATTTCAGTGCTTGTAGAGAATACCTTACTGAAAACCGCTTGTCATTTCCTTCTGCTCCTCATTGGGTTCGACACTCTTACTTATCGAAAGGACTACGATAGATCCCCTACACTTGTGGGTCATCAAGACTCTTTTCTGGCGCCGTTGTCGGGGAGTGAAGTGCCTTTGGTAAGTGGAACTTGGTAAGGAAAAATTTATATAGTGTGCTGAAATTTTCTGTCACTTGTTACTATGGAACATAATCCTTTGAGGGTCTTGTTCGGGGTATCTTCACCCCGACCAGTAGAGCAAAGAGTTGCTCCTCAACCTACTGAACCTACTGAAAATGTTTACTTTGAAATTCCTTCGGGTATGATAAAGAAACTGCTAGCTAATCCTTTTACAGGAGATGGAACATTGCATCCCGATTTGCACCTAATCTATGTGGATGAAGTTTGTGGGTTATTTAAGCTTGCAGGTATGCCCGACGATGTTTTCAAGAAGAAGGTCTTCCCTTTATATTTGAAGGGAGAGGCATTGACATGGTTTAGGCTATGTGATGATATGGGATCATGGAACTACAACCGATTGAAATTGGAATTTCATCAGAAGTTTTATCCTATGCATCTTGTTCATCATGATCCTAATTATATATATATATTTTTTGGCCTCGCGAAGGAGAAAGCATCGCTCAAGCTTGGGGGAGGCTTAAGTCAATGTTATATTCATGCCCCAATCATGAGCTCTCAAGAGAAATGATTATTCAAAAAATTTATGCTCGGCCTTCTCTCAACAATCGCTCCATGCTCGATACTTCTTGCACTGGTTCCTTTATGATGAAGACTATTGAATTCAGATGGGATTTATTGGAAAGAATTAAACGCAACACTGAAGATTGGGATCTCGACGAAGGTAAGGAGTCAGGTATGACACCTAAGTTTGATTGTGTTAAATCTTTTATGGATACTGATGTTTTTCGTGAATTTAGCACTAAATATGGACTTGACTTTGAGATAGTAGCTTCTTTGTGCGAATCATTTGCTACTCATGTTGATCTCCCTAAGGAGAAGTGGTTTAAATATAATCCTCCCACTGAAGTAAAAGTAGTTGCACCTATTAAAGTTGAAGAAAAGACTATCGCTTATAATGATCCTATTGTTCCTACTACCTATATTGAGAAACCACCTTTCCCTGTTAGGATAAAGGATCATGCTAAAGCTTTAACTGTGGTTTGTAAGAGTAATACTAGAACACCTACACCACCTGAGCAAATTAAAGTTGAACCTAGTATATTGCTATGGTTAAAGATCTCTTGGGTGATAATATCGATGGGCATGTTATTTACTTCTGTGATGAAGCTGCTAGAATTGCTAGACCAGATACTAAGATTAAACATAGACCTATTGTAGGCATGCTTGTTATTTATGTTAAAATAGGAGATCATTGTTATCATGGCTTATGTGATATGGGTGCTAGTGCTAGTGCAATACCTCATTCCTTATACAAAGAAATTATGCATGATATTGCACCTGCTGAGATAGAAGAAATTGATGTTACAATTAAGCTTGCCAATAGAGATACTATTTCACCAGATGGGATTGTTAGAGATGTTGAAGTCTTGTGTGGGAAAGTTAAATATCCTGCTGATTTTCTTGTTCTTGATTCCCCACAAGATAGCTTTTGTCGCATCATATTTGGTAGACCCTTCTTGAATATTGTTAATTCTAAGATAGATTGCGAAAATGATATTGTTACTATTGGTTTGGGGGATATGTCTCATGAGTTTAATTTTGCTAAATTTCGTAGACAACCCCATGATAAAGAATTTCCTAGTAAGGATGAAATTATTGGTCTTGCTTCTATTGTCGTGCCTCCTAATGATCCTTTAGAACAATATTTGCTAGACCATGAAAATGATATGTTTATGAATGAAAGAAGGGAGATAGATGAAGTATTCTTTAAACAGGTACCTATTTTGAAACACAACTTGCCTGTTGAAGTTCTAGGGGATCCTCCACCACCCAAGGGTGATCCTGTGTTTGAGCTTCAACCATTACCTGATACTCTTAAATATGCTTATCTTGATGAAAATAACATATATCATGTTATTATTAGTGCTAACCTTTCAGAGCGGGAAGAAGAAAAATTATTGAAAACTCTGAAGAAGCATTGTGCTGCTATCGGATATACTCTTGATGTTCTTAAGGGCATTAGTCCCGCTCTATGCCAACACAAAATAAAATTGGAGAAAGACGCCAAACCAGTTATTGATCAGCAAGGACGGTTAAATACTAAGATGAAAGAAGTGGTAAGAAAGGAAATACTAAAGCTCCTGGAGGCAGGTATAATTTATCTCGTTGCTGATAGTCAGTGGGTAAGTCCTGTCCATTGTGTCCCTAAGAAGGGAGGTATTACTGTCGTTCCGAATGATAAAGATGAATTGATCCCGCAAAAAATTGTTACAGGTTATAGGATGGTAATTGATTTCCGCAAATTAAATAAAGCTACTAAAAAGGATCATTACCCTCTACCTTTTATTAATCAAATGCTAGAACGATTATCTAAACGTACACATTTTTGCTTTCTAGATGGTTACTCTGGTTTCTCTCAAATACCTGTGTCAGCAGAGGATCAAGAAAAGACCACTTTTACTTGCCCTTTTGGTACTTTTGCTTATAGACGTATGCCTTTTGGTTTATGTAATGCACCTGCTACCTTTCAAAGATGCATGATGGCTATATTCTCTGACTTTTGTGAAAAGATTATTGAGGTTTTCATGGATGATTTGTCTGTTTATGGATCTTCTTTTGATGATTGCTTGAGCAACCTTGATCGAGTTTTGCAGAGATGCGATGATACTAGTCTTGTCTTGAATTGGGAGAAGTGCCACTTCATGGTTAATGAAGGCATTGTCTTGGGGCATAAAATTTCTGAAAGAGGTATTGAAGTTGATAAAGCTAAAGTTGATGCTATTGAAAAGATGCACTGTCCCAAGGACATCAAAGGTATAAGAAGTTTCCTTGGTCATGCCGGTTTTTATAGGAGGTTCATCAAGGACTTCTCTAAAATTTCTAGGCCTTTGACTAATCTCTTACAAAAAGATATTCCTTTTGTCTTCGATGATGATTGTGTAGAAGCATTTGAAATACTTAAGAAAGCTTTATTTTCTGCACCTATTGTTCAGCCACCTGATTGGAATCTACCCTTTGAAATTATGTGTGATGCTAGTGATTATGTTTTAGGTGTTGTTCTAGGACAAAGAGTTGATAAGAAACTAAATGTTATTCAATATGCTAGTAAAACTCTGGACAGTGCCCAGAGAAATTATGCTACTACTAAAAAATAATTCTTAGTAGTTGTATTTGCTTCTGATAAGTTCAGACCTTATATTGTTGACTCTAAAGTAACTGTTCACACTGATCATGCTGCTATTAAATATCTTATGGAAAAGAAAGATGTTAAACCTAGACTTATTAGATGGGTTCTCCTATTAAAAGAATTTGATTTGCATATTATTGACAGAAAGGGAGCTGAGAACCCCGTTGCAGACAACTTGTCCAGGTTAGAGAATGTTCTTGATGACCCACTACCTATTAATGATAGCTTTCCTGATGAACAATTAGCTGTCATAACTGCTTCTCGTACTACTCCATGGTATGCTGATTATGCTAATTACATTGTTGCTAAATTTATACCACCTAGTTTCACATACCAGCAAAAGAAAAAGTTTTTCTATGATTTAAGACATTACTTCTAGGATGACCCACACCTTTATAAAGGAGTAGATGGTGACATTGTGTACCTGAGCATGAACAGGAACAGATCCTACGCAAGTGTCACTCTGAGGCTTATGGAGGACACCACGCTGGAGATAGAACTGCGCATAAGGTATTGCAATCCGGTTTTTATTGGCCTACTCTCTTCAAGGATGCCCGTAAGTTGTCTTATCTTGCGATGAATGTCAAATAATTGGTAATATTAGTAGACGTCAAGAAATGCCTATGAATTTTTCACTTGTTATTGAACCATTTGATATTTGGGGCTTCGATTATATGTGACCGTTTCCTTCCTCTAATGGGTATACACATATTTTAGTTGTTGTTGATTACGTTACTAAGTGGGTAGAAGCTATTCCAACTAGTAGTGCTGATCATAACACCTCTATTAAGATGCTTAAAGAAGTTATTTTTCTGAGGTTTGGAGTCCCTAGATACTTAATGACTGATGGTGGTTCACATTTATTCATGGTGCCTTTTGCAAAATGCTTGATAAGTATGATGTTAATCATAGAATTGCATCTCCATATCACCCACAGTCTAGTGGTCAAGTAGAACTGAGTAATAGAGAGCTCAAGTTAATTTTGCAGAAGACTGTTAATAGATCTAGAAAGAATTGGTCCAAGAAACTTGATGATGCATTATGGGCTTACAGAACTGCATATAAGAATCCTATGGGTATGTCTCCATATAAAATGGTTTATGGAAAAGCATGTCACTTACCTCTAGAACTAGAACATAAGGCATATTGAGCCATTAAAGAGCTCAATTATGATTTCAAACTTGCCGGTGAGAAGAGGTTATTTGACATTATCTCACTTGATGAATGGAGAACCTAGGCCTACGAGAATACCAAACTACTTAAAGAAAAAGTTAAAAGATGGCATGACAAAAGGATACAAAAGCATGAGTTTAATGTAGGTGATTATGTTTTGCTATACAACTCTCGTTTAAGATTTTTTGCAGGAAAACTTCTCTCTAAATGGGAAGGCCCTTATGTTATCGAGGAGGTCTATCATTCCGGTGCCATAAAAATCAACAACTTCGAAGGCAGAAGTCCGAAGGTGGTGAACGGTCAAAGGATCGAACATTACATCTCAGGTAATCCTATAAATGTTGAAACTAATGTTATTGAAATCATAACCACGGAGGAATACATAAGGGACACTTTCCAGAATGTTTCAGACTCCAAAAAGGAATAGGTATGTTGTACGGTAAGTAAACCGACTCCAAAACAGTTCTAATAGCAATTTTCCTCCGTTTTGGAATATTTAAGAAAATAGGAAAATAAGAAGTAGTCCAGGAAGGACACGAGGCATCCACGAGGGTGGAGGGCGCGCCCTACCCCCCTGGGTGCGCCCCCTGCCTCGTGGGCACCTCGTGTGCTCTCCGGACTCTATTTTCTTGCAGGATACTTCTTTTGGTCTGTAAAAAATCATTATATAATCTCCCAAAGGTTTTGACCATCGTATCAAGCAAATATCTTTTGTTTTTATTTCGAGCTATTTCTGCAAAAGATTTAGAGCGAGATGTCTTCTTAAGAGTCTGTCGGGGAGAGTCGAGTGTCTCATCCAACACCTGGTCCAGGAGCAAACAACGAGGCCTATCACTTTGGGCCATCAACGGAGCAGGAGATGGAGGCCGACTTGAAAAGGATATATGCCATGGAGGAAGATCAAGAAGTTACTTCTCTCCTCCGAGCCGGATTCACGATAGAGGAACTACAGAGCTCAGTTATTCCAAACTCGGTCATCCCTTCCAATGTTAGATTTCTTTCTTATGAAAATATGAAAAAGAGTGTCACTTCTTCTCCAGCAGCTATGCAACATCCATGGGTGAAAGGAGCTTTAGCCGTCACGGGTAAGCTCCAGAATGAAATAATGGACCTCAAGCAGCAAGTCAATAAGCTCGAGGAGGAGAATCGTATCCTAAGGGGCATCATCACCAAGAATATCACACCACCACCTCCGAAGAAGGAGACATAATCACATGGGTATGGGCACTCCCCTTGGCAACTACCAAGCTTGGGGGAGGTGCCCGGTATCATATCACCATCACACTCCAATCTTTACCATTTTTCTTAGTTCATTCCTTTTAGTAATATCTTGATCTAGTAGAATAAAGTTTTGGTATGATTTAGTTTTGAGTTTTGCCTTATGATCCTTCTATGTAATCGAGTCCGTGAGCTATATATAATAAAGATTAGTGTTGAGTCAAGGGCTTTGCTATCTTGCGATGATCTTGAGGGAATAAAAGAAATAAAGAGATTGTATTGATCCTATGGAGAGTAATGACTTCACATATAAAGAGTATGATGAATAAAAGTTGTTGAGAGTTTACAAACATAGTTTTGGTCATCGTTGCAATTAATAGGAAGTAGTAAATAAAGAGAGGTTTCCACATATAAATATACTATCTTGGACATCTTTTATGATTGTGAGCACTCATTAAAATATGACATGCTAAAGAGTTGATGTTGGACAAGGAAGACAATATAATGGGTTATGTTTTCTTATATCCGAAACAAAGTATATTGTCATGGATCATCCAACATGTCAAGATTGCCTTTCCCTCTCATGCTAGCCAAATTCCTTGCACCAAGTAGAGATACTACTTGTGCTTCAAAATATCCTTAAACCCAGTTTTGCCATGAGAGTCCACCATATCTACCTATGGATTGAGTAAGATCCTTCAAGTAAGTTGTCATGTTGCATGCAATAAAAATTGCTCTCTAAATATGTATGACTTATTAGAGTGGAGAAAATAAACTTTATACGATCTTGTGATATGGAAGCAATAAAAGCAACAAACTGCATAATAAAGGTCCATATCACAAGTGGCAATATAAAGTGACGTTCTTTTGCATTAAGATTTCGTGCATCCGACCATAAAAGCACATGACAACCTCTGCTTCCCTCTGTGAAGGGCCTATCTTTTATTCTTGTCTTATACATTATGCAAGAGTCATGGTGATCTTCACCTTTCCTTTTTATATTTTATCCTTTGGCAAGCACCTTGTGTTGGAAAGATCCTGATATATATATCCAATTGGATGTAAGTTAGCATTAACTATTATTGTTGACATTACCCTTGAGGTCAAAGGTTGGGAGGCAACAATATAAGCCCCTATCTTTATTTGTGTCCGATTAAAACTCCATACCCATAAGTATTGCGTGAGTGTTAGCAATTGTAAAAGACTAAATGATAGTTGAGTATGTTGGTTCTCAATGAAATTTCTGATTCATACTTGACATTGTGAATAGATTGTCACTTGAACATAAGAGATCATATGACAATATATATATATATATATATATATATATATATATATATATATTGCTGTATAAGAATGATCATGATGCCCTCATGTCCGTATTTTATATTATCAACACCTGTATCTCTAAACATGTGGACATATTTTTCGATTTCGGCTTCCGCTTGAGGACAAGCGAGGTCTAAGCTTGGGGGAGTTGACACGTCCATTTTGCATCATGCTTTTACATCAATATTTATTGCATTATGGGCTATTATTACACGTTATGTCACAATACTTGTGCCTATTCTCTCTTATTTTACAAGGTTTACATGAAGAGGGAGAATGCCGGCAGCTGGAATTTTGGGATGGAAAAGGAGCAAATATTAGAGACCTATTCTGCACAACTCCAAAAGTCCTGAAACTACATGAAAGTCATTTTTGGAATTAATAAAAATATTGGGCGAATAAAGTACCAGAGGGAGCCCACACCCTGGCCACGAGGGTGGGGGCGCGCCGTACCCCCCTAGGCGCGCCCCCTGCCTCGTGGGCCCCCTGGTAGGCTTCCGGTGACCATCTTCTGCTATATGAAGTCTTTTACCCTGGAAAAAATCATAAGCAAGCTTTCGGTACGAAACACCGCCGCCACGAGGCGGAACCTTGGCAGAACCAATCTAGGGCTCCGGCGGAGGTGTTCTGCCGGGGAAACTTCCCTCCGGGAGGGGGAAATCATCACCATCATCATCACCAACGATCCTCTCATCGGGAGGGGGTCAATCTCCATCAACATCTTCACCAGCACCATCTCCTCTCAAACCCTAGTTCATCTCTTGTATCCAATCTTTGTCTCAAAACCTCATATTGGTACCTGTGGGTCACTAGTAGTGTTGATTACTCCTTGTAGTTGATGCTAGTGGGTTTATTCGGTGGAAGATCATATGTTCAGATCCTTTATGCATATTAATACCCCTCTGATTTTGAACATGAATATGATTTGTGAGTAGTTACGTTTGTTCCGGAGGACATGGGAGAAGTCTTGCTATAAGTGGTCATGTGAATTTGGTATTCGTTCGATATTTTGATGAGATGTATGTTGTCTCTCCTCTAGTGGTGTTATGTGAACGTCGACTACATGACACTTCACCATTGTTTGGGCCTAGAGGAAGGCATTGGGAACTAATAAGTAGATGATGGGTTGCTAGAGTGGCAGAAGCTTAAACCCTAGTTTATGAGTTGCTTCGTAAGGGGCTGATTTGGATCCATATGTTTCATGCTATGGTTAGGTTTACCGTAATACTTATTTTATAGTTGCGGATGCTTGCAATAGGGGTTAATCATAAGTGGTATGCTTGTCCAAGAAAGGGCAGTACCCAAGCATCAGTACACCCACATATCGAATTATCAAAGTAATGAACGCGAATCATATGAGCGTGATGAAAACTAGCTTGACGATAATTCCCATGTGTCCTCGGGAGCGCTTTTCTCTATATAAGAATTTGTCCAGGCTTGTCCTTTGCTACAAAAAGGATTGGGCCACCTTGCTGCACCTTATTTACTTTTGTTACTTGTTACCTGTTACGAATTACCTTATCACAAAACTATCTGTTACCGATAATTTCAGTGCTTGCAGAGAATACCTTACTGAAAACCGCTTGTCATTTCCTTCTGCTCCTCGTTGGTTTTGACACTCTTACTTATCGAAAGGACTACGATAGATCCCCTACACTTGTGGGGCATCACGGGATCACATCATTAGGAGAATGATGTGATGGACATGACCCATCTGTTAGCTTAGCATTATGATCGTTACAGTTTCATTGCTACTGCTTTCTTCATGACTTATACAAGTTCCTCAGACTATGAGATTATGCAACTCCCGAATACCAGAGGAACACTTTATGTGCTACCAAATGTCACAACGTAAATGGGTGATTATAAAGGTGCTCTACGGGTGTCTCTGAAGGTATTTGTTGGGTTGGCATAGATCAAGATTAGGATTTGTTACTCCGTGTTTCAGAGAGGTATCTCTGGGCCCTCTCGGTAATGCTCATCACTATAAGCCTTGCAAGCATTGTAACTAATGAGTTAGTTGCAGGATGAAGTATTACGGAACGAGTAAAGAGACTTGCCGGTAACGAGATTGAACTAGGTATGATGATACCGACGATCGAATCTCGGGCAAGTAACATACCGATGACAAAGGGAACAACGTATGTTGTTATGCGGTTTGACCGATAAAGATCTTTGTAGAATATGTAGGAACCAATATGAGCATCCAGGTTCCGCTATTCATTATTGACCGGAGACGTGTCTCGGTCATGTCTACATAGTTCTCGAACCCGTAGGGTCCACACGCTTAACGTTTGATGACGATTGGTATTATGAGTTTATGTGATTCGATGTACCGAAGGTTTTTCAGAGTTCCAGATGAGATCACGGACATGATGAGGAGTCTTGAAATGGTCGAGACATAAAGATTGATATATTGGACAGCTCTGTTCGGACACTGGAAGTGTTCCGGAGAAGTTTCGGATTAAAACCGGAGTACAAGGGGGTTACCGGAATCCCCCGCGGGTTAATAGGCCTACATGGGCTTTAGTGGAAGAGAGGAGGAGGAGGCCAGGTGGAGGCGTGCGCCCCCCAAGACCAATCCGAATTGGGGAGGGGGCCGACCTCCCTTTCCTTCTGTCCCTCTTCCTATTTCCTTCCCCTCCTAGTTGGACTAGGAAAGGGGGAACCTACTCCTAGTAGGAGTAGGATTCCTCCCCTTGGGACGTGCCCCATGAGGTCGGCCGACCCCCTCCTCCCCTCCTTTATATACGGGGGAGGGGGCACCCCATAGATACACAAGTTGATCTTTAGCCGTGTGCGGTGCCCCCTCCACAGTTTTTCACCTCGGTCATATCGTCGTAGTGCTTAGGTGAAGCCCTGCGCCGGTAACTTCATCATCACCATCACCACACCGTCGTGCTGATGGAACTCTCCCTCGGCCTCATCTGGATCTAGAGTTCGAGGGACATCACCGAGCTAAACGTGTGCAGATCGCGGAGGTGTCGTGCGTCCCGTACTTGATCGGTTGGATCGCAAAGACGTTCGACTACATCAACCACATTAACTAAACACTTCCGCTATCGATCTACGAGGGTACATGGACACACTCTCCCCTCCCATTGCTATGCATCACCTAGATAGATCTTGCGTAATCATAGGAATTTTTCTGAAATTACCGCGTTCCCCAACACGAACTATGAAGAAGCTATGATGAGCCCAGATTCCGATAAATGGCTTGAGGCCATGAAATCTGAGATATGATCCATGTACGAGAACAAAGTGTGGACTGTGGTGGATATGCCCAATGATCGGTGACCCATAGAGAATAAATGGATCTTCAAGAAGAAGACTGACGCTGATGGTAATGTTACTGTCTATAAAGCTCGACTTGTTGCAAAAGGTTTTCAACAAGTTCAAGGAGTTGACTACGATGAGACTTTCTCACCCGTAGCGATGCTTAAGTTTGTCTATATCATGGTAGCAATTGCCGCATTTTATGATTATGAAATGGATGTCAAAACTGCATTCCTTAATGGATTTCTTAAAGAAGAGTTGTATATGATGCAACCAGAAGGTTTTGACGATCCTAAAGGCGCTAACAAAGTGTGCAAGCTCCAGCAATTCATTTATGGACTGGTGCAAGCATCTCGGAGTTGGGATATATGCTTTAATGAGGTTATCAAAGCATATGGTTTTATACAAACTTTTGGAGAAGCCTGTATTTACAAGAAAGTGAGTGGGAGCTCTATAGCATTTCTAATATTATATGTGGTTGACATATTGTTGATTGGAAATGATGTAGAATTTCTAAATAGCATAAAAGGATACTTGAACAAGAGTTTTTCAATGAAAGACCTCGGTGAAGCTGCTTATATATTAGGCATCAAGATCTATAGAGATAGATCAAGATGCTTGATAGGAATTTCACAAAGCACATACCTTGATAAAGTTTTGAAGAAGTTCAAAATGGATCAGTCGAAGAAAGGGTTCTTGCGTGTGTTACAAGGAGTGAAGCTGAGTCAGACTCAATGCCCGACCACTTCAAAATATAGAGAGAAAATGAAAGTCATTCCCTATGCCTCAGCCATAGGTTCTATCATGTATTCTATGCTGTGTACCAGACCTGATGTGTGCCTTGCTATAAGTTTAGCAGGGAGGTACCAAAGTAATCCAGGAGTGGATCACTGGACAGCAATCAAGAACATCCTAAAGTACCTGAAAAGGACTAGGGATATGTTTCTCGTTTATGGAGGTGACAAAGAGCCTGTCGTAAGTGGTTACGTCGATGCTAGCTTTGACACTGATCCGGATGACTCTAAGTCACAATCCGGATACATATTTTTATTGAATGGTGGAGCTGTCAGTTAGTGCAGTTCCAAGCAGAGCGTCATGGCGGGATCTACGTGTGAAGCAGAATACGTAGCTGCTTCGGAAGCAACAAATGAAGAAGTTCATATCCAATCTAGGTGTAATAACTTGTGCATAGGGTCCAATGAAAATCTTTTGTGACAATACTGGAGCAATTTCCTTGGCGAAGGAATCCAGATTTCACAAAAAAGACCAAACATATAAAGAGACGCTTCAACTCCATCCGAGATTTGGTCAAGGAGGGAGACACAGAGATTCGCAAAATACATACGGATCTGAATGTTGCAAACCCATTGACTAAGCTTCTTCCACGAGCAAAACAAGATCAGCACCAAGACTCCATGGGTGTTAGATTCCTTACAATGTAATCTAGATTATTGACTCTAGTGCAAGTGGGAGACTGAAGGAAATATGCCCTAGAGGCAATAATAAAGTTATTATTTTATATTTCCTTATTCATGATAAATATTTATTATTCATGCTAGAATTTTATTAATCGGAAACTTGATACATGTGAGAATACATAGACAAAACATTGTGTCCCTAGTATGCCTCTACTTGACAAGCTCGTTGATCAAAGATGGTTAAGTTTCCTAGCCATGGACATGAGTTGTCATTTGATAAACGGGATCACATCATTAGTGGAATGATGTGTGATAACCCACAAGTGTAGGGGATCGCAACAGCTTTCGAGGGTGAAGTACAACCCAAATTTATTGATTCGACACAAGGGGAGCCAAAGAATATTATTGAGTATTAGCAGTTGAGTTGTCAATTCAACCACACCTGGATAACTTAGTATCTGCAACAAAGTGTTTAGTAGCAAAAGTGGTATGATAATAATGGTAACAGTAGCAACAGTAAAGATAAATGTTTTTGGGTTTTTGTAGTAGTTGTAACAGTAGCAACGGAAAAGTAAGTAAGCAAAGAACAATATATGAAAAGCTCATAGGCAATGGATCAGTGATGGATAATTATGCCGGATGCGATTCCTCATGTAATAGTTATAACATAGGGTGACACAGAACTAGCTCCAATTCATCAATGTAATGTAGGCATGTATTCCGTAAAAAGTCATACATGCTTATGGAAAAGAACTTGCATGACATCTTTTGTCCTACCCTCCCGTGGCAGCGGGGTCCTAGTGGAAACTAAGGGATATTAAGGCCTCCTTTTAATAGAGAACCAGAACAAAGCATTATCACATAGTGAATACATGAACTCCTCAAACTACGGTCATCACGGAGAAGTATCCCGATTATTGTCACTTCGGGGTTGTCGGATCATAACACATAATAGGTGACTATAGACTTGCAAGATAGGATCAAGAACACACATATATTCATGAAAACATAATAGGTTCAGATCTGAAATCATGGCACTCGGGCCCTAGTGACACGCATTAAGCATAGCAAAGTCATAGCAACATCAATCTCAGAACATAGTGGATACTAGGGATCAAACCCTAACAAAACTAACTTGATTACATGGTAAATCTCATCCAACCCATCATCGTCCAGCAAGCCTACGATGGAATTACTCATGCACGGCGGTGAGCATCATGAAATTAGTGATGGAGGATGGTTGATGATGACGACGGCAACGAATCCCCCTCTCGGGAGCCCCGAATGGACTCCAGATCAGCCCTCCGAGAGAGATTAGGGCTTGGCGGCGGCTCCGTGTCGTAAAACGCGATGAAACTTTCTCTCTGATTTTTTTCTCCGTGAAACGGAATATATGGAGTTGGAGTTGAGGTCGGTGGAGCTCTAGGGGGCCCACGAGATAGGGGGCGCACCCCCCTGTCTCGTGGACAGGCCCTGGGCCCCCTGGTGTATTTCTTTCGCCCAAAAAATTCTTATTAATTCCAAAAAGTGCCTCCGTAGATTTTCAAGACATTCCGAGAACTTTTCTTTTCTACACATAAAACAACATCATGGCAGGTCTGCTGAAAACAACGTCAGTCCGATTAGTTTTCAAATCATGCAAATTAGAGTCCAAAACAAGGGCAAAAGTATTTGGAAAAGTAGATACGTTGGAGACGTATCAACTCCCCCAAGCTTAAACCTTTGCTTGTCCTCAAGCAATTCAGTTGATAAACTGAAAGTGATAAAGAAAAACTTTTACAAACTCTGTTTGCTCTTGTTGTTGTAAACATGAAAAGCCAGCATTCAAGTTTCAGCAAATATTATGAACTAACCATTCTCACAATAACACTTAGCTCTCACAATTACTCATATCAATAGCATAATCAGCTAGCGAGCCATAATAATAAAACTCGAATGACAACACTTTCTCAAAATAATCATAACATGATATAACAAAATGGTATCTCGCTAGCCCTTTCTGAGACCGCAAAACATAAATGCAGAGCACCTTTAAAGATCAAGGACTGACTAAACATTGTAATTCATGGTAAAAGAGATCCAGTCAAGTCATACCCAATATAAACCAATAGTAATGAATGCAAATGACAATGTGCTCTCCAGCGGGTGCTTTTTAATAAGAAGGGTGATGACTCAACATAAAAGTAAATAGATAGGCCCTTCGTAGAGGGAAGCAAGGATTTGTAGAGGTGCCAGAGCTCAATTTTAAAACAGAGATTGAATAACATTTTGAGCGGCATACTTTCACTGTCAACGCAACAACTATGAGATGGTTGTATCTTCCATACTACATGCATTATAGGCAGTTCCCAAACAGAATGGTAAAGGTTTATACTCCCCCAACCACCAACAAGCATCAATCCATGGCTTGCTCGAAACAACGAGTGCCTCCAACTAACAACAGCCCTGGGGGAGTTTTGTTTAATTATTTTGATTTGCTTTGATCTTTTTGGATCATGGCACTGGGCATCCCGGTTACCGGCCCTTTCTCGTGAATGAGGAGCGGAGTCTACTCCTCGTGAGAATAACCCACCTAGCATGGAAGATATAGCCAGCCCTAGTTGTAACATGAGCTGGTCGAGCATACAAAACAGAATTTCATTTGAAGGTTTGGAGTTTGGCACATACAAATTTACTTGGAATGGCAGGTAGATACCGCATATAGGAAGGTATAGTGGACTCATATGGAACAACTTTGGTGTTTTAAGGAGTTTGGATGCACAAGCAGTATTCCCGCTTAGTACAGGTGAAGGCTAGCAAAAGACTGGGAAGCGACCAAGTGAGAGAGCGACAACAGTCATAAACATGCATTAAAATTAATTCACACCGAGTACAAGCATGAGTAGGATATAATCCACCATGAACATAAATATCGTGAAGGCTATGTTGATTTGATTCAACTACATGCGTGAACATGTGCCAAGTCGAGTCACTCAATTCATTTAAAGGAGGATACCATCCCATCATACCACATCATAATCATTCTAATAGCATGTTGGCACGCAAGGTAAACCATTATAACTCAAAGCTAATCAAGCATGGCACAAGCAACTATAATCTCTAAATGTCATTGCAAATATGTTTACTTCATAATAAGCTGACTCAGAAACGATGAACTCATCATATTTACAAAAAAAAAAGAGGTCGAGTTCATACCAGCTTTTCTCATCGCAATAAGTCCATCATATATCGTCATTATTGCCTTTCACTTGCACGACCGAACGATGTGTATAATAATAAGAGTGCACGTGCATTGGACTAAGTTGGAATCTGCAAGCATTCAACTCAAAAGAGAAGACAAGATAATATGGGCTCTAAGTTAAATAAACAGTCATGCATATGAGAGCCACTAAGCATTTTCAATACGGTCTTCTCGACCCCCAAAGGAAAGAAAAGAAAATAAAACTATTTACATGGGAAAGCTCCCAACAAGTAAGAAGAAGAACTAGAAATCTTTTTGGGTTTTCATTTTAATTTTTGCTACAAGCATGGAAATTAAACTAACTGATTTTTTTGGTTTTTCTCAAGATTTATCAAACACACAAGAAGAAAACTATAAAAAGGAATTTAAACTAGCATGGATAATACAATGAAAGAGTATGAGCACCGACGACTAGTGTGTGAACATGAATGTAAAGTCGATGAGAAATACGTACTCCCCCAAGCTTAGGCTTTTGGCCTAAGTTGGTCTAGAACTAAGGACCGCCGCTACTCTCTCCGGTGTAATGAGAGGTGTAATCAGGATAATACTAGCTAGTCATCTACGGATCCCACTGGACAGATGATGCACGATAAGGGTCCAGCTCAGGTTCCGGCTCAGGTTCAGGTCCTGGAGTAAAAGCTTGGGCTCGATGATTGTTCCCTGCTTCCGATGTGACAAGAAAATTTTCTGCAAGCAAATCAAACAACAAAGGCGCAGGCAAAATAATAATTTCAATGTGTTTCTTATTGAATCTAAGTTTATTCAAGAGCATTCTATCTTTGTTGTCAACAATAAACTTGTGTGCTACCATGCTCTTGTAATCCAAAATGTGAGGAGGCAATTTTATCTCCCCCTTCTCAAGGTGCCTAATGGGTATCTGAATATGTCTAGCAAGACGTGAAGCATAGATACCTCCAAATATGGGGCCTTTTGTACGATTCAGGGCTAGCCGTTTAGCAACGACGGAACCCATACTAAAAGTATTGTCTCCAAGCAAGGCATGTTGAAGAATGATAATATCAGGAACGCTCAAGTTTCCACTATTTCCACGACCAATCACGCATCTACTAGCGAATATGGCAAAGTAGCGTAAAACAGGAAAGTGTATGCTAGAGACTTTTGCCTCGGAACCCTTCTTTGGCTCCTCTATAGCGATAGTATTAACAAAGCCATCCACATATTTACGATGGGGTTCCTCTAATTCTCCCTCATAAGGTATCCTACACACCGCGCAAAAATTACATAAAGACATTTCTCTAAATTCATCATATAAATGAAATGATACTGCAGGCGGTGACTTCTTAGGATAATAATAAAAGTTTTGCACGAAAGTATTTGTGAGTAAGAGATACTTATCGATTCGGTCGTTGATGAAATCGGTGAGGCCTGCAGTCTCGATCAAAGAATAAAAATCTTCATGAATTCCAGCTTCTTTCAAGAAATCCTCACATGGTCATTCACACGACCGTACTTCCGCTAAGCGAGGAAGATTATACTTGGCCTTTTCCTTCTCTTTGGCTTGTTTTTCCTGAGAGCCTTGGCTAGAAGAGCCCCTCAAAAGTTTCCTCAACATTTTCTGAAAATTTCTGAAATTTTTAGTAACTTCAAAATAAAAGTGAATAAAACTAAACAAGATTGATAGAAACTACTCCTACAAGTGCCTAGAGCCTATATCATGCATTGGAATTGCTTGGGACCTCAAAATTTTAACATGCAAGCTCAAGAACAAGGTCACCTATGCAGCAAAAATTTGCAATGAATAAAGCACTAGAACAAAAACTAATTGGACCAATGGAGGAGTCACATACCAAGAAACAATCTCCCAAAGCAGTTTTGTGAATGGAGCTTTGAGCAAGGAGATCGAAAATCGCAGCAAAACGAGCTAGAACTCGTGCTTGAGCTGGATGGGGATTTTTTTGGGTAGAAGATGAAGTGTGTGGGTGCTGGCATAAGTGGAGGGGGGCCACCAAGGGCCCACGAGATAGGGGGGCGCCCTCCACTCTTGTGGCCTAGTGCTTGCCCCTCCTGCTGTGATTTCAGTGCCTAAAATCCTCAAATATTCCAGAAAAAATCATACTAAATTTGCAGGGCATTTGGAGCACTTTTATGTTCGGACTATTTTTTAATGCACGGATAAATCAGAAAACAGACAAATAATACTATTTTTGCTTTATTTATCCTAAATAACAGAAAGTAAAAAGAGGGTACAGGAGGTTGTGCCTTCTAGTTTCATCCATCTCATGATCATCAAAATGAATCCACTAACAAGGTTGATCAAGTCTTGTTAACAAACTCATTCCGAACAACACGGAACCAGAGAAAATTCGAATAACACTAAGTTACCTCAACGGGGATATGAAAATCCCCAACAATAAGAATATCATACTTTTTCTTGACAGTAGGGAGAGGAAATTCAAAACCTCCTAAAATAATAGTTGGAACTTTTTCAATAGAATTGATGCTATGAACTTGAGATTGTTTCCTCGGAAAGTGTACCGTATGCTCACTACTATTAACATGAAAAGTGACATTGCCTTTGTTTCAATCAATAACAGCCCCTGCAGTATTAAGAAAAGGTCTACCAAGGATAATAGACATACTATTGTCCTCGGGAATATCAAGAATAACAAAGTCCGTTAAGATAGTGACATTTGCAACCACAACAGGCACATCCTCAAAAATACCGACAGGTATAGCAGTTGATTTATCAGCCATTGCAAAGATATTTCAGTAGGTGTCAACTTATTCAATTCAAGTCTACGATATAAAGAGAGAGGCATAACACTAACACCGGCTCCAAGATCACATAAAGTAGTTCTAACGTAATTTCTTTTAATGGAGCAAGGTATAGTTGGTACCCCCGGATCTCCAAGTTTCTTTGGTATTCCACCCTTAAAAGTGTAATTAGCAAGCATGGTGGAAATTTCAGCTTTCGGTATCTTTCTTTTGTTTGTGATGATATCCTTCATATACTTAGCATAATGATTTACTTTCAGCATATCAGTTAAGCGCATACGTAAGAAAATAGGTCTAATCATTTCAGCAAAGCGCTCAAAATCCTCACCATCCTTTGACTTGGATGGTTTAGGAGGAAAGGGCATGGGTTTTTGAACCCATGGTTCTCTTTCTTTATCGTGCTTCCTAGCAACAAAATCTCTCTTATCATAACGTTGATTCTTTGATTGTGGGTTATCAAGATCAACAGGAGGTTCAATCTCTACATCATTGTTTTTGCTAGGTTGAGCATCAACATGAACATTATCACTAGGTTCATGTTCATCACCTGATTGTGTTTCAGCATCAGAAATAGAAATATCATTGGGATTCTCAGGTGTGTCTACAGTGGTTTCACAAGAAACATGCAAAGTCCTATTATTTTTCTTCTTCTTCTTTTTAGAAGAACTAGGTGCCTCTAAATTATTTCTCTGAGAATCTTGCTCGATTCTCTTAGGGTGGCCTTCAGGATACAAAGGTTCCTGAGTCATTCTACCAGTTCTAGTAGCCACTGTATCAGCAAAATCATTTTTATTATTTAATTCCTCAAGCAAATCATTTTGAGCTTTGAGTACTTGCTCAGCTTGAGTAGCAACCATAGAAGCATATTTGCTAACGAGGTGAAGTTCATCTTTAACTCTAGCCAGATTATCACTTACACGTCCTATCTCGAAAGCATTATTCTTTAACTCTCTACCAACATAAGCATTAAAAATTTCTTGTCTAGCCATAAAGTCATCAAATTCATCTAAGAATGGGCTATGAAATTTAGTAGAGGGGATTTCCACTTTATCATATCTATAGAGAGAATTTACCTTTACTACCTGTGTAGGGTTATCAAGACAATATGGTTCTTCAACAGGCGGTATATTAAGACCATGTATTTCTTCAATAGGTGGTAAATTCTTAACATCTTCAGCTTTAATACCTTTTTCTTTCATTGATTTCTTTGCCTCTTGCATATCTTCAGGACTGAGAAATAAAACACCTCTCTTCTTCGGAGTGGGTTTAGGAATAGGCTCAGGAGTTGACTCAATTGGTTCAGGAATTGCCTCAGGAATTGGCTCAGGAAGAGTCCAATTATTTTCATTAGTCAACATATTATTCAATAATATTTCAACTTCATTGACTGTTCTTTCCCTGAAAACACAACCAACACAACTATCCAAGTAGTCCTTGGAAGCATCGGTTAGTCCATTATAAGAGATATCAAGTATTTCATTTTTCTTAAGAGGATGATCAGGCAAAGCATTAAGTAATCGGAGAAGCCTCCCCCAAGCTTGTGGGAGACTCTCTTCTTTGATTTGCACAAAATTATATATTTCCCACAAGGAAGCTTGTTTCTTATGAGCAGGGAAATATTTAGCAGAGAAGTAATAAATCATATCCTGGGGACTACGCACACAACCAGGAGCAAGAGAATTATACCAAGTCTTAGCATCACCCTTTAATGAGAACAGAAATATCTTAACAATATAAAAATAGTGAGACTTCTCATCATTAGTAAACAGGGTAGCTATATCATTCAACTTGGTAAGATGTGCCACAACAGTTTCAGATTCAAGGCCATAAAAAGGATCAGATTCAACAAGAGTAATAATCTCAGGATCAATAGAGAATTCATAATCCTTATCAGTAACACAGATAGGTGAAGTAGCAAAAGCAGGGTCGAGTTTCATTCTAGCACTAAGAGGCTGCTGCTTCCATTTAGCTAATAATTTTTTAAGATCAGATCTATCATTGCAAGCAAAGATTTCCCTAGCAGCTTCTTCATTCATAACATAACCCTTAGGAACAACATGCAATACATAATCATTGGGAGAACCTTCATCATCACTATCATCAATAATAGCATCTTCAATATTTTCATTCCCCCTAACTCTAGCAAGTAGTTCATCAAGAAATTCACCTAATGGCAAAGTAGTATCACGCACAGAAGTAGTTTCATCATGCATAGCAGAAGTGGCATCATCAATAACATGCGACATATCAGAATTCATAGAAGTAGCAGGTTTAGGTGTCGCAAGCCTACTAATAACGGAAGGAGAATCTAGTGTAGAGCTAGATGGCAGTTCCTTTCCCCCCTCGTAGTTGAGGGCAAAATCTTGGTTTTAGCGTCTTTCAAGTTCTTCATAGTGATCAACAGATATAAATCCCAAGTGACTCAGAGAATAGAGCTATGCTCCCTGGCAACGGCGCCAGAAATTAGTCTTGATAACCCACAAGTGTAGGGGATCGCAACAGCTTTCGAGGGTGAAATACAACCCAAATTTATTGATTCGACACAAGGGGAGCCAAAGAATATTCTTGAGTATTAGCAGTTGAGTTGTCAATTCAACCACACCTGGATAACTTAGTATCTGCAGCAAAGTGTTTAGTAGCAAAAGTGGTATGATAATAATGGTAACAGTAGCAATAGTAAAGATAAATGTTTTTGGGTTTTTGTAGTAGTTGTAACAGTAGCAACGGAAAAGTAAGTAAGCAAAGAAAAATATATGAAAAGCTCATAGGCAATGGATCAGTGATGGATAATTATGCCGGATGCAATTCCTCATGTAATAGTTATAACATAGGGTGACACAGAACTAGCTCCAATTCATCAATGTAATGTAGGCATGTATTCCGTAAATAGTCATACGTGCTTATGGAAAAGAACTTGCATGACATCTTTTGTCCTACCCTCCCGTGGCAGCGGGGTCCTAGTGGAAACTAAGGGATATTAAGGCCTCCTTTTAATAGAGAATCGGAACAAAGCATTATCACATAGTGAATACATGAACTCCTCAAACTACGGTCAACACCGAGAAGTATCCCAATTATTGTCACTTTGGGGTTCTCGGATCATAACACATAATAGGTGACTATAGACTTGCAAGATAGGATCAAGAGAACACATATATTCATGAAAACATAATAGGTTCAGATCTGAAATCATAGCACTCGGGCCCTAGTGACACGCATTAAGCATAGAAAAGTCATAGCAACATCAATCTCAGAACATAGTGGATACTAGGAATCAAACCCTAACAAAACTAACTTGATTACATGGTAAATCTCATCCAACCCATCACCGTCCAGCAAGCCTACGATGGAATTACTCACGCACGGCGGTGAGCATCATGAAATTGGTGATGGAGGATGGTTGATGATGACGACGGCGACGAATCCCCCTCTCCGGAGCCCCGGACGGACTCCAGATCAGCCCTCCCGAGAGAGATTAGGGCTTGGCGGCGGCTCCGTGCCGTAAAACGCGATGAAACTTTCTCTCTGATTTTTCTCTCCGTGAAACGGAATATATGGAGTTGGAGTTGAGGTCGATGGAGCTCCAGGGGGCCCACGAGATAGGGGGCGCGCCCTACAGGGGGGCGCCCCCCTGTCTCGTGGACAGGCCCTGGGCCCCCTGGTGTATTTCTTTCGCCCAGAAATTCTTATTAATTCCAAAAAGTGCCTCCGTGGATTTTCAGGACATTCCGAGAACTTTTGTTTTCTACACATAAAACAACATCATGGCAGTTCTGCTGAAAACAGCGTTAGTCCGAGTTAGTTTCATTCAAATCATGCAAATTAGAGTCGAAAACAAGGGCAAAAGTGTTTGGAAAAGTAGATACATTGGAGACGTATCAACGCGATGGACAAGACCTGTCGTGGATTTGTCACGGCAGATGTCCTAGCGAAAGGACTTAGTCGTGGAGCCATCGCTACGAGTTTACTTGAAGGGGTTAAAGCGGACACAAAGACACGAGGGGTTTATACTAGTTCGGCCCCTTCGATGAAGGTAAAAGCCTACGTCTAGTTGTGATGGAATTGATGTGGTCTCGGTGGCTAGGGAGCAAACAAGCTTCGCCTAGACTCGAGTTGTCGTCTGTCGTCCCTGAACCGCCGCCGGGGTCGTCCCCTTATATAAACGGGTGACGCCCGTCGGTCCGAAGAGTCCCAACCGGTCCATACTCGTATCCTGGTTGGTATCTCTCTGTTCCTAACTTATAATACAAGTTACATATCCGGCCGGTTTACGGCTACAGGTTCTAAACCGACTATAGGCCTTGGGCCTTCATCTGCTTATACCACTAATGAAGTTAACCCGGCCCAAATAGGCCGGTTTACGCCTAGTGGTAATATCCCCAACATTAGGCCCCAGATTGATTTGAACTGGTTCATGTCAATCCTTCACAAAATCTTGTGTCTTGGACATCTTCTGGTAATTGGTAAACCGCCATGTCGTCATCATTTCTGGTTGCTGTGAACCGGCATGACGTCATCATGAAATTTTATCATTTATAACGCCCTCTTTTAATAATAGCTCCTGGATCCGCGTGCTTGACCTAGCTCTGTTGCCTTATAAATAAGACCGAAGGGTCATTTCTTTCCCTTTCCCTTCGTCCCTTCTTCTTCGTCTTCCTCGCGTCGCCAGCCTTGGAGCTCCGCCACCACCGTCAACCTCTGCCTCGCCTTGGGCCGCTGCATCAACCTGAACGTACCAGAGCATTGCGGCATCTTTCCGCATCTTCTCCGTTCCCGGTAAGCTTTCTCCTCCTCTTGCCCTAGATCTGTTCTTATGGTTCCATGTTCGCGCTGTGTTCATCGCATGCTCATACCTGTTTTCTGACCTTGAATGAATCTGTGAACCCCTGTTGCGTTTAGTAGTAGCCTTTAAGCATCCACCTATAGTTTCTCATCTAAGTCCATATATTTCTCGCACATACCCGCTCAATGGTTCACTTCTGTTTCTGCCTTACTCTCCAGAATATTTTCTATTTTTGTGAGCTCGCTGTAGATCCGCGGCTGTGATAAGATCCTGTGAAACTTGTTTCTGCATATCTAGTTATCCGTAGATTCAATTTCTTCCGATGCTTAGATCAGGCGGTTTAACTTTATCATAGACAAAAAGTTACCAAACCGATATATACCATTAGTCCCCTGGTTGAACCGCCAGAATCCACATGATGTCGCATTATGGAAGACTGGTTTATATGTACTGCCTCCGGTCTACCATATTTAGATCAACACCTTCTTTTATCCAGCATGTTCTTGAACCGGATCACCTATTTCTTGTAGATCTCGCCATGGCCAAACAAGTGTATGAGTGCAATTGGGTTCCTTCTCGCGTCACGGAATCACAGTTGGACGATCTAGTCTTGATCGGCGCTTTAGACAGTAAAGATACGATCCATTGGAGGGTTCCTGGAAATGAATGTCCTCCCACCCCACAGGAAGGAGAGGTTGTGGTCTTTGCAGATCACTTGGCCCGGGGCTTCAAACCGCCCGGTTCTAAATTTTACCGGGATGTGTTAGCCAATTTTCAGCTCCGTCCACAGGATATTGGCCCCAACTCTGTTACCAATCTATGCCACTTTCAAGTGCTCTCTGAGGCATACCTTCAAGAGGAGCCTTCAGTTGAGTTGTTTAGAGACCTCTTCCATTTAAACCGTCGCACTGAATTCACCGATGGCCCCAACACTGAATTGGGCGGTATGGCCATTCAAAAGAGGAAGGAGATCACTTATCCCCACATCAAACTCCATAGTCACCCCAAGGAGTGGAATGCAACTTGGTTTTATTGCAAGGATACCTCCCCTGATAATGAAAATCCCTTGCCCGGCTTCCGCCCGGAACGGCTCAGCAACACGCACCCTTTACCACAAAGACTAAGCGCCAAGGAAAGGATTAAATACGCTCCACAATTGTCCAAGCTCTGAGCTTTTATGGCCAACGGCTTAACGGGAATAGATCTTGCCCGCTGTTGGATATCATGGAGCATACTACCTCTGAGCCGACGCTCTAGTTTGATGTGCCAGTATACTGATAGTGTCGATGACCCACTCCGACACACTAAAATCCAACTCCCCGATGACGAAGTCACAGAATCTGTGAAAAAGATACTGAATGAACCGGAGCACCTTTGTGCTCAAACCGGTCTGCCTCCTTACTGCACCACCAACAAACCGCCAGCGGTAATATTTTAATTGCTCTATTGTTGAACCGGTTACTGCTTTATATGTTTGCCATTTAATTACTGCTGATCCAGGGCGATAATCCGTTTTGGAGCAAGAAACTTCCTCAAGAAAAAATGGAGAAAGCAGGGCGGCCAATCCGTCCCAAGACCAAGGTTATTAAGAAGCCAGCTCATAAGAGAAAAACCACCGCTTCATCTGATCCAGCTATTGATGATGATGTGGGTAACCCGGACCTTGAGGTAGAACTTGACTCGCTTGGCTTATTTTTTACACGCCTTATTGATGATGATGCTTGTCAGGATGACGCTGAAGCCAGCAATGCGGAATTCGTTGAGGTAACTATTCTCTCTTCTGATTCAGAAATCTTGCCCTTGCCAAAACTTCGACAGGCAAAACGGAAAGTTAAATTTTCTCATCCTCTTGCTTATTTGGATCCTAAATTTCATATGAAGATTCAGCAACATGAAGTTCGCCGCACAACCCGGCATAGTGGCCAGGTAGTTACCTCCACCGGTTTACCTAACAGTCCGGTTCGAAAACGCCGCTCCGAGGTCTCTGACCTTTTTGTTGATTTACATCCTAAAGCGGGTTTCTTCCGTCAACCTCTTAACCCATCCGACTCCAATTATCAGGTTACTTCTCATTCATCTTCTGGTGAATCGTCGGCCACTCAACTGCCACCATTAAAAACGGTTCTTGGGTAAGCTAAGCTGAACATATGCTTCCAGTACACTATGCAATGGCCTATTCTTTTCCTTGACTCTTTGATTTTCTTTCAGGGCCAAACCTAAACCGAGCAAGAAAGCCCGCCTGGATAAAGCGGCTGAAGAAGATGTGGCCTCAGAACATGACCAAGCGCCGGATCGTGAAATGTTTACTTCTGAAGATATCCCCAATGATCCTCCTTTGCAAGACGATGTTATTCCCGAAGAAGGGCTTATTAATACTCCAGCCTCTGCTGATCCGCCTGCCAGCTCCATCCAGATTGAGAAATCCCACACTCCTGCTGACCAAACGGCCGCGCCAACACAAACTGGCAAGTCCAAAGATGATGATGTTGTGATTACCGGTGTGGGACACTCTGAACCCGGGAATCCTGTCACCCTTACCAAGCACACCATCAAAGAGGATTTTTCCGCTTTGAACAAAGAAAAATGGGATGTTGAACTAGAGACATATGCTGCTCTGAGTGCCCAAGATCTTCACTCCGGCTATTTAAACCGGCTTTACACTAGCCGTGACTGTGAAGCTGGCCTGGTCAAAATGATGAGGGATAAATTTGAGGTAACTTACTTCTTTCCTTGCTGCCATTACCTCCATCCTTCTAGCCCCCAAGGGCCGGTTTGTAACGTTGGTCAAACCGGGACTTTGATCCTGAACATTTTTAAAACCGATCAGTATAACCCGCAAGGGCCAGTCTAACTTAGCATAAGTAAACCGGGGCTCCAATAGAAAACTGTTCTTAGAACATAACTTGATCAAATAGCCATTAGCCCCCAACTGCCAAGTTGAATACTTGTATTGAGCTTGGGACTTTGTAATCGAGTAATATATAAAAATTGAAGGTGCATTAGCCCCCAAGTGTCAGGCATATAACTTTGTTATGTGATTGATACTTCAATTTCTTGGATCGCCTGTGCAAAGCTTAAACGTTTTCTGTATGCAGGCTGAGGTGAAAATCAAGGAGGACCGGATTGCCGATTTACAGGAGGCCTTGAAAACCCAGCAGGCTGAAACAGATAAGGCAAAGCAAGAATTAACTAGCGCCTTGAGCACTGCTGAACGGCTGAAAGAAGGCTTCAAGAAAGAGGGGGCTGACTGGGCCACTGAGAAGGCCGGTTTAACCAAAAGAGCGGAAAATGCTGAAGCTGCCCTTAAACTGGTGGTGGATGAACTGACGGCCGTACAGCGACAAATACACTCCATGACTGCTGCAATCTTTGGTAAGCTCCTTGTAACTTCTGTGATAATTTGAACCTGCTGTAGCGTAAATCCGGTTTGAGATCATTCCAATCTTGTTGTAGGCACACGTATTGGGCACTTAGGAAATGATGTGCGGAAGAAATTGAAAGCTGCCTACACCTTGGTGGAACAATTGTATACCGGAGCCCAACGGATCATCACCACAGCTTCTCACAACAACCTGGCGCCCTCTTTAATCCAGGACACTCTTAGCAAGTTGTCAATGCTTCCGGCCCGGATGGAGGAGCTGAAGAAATCTGCTGCTCGAACCGGAGCTATTAACGCTTTGATCCGGGCAAAGGCATGGGTGCCAGATTTCGACCCTGTGGAAGCATCTCAAGGCTATCCCAGCCTGAAGGAAGATGGCTCTGAATTTAACGAAGAGGATTTAAGGGCAATAAACCGTGCAGTGCGCCCTCTGGCTTGTCAGTTAGCTGAAGAGGCAGACTTGACGCATTATCAAGCTCAATACAATGACCAGAACAAGCGAGTGCCTGCCCCAACTCTTGAAGCGGAGAATCTAATCCCTCCAATCCGTAAGCACACTTACGCTCCTGATATTGAACCGTCTTCCCTAATCCACGAAGAGGTTGTTTTCCAAGCTTTAATGGGAATCGACTGGACCACTGTTGATTTCCAGCCAATGGGTAGAGACGAGGAAGCTGAAGTGGCGGATGATGAAGAGCAGGCTTGAACCGGAAGCCGGTTTGGATAGCTGTCTTTGGCATCTTTCCAAAAGAACAATGATCTTATTTGGGCACCGTGCTGCCTTGTAATAGAATAGTTAATACTTCTGCCTTGAATATGCCTTCGCGCATAAGTACTGAAGTTTTTGTTCGAAAAACTTCAATTCATATTTCCTGCCATGTATGGGCATGAAGCTGGCTTAGCCAAGCTTGAAGCGGAGGTTTTATAAACCATTACCATCAATAAGGGGGGAGAAAACAGCTCCCGTAAAAGAAAAGGTAAACCGGGCATACTTCTCCGGATTAAAGGGAAATCAAATCCATCGGCTGAACCGGAAAAAGGGGTGTTTGCTGACATAAAAGAAATCCAACAAAAACAAAGAACAAACAAACCATGAAAATAACATGGAAGCAAAGGCAATGATAAAAACCATTTGCAAAAAATATGCTATACTGAGCTGATCAGATGGTGTTACCATGGTCGGACAGGACCAAGCCCCCAATAGGAGTGACAATGATTCAAGTCAGCCAGGTCCCCAAATGATTCATGGCATATATGCCAGATCAAGAGGCGTGGCAATGGTTCGGGTTCGACCAAGCCCCCAAGTGATTTTGTGGCCTTAGGCCGATCAAGAGGCGTGACTGGTTCAGACGTGACCATGTCCCCAAGTGATCTGGTGGCTGTCGCCTATCAAAAGGTGTCGCGTTGGTTCGGACACGACCAAGGCCCCAAGTGATATATAAAAAGCAAATGTCAAGGGGAAAACCGGAGGCTGCTTTAAAAACAGAACCACTCCAGGTAACCACGCATGATAAGAAAGACAGAGACCCCGCTTTAGCTGAGGCTCCGGTTTTATTATATCAAAGATAATATATACACTGTCATGATATGTACATAGATAGAGCCGATGGCTCAAGTGTAGTAAGGCCGAAGATGAGCTATATTCCACGGCCTATTGGTCTCCTCCTCTGATGTACGTGAATCTTCATGCTCTCGAATATCCATCAGATAGTACGACCCGTTGTGCAAATTCTTGCTGACCACGAAAGGTCCCTCCCAAGGTGGGGATAACTTGTGCATATCCATCTGATCTTGGATGAGTCGAAGCACCAAATCTCCTTCTTGAAAAGTTCTGGTTCTAACCCGGCGACTGTGATAGCGACGAAGATCTTGTTGGTAAATTGCCGAACGGGCAGCTGCTACATCACGCTCCTCGTCCAATAGGTCCAAAGCGTCTTGCCGGGCTGTCTCATTGTCCGCTTCAACATAAGCTGCCACTCGAGGCGAATCATGCCGGATATCACTAGGGAGAACTGCCTCCGCTATGTAGACCATAAAAAATGGCGTGTATCCTGTGGATCGGTTTGGCGTAGTATTGATACTCTATAGCACAGATGGTAGCTCTTCAACCCAACATCCTGGTGTTCTTTGCAATGGGACCATAAGCCGGGGTTTGATGCCTCGCAATATCTCTTGATTAGCTCGTTCTGCTTGTCCATTGGACTGGGGGTGTGCCACTGACGACACGTCAAGCCGGATATGCTCATGTTCACAGAACTCCCTCATAGTGCCCTTAGATAAATTGGTACCATTGTCAGTAATGATGCTGTGTGGAAAACCAAACCGGAAAATCACCTTCTTGATGAACTGCACCGCTGTTGCTGCATCACACTTGCTGACAGGCTCCGCTTCAACCCACTTGGTAAATTTGTCAACTGCCACCAAAAGGTGGGTTTTCTTATCCTTGGATCTTTTAAAAGGTCCAACCATATCCAGCCCCCAAGTTGCAAACGGCCATGTTATTGGGATCATCCTCAATTCTTGAGCCGGCACATGAGCACGCCTTGAAAATTTCTGACATCCATCACACCGTTTAACCAAGTCCTCCGCGTCAGCATGCGCTATCAACCAGTAGAACCCGTGACGAAACGCCTTTGCCACCAGAGACTTTGAACCGGCGTGGTGTCCACAATCCCCTTCATGGATTTCTCTTAAGATTTCACAACCTTCCTCAGGAGAAACACAACGTTGAAACGCCCCTGATACACTGCAATGATGTAATTCACCATTGACAATCGTCATAGACTTGGATCGCCGGACTATCTGCCTGGCTAGAATCTCATCCTCTGGTAACTCCCCCGGCTCATGTACGCAAGATAAGGAACTACCCAATCCGGAATAACATGCAGAGCTGCCACCAATTGAGCCTCCGGATCAGGAATAGCCAAATCCGCTTCACCTGGGAGCTTGACTGACGGGTTGTGCAACACATCCAAAAAGACGTTAGGCGGGACCGGTTTACGCTGAGAGCCCAACCGGCTTAAAGCATCTGCCGCTTCATTCTTCCGACGGTCCACATGATCCACTTGATAACCCTTGAAACAACCCGCAATATTATCCACTTCCCTACGATATGCAGCCATGAGCGGGTCCTTAGAATCCCAAGTGCCAGACACCTGTTGAGCCACTAGGTTCGAGTCACCAAAGCACTTAACCCGGCTTAAATTCATCTCTTTAGCCATTCGGAGACCATGGAGCAAGGCTTCGTACTCAGCTGCATTATTAGTACAAGGGAACATTAAGCGGAGAACATAACAAAACTTATCACCTCGTGGGGAAGTTAATACGACTCCAGCCCCCGAGCCTTCCAATTGCCTGGATCCATCAAAATGAATAGTCCAATACGGCCGCGCCATGAACTTGGCGTAAGCCGGCCGGCCAAACAAGGCATGATACGGGCTCCGGATCTTCACCACCTCAAATGTTAGTTTTTCCGACCGGGAGTCGTACTTGTCCCCAAAAGCCACATCCAGGGCTATCTTACCAACAGGATACGCATATTTGCCAGGCACCACACCATGGAACACCGTATTCGACGGTCTGAGATCTTTGTCTGTTAAACCCATGCGGCGGAATGTCTCATAGTACAGTATGTTAATACTGCTTCCTCCATCCATGAGTACCTTGGTGAATTTATAACCCCCCACCTGAGGGTCTACCACTAATGCTAGCTAGCCCGGATTATCAACCCGGGGCGGGTGATCCTCTCTGCTCCACACGATAGGCTGCTCCGACCAGCACAAGTAACGTGGTAAGGCCGGTTCAACAGAATTCACCGCTCGCTTGTGGAGTTTTCGGTCGCGTTTATCCAAACTAGTTGTGAAAACATGATATTGCCCATTATTCAACTATTTTGGCTGGCTCTGATAACCCGACTGCTGCTGCTGCTGCTGCTAGCTGTTCTGATTATTCTAATGATTGTGACCGCCCTGATTGCGACCTGAACCGAAAGCTCCATCGTGATCCGGCCCGTGGAAACCGGACCCTGAACCGCCACCTGATCCGTGATCATACCGGAAGGCATTAGAGTTTTTGAACTCCTGCATGATATAACAATCTTTCCAAAGGTGGTTAGCCGGCACCTCCTTCGTCCCGTGCTTCGGGCAAGGCTGATTCAGCAAATAATTCAAACGGCTTGCGTTAGGATTGGGAGTCCCATTACGATTTGCCGCTTTACCTCTGCGCCGCTGCCCCCTGTCCTGTGTATTAGTGTTGGCCACAAAGTCCATGCTGCCGTCCACCTTGCGCTTGCCTCCGTTTCCATGACCCGCTGGTTTATACTGCTGCTGTTTGGAGTTGCTATTCTTCCTTCCCTTCCCTGCTTCATCATCATCAGTCTCGGGATCCTTGGTACTGTCCGAATCAGCATACTTCGCTAGAGCGGCCATGAGGGTTCCCATGTCATTACAGAACCGCTTCATGCGTCCCAATTTCAATTTTAAGGGCTCAAACCGGCAGTTGCCTTCCAGGGTTAAGATCGCAGAGTCAGCATTAATCCTGTCGGACGAGTGCAAAATTTCCGAAATGCGGCGCACCCAATGGGTCGTTGATTCTCCTTCCCCCTGGACACAAGCCGCCAGGTCTACTATGGATTTGGGCTGCTTACACGTATCCTTGAAATTCTGGATAAACCGGGCCCGCAACTGGTCCCATGAGCCGATAGAATCGGGCGGTAGGCTCTTCAACCAGGTACGCGTCGTGCCTTCAAGCATCATGGTGAAGTATTTTGCACATGCGGCCTCATCCACGTCTAACATCTCCATGGCCATCTCATAACTTTCTATCCACGCTCCAGGGGATAAATCAGCAGTGTAACTCGGCACCTTGCATGGACCCTTGAAATCTTTGGGCAGGCGCACATTGCGTAAAGCGGGGATTAAACAAGGCACTCCCAAAGCAGATGCGACTCCTGGTCCAGCGAAGGTGGTAGGGCGAACCGGTGTAAGTTGATCCGCATCATCCTGCGCTACTAACTCGGCTTCCCTCCATGCTCGGGCCCGGTCCACCACATCCTGAGCATCGCGAACACCGCCTGCCGGGTTATTGCCATAGGCTGCTTCACGGCCTCGCGCATTGCTCGATATGGCCGGTTCATCCATGCGCCTGCTATAGCTCCGGCTTGGACGGGGCGTAGAGTGAATCCGATCACGGCTGTACGAGTAGGCTTCCTGCTGAATCAGCGCGGTCCGGAGAAGATCCTTAACCCGGCGCGTCTCTATCGCTTGCGGAGAGTCCCCTTCGACTGGGATAGCCTCTAATCACGTGGCAGCTGCAACAAGGTTGTCCATAGGATTAGAATAATGACCTGGGGGCGTCTGGACCGGCGGAAAATTCACAATGTTCTGCTGAGGAGGTCCCATCAGGCGAGGTTGGACCGTCCCCCCTGGTCCTGGTGCCTCAATCCGGTTTGCCTCCAGGTGCTGCGGCGGATTACTGGGTCCAGCTCCTGGAGTGTGAAAGAGACTCCGGGGATCAAACCCTAACGGCAGGCGTGATCTGTGCTTCCGCTTTAAGACCTCCTGTGATGCGTTTTGGTCAAGCATGAGTTTATGAGCCTGGGCGTCCAAGGCGGCCCGCTCTGCGGCCATCCTGTCTTTTTCTGCTGCCAGATCCACTTTGGCTTGCACGATCTGCTCTTTCACCTTCGCAATTTCTGCATTATGGGCCTCCTGATCCGCCGGATTGTCCTCTGCCATGAGCGCGGCTAGTGCATCAAACAGATCAGATAGAACTTGAACCGGCGGGCGCACAAGGCCTCCTGCCCCTGCTGCTGCTGCCGCCGCTGATCCGGAGAGCATCGGTGCGGCGGTCGAAGAGTGATTCGCCGCCTGGGTGCCGGCCATGAATATTCCAACCCGGTTAACCTGGCCTGGGGGGTCCGGAATACTGTCGCCATCGGAACAGCCCCTAACCTGGTCGTCTTGTAACTGGTATAGTGATTCGGTCTCTCCGGTCGAGGACTCGTCGCCGGAATAGACGACGGTCTCGCTACCGTGTTCTGATTCGTCCTCATGCTCTCCTCCGTGGATGACCCCAACGAAGGCACGCTTCACGGCCGGTTTAGCTTGGGTAGATCTCGCGCGCTGAGCCGTCTCGACAAGGTTGATGCAGATGTCCGGCTCAGGCCCCGGCTCACCGATCTTGCCGATGAAAACATGTATGTCACCAAAGGGAACCCGGTACCCGTACTCAATCGAATCGGCCTTGGGACCCCATCCTGCATTGTCGATGTAGATCTTGCCACGCCGACTCTTGGTCATCTGGCCCACAGCATAGTCTTCGAGTCCTTTGAGCTTGCCCTCCAAGATCGTCAAACCATCGTGCGGGGGCCCCATGGTGGGCGCCAACTGTCGTGGATTTGTCACGGCAGATGTCCTAGCGAAAGGACTTAGTCGTGGAGCCATCGCTACGAGTTTACTTGAAGGGGTTAAAGCGGACACAAAGACACGAGGGGTTTATAATAGTTCGGCCCCTTCGATGAAGGTAAAAGCCTACGTCTAGTTGTGATGGAATTGATGTGGTCTCGGTGGCTAGGGAGCAAACAAGCTTCGCCTAGACTCGAGTTGTCGTCTGTCGTCCCTGAACCGCCGCCGGGGTCGTCCCCTTATATACACGGGTGACGCCCGTCGGTACGAAGAGTCCCAACCGGTCCATACTCGTATCCCGGTTGGTATCTCTCTGTTCCTAACTTATAATACAAGTTACATATCCGGCCGGTTTACGGCTACAGGTTCTAAACCGACTATAGGCCTTGGGCCTTCATCTGCTTATACCACTAATGAAGTTAACCCGGCCCAAATAGGCCGGTTTACACCTAGTGGTAATATCCCCAACAACACCCATCCGTTAGCTTAGCATAATGATCGTTCAGTTTTATTGCTACTGCTTTCTTCGTGTCAAATATATATTCCTCTGACTATGAGATTGTGCAACTCCCGGACACCGGAGGAATACCTTGTGTGCTATCAAATGTCACAACGTAACTGGTGATTATAAAGATGCTCTAAAGGTATCTCCGAAGGTGTTTGTTGGGTTGGCATAGATTGAGATTATGATTTGTCACTCCAAGTATCGGAGAGGTATCCCTGGGCCCTCTTGGTAATGCACATCATATGAAGCCTTGCAAGAAATGTGACTAATGAGTTAGTTGCGGGATGATGCGCTACGGAACGAGTAAAGAGACTTGCCGGTAATGAGATTGAACTAGGTATGAAGATACTGACGATCGAATCTCGGGCAAGTAACATACCGATGACAAAGGAAATAACGTATGTTGACATTGCGGTTCGTCCGATAAATATCTTTGTAGAATATGTGGGAACCAATATGAGCATCCAGGTTCTGCTATTGGTTATTGACCGGAGAGGTGTCTCGGTCATGTCTACATAGTTCTCGAACCCATAAGGTCTGCACGCTTAACGTTCGATGACGACATGTACTATATGAGTTATGTGTTTTTCTGACCGAAGGTTGTTCAGAGTCCCGAATGAGATCATGGACATGACGAGGAGTCTCGAAATGTTCAAGAGGTAAATATTGATATATTGGAAGGTTATATTCGGACACCGGAATTGTTGGGTATTTTTCGGAGTACTGAGGGGTTACCGGACCCCCCTCCCCCCCGGGAGAAGTAATGGGCCTCATGGGCCATAGGGGAGAGGAGGAGGCAGGCCACAAAAGGTGGTGCCCCCCATGGGGAGTCCGAATTGGACTGGGAGTCCTAGTAGGACTCCCCCCCTTGGGTGCGCGCCCTGGCCGGCCCTCTCCCCTCTCCCTCCTTTATATACGGGGGCAGGGGGCACCCCAAAGCACATCAATTGTCTTAGCCGTGTGCGGTGCCCCCCTCCACCGTTTACTACTTTGGTCATATTGTCGTAGTGCTTAGGCGAAGCCCTGCACGGATCACATCACCATCGCCGTCACCACGCCGTCGTGCTGACGGAACTCATCTACTTCTCCGTACCTCTAGTGGATCAAGAGCTCGAGGGACGTTATCGAGCTAAACATGTGCGGAACTCAGAGGTGTCGTACGTTCGGTACTTGATCGGTTGATTTGAGAATATGTTCGACTACATCAACCGCGTTAAGTTAACGCTTCCACTTTCGGTCTACGAGGGTACGTGGACACACTCTTCCCCTCTCTTTGCTATGCATCTCCTAGATAGATCTTGCGTGAGCATAGGAAATTTTCTGAAATTGCATGCCACGCTTCCCAACAGGGAAACCCTATAAGAGGGGCGTCCCCTTGGCTTGGGAGGCAAGCCACCTCCCTAAGGCCACCAACCCCTCTCCCTCACCCCTATATAAAGGGTGGAGGCGCAAGGGGAGGGCCTCACCCCTTTGCCTAGCCGCATCCCTCCACGTCTTTCCCTTCCCCTTAGGTTTTGCTTAGCAAAGCCCTACCGGTACTCCACCACCACCATCACCGCCACGCCATCGTGTTGGTTGTGATCCCATCTACTTACCCTTTCGCTTGCTAGATCAAGGAGGAGACGACATCGAGTTGCACATGTGCTAAACTCGAAAGTGCCATCCTTTCGGTGCTAGATCAGTTTGGATCGTGATTGGATCGCGAAGAGTACGACTACATTAACTGTGTTATATATACTTCTGCTTTCAGTCTATAAGGATAGGTAGACACACTCCCCACTCGTTTCTATGCATCTCCTAGATTAGATCTTCGGTGTTTCGTAGGAATTTTTTTGATTTTCATGCAACATTCTCCATCAGGGCATCTCTAATGCGGGCCCTCAAATTGCCCACATACGTCCGGACCGCACGGTCTGGACGTATTGTACCATCCAATGCAGGCCCATATCGGTCCGTCGAGTTGTCCAGACGCACCTTTCTCGTAAAATAGAGATAATGTTGGGGAGGGGGGCCTCCGAGGGAGTCCGAACAATACCCACGTAGGACTCCGACACCCCCGGGCCACTAAATCCCCCTTCAGGTCCCATTTTCTTCTAATCCGCCCCTTCCCCCCTTGCTTTGCACCCACACCCTATTGGGAAACATAGCATGCAATTTCAAAAAAGAATCCTACGCTCACGGAAGATCTATCTAGGAGATGCATAGCAACGAGAGGGAGAGTTTGTCCACGTACCCTCGTAGACCAAAAGCGGAAGCATTAACTTAACGTGGTTGATGTAGTTAAATGTCTTCTCGAATCAAACGATCAAGTACCGAACGTACGACACCTCCGAGTTCTACACATGTTCAGCTCAATGACGTCCCTCGAACTCTTGATCTAGTTGAGGTACGAAGGAGTAGATGAGTTCCATCGGCGTGACGGCGTGGTGACGGTGACGGTGATGTGATCCGCGCAGGGCTTCACCTAAGCACTACGACAATATGACCGGAGGAGTAAATGGTGGAGGGGGGCAACACACACGGCTAAGACAATTGATGTGCTTTTGGGGTGCCCCCTTGCCCCTGTATATAAAGGAGGGATAGGGGAGAGGACCGGCTAGGGCGCGCCCCTAAGGGAGGGAGTCCTACTAGGACTCCCAGTCCAATTCGGACCACCCCTTCCTTTCCAGAGGGGGAAAAGGGGGAAGGGAGAGAGAGAGGGAGAAGGAAAAGGGGGCCACGCCCCCTCCCCTAGTCCAATTTGGACTCCCCATGGGGAGGGCGCCACCTCCTGTGGCCTGCCTCCTCCTCTCCCCTATGGCCCATGAGGCCCATTACTTCTCCCGGGGGGTTCCGGAAACCCCTCGGTACTCCAAAAAATACCCGATACACTCCGGAACCCTTCCGGCGTCCGAATACTACCTTCCAATATATCAATCTTTACCTCTCGACCATTTTGAGACTCGTCGATCATCATGTCCGTGATCTCATCCGGGACTCCGAACAACCTTCGGTCACCAAAACACATAAATCATATAATACATATCGTCATCGAACATTAAGAGTGCGGACCTTATGGATTCGAGAACTATGTAGACATGACCGAGACACTTCTCTGGTCGATAACCAATAGCGGAACCTAGATGCTCACATTGGTTCCCACATATTCTATGAAGATCTTTATCGATCGAACCGCAATGTCAACATACGTTATTTCCTTTGTCATCGGTATGTTACTTGCCCGAGATTCGATCGTTGGTATCTTCATACCTAGTTCAATCTCGTTACCGGCAAGTCTCTTTACTCGTTCTGTAATGCATCATCCCGCAACTAACTCATTAGTCACATTGCTTGCAAGGCTTCATCTGATGTGCATTACCAAGAGGGCCCAAAGATACCTCTCTGATACTCGGAGTGACAAATCCTAATCTCGATCTATGCCAACCCAACAAACACCTTCGGAGGTACTTGTAGAGCATCTTTATAATCACCCAGTTACGTTGTGACGTTTGATAGCACACAAGGCATTTCTTCGGTGTCCGGGAGTTGCATAATCTCATAGTCAGAGGAATATGTATTTGACATGAAGAAAGCAGTAGCAATAACTGAACAATCATTATGCTAAGCTAACGGATGGATATTGTCCATCACATCATTCTCCTAATGATGTCATCTCGTTTATCAAATGACAACACATGTCTATGGATAGGAAACTTAACCATCTTTGATCAACGAGCTAGTCAAGTAGAGGCACACTAGGGACACGGTATTTTTCTATGTATTCACACATGTATCAAGTTTCCGGTTAATACAATTCAAGCATGAATAATAAACATTTATCATGATATAATGAAATATAAAATAACAACTTTATTATTGCCTCTAGGGCATATTTCCTTCAGGCTCCCACTTGCACTAGAGTCAATAATCTAGTTCACATCGCCATGTGATTTAACACCAATAGTTCACATCTTTATGTGATTAACACCCATAGTTCACATCACCATGTGAGCAACACTCAAATGGTTTACTAGAGTCAAAAACCTAGTTCACATTGCTATATGATTAACACCCAAAGAGTACTTAGGTGTGATCATGTTTTCCTTGTGAGAGAGTTTTAGTCAACGAGTTTGTCACATTCAGATCCGTATGTATTTTGCAAATTTCTATGTCTACAATGCTCTGCATGGAGCTACTCTAGCTAATTGCTCCCACTTTCAATATGCATCTAGATTGAGATCCAGAGTCATCTCGACTAGTGTAAAAGCTTGCATCGACGTAACTCTTTATGATGAACTCTTTATCACTTCCATAACTGAGAAATATTTCCATAGTCCTCTTAGGTAACTAAGGATAACTTTGACCGCTATCTAGTGATCTACTCCTGGATCACTATCGTACCCCCTTGCCAAACTCATGATAAGGTACACAATAGGTCTGGTACACAATATAGCATACTTTATAGAACCTATGGCTGAGGCATAGTGAATGACTTTCATTCTCTTTCTATTTTCTACTGTGGTCGGGTTTTGGATCTTACTCGACATTACACCTTGTAACACAGGCATGAACCCTTTCTTTGACTGGTCCATTTTGAACAAACTTTATCAAGGTATGTGCTTTGTGAAAGTCCTATCAAGCGTCTTGATCTATCTCTATAGATCTTGATGCCCAATATATAAGCAGCTTCACCGAGGTCTTTCATTGAAAAACTCTTATTCAAGTATCCTTTTATGCTATTCAGAAATTCTACATCATTTCCAATCAATAATATGCCATGCACATATAATATTAGAAATGCTATAGAGCTCCCACTCACTTTCTTATAAATACAGGCTTCTCCAAAAGTCTGTATAAAACCATATGCTTTGATCACCTTATCAAAGCGTATATTCCAACTCCGAGATGCTTGCACCAGTCCATAAATGGATCGCTGGAGCTTCACCTTTAGGATTGACAAAACCTTCTGGTTGCATCATATACAACTCTTCTTTAAGAAAGCCATTAAGGAATGCAGTTTTGACATCCATTTGCCAGATTTCATAATCATAAAATGCGGCAATTGATAACATGATTCTGACAGACTTAAGCATCACTACGGTTGATAAAGTCTCATCATAGTCAACTCCTTGAACTTGTTGAAAACCTTTTGCAACAAGTCGAGCTTTATAGAAAGTAACATTACCATCAGCATCAGTCTTCCTCTTGAAGATCCATTTATTTTCTATGGCTCGCCGATCATCGAGAAAGTCCACCAAAGTCCACACTTTGTTCTCATACATGGATCCTATCTCAGATTTCATGGCCTCAAGCCACTTATTGGAATCTGGGCTCATCATAGCTTCTTCATAGTTTGTAGGTTCATCATGGTCAAGTAACATAACCTCCAGAACAGGATTACCATACCACTCTGATGCGGATGGTGCTCTGGTTGACCTACGAGGTTTTGTAGCAACTTGATCTGAAGTTTCATGATCATTATCATTAGTTTCCTATCGAGTTGGTGTAGGCATCACGGGAACAGATTTCTCGGATGAGCTACTTTCCAAATTGAGAGAAGGTACAACTACCTCATCAAGTTCTACTTTCCTCCCACTCACTTCTTTCGAGATAAACTCCTTCTCTAGAAAGGTTCTGTTCTAAGCAACAATGATTTTGCCTTCGAACTTGTGGTAGAAGGCGTACCCGATTGTTTCCTTAGGTTATCCTATGAAAACGCACTTCTCCGGTTTGGGTTCGAGCTTATTGAGCTAAAGCCTTTTTACATAAGCATCGCATCCCCAAACTTTAAGAAACGACAGCTTAGGTTTGTTGCCAAACCACAGTTCATACGGTGTTGTCTCAACGGATTTTGACGGTGCCCTATTTAATGTGAATGCAGTTGTCTCTAATGCATAACCCCAAAACGATAGTGGTAAATCGGTAAGAGACATAGATCGCACCATATCTAATAAAGTGTGGTTACGACATTCAGACACACCATTATATTGTGGTGTTCTAGGTGGCGTAAGTTGTGAAACTATTCCACATTTTTTTAAATGAAGGTCAAACTCGTAACTCAAATAGTCACCTCCACGATCAGATCGCAGAAACTTTATTTTCTTGTTATGATGATTCTCCACTTTACTCTGAAATTCTTTGAACTTTTCAAATGTTTCAGACTTGTGTTTCATTAAGTAGATATACCCATATCTGCTCAAATCATCTGTGAAGGTCAGAAAACAACCATACCCGCCATGAGCTTCAATACTCATCGGACTGCATACATCGGTATGTATTATTTCCAATAAGTCATTAGCTTGTTCCACTGTTCCAGAGAATGGAGTTTTAGTCATCTTGCCCATAAGGCACGGTTCGCAAGTATCAAATGACTCATAATCAAGTGATTCCAAAAGTCCATCTGTATGGAGTTTCTTAATGCGCTTTACACCAATATGACCCAAAAGACAATGCCACAAATATGTTGCATTATCATCATCAACTTTGCATCTTTTGGCATCAATATTATGAATATGTGTATCACTACGATCGAGATTCAATAAACCATTAACATTGGGTGTATGACCATAGAAGATTTATTCATGTAAACAGTATAACAATTATTCTTTGTCTTAAATGAATAACTGTATTGCAATAAATATGATCTAATCTTATTTATGGTCAATGCAAACACCAAATAATATTTATTTAGGTTCAACACTAATCCCGAAAGTATAGGGAGTGTGCAATGATAATCATATCATTCTTGGAATCACTTCCAACACACATCGTCACTTCACCCTCAACTAGTCTATTTATTCTGCAACTCCTATTTCAAGTTACTAATCTTAGCAACCGAACAGGTATCAAATACCCAGGGGCTACTACGAGCACTAGTAAGGTACACATCAATAACATGTATATCAAATATACCTTTGTTCACTTTGCCATCCTTCTTATCTGCCAAATATTAAGGGTAGTTCCGCTTCTAGTGACCATTTCCTTTGCAGTAGAAGCACTCAGTTTCAGGCTTAGGTCCAACTTTGGGCTTCTTCACGGGAGTGACATCTTGCTTGCCATTCTTCTTGAAGTTCCTTTTCTTTCCCCTTTGCCCTTTTCTTGAAACTAGTGGTCTTGTTTAATCATCAACACTTGATGCTTTTTCTTGATTTCTACCTTCGTCGATTTCTGCATCGTGAAGAGCTCGGGAATCTTTTTGTTATCCCTTGCACATTATAGTTCATCACGAATCTAGTAGCTTGGTGATAGTGACTAGAGAACTCTGTCAATCACTATCTTATCTGGAAGATTAACTCCCACTTGATTCAAGCGATTGTAGTGCCCAGACATTCTGAGCACATGCTCACTAGTTGAGCTATTCTCCTCCATCTTTTAGGCGAAGTACTTGTCAGAGGTCTCATACCTTTCGACATGGGCATGATTCTGGAATACCAATTTCAGTTCATGCAACATCTCATTTGCTCTGTGGCGTTCAAAACATTTTTGAAGTCCCGGTTCTAAGTCGTAAAGCATGGTGCACTAAACTATCAAGTAGTCATCATATAGAGCTTGTCAAACGTTCATAACGTCTGCATCTGCTCCTGCAATAGGTTTGTCACTTAGTGGTGCATCAAGGACATAATTCTTCTGTGCAGTAATGAGCATAAACCTCAGATCACGGACCCAGTCCGCATCATTGCTACTATCATCTTTCAACTTAGTTTTCTCTAGGGACATATCAAAAAACATAGGGAAGCTACAACGCGAGCTATTGATCTACAACATAATTTGCAAATACTATCAGGACTAAGTTCATGATAAATTAAAGTTCAACTAATCATAATACTTAAGAACTCCCACTTAGATAGACATCCCTCAAGTCATCTAAATGATATGTGATCCAAATCAACTAAACCATGTCCGATCATCACGTGAGATGGAGTAGTCATCAATGGTGAACATCTCTACGTTGATCCACTATATGATTCACGTTCAGCCTTTCGGTCTCTAGTGTTCCGAGGCCATATCTATATATGCTAGGCTCATCAAGTTTAACCCAAGTATTCTGCATGTGCAAAATTGGCTTGCACCCGTTGTATTTGAATGTAGAGCTTATCGCAACCAATCATCACGTGGTGTCTCAGCATGAAGAACTTCCGCAACGGTGCATACTTGGGGAGAACACTTATACCTTGAAATTTTAGTAAGGGATCATCTTATAATGCTACCACCATACTAAGCAAAATAAGATGCATAAAAGATAAACATCACATGCAATCAAAATATGTGACATGATATGGCCATTGTCATCTTGTGCTTTTGATCTCCATCACCAAATCAACGTTAGGATCTCCATCGTCACCGGCTTGACACCTTGATCTCCATCACAGCGTCGTGGTCGTCTCGCCAACTATTGCTTCTACAACTATCACTACCGCTTAGTGATAAAGTAAAGCAATTACATGGCGTTTGTATTTCATACAATAAAGCGACAACCATAAGGCTCCTGCCAGTTAACGATAACTTTTACAAAACATGATCATCTCATTCAGTGACGTATATCACATCATGTCTTCACCATATCACATCACAACATGCCCTGCAAAAATAAGTTAGACTTCCTCTACTTTGTTGTTGCAAGTTTTACGTGGCTGCTACGGGCTTCGAGCATGAACAATACTTACCTACGGCACAAAAACCACAACGGTGATTTATCAAGTTTCTTGTTTTAACCTTCACAAGGACCAGCGCAGTCAAATTCGATTCAACTAAAGTTGGAAAAACAAACATCTGCCAGTCACATTTATGCAAAACTAGTTGCATGTCTGTCGGTGGAACCGGTCTGATGAACGCGGTCATGTAAGGTTGGTCCAGGCTGCTTCATCCAACAATACCATCGAATCAAAATAAGACATTGGTGGTAAGCAGTATGACTGTCACCACCCACAACTCTTTGTGTTCTACTCGTGCATATCATCTACGCATAGATCTGGCTCGGATGCCACTATTAGGAAACGTAGCATGCAATTTCAAAAAAATTCCTACGCTCACGCAAGATCTATCTAGGAGATGCATAGCAACGAGAGGGGGAGAGTGTGTCCACGTACCCTCGTAGACCAAAAGCGAAAGCGTTAACCTAACGAGGTTGATGTAGTCGAACGTCTTCTCGAATCAACCGATCAAGTACCGAACGTACGGCACCTCCGAGTTCTGCACACGTTCAACTCAATGACGTCCCTCGAACTCTTGATCTAGTAGAGGTACGAAGGAGTAGATGAGTTCCGTCAACATGACGGACTGGTGACGGTGATGATGATGTGATTCGCGTAGGGCTTCGCCTAAGCACTACGACAATATGACCGGAGGAGTAAACGGTGGAGGGGGGCACCGCACACGGCTAAGACAATTGATGTGCTTTTGGGGTGCCCCCTGCCCCCGTATATAAAGGAGGGAGAGGGGAGAGGGTCGGCTAGGGCGCGCCCCTAAGGGGGGGAGTCCTACTAGGACTCCCAGTCCAATTTGGACCCCCCCTTCCTTTCCGGAGGGGGAAAAGGGGAAGGGAGAGAGAGAGGGAGAAGGAAAGGGGGGCTCCCCTAGTCCAATTTGGACTCCCCATGGGGGGAGGGCACCTACTGTGGCCTGCCTCCTCCTCCCCCCTATGGCCCATGAGGCCCATTGCTTCTCCCGGGGGGTTCCAGTAACCTCTCGGTACTCCGAAAAATACTCGATACACTTCGGAACCCTTCCGGTGTCCGAATACTACCTTCCAATATATCAATCTTTACATCTCGATCATTTCGAGACTCCTCGTCATGTCTGTGACCTCATCCGGGACTCCGAACAACCTTCGGTCACCAAAACACATAACTCATATAATACATATCATCATCGAACATTAAGCGTGCGGACCCTATGGTTCAAGAACTATGTAAAAATAACCTAGACACTTCTCCGGTCAACAACCAATAGCAGAACCTGGATGCTCATATTGGTTCCCACATGTTCTACGAAGATCTTTATTGGTTGAACCGCAAATTCAACATAGGTTATTCCCTTTGTCATCGGTATGTTACTTGCCCGAGATTCGATCGTCGATATCTTCATACCTAGTTTAATCTCATTACCGGCATGTCTCTTTACTCATTTCGTAATGCATCATCCCGCAACTAACTCATTAGTCACATTGCTTGCAAGGCTTCATATGATGTGCATTACCGAGTGGGCCCAGAGACACCTCTCCGATACTTGGAGTGACAAATCCTAATCTTGATCTATGCCAACCCAACAACACCTTCAGTGATACCTGTAGAGCATCTTTATAATCACCCAGTTATGTTGTGATGTTTGATAGCACACAAGGCATTCCTCCGGTGTCCGGGAGTTGCATAATCTCATAGTCGAAGGAATATATATTTGGCATGAAGAAAACAGTAGCAATAAACTGAACGATCATTATGCTAAGCTAACGGATGGGTCTTGTCCATCGCATCATTGTCCTAATGGTGTGATCCCGTTCATCAAATGATAACACATGTCTATGGCTAGGAAACTTAACCATCTTTGATCAACGAGCTAGTCAAACAGAGGCATACTAGGGACACGGTATTTTGTCTATGTATTCACACATGTATCAAGTTTCCGGTTAATACAATTCAAGCATGAATAATAAACATTTATCATGATATAAGGAAATATAAAATAACAACTTTATTGTTGCCTCTAGGGCATATTTTGTTCACACCCTCCTCCTTCAACGCCGCTGTTGTACCTCCCCGGCCGGCATACACGCATTGCCAGACATCCGCAAGCAGCACCGACGTGCCCGCTCGCCTTTTACGATGATGTTGTCCACAGAGGAGGAGATTGTAAGTTTCGCTTCTTTTTACTCAACTTATTTATTTATTTGGTGATTGATTCATTCAATGTTGCACTACAGAGTGTGTAGCCCGCACTATTTATCGTGATGTACCACAGAACAGAGGGACGGTCATTTATGCACATGCATCGCTGGATGAAGCTGAAGGAACAGTATATGTTGGACGACAAGGTCCGTTCATGAAAAACTTATTAAATTTGAACTATTGTTCACTCATCTGCATGCTATGTGTTGATGATTTGTGCTATTTTCTATCCAAACTTTAATAAAATTTGTTTTGTTTACATGAATTTCGCCCGGTTAACTAATACCCGGCTTAAAATGTATGCTGGGGTGTTGGATGGCCGGCTTTGCATCCGTATTCATGGACGTCCGAGCAAATTTATCGGGTGCCCTAATACTAGCACTGTAGTAGTAGCACTTTTGCGAGGTGTGGTTGCGTGGCTACATCATGGCAGCAACAGGCAAGCCGACCCACTCCGTCCCATGCTGTAGCGGGAGGCAGCCAACCCAAAAGCGGCGCCTCCTGGAGTTGTTTGGACCAGAGGAGGACCCCTGCCGCTGCCGCTGCCGCTGCCGGGGCCGCACCAATGATTTGGGATCACAGCCGCTGTTCCGTCCCGTGAGGCGCGGCAACGGAATCCCGCAACGTGCCCGCCCTGGCTCTGGCTGGAGCCAGTGAGGACGACTCGTGATTCGTCGGCTCGCCTGGATTTCTCTCCACTTTCCGGTGGCACCTCTCGTGCCTGCGATGTTTACGTGGTGCGGCTACCAGCTTGCGGGTGGGACGGCCTCCCGTGCTGCCTGCGCGGCTGTGGCATGCAAATCTGGCACTGCCCCCTGCCCTCGTCCCTTTCTTTCCACTTCTCACCACATTATTTCCCTACCCGGGCAGCGATGGTCCTCCCGCAGGCCCGGTACGCGGGGCAGGGAGGGGTGTTGATCGTCTGCGTCACCCGTTGGACCGTAATGAAACGCGCCTGTGACGTTCTTCCTTGAGTTTCTTTTTCTTTTGCGCAATTTACAAGGGTCGGGGATTGCCAATCTCAGTCCAATTTACATGTTTCCTGGAAACGGCTCCGTCCCTCCCTCGTGGCTCTTCTACGCCAAAGAAGAGCAGAATATACGTAGTACATATTGTAGAGCATAGCATCCACCAAGAGTTCCTAGGCAAAGACTGGCGCAGAGGATCCTGATGAGCAGGGAGCGACAGCTGTGCGTGGCCCGGCATGCACCGAGAATTTGCAGACCCGGCGGGCGGGCGGGCGGGGGAAGCAAAAGATAGTGGCCAAGGCTGTCCCGAGCCAGCCAGCCAGCCAGCCTGAATCCATGAACCCTGTTTCCGCGCCATGCTAATACTACATGCAGTTATTATATTCTGTCAGTTGACCTTATCCTGCAGACCAGCACGTTGCCCCGCCCCCCTTCGTCGACCTCCTCCGCTCGCCATTTTCACCAATCTACCACGCCATTTCTTTAATTGCCTCCCTCACCCGTTTCTGCTTCGCGTCTTCCTGCCTCATCCAGCCAGCCAGCCAGCCTTTAATGCCACACCTGCAACATCCACCACCTTCCTTCCTCCCTTTTACTCACCTCTCCCTCTCTCTCTCTCTCTCTCTCTCTCGGGTTCCCCCTTCGCCATTGGTGCCACAGGCTGGATTCTTCTCAAGCTTTGCTACGCGCGGTTGGTTCTTGCTTACATTTTCCTCTCTCAACTGTCTAGCTTGAACAAATGTTCGTTACGGGTCTTAATTTTGCTTTCCCTCTTTGATTGCTTCTTTCCCTCTCTGATTGTTTCTTTGCTTGTTTCTTCAGGTTCTTTGCTTGAGGAATGAGTGCTTGGAGCTTCTGCTGCACAAAGAGGTCAGCTTTAATTATCTTTTCAAATGCTCCCACTGCCACACTGAGATCAGACATCTTCCTTCTCCTTCTCGCCTCTCCATTCTAGTAGTATTCGCTTCTCAGATCGATGTGTTTTACAGAAAAGAAAAAAAAAACCGCGTGCGTGTCTGTCGGACCAATTATTGTACAGGGCAGAAATCGTCCGTCCAAGGAGATTTTTCTTTTCTCTCTCTTGCGAGGACAGAGATGCTATGCTTGTTTGTAACACGCGAGAGATGTGTTGATTGCCTCCATGCGACAACAACCAAACTGTATCTAACCGCGTTACTACTCTCCTCCTTCAGGGATAAGAATTCGCCTACAGTTGCTGATGCCTAGCAGCGCTCTACTCTGATGCGGTACAGCTCCAAATTTTAGCACACTGCCGCCATGGTTTCCACTGGTCTGAGTTTAGAGATGACGAAGAAGGTTCTTGGCCTGGCATTGTGGGTCTGGATTGCAATCGGTGTGGTCGCTCTCCTAGTTGCCATTTTGCTGATGATATGTATCTGGGCGGCGTCCCGTCGCAAGACAAAGAGAACCATGGAGAACTTGAGCCAGACACAGATCCCCATCTACTCCAAGGAGATCCCGGTAGACAGGGTGGGCGGTGGCCGCAGCCTTGCGCAGACGATGCATGAACGTGAGCAGCCTAGCTTCCCAACGCAGGACAAGCACGCCGTGAGTCGGGAGCCGGGGAAAACGGTGGGGCATATGGCATTGAGCAAGTCCTCGGATCATGATAACGTGAGCCAGGGAAGCTCAGTGTGCAATGTGGACCGGGTTGGCAGTGTGCATTCTGGTGAAGATGGCGGCTCGGGGCACGGCAGGAAACCGTATTCTCCTGCGGCATTTGTGTCCGCGTCGCCCCTCGTTGGCCTTCCTGAGTTCTCTCATCTTGGTTGGGGTCACTGGTTCACTCTGCGCGACCTTGAATTCGCCACCAATCGCTTCTCAAAGGAGAATGTGCTTGGAGAGGGTGGTTACGGAGTTGTGTATCGTGGTCGTCTGGTGAATGGAACCGAGGTTGCCATAAAGAAGATTTTTAACAACATGTAAGCTCACCTCACTTTCGGTGTTTTGATAGTACTTTTCTTATCTTTATACTTATTCCAATAATTGTGCTGTTGTGCATCTTCCTGGGGTTTACAGGGGGCAGGCGGAGAAGGAATTCAGGGTGGAGGTTGAGGCTATTGGACATGTACGACATAAGAACCTGGTCCGTCTGCTGGGATACTGTGTTGAGGGAGTGAATAGGTATGTAAAGTGCTAGGCATCACTCACCTGCTCAATTATTTCTTTCAGACGCATATGCAGTTCAGTACAACAGGCAAAAATTAGGTCTGTTGTTAAGAAAAAGCTTGTTCTCAAGTTAGTGCAAGGACTGGACTATCTAAAATGAGCCTTGGTAAAACGATGAGGGAACTGTGACTTGAATTCTTTTTGTTATGGTTTAGTGGTTTACTATATTAACTCATATTTCCAGAAGCTAGCAACCAAACATTGTTACGTCATTACTGTTTATTTGTAGATCTTGTGTTTCTGCAAAAGACATAGGAGTGGTTATCAATATGGCTACCCTGTCGGCCTGCTGCTCCAGGTGTACAATTTAGCAAAGTGCAATGCAATTTACAACACGGAAAAGTAGAGATGGTGGGATCAAGTGGGTTGAGTATGAATTTGATTTACCTAGAGAAATGTTCCATCTGATGCCATGTGTGGAAGAATGTGCATGGATAATTTGACGACTAGTGATTTCAGCAAAAACTAGTGAACTATTGTATAGCATTGGAGCATCATGAGTTATTTGTGTTGCCCTAGTATATGATGCTGCTCAAGGACCATATGTACCATACTTTGTATATTTCCCTATTTAGTGACAGTTGATTGCCTTTTGTGTAATCTGTGATCATTTGCTTCTAAGACAAAAATGGGCACCACTTGCGTCATTGTGGGGTTCTTTAGAATGCACCGCAGCATCAATATAACGGTGATTTCTTTTAATAGGATGTTGGTTTATGAGTTTGTGAACAATGGTAACTTGGAGCAGTGGCTTCATGGAGCTATGCGCCAGCATGGTGTTTTTACCTGGGATAATCGCATGAAGGTTGTTATAGGCACTGCAAAAGCGTAAGTTTCACTAGTTCATAAGTCTGTAAGATGCATATCCTGTCTGTTGTCTAAACTCATTTGATTGCAGACTTGCGTACCTTCATGAAGCTATAGAACCAAAAGTTGTACACCGTGATATAAAGTCAAGCAACATCTTGATTGATGATGAATTCAACGGCAAAGTCTCTGACTTTGGTTTGGCCAAGATGTTAGGGTCAGATAAAAGCCACATTACCACCAGAGTGATGGGAACATTTGGGTATTGTCTTCACCCTTATTTGTCCTATATTCATGGTCCTTTGCATCATCATTTTACAATGCTTAGAGAGATTTAATACTTCTCTTTTTTTTCTTTGCTCTAGATACGTTGCACCCGAGTATGCTAATACTGGGATGTTGAATGAAAAGAGCGATGTTTATAGTTTTGGCGTTCTCTTGTTGGAAACTGTGACAGGAAGAGACCCTGTTGACTATAGCCGCTCTTCCAATGAGGTAAATGATTGGACTTTGTTCATTGCGATTTCATGCTTTTGTTCTATACCTTTCTGGATGTTACACCATATAATTTGGAGAAATTCCAGATCACCCTGAACTTTAGTGCCCCGGGCTCTTAAACCGCCAAACTCTAAAACTTGGTATTTTCTATATCTATACCCCTATATAGTGTGTGAATAACTTTGAAAGATGGTCGTTGGATGAAGCCAATCCGACGGTGCAGAGATGGCAAATCCGAGCACTACTGGCCATTGGATATCATCTACATTCCACCAGATTCTGCCACATGTACAATCTAGAAGACTCCATGGCTGAACTTAAGCATATGCACAAACCTCAAAACACGAGCACTTCTCCTTTGTTCTAGAATCTTCCGTATCATAATTGCCCAAACTTTTTTTCTAAATGAATTGCAATTATTTGTTTTTACTTTATGCTTTACAATGCACAATCCCATGAGTCTTATTTTTTTTATAAAACTAATTGATTTTGAATGAGATGAACTATAAGAACTAAACGAACATCTATATCATGCATATATGACTCAAAGCTTACATGCTATAGTGTGGTATTTATTCATAATTTAGTTGCCAAATCTCATGCATGCAATGCACGTGTACCTTACTAGTACATCCTAAACTTCAAACACTAGCATTCATCCTCCAGCCCGCCCACTGGCTGTATTCTTGGACATCCTAAAGTGGTCAGGCTGCCACTGCATGAGATCACTGGAGCAGCACAGACCACCGAGTTTCTTCCTCTTCATGGATGCCGGGAAGTAAGGAGAGGGACAGCAGTATGCGTGGTGCCAACAAAGGCAGACGATGTGCTAGAGTGACTCCGGAAGCAGCACAGGTCTGGTTGCACAACAGGAGGCCATGGACAGGTTGCCCCACCCTTCCGCTAGCGCCATGACGGCCTAGCATGGAGTACAAGCTGGTGCGCTATCGGTAGATCCGTCTTCAAGATGGTGACTGAAACACCGCTTCACATCCGTGGTGAAAACTTTTGTTCTGATGTTTATTGGTCGGGCTCAGCAACGACGTACTTGCGTCATTTTCTTGTTGAAGGCGTTGTCTTCTTGTTGATGTGTTCACTGGTTGGTCTCGGCATCCTGGATGAAGATCCTTGTCCTGCCCATCCCTGAACGGACGTGGTGACGATGGCGCAAGGGCGTTTATCTCTTCTTGAAGACGTTGCTCCGGAACAAGTCTGACTTAGTCGTTGGTGTTAATTTCATATATTTGTAATGGTGAAGCCCTAGTTGTCCATGTTTTGTACTCTTCTCTTTGATGTATTTGGTCTTCTTACCTTGCATCAACTTTAATAAAAATGGCGGTGTGCATCACAATGATGCAGAGGCCAGAGTTTTCAACCTCCTTTTTGAAAAAAAATGGACTGGTTGCATGCGGTAGCAGGTATCGCAGTCAATGCTCGTCACCAGAAGATATATGTTGGTGGTGGCGTGGTAGGTTACTAGGACAATAGGACATGGCCGACCTAGGAGACAGCCAGATGATTCGGGTACTACGAAGAGTGGAAAGTAGAAAACCATTTGTGCTTAATAAACATGTACATCATTTTGTGTGAAGAAACCACTCCACCCATGTCATCAGCCATGGTGGCAAAACTACCACCAACTCGAGTAGAGGGTTAAATGACATGTTAGTTAAGGTTTATGGGTGAAGTGCTGGGTTTTGATGTTTAGGGGTTTAGGTAGCCTGAGCATGGAAGCTCAGGGGACAAATTGAAATACTATTTAACATCTTCCTTCCTTCCTTCCTTTATTTATTTAACATGGTACCAAGATTATTTAGACCTACAGTGCTAATGTTTCGGTAAAACTGGCAAGTAAACTTTATGATAGTCTAGTACTGTGCCCATGGACATCTTCCTTCCTTTATTTATCTATTTATTTGACATGGTACCAAGATTTTTTAGACCTACAGTGCTAATGTTTCGGTAAAACTGGCAAGTAAAATTTATGATAGTCTAGTACTGTGTCCATGGACATCTTCCTTCCTTTATTTATCTATTTATTTGACATGGTACCAAGATTTTTTAGACCTTCAGTGCTAACATTTCAGTAAAAATGGGAACTAAACTACTATATGATAGTCTAGTACTGTGTCCATGGAAACGCTTGTATCAGTTTTTACTTCTGAAAATTATGCTTTCGTGATTCACTTGCTCCAGTAAGTATTTTATATATAAAGAACAGTATACTATGTTTTTGTTGAGATGATAATGAACCCTCTCATTTAGGTCAATCTTGTTGAGTGGCTCAAAATGATGATAGCCAACCGGAGAGCAGAAGAAGTGGTTGATCCAATCCTCGAGGTTAGGCCAACAATTAGGGCACTTAAGCGAGCTCTGTTGATCGCACTAAGGTGTGTTGATCCTGACTCTGAAAAGAGACCTAAGATGGGCCAGGTTGCTAGGATGCTGGAGTCTGAAGAAGTTCCATTTCGGGAGGTAATGATTAAAATCCTACTCTAATAATGTGTGCTATAACCACAAATTCTGCCTAACATCTCTGTTCCTAAAAGGACTGGAGAAACCGGAGGAGTCGCACAGGAAGCATGGACATCGAATCTATTACAGAGGGATCAACTTCGGCTGAATTTGCAATCAAGGTAGAAAGGACTGGCAGCTCAAGATCAGACCGGTCTCAGACCTGACGTATACGGGTCTGTCTTGCATCATGAGCACTCACGCTCGTTTATCAGTCCGAGAAACGATGTTCATCACCAAGGTGATTACTGCCCCGAATCCGTGTAGGAAATATTAGTGGGTTAATGAAGGCACGCCCAGATTTTAGTAGCTAAAGTTTAGGCCGAGCTGTTAGATCGAGCAGAAGCATTCTTGGAGGAAGAATTCCCTGGTATTTTGTTCAATTGTTTTGTGCTGTATATGTGTGTGTTGGTGCCTGGGATGATGATGCTTGTGAACCGGGATGTTCCTTCAGTTTGTGACAGTGGACCATTCTTTATTTTCTTTTCTGTTTTTTGGCTCTTGCATTGCTAGCCTGTGGTTTTTTTCTTTTTCTTTTGCGTGCTCCTGTTGAAAAATGTCATCGTTTGTTGGGCAAACTACATGAGGTGGCTTCATCAACTGAAACAGTCAGAACTTACATGATTCATTTGGGTAGATACTTTGATTTGACTGACTTGTGCCTTTAGTAAACAACTTTCTCCCCGCCAAGAAAACAAAAATTACAATGACAGGAAGAGAGAAACAGAACAACCCTTCTCTGTCCTGTGTCCTCTACGAGCAGGAGAGGAAGCTCCTTCTCCACCCCGCCACCGCTACTGTCAGCGACCCTGGTCAGGGCGCGGTGAGGCTGTGGTGGGTGGGGGGCACCTCACCACCTCTGGGTGGTTGTGCTCACACTCCGTCTCCGGCGCCGTCGCAGTTGCCAGAGAATCGCCTCCGAATAGGAAGAGGTTGCGCGAGAGGTCTGAGAACGACACGCATGGAGAGCCGTTCAATCGAGTGCACGAATCTGTGTTAGCCGTGCAATCGAGTGCACGAATCTGTGAGCGGGCAACACAGCCGTACTGTCATGATTTCAACCGCTCGCTCAGTTTCTCATTCAATATACGTATATACTAGCAAAAGGGCTCGTGCGTTTTGCAACGGAAGAAAAAATAACATATCTTTCTGAAACCGGTCGCGCTCCCCGCCCCGCTCCCTTGCGCTCCCGCTCCCTTGCGCCGGTAGCCGCTCCGGCTCCGGCGGCCACCTCTCCCGGCCGGCTGCCACTCTGGCCCCGGCCGCCACCGCGCTTTGCAGGCATGGGGAGCCGCGTCCAGCTCTCCGGCTCCTCGTCCGGCGGCTCGAGCCGCTCCTTCGCCCCCGGCTCTGCTCGCCTCCAGATCTGGCGCCTCCTCCTCGTCCTCGGCTGCGCTCTCTCGTGGTCGTGCCGCCGGCACCGCCTGCATGCCAGGTGCAGGCCTCAGTGGAGGCCCCATGGCAGCAGGTTCGGGGCCGGAAGGAGCGTCGGTCCCCTGTCTCTCGCCCTAGGCCGTCGGACTTGCTCTCCTCCCGCCCTCCACGCTCCATGGGTGTTGCTACAACTGCGGCGAGGATGATGGGCACATCTCCCGTCACTGCACCAACCCGACGAAGTGCGTTCGGTGCGGCGGCCGCAACCACACGTCGCGCGGCTGCACCTGTCCGCGGAGCCCCTCTGACTCCCCGCCGGCTCGGCCTGCCCCTCCCCTTCGTCTGCTCACGCGGGCCTCGCCCTCAGCGCCCCTTCTGCCGCCCCCTCCGGGTCCATCGTCGCCGGGTGCGCTTCGGCTGGCCCCTTCGCCCACCCTGTCGCCTCCGCCACCAGGCCTCCCTCCGAGCGTGGCGGCGGGCCTTAACCGGGCATGGTCGGACGTGGTCAGGGCTGGTTCGGCGGGAAGCGTGGACAGCGTGGATGGGCTACAGTTCTCCGCCCCGTTCGGGGGTGTGGAGGAGGTGTCGCCACGACAGGAAGAGCCGGTGGACTGTTGTTTCTTGGAGGCGGGTGCAGACATCTGTACCATGGAGTCAGAGTTGGCGCGGGCGGTCGTCGTGTCTGTGGGCGGCTCGCGCCCAAGTCTGGACCTTGCTGATGCTACTGCGGTGCTCCATGTGGATTTCGGCTGTGGGCCGATGGATATGTCCATCCACGCGTTCTTCCTGGAAGATTTCCTGGTCCTTTGCAGGACGGTGGAGCTCAAGGACCGTATGGTGGATCGAGGTCTGGCCATGGCCGGGGAGACTCCGCTCATGCTCGCGCCCTGGCTCTGCCAGTCATGGGATGTTGGCATTGCCATGCCATATCTGGTGCAGCACGCGCTGGTTGGCATCCCGGCGAATGCGTGGTCTCGGCGGGCAACACATGAAGTTTTGCGGGGCATCGGTTTGGTTGTCAAGGTCGCGGATTGCACGACCAGGTGGAGCGACATGTCCAGCTTCAGGGTTTGGCTGCGGACGGACGATCCTAACCGGATTCCTCCTCAGCGCATCCTGGTGGTGGAGGAGCCGCGTCGGCAGCAGGCGCCTGGCCGGGAGGATGCGGTGGATGCCTTCTGGTATCCGGTGGAGATCATCAAGGAGTCCCCGTTGGTCCGGCCATCGTGGGGATCTGCCCCCCACCTCCCCCCCGGTCACCACCGCCGCCGCCAGACTCTGACGAGGATGTGGATGGTCGCGGTGGTGGGGATGGAACGTGGCCCGGCAATGGAGGGGCGCGCGTTGCTCCGACGCCGCCTTCAGATGGCCAGACGGGCTCGGTGCAGGAGTCATCTGCATCAGCGGTGATGAAGCTATGTACCTAAGGTAGGGTCATGGACCTGTCCAAACTACCCTCCCCAAGGACATCTCGAGAAGGAAACCACCTGTCAATCGACTCAGGAGTGTTCCACTCGACGGACTCGAAGACACTCAACCATGAAGCCAACCACTCGACAGCCAGAAGATCTAAAGTCACTCTGCACGCAAACGGTCGGTCATTGAGTAGCTTTTATGGTCATCATAGCACTTTATTTGTGGCGTTATCAGTAACGCCGGATCTTAATGTATCTTAAACCCTACATAACTGAGGGCCGGAGGGGTCTGTCGAACTCTATATAAGCCACCCCCCTCCTCAGTGTAAAGGGTTCACACCCCTGTAACTCATACACACATAATCTATTCAACCGCCTCCGGGCTCCGAGACGTAGGGCTGTTACTTCCTCCGAGAAGGGCCTGAACTCGTAAATCTCTTGTGTATACAACTACTCCATAGCTAGGATCTTGCCTCTCCATTCCTACCCCCCTACACTACTGTCAGACTTATAACCACGACAGTTGGCGCCCACCGTGGGGCCGGTGTCTTAGCGACTTATTGGAGAAGTTGCGATTTTGCTGATCTCCTTCATCATGGTTTCAGGCGGAGCTCTGGTTGAGGGCCGCGAGATCCGTCTCGGCGCGCTCACGTTCATCACCGACGACTCCGCTTGGCTTCATGAGGCTCCGCTCGACATCGAAGTGCTCCCTGTCCGCGGGGCGACGCACTTTCGCGCGTGCGTCCGCGGCGTCCTCCTGCGGCAACCGTCGACCCAGTATCGGTCGGCTCCTGTGTCGTCCTTTCTCCCTGTTTCCCGCCGGCGCAAGCGCTCCGGTCGGTCGAGGCTTCGGCAGTGGGTGAGGCACGCGGCGGCTCGCCAGTCGGCCACCCCCAAGTCGCGGCGATCGAGCCCGACGAATCTCTCTACGGCCTGTTCGACCTGTTGACTGGCTCCGCAGAGACTACATCTGAGTGCGACAGCAGTGATCCAGCGGTGGAGGTTCTGATGGTCGATGGACCACGCAGTCCTCCCGGTTTTCCCCGCACCGACGGAGGCGACGGCGGAGGCGATCCGTCGCATGCCCATGAAGAGTATCTCCCCGAGCCCCTCACTTCGCTGCAGAGGGAAGAACTTCGCCGCCGGAACATGGATGCGCTGCACACTCCTATCGTTGGAGAAACCCCCGAGGCTCGTGCCTTAGAGGACGCGCGCTTGGCCAACTTGGCTGAGCGCACTCGACTGGAGAACCTTCAGCGAGCACTCGACGAGCGTGCGCGGCAACGGGTTCCAGAATCCAGCCGACGCCAACTCTTTCCACCACCAACTCAGGTATATTGAACTCCGATTCAGAATTTAGTAGCTGCAGCCCGTATAGCAGAGTCGATTCAGCCTTCCCAGTCAGAGGCTGGCAGAGGCTTGTTACAGATCAGAGCATTACTCCGAGTAGCAGGAGATCAAAATTCAGCTGTATCGCAGTCACGGAATAGGATTCACAGCAGATCCGTCGCTGCAAATACTGTCCAGTCGGCCCATAGCCCAAGATCGCCCCCGAGGCGTGAGGAACGTGGAGACCGGCATGATCAGTACAAGAATCGTGAGCAGTATGATCACCGAATCGATCGCGATGATCGACGTCGAGTGCCCACCCCTCCCCCAAGGGGTGGATCATACGCGCCTCGACAACAGGATGATAGACGCCATCACAGTGTTGGGCGAAGGATTCCAGTCGACCACAGGGAACCAGGCTTTGATGCGAGATCCATTATCGTTCAAGGTTTGGTCGACAGGAACAGAGCTCACCGAGAAGGTCATGACAGAGATGTACCCACCAGCAGCAGAGTACACATCTCAGGACCAGAGTGTTTCAGCAGAGCCATCAGGGCCGCGGTGATTCCTCCCAACTTCAGGTTGGCGACTGGAGTCAGTAAGTTCACTGGTGAGTCCAAGCCTGATACTTGGCGTGAAGACTACCGAGTGGCTGTTCAGATTGGCGGCGGCAATGATGAAGTGGCCATGAAACACCTCCCTCTTATGTTGGAGGGCTCGGCCAGAGCATGGTTGAATCAGTTAGCACCCATCAACATTTACACTTGGGAAGATCTTGCTCGAGTGTTTGTCAGAACATTTGAAGGAACTTGCAAGCGACCAACAGGGTTGACAGAGCTACAATCTTGTGTGCAGAAGTCAAATGAAACTTTGAGGGATTACATCCAGAGATGGATCACGTTGCATCACACGGTAGAGAATGTATCTGATCACCAGGCAGTCTGTGCCTTCAAGGAAGGCGTTAAGTACAGAGAGCTAAACCTGAAATTTGGTCAAACCAGAGACATGTCTCTGAGTCGAATGATGGAGATTGCCACCAAGTATGCCAATGGTGAAGAAGAGGATCGGCTCCGGAGTGGCAAGCACAAGTCAGTCGCCCACGAAACCGGAGGAGGGAACTCCAGTCGGAAGCAGAAGCGGAAAGCTGAGCCAGCTGCTCCTGGAGAAGCCTTGGCCGTGACTCAAGGAAAGTTTAAAGGGAAGCCCAAAGGGTCTTGGAACCCTAAGAAAGTGAAGGACAAGAAAGGGAATGACGTGATGGATTTGCCGTGCCACATCCACACGAAGAAAGATGAGGAGGGTAAATTCATTTACCCAAAACATACCACTCGACAGTGTCGGCTCTTGATCCAGCAATTCCAGGGGAAACAACCCAAAGATAAGGAAAAGGAGTCGGACAAAGTTGAGGACAAAGAAGATAGTGATGATGGATATCCCCAGGTCAATTCCACCCTGATGATTTTTGCTGATGTTGAAAGCAAAAATCGATTGAAAGTTATCATCCAAGAAGTGAATATGGTTGCTCCGGCGACACCCAGTTATCTGAAATGGTCTCAGACTGCCATCACATTCGACCAGTCCGATCAACCGACACACATAGCCACCCCTGGGAGGCAAGCTTTGGTGGTCGACCCAGTCGTCGAAGGCACTCGACTGACTAAAGTTTTGATGGATGGTGGCAGTGGCCTAAATATACTATATGCAGAGACGTTGAAAGGAATGGGCATTCCGATGTCCAGACTCAGTACCAGCAACATGAGTTTCCATGGAGTCATTCCTAGAAAGAAGGCTGAGTCACTCGGCCAAATTGCTCTTGATGTGGTTTTCGATGATTCCAAAAATTACCGCAAAGAAAAGTTGACATTTAAAGTTGTGGATTTCCAAAGTGCTTATCACGCTATTTTGGGCAGGCCGGCTTATGCACGTTTCATGGCTCGACCATGTTATGTGTACCTCAGATTGAAGATGCTTGGTCCCAAAGGTGTGCTCACTATTTCTGGCAATCGGAAGAAGGCGGAAGAGTGCTTTCAGAAAGGCTCAAAGATCGCCGATGCTCAGATGGCAGTGGTAGAGCTGCAGGAATACCAAAAAACTGCAGACCCGAGTGATTTGTTGCGAGCCAAGAAGCCCGCTATGGGATCAGCATTTCAGTCGTCCGGTGAGACAAAACCGATTCACATTCACCCGACCGACCCCAGTGCTGCTCCAACTCATATCTCTACAACACTCGACTCCAAATAGGAAGAAGCGCTCATCCAGTTCCTCCGTGAGAACTGGGACATCTTTGCATGGAAGCCTTCTGACATGCCGGGTGTTCCCAGGGAGCTGGCTGAGCATCATCTACGAGTCGACTCAAAAGTGAAACCTGTCAAAGAACATCTTTGACGGTCCGCCGTCCAAAAAATAAAGGCCATTGGCGAGGAGGTGGCTCGGCTCTTAGCAGCAGAATTTATCCGAGAGATTTATCACTCCGAGTGGCTCGCCAATGTTGTCATGGTCCCCAAGAAGGACAAGTCACTTCGCATGTGCATCGACTTCAAACATATCAATCGGGCCTGCCCGAAAGATCATTTTTCTCTCCCCTACATCGACTAAATAGTCGACTCGACTGTGGGATGTGAGCGCCTGTCTTTTTTAGACGCCTATTCCGGTTACCATCAGATCCGTCTATATGGACCCGACGAAATCAAAACAACTTTCATCACTCCACTCGGGTGCTTCTGTTATGTCACCATGCCATTCGGCCTCAAGAATGCCGGAGCCACGTTCATGAGGATGATTCAGAAGTGTTTGCCCACTCAAATCAGTCGGAATGTGGAAGCATACATGGATGATATTGTGGTCAAGTCACGAAAAGGTTCCGACCTGCTGACTGACCTTGCTGAGACATTTGCCAACCTTAAGAGGTATGATATCAAGCTTAATCCATCAAAGTGCACATTCGGAGTTCCTGGCGGAAAGTTACTCGGGTTTCTCGTTTCCGAACGAGGAATCGACGCCAATCCAGAAAAACTTGGTACTATACTCCGAATGAAACGTCCTGTGTGTGTGCACGATGTCCAGAAGCTTACTGGTTTCTTGGCCGCTTTAAGTCGATTCATCTCTCGTCTCGGTGAAAAGGCATTGCCTCTTTACCAACCGATGAAGAAGTCAGACAAGTTCGAGTGGACTCCTGAAGCTGATGCAACGTTTGCAGAGCTAAAAGCCCTGCTCTCCACCCAGCCGGTGCTTGCTGCCCCAATCAGCAAAGAGCCTTTGCTGCTTTACATTGCAGCCACGGGACAAGTCGTCAGTACAGTACTTACGGTCAAGCGGGAAGAAGAAGGAAAAGTCTTTAAAGTTCAGCGCCCAGTATATTATGTTTCTGAAGTTTTGATCCCATCAAAACAAAGATACCCTCATTATCAGAAGCTGGTATATGGGATTTATATGACCACGAAAAAGGTTGCTCATTATTTCTTTGACCATTCCATTACAGTCGTCAGCGACGCTCCATTGTGAGAGATTCTGCACAACAGAGATGCAACTGGTCGAGTGGCAAAATGGGCGATTGAACTCCTCCCCCTAGATATCAAGTTTGAGGCAAAGAAAGCCATCAAGTCCCAAGCAATAGCAGATTTCATCGCCGAGTGGACTGAACAGCAACTGCCGACTCAAGTTCACTCGGAGCACTGGACCATGTTCTTTGATGGTTCTAATATGCTGAATGGTTCCGGTGCTGGGGTAGTGTTGGTTTCCCCCCTAGGAGATAAACTCAGATATGTGCTCCAGATTCACTTTGATTCCTCCAATAACGATGCAGAATACGAAGCACTTTTGTATGGGTTGCGTATGGCCATTTCACTCAGCGTCCGTCGCCTCATGGTCTATGGCGACTCAGATTTGGTGGTTAACCAAGTGATGAAGGAGTGGGACGTCAGAAGTCTGGCCATGACTGGTTACTGCAATGCAGTGAGAAAGCTGGAGAATAAATTCGAGGGGTTAGAGCTTCATCATATACCCCGACTGAAAAATCAAGCGGCTGACGATTTGGCAAAAATAGGTCCCAAGAGAGAAGCCATTCCCAGTAATGTGTTTTTGGAACACATCCACGCACCATCAGTTCAAGAGGATCCTTTCACCGAAGAAGCCATGCAGCCAAAAAGTGTCACAGATCCGACTGAAGTTGAGGTCCCAGCTGTGGTCGACCTGATCATGGAAGTTTTGGTCATCACTCCCGACTGGACAGTGCCGTACATCGCGTATATCCTAAGGAAAGAGCTCCCAGAGAATGAAGAAGAGGCTCGACAGATCGCCCATCGATCCAAGGCCTTTACTGTGATAAAGGGACAGTTGTACAGGGAAATCACGACTGGAGTCGGTCAAAAATGTATAACACCGGAAGAAGGTCAGATAATCCTTGACGATATCCACTCGGGGACCTGTGGTCATCATGCGTCCTCTCGGACCATTGTGGCTAAAGCATACCGAGCAGGGTTTTACTGGCCAAGAGCAAATGAAATGGCGAAGGAGATAGTCGACATGTGTGAAGGATGTTAGTTCTATTCCAATATGTCGCACAAACCCGCCTCAGCCTTGAAGACCATTCCACTCGTCTGGCCCTTCGCTGTTTGGGGATTAGATATGGTTGGACCATTGAGAACTGGCAGGAGCGGCTTCACCCATGTACTGGTGGCAGTCGATAAGTTCACTAAGTGGATTGAAGCTAAGCCTATCAAGAATCTTGATGCCTGCACTGCTATCAGCTTCATCAGAGAGTTGATATTCAGATATGGAGTTCCGCACAGCTTCATCACTGATAATGGGTCAAACTTCGATTCTGACAAATTCAGAGCCTTTTGTGCTTCTCAAGGCACATGAGTCGACTACGCTTCCGTCGCTCACCCCCAGTCAAATGGACAAGCAGAAAGAGCAAACGGCCTAATTCTCAAAGGACTGAAACCCCGGTTGATGCATGATCTCAAGCACGCAGCAGGCGCGTGGGTCGACGAACTTCCTTCAGTTCTTTGGGGATTGAGGACCACTCCTAATCGGTCAACTGGGCGAACTCCATTCTTTCTGGTCTATGGAGCCGAAGCAATTCTGCCGAGTGACCTGCTTCACAATGCACCCCGAGTTGAGCTCTACTTTGAAGATGAAGCAGAACAAGCCCGGCAGGACGCAGTCGACCTTCTAGAGGAAGAAAGAGAGATGGCCATGATCTGATCGACTATCTATCAGCAGGACTTGCATCGATTCCGTGCCAGAAACGTGAAGAGTCGAGCCTTCCAAGAAGGAGACTTGGTCCTCCGAGTGGATCAACAAAAGCCACACAAACTCGCTCCTACTTGGGAAGGCCCCTTCATCGTCACCAAAGTTCTCCACAATGGAGCGTACCGTCTTTACAATGTCGATTGCCAGGTTGATGAGCCACGAGCTTGGAATGCGGAGCTGTTCTGCCCCTTTTATACTTAAGTACTCACTCGGATGGGATGTAATAAAAAGTACCTCTGTAGTTTGTTTATCAAAGACAAGAGTATTATAATTTTCCCAGTGATTGTTGTTGCTTTTGTTTACGTGAGAAATCCCCCAGTGGGTGGCTTAGCTGCGAATCCGTTTCGCCTAAATTTGTAAAAAAAATTCCTACCGAGTGACGAGCAAGCCTCTCAGTCGGGGGCTTAGCCACGAATCCGCTTCGCCTAAGTATTTGAAAATCCTACCGAGTGATGAGCAAGCCTCTCACTCGGGGGCTTAGCTGTGAATCCGCTTCGCCTAAGTATTTGAAAATCCTACCAAGTGGAGAGCAACCCCCCCCCCCACTCGGGGGCTTAGCTGCAGTCCAGTACTTGCCTAAGTATTTGAAAATCCTACCGAGTGGAGAGCAAACCTCCCACTCAGGGGCTTAGCTGCAGTCCAGTACTCGCCTAAGTATTTGAAAATCCTACCGAGTGGAGAGCAAACCTCCCACTCGGGGGCTTAGCTACAGTCCAGTACTCGCCTAAGTATTTGAAAATCCTACCGAGTGGAGAGCAAACCTCCCACTCGGGGGCTTAGCGGCAGTCTAGTACTCGCCTAAGTATTTGAAAATCCTACCGAGTGGAGAGCAACCCTCCCACTCGGAGGCTTAGCTGCAGTCCGGTATTGGCCTAAGCATTTGAAAATCCTACCGAGTGGAGAGCAAACCTCCCAC